>NC_064642.1:350853791-351466648 GCF_023864345.2 Schistocerca serialis cubense | reverse complement strand
AAGCATCGTTGATGCGAGCTCGCCGTTCTGGCACGTTTCTTGGTAGAGGAGGTTTAAACAATGAATCTTTCACATAACCCCACAGAAAGAAATCGCATGGGGTTAAGTCGGGAGAGCGTGGAGGCCATGACATGAATTGTTGACCATGATCTCCACCACGACCGATCCATCGGTTTTCCAATCTCCTGTTTAAGAAATGCTTCTGCTTTAGCCTTTTCCGTAAGATTTTCCAAACCGTCGACTGTGGTACGTTTAGCTCCCTGCTTGCTTTATTCGTCGACTTCCGCGGCTACGCGTGAAACTTGCCCGCACGCCTTCAACCGTTTCTTCGCTCACTGCAGGCCGACCCGTTGATTTCCCCTTACAGAGGCACCCAGAAGCTTTAAACTGCGCATACCATCGCCGAATGGAGTTAGCAATTGGTGGATCTTTGTTGAACTTCGTCCTGAAGTGTCGTTGCACTGTTATGACTGACTGACGTGAGTGCATTTCAAGCACGACATACGCTTTCTCGGCTCCTGTCGCCATTTTGTCTCACTGCGCTCTCGAGCGCTCTGGCGGCAGAAACCTGAAGTGCGGCTTCAGCCGAACAAAACTTTATGTGTTTTTCTACGTATCTGTAGTGTGTCGTGACCATATGTCAATGAATGGAGCTACAGTGAATTTATGAAATCGCTTCAATCATTTGTAATAGCCCTGTATATTCAGATTTGCTTTATTATTTGTCTTTGTCTGTCGAATTACAAAGCACTGTAAGAAGCCATCTTTCAGACTCACTAAAAGTCTGCCATTTGCCGGTGTTTCGTCTCTTTTTCTAAGCTTGCGACTGCCGCCTTATTTCGCCGTACTAGGCTTTACCAGTTCCTGCCAAGCCCTTATACCCACACATTGGCTCGCCAACAACGGTAGCTGCAGCTAGGCCAGCAGCAGCGCTTTAGATGAGCCGGCCACATCACTCCCTGAGCCATGGGCCTACTAGCGTTGAGCAATAGAAACCAGTTCGCCTCATACCAATTCTAAGCATCCAATTAACTCGCCTATATACGTGAAAGATTAGACTAGCAACCACAATTTTAAATCTGTTCAAAAACGCACTAATCCCACGTAGTCTTTTGAGAGGGGCCTTGTCGATGGTAGCAGACTGGCTTAAGTCTTGTAGCCGTCCTCCACGTACTCAGTGGTTCCTTCGTGAGCTGCAGCCCACACAAACTCCTGCCCACTCTTCCGCCTCTGGGGTGCTGTTGATCTGATGTATTCCAGGTGTCGGTGCGCTCAGCTTGACTCCACCACAAACTCAAGCTTTCATGTCTGTTCCCCAGGTAGAAAACCACTTGCTTCGGCTGCTCAGGCAGAATGTCCTCATGAGGCAGACATGTCCTACTTCAGACTGACTCATCCCTCGGACTCCTGCCATGGTAAGAGACCTTGACACACACCACATGCGGCTCCTCATGGGTGATGTTCTCTAGTGGAGAATCTGCGGAACCCAGAAGTGTGTCATGACCTGTTGATCTTCGTTGCGCACCTCAAGGTTATCCGATAAAAACTGTACGGAAATCTACTAGTGGACACTGATACGGAATGTGACACTCCTGCATATTTATGACTGGTTCAATTCTGCTGCAACTCTTCCACAAGAGTTGAAAAAATGGCTCTGAGCACTATGGGACTTAACTTCTGAGGTCATCAGTCCCCTAGAACTTAGAACTACTTAAACCTAACTAACCCGAGGACAACACACACATCCATGCCCGAGGCAGGATTCGAACCTGCGACCGTAGCGGTCGCGCGGTTCCAGACTGTAGCGCCTAGAACCGCTCGGCCACTCCCCACAAGAGTTGAAACCAGATGTGCTAGTGATGTTGGATGCTGGGGTCTGCAGCATTCCAAAAGTATTACATTACGTTCCGGTCGGGATTCTGTTCGGACCAAACGATTACAGGGATATTATTGTCCGTCAACCATTGCTTCACAGATTTCTTCTTCATGACAGGACGCATTGTCTTGCTCATACAATCAACCTTCGTCTCCATACTGGTCCTCTATTGTACGCAGCATGAAGTGCTGTAAAATGTGTTCATACCTTCCACATTTTGTGTTTTCTTAAGCGACTTTGGGGGACCAAACACTAACCTCGAAAACCACCCCCATACCGTAACACCACCTTCTCTGGCATTCAGTGTTGGTACTACAAATGACGACAGGTAACATTCTGCTAGCATTCGCCAAACCTAAATCCTTCCATCAAATTAGCACAGAATATAGCCTGATTCATCACTCCAAATTACTCGTTTCCAGTCGTCCACTATCCATTACTGGCGATCTTTACAACACCTCAAGCATCACTTACCATTGGTCACAAAACTGTTTGACGTATGAGGAACTGCTTGACCATAGTATCCCATTCTTTTTAACTCCCTAGGCACACTCATTGTGCTAGCTGGATTGCTATAAGCACTTAGGAATTCGCTGTACCTTTCACGGATTTCATACGATTTTTTACCCTCAGTAACGTTCGACGGTTCCTGCCCCCAGGTAGATGTCTGCCTGGTCTTGATTTAGCTGTCATTTTTCCTTCGCTTTGCCACCTAATAATAACATTATCAGCAGTAGAGTTGGGAGCTTTAGAAGGGGATGAGTGTCGCTAGGGGATCTGTTGACTAAGGGGCATCCAATGACTATTCCATTTTCGTAGTAACTAAGCTCCCTTGAGTGACTCTTACTGTTGTTACTTGCTACTCTACTGAAAACACAATACTGACGGGTCCACCTATCATGATACCTGGTGGTCAGTTCCGTAGTATTTGGGGTATCCGGACACTTTTCATCAGGTAGTGTGTTCGGTTGCAGTGGGGACACTGACCAACACAAGCGGAGCACTTTAGTGATTGAGAGCACTTCCAAGACAACCAAGGATGCGCACACGCAAAATACAAAAAGGCAAGCGAAAGTCCAAAGCAGCAATCCTAGTACGATGATCCCAGTGCAACGGCCACACAGGACGCGGCCGCCAATCTCCAAACATTGCATGCACAACTGGAGTCGTTTATTAAGAAGTAACAACACGAAACCTCGGCCCCCAGGAGCTTAACGCTGATTCTGGGTGGACTACCAATTGCCAGCAAGCTTCGTAACGCACAAGTAGTCTGGCAAGTATTCCGAGCCGTTCTGCTAACACCAGCCAACGTTGTTTTAGGTCCGATAAAATATGATAAACTCGATTTCGGTGGTCTAGTAACAACTTTAGAAGAGCGCATGTTCAAACACCGAACCCCCAGCTAATTACACTTTGTTCAGAGAAGGTTTCCTGCAATACAGGCGATATGTCAGCATATGTTACTGTTTCAGTATCTCACGTATTTTGCAAGATATCTTGTCAGTAGATCCAGAAGGATTTTAATCAGATTGGCACTGGCCGTTGGAATCTACGTATTTATATGCATGGTCGTCGATCACTGTTTTCAAATTTTAATGACTGTCTCTGGTTACAGATTGCACTGCTTCCGTATATTTCATTTATGATAAATAGGCTCACTCGTAAGTAAGGCAAGTGGACAGACTTGGGTTTGTTGAAAGGGCATTGGGAATGTGCAGTCAATCTACAGTAATGGAGTTAGCGGATCTGCTACGACTGCGTTGAGCTGTGAGTGGACATAGCTGCATTTGACCGTTTAATTACTAACCGCATAAAGTTTTAACACATAAAATTTTATGAAAAATGTTTTTCACTTTCAATACGTCACCTACATACATTCGTATTGATTGCGTAACCCGAAAGAATCAAAGCGGTAATAGTTAAAAAAACTCTCATCAGGTAATGAAGTTAAACAAAAAATGTGGAAGACAAACAGAATTCCAATACACAAAATGTGCAACGCTCAGTAATAGCTAAAATATTGAAAACAGAAAACGAATAAATCCAGTGAATACAAATGAAAGCAGAGTGCCCAGTAATATCCAATAGAACAGGCAGGAAATTCAATTAACAGAACCCCCGGTCCTGTTGAATTACACACTGCAAATTAATCAGAATTACCACTTCACCTGACATATGTCGAACTGCTTATTACTCAGATACGTATGCAAAGACAAGACAAAGCCATTTTAATTTACTAGTAACAGCCAAGTAAGTTCACAATCCAAATTTAAGGCTTCTGCTCAAAATGAGCCCCATAATGTAACAGCAGGCGTCAAACTTATTTATTCGAGAGTCAATACTGTGGCGGTTGGCCGGCACCACTGTCGCATATGTTCTGCTCTTATTATTAACAGGTAATCTACATAAATTATTGTGTGTCCCAGACAGACCTACTACAACAAGAGCACGGTAAATCGGCTACCTGTCACTTAGTACTGATAGTCAAGAAGTGTCACTATGCGGAACATTTCATGTTGACGGTTCCCTGTTTTAGGTTTCTGCTGTCCTCAGGGACCCCAAAGTTGAGAAAAACTAATTACCTGAAGAAGTGTTGTTGTATTGTCTCTTTGAACACATGATTAATTGATTAACATTTTGACTGCCGGCCACTTAAACCTTACATTTTCCTAGAATGCTGGTCATTTTTATAGCTGTTCAATATCCTTTTACTAAGAACACTAGCCAACATTTAACTGTAATACTAACCTTTTACAGAAACTTGAAACTATTGGAACTAGTTCTTGTGGATTACATATATAAATTATTACACAATTCTTTGACATGGTATAATGCTTTTGTGGTGACACACAATAAAATAAGGCTTATTGCAGACGGTTATTTTGCACTCACTGCACTAGTGTGTAGTGTTTTTCCTTGCAATCTTTCAGGGTTCAAAAAATGCGGAAACGTCAGAAAAGAACGCAACGCTTTAACGAAATTTTAGTAAATCAAAACGAGAAATACTCGCTTATAACTTGCCGTAGTTCTTCTTGCGAGTCACCTGAATCGTCGAAATGGTCGTCCACACTCTCGTTGTCAATAAAATCTTGCTCCAATTCACGCAAAATTTTGCCGTCCGTATGACAACGTGAAGCCATGTCCTTCGTTTCTTCACGTACTGAACCATCGCGTGCCACCCTCCAGTCTGCAACACATAAAAGACAGATGGAGCTCGTCAATACACTTGGGTTCGTATCTAAAACTAGAAGAAACTGTACCACGTCACATTTAGGGATCGTCAGTCTACCGAAATTTTCGCTTCCCATCAATTGAAGGGACTAGTAGTCAGCGTTAATAACAGTAATTGTGCTTCTATTTAAGTGCATTATGCAAAATGAGACAGCTTCCAAAAATGTGTAACAAATGCTCTGAATAAAATTTTCCTTGTAATTCACTCCATTGTATTACAACAGCCTTAATTTAATTTCATATGTACAATATCCAAAAATGATTTTCTCAGTCATGCGCATGCACGAATCCACGTTACTTCCGTTAGAAATTTATGCCATATCAGTTTATCGGTACGAGACAGAGACGTCAATGGGATGTCAACGCTGCAAGACAAATTAGCAAACATTCCACTTCTCACATCAATGGCCACGGTAGTTACCCCTCTGCTTTTCAGGTGAGCGGCCAACTCTACCTAGCTCACGGCCGACCCACCACATATTAAAATATTACTGTCTCTGTATTTTTGTTTGTTACTGAGCAGGAAAACCATACTGTTAAGAAATTCTTAATGTTAGTTGACGTCTTTGGATTCTGTTGTTAGTTACTGGATGCATAGTATTATAAAATTCGGGTGATAACCGCGGGCCGTACGAATACTTGATTCGGGCCGCAGCTTGGTGACCATTGCACTATATGGTTCCGCCTTCTACTTTCTATAAATACACTGTCCGTGGCACAGGCAGACTTGCAACATCCGCAGGAACCTGGAGGGAGCTGCATGCAAAACAGGTACACTCACACGGATATACAAACACACACACACACACACACACACATACACAGAGCTCAAGTCTAACGCAAGTTCTCATAACTCCAGTAAGCTCACAGCGCAGACTGCATTACAGGAACAACGCCAGACGTGCCACAATTGCATCTGTCAAGCTACACGTTCTTCTTCGCAGCCATCCGCCGCCCAGCGGCTACCCAAGTGTAGCTAAAAGTACTTCCTGTTTGACCATTTCATTCTGCCTTCTGACGGTCAATGTTCTTTCCTCTGTGGTACTCGACATTCTTCTCTCTGTGGTACTGGACGTTCTGTCTGCAGTACACAGTGGCGTCCCACACTGGCTCCTGTTATACTTCGTTCATCGCAAGAATAAACTTGATGTAAACAAAGACGTACGCAATGATTTGTCAGCTACCGTAGCACACGTACTCTGGTGTTGATACGTTCTTGCAAGTAGATCTTAATTTTGTTCAAATGGTTCAAATGGCTCTGAGCACTATGGGACTTAACTGCTGAGGTCATCAGCCCCCTAGAACTTAGAACCACTTAAACCTAACTAACCTAAGGACGCCACACACACCCATTCCCTAGGCAGGATTCGAATCTGCGACCGTAGCGGTCGCGCGGTTCCAGACAGTAGCGCCTAGAACCGCTCGGCCACCACGGCCGGCGTTAATTTTGTATTAGATATCTTATTACCACGTTACTATAAAAGAAACTTTAAGATATTCTGATGTATTAACAGCCACTATCACTTAGTCGTACTTTAGCGATGTAGTTTTTATTTTGTAAGTCTCTGCAACCGGTATTTGTGCTCTGATTGTTGCACTGTTGGTACGTGCTGTGAAAATGGCTGACGGTGCTTTCTGCTCCGTAGTGAAACATTCGTGTGGAACACCGTTAAACAGTGTTAAGAAACAGATTGGTTTTCAAACGTTTCTCACAAGTTCGCAGACAAAATCGGCTTTGAAGTTTTCTGAGGGACTTTATTTACTAAAGTTAAACTGTTTGTTTAAACAGATACATGGCTAAGCTGGTAGCACTGACGAATTGTAATAGTATATTCCATGGATCTCTGGTTAAAATCTTGTTTTGGGCTTTTCTTGACTTTTTTCTTCCATTCAGCTCGAATATCTACACCATTTAATTATAAAATGCATAAAATATATACTAATTAGCACATATCTATCATTTTCATGAAAAATACTCGTCTTCTTGTTTCTAATAACATATCGTATGCTAAATTCCAGTTTCCATTGCAAATATAGATTATTTCCTTCCTACATTTTATGGAATATTTTAATAAAGATTATTTAAGTGATGAAAACATACAAATTAAATTTTTGAACAAAAATGAAAAATCAAATAGTCTTCATTTGGTCTGATTCCATTCATTTATAACCACAGATGTGCTCTCACACGAGCCAGAGTCATGAACACCGTGGAAAAGAAATTTTTACGACATTGAACATACAGTACAGATGCACTTCTACATCTGCTACAGTGCTACTACAATCGGAACGCAATAGAACTTATCTCCAGCCAAGATAAATGATTTGTCATGAGAAGTACCAAGGCATTCAAGCTGCCAGACGAACTGAAACCAATGCACGAAGCTTTGTCACATGTCAATATCTAACGCTGGAGGGATGCAGAACAGCACATCATGAAAAAAAAAAATACAGGAGAAAACATGGCGCTTGGATTCTTTTATATCGCATCCTCACCAACGTATCAGATGACAGTTCCAGTGCTGAAATATATTTCTCGGATTCGGATATGGAAGGAGTTCAGAGATTACCAGACAACTGACTGTAAGTAATAGTCTCAATGGCTTTAATATTTAACTAATCGGCTACATCCCTGCGATACTCTTTTTCGTCACACAAACTCACACCACAGAAAAATTACCCTGTGGGCTGTGTTTAAGTTAGGAATTTTCATCACGCTTGTTTCTGATTACGATACGATTTCAGCTTAGAATGAGTGCTTGTATTTTCAAAGAAGACTGCATAGAATTTACTTGTGCATTCCATACTGGAACATGATATGGGTGAGACCCGTACGATAAAGGAATAACAAAGGAACGTGTACAAATAAAGAAGGGCAGCAGGAATGATGACGGGTTTGTTCGACTCACGGGAGAGCGTCATGGAAATGTTGAAAAACCTGAATTGGCAGCCTCTTGAAGATTGGTGAAATTGTCTCACGTAGGAGAGAGTCGGTACAACCGAACTGTTAACTTTATATTTTATGAAAATCGGACTGCTACTAAAAATATTTTGTAACATGAGGATATTAATATTATGTTCATCTTAAAGATGTGTGATATTCGTGGGTAACACATTAATGAGAATTAGTTTAATTTTGTGAATTTTTTCTCGTGTTGACCAAACGACGATGTTGCCCCGTAGGTCGGGTAAGATCGACACCCAAAAGATTTAAAAGTAAAAAAGTTTATTCCAAAATTTACAAAAAAATATCCTATACACATGAATTGTTAAAAAACTAAAGAGACATTAATCAGTATGAAATAAGAAATTTACATAATGTTAGATTTATGTCTTAACAACAAAAGTCACAAACGAAATTATCTTCTCCTTTACAATTTGTACAAGCCTCGTGGGCCCTTCCCTTACAGTTCCAGTATTGATTCCACCTCTCCCAGACCTTTGAGCTAGAATATTATTCATTGCACAATATGCAAGCTTCATCATCTTCATCAAAATTCATTTTAATTTCTTTCTTTTTCCTTGCTTTTTTCGTATTTTGTTTGGAGCTTAGATTGAGAAAAAATCTTTTTCTTTGAACACCTTTTATTTTTAGTATCTTTGTCCAGTGCTCCATTGCTCTTAGCTTTCATCCTTTCTTCTTTAATTTTCCTTTGCCCTTTTTTTATCTTCCCCTCTTCCTCTAGTTCTGATATGTAGGCGGAGGATGTGAGGATGGCTGTCTTCCATTTTTGTTGTGAACTCTACATTTTTTCCTGTGAAGGTGGCGTTAGTAATTTAGGTGATATTAGAAATACACTTGTTTTCAATGATATTTTTTTCAGGCCTATTGGTCTTGGCCCCGATGACGTATGTGCTCAACTTGCAACTTGCAACTTTGACTCTTTCCACATCCCAAAGACTCCTCTCCAAGGGATCCATGCAAAACGATAAATGTAATGTAATGTAAAAGGGAAGGCTGACTTCATTCTTAATTTTGTGCTTGAGAAGTTAAAAGCTCGGAACACGTAGCATCGGGTTCTAATGACGCAAAGGGCTAAGGACGACTGTCATCAGGTCTCCTATAAGCCAGTCTCAGGAGGACTGCAGAGCCCTGCGACTGTACAACATCTGGTGCACCAGAAGCTACGTTCTGACACGGTGCGGTGTTCGATGCTTATCTAGAAATTTATAGCTGACAGTTTGTAGAATCTGATTCTTCTGTTCTAGCAGTAGTTTCAGATGGAGCATACAAGCGATCATGGAATACGTTTCTATTGAATGGGTGTATTCCAGTCTTCTCAAAGTTCTCTGTGGTATTTTGCATAAGAGCGGTTCTTGTAAAAGCCATACTCACAAGCTTAGCGATATTTTAGATGGTGATGCAACTCCCAGGACGCGCAGCTAACCACTGCCTAGCTTCTTACTCATAGTATGCACTCAAAGGGGCCTTAAAAGAAACATCTAGGGGCTGAAGGGGGTGTTTTGTATACGGTGGAAAATTCTGCAAACTGAAATTGTGTTTCCGAGCTAGGTCAATAAGACCAAAATGTTGTCATGTGATTAATGAGCAAAACTGGTCTCTCCTGTGACAAGTCAGAAAATTCTGTGAATTTCTTAAAGCAAATTCTAAAAGCGTCATTATTGACATACCCTGGTTCATGGTAACAGGCGAAGGATCCTGAAGGAGCATCATCCATTAATAACGGATTTTACTCCTTCCTGGATAATACTAACACTGGCGGCGTAAAGTTCCCAGATGCGCTCATACACTTTTCTACAGCAACGGGTACACTACGTTCTGCAAATGATAAGCACTCAACTTGTTTTTTTTTCCCCAGAGGATTAAAACCACTGAAGGTTTGTTTGGGACTATGAGAATCCCTGTCTCATCCACACTGTACAGATCGTTTGGTTTAATTTTTTACGTTGAATAAATTGACTCCAAAAGATGAAAAAATTTCCTGGCTGCAGCTCTATTAAATCCTTTAGCTCGAGCTAAGGACGCGTGCTCTGGTGACCTCAGTTTTAATTCAAGGTATTGCTTAACGAATCAGTAATACCAGTCTTTACCTGCCATTTTTCCGAATCTGTTGAAGCAGTAATTTATAATATCTTTCTCTGTTAAATCAAATGCCAACCAGCGTAGATATGAAACTGTCAAGCCAAAGAGTCTTTCTTCCGTAAATAATACATACTCAACTATTTTCTTTTCTTGCGCTTCAGAAAACACAATATCACAGCGAACCAATTGCTTTTCAGAAGCCATTTCGAACGTCAGCTCATGTTTTAGCGCTTTTTTCACCCTGTCAGTCAAGGTTGTTCTGAGTATGCTGAAAGATTTCGATGCTGCAGTGTATCCCATCCGTCCTTCAAGAACAGCATTTACTGCCTCCTTCATTCCTTCTTGTGACCAGCTCTGCCAAGTTGTCTTTCACACGTATTTCCTCACTACATCTGAAATTAAATTTCAGGTGCATTAGTTATAGGAATATAAATAAATTACACATCACGTTGTTTGCTGTGAATATTAAAAAATTAAAGAAGAGGTTTCATTAATTTTCACAGAACGTTTTACTTGAAATAGAAGCTTACCTTAGGCCCAACTAAAAATATCTGTTTTCTGCAGTTTCAACATTTTTGTGCAACAAGTAAAACTAATTACATGTTCAGTAAAAGCTAAAAAAAGGTCAAAGCCTCTTTATTTTATATTAAATTCCTTCACCATTTAGAGTAAATTGAATGAAACACTTAATACTAATAATGTGGAGTTTTAATTAGTTTCTAAAGTATAATGAAACACTGAACTGAGTACACTGACGGTTTTGCCCTGCAGTACACAAAAAAACAAATATGGCGATTTCAGGTTATCGATCAACAGTTACTCGGCTATGTTTACTATAAAAATACAACCAAACCCATGAATAACCATATTTACTCATCGATGGTAATTCAGACTGACCTAATAATTAGCAAAACCATAAAAACTTCATACAACTCAGAAAAGAAACTGTTTAAAACTTTAAAAATTCCTGCAATCTATAGACCAGCCAGTATGGTACCGAAACCAAGCCCGAACTGCTCATAGTCACGGCCTCTTCACTAGTTCATAATGTTACCGTCCAATAGCAGCACCTAACGGGAAAACCCATTCGGTTTTGCCCCACTACCGTTTCGAGAACCACTAAGCGAAGAATTGTAGGATACGCTTCAGCCCCATAAGGATCGCGCCCGTAGGGACTGTGAAAGCAAAATTCGACACCCAAAGAGTCATTTATGCGGTCATCCTTCACGTACCCTATACGTGATTGAAATGAGAAGAATCCCTAACACTTGGTACCATGTTATGTACTCTCTGCTACGCATTTCGCAGTCCTGTCCAGTCTATGTATTCACATGTAGATGTACATGTAGGTGTAAATAAATCACCATAATTTGATTTTGATACCATAATGGCAGCCAAATAATGCGTGGTGTTCACCCTAAACTAGGTTGCACGTACTTCTTGAAGGAGTTAAGCCTTTTAACTGCACTTTAACAACACGAGTAATTATATTTCGTAATGAAATTCTTCATTAATAAATCCATCACAGTTTGAGCGTGGTAGTGGCGTCCGCACACAGCAAGAATGAATGATCTGTTTTATTTGTCATTAAAGTCGCCAGTGACCCAGAAATCAGCTCTACATGAGTTAACGAAAATGATCATTTTGGTCAATAACATGCAGTCTCTGACAAATAGTGAAGCAAGTTCACATCTCACCTTAAATCATCTCTTCTGCACAACTCCATCTATTCTTTAGACGAATTTTTGTTTAAAATCTCGTAGCCTGTAGAAAAACAAAAAAGCGTAATTTCAAATGTAGTTGCATGAGTAAGATGAAAAGTAATATGTTAATGTTAAATCTACATCACTAAGTCAAAAATGTGTAATTAGGCAGCATGTAATTAGCAATTTCTATAGGTCGGTGCGAGAAATAAATAATCACTTCATCCATTGCTCGTATCAGTAAACTGAAAGTATGGTGTAATAGTCATAAGACAGACTGTTGCCTATCGTCGGATCTCGTGATGTTAGATCGAGCAAGATGGAGCACTAGTTACCACACTGGACTCGTATTCAGGTGGACAACAGTTCAAACCTGCGTTCAGCCATCTAGATTTAGGTTGCCGTGATTTTCCTCAATCGCTCCAGGCAAATTCCGGGATGGTTCCTTAGGAAACACACGGCCAATTTCCTTCCCCATCCTCGACACAATCCGCGCTTGTGCTCTGTCTAAAATGACCCCTATATTGACGGGACGTTAAACCCAATCTCCATTCCCTCATCCTTCGTTCGTGGTGACAGAATTGTCTCATTTCTCGTATCCTGCTGCAATCATCTAAAGATTCTTAGAGAACCAGTTGAAATTTACAGCGTGTAACATTATTGAGCTACTTTGTAGTCGAGACTCTTTTAAACTGCTAGAGTCTCGTAAGTTGCGTAAAAAATATTTCCTCTCGAGCTAAATAATATGCTCGTAGAGACATTAACACTGCCCATACTTGACTAAGGTCATCTCATACCCCTTTTCTGACCATTTCATGCCAGACTAGGAACAGTTACGGCAACTGCGTAGATACTATCATATCCTATGTTTGCTCAATATTTTCAATCCTTTCATTCTCTCTGTTTGTCTTACTCTTATATCTGAACAGCACAGCAGAAATACTCGTTCTCAACAAAGCAAAATTCTCTCTGTATCATAACACAGCATTTATATGTTCTCTAAATCATTTTCTGTATAGGAAGCCGACTTGGAAATGTCTTCCTCAAAATATTATAGAAATTAAAGTCCGTCAAAACTTCAAAAGACAGCTGATGGTCGATCTTCTATCAAATAGCCATCTCTCCTACATTCTGTGCGGTTCATTATCGTCAGTCACCCTTCCCACCAGCTTGTCGGCAGAGCTTTCCTAACACTGTCATTTTCACTGTCATTTCGATCTTCTTCTCTTCCTTTATCCGTTCCGCCTCCGTTAATACTAAATAGGGCTACCAATGTGCTATGCTAATCTACACTCCTGGAAATTGAAATAAGAACACCGTGAATTCATTGTCCCAGGAAGGCGAAACTTTATTGACACATTCCTGGGGTCAGATACATCACATGATCACACTGACAGAACCACAGGCACATAGACACAGGCAACAGAGCATGCACAATGTCGGCACTAGTACAGTGTATATCCACCTTTCGCAGCAATGCAGGCTGCTATTCTCCCATGGAGACGATCGTAGAGATGCTGGATGTAGTCCTGTGGAACGGCTTGCCATGCCATTTCCACCTGGCACCTCAGTTGGACCAGCGTTCGTGCTGGACGTGCAGACCGCGTGAGACGACGCTTCATCCAGTCCCAAACATGCTCAATGGGGGACAGATCCGGAGATCTTGCTGGCCAGGGTAGTTGACTTACACCTTCTAGAGCACGTTGGGTGGCACGGGATACATGCGGACGTGCATTGTCCTGTTGGAACAGCAAGTTCCCTTGCCGGTATAGGAATGGTAGAACGATGGGTTCGATGACGGTTTGGATGTACCGTGCACTATTCAGTGTCCCCTCGACGATCACCAGTGGTGTACGGCCAGTGTAGGAGATCGCTCCCCACACCATGATGCCGGGTGTTGGCCCTGTGTGCCTCGGTCGTATGCAGTCCTGATTGTGGCGCTCACCTGCACGGCGCCAAACACGCATACGACCATCATTGGCACCAAGGCAGAAGCGACTCTCATCGCTGAAGACGACACGTCTCCATTCGTCCCTCCATTCACGCCTGTCGCGACACCACTGGAGGCGGGCTGCACGATGTTGGGGCGTGAGCGGAAGACGGCCTAACGGTGTGCGGGACCGTAGCCCAGCTTCATGGAGACGGTTGCGAATGGTCCTCGCCGATACCCCAAGAGCAACAGTGCCCCTAATTTGCTGGGAAGTGGCGGTGCGGTCCCCTACGGCACTGCGTAGGATCCTACGGTCTTGGCGTGCATCCGTGCGTCGCTGCGGTCCGGTCCCAGGTCGACGGGCACGTGAACCTTCCGCCGACCACTGGCGACAACATCGATGTGCTGTGGAGACCTCACGCCCCACGTGTTGAGCAATTCGGCGGTACGTCCACCCTGCCTCCCGCATGCCCACTATACGCCCTCGCTCAAAGTCCGTCAACTGCACATACGGTTCACGTCCACGCTGTCGCGGCATCCTACCAGTGTTAAAGACTGCGATGGAGCTCCGTATGCTACGGCAAACTGGCTGACACTGACGGCGGCGGTGCACAAATGCTGCGCAGCTAGCGCCATTCGACGGCCAACACCGCGGTTCCTGGTGTGTCCGCTGTGCCGTGCGTGTGATCGTTGCTTGTACAGCCCTCTCTCAGTGTCCGGAGCAAGTATGGTGGGTCTGACACACCGGTGTCAATGTGTTCTTTTTTCCATTTCCAGGAGTGTATATCATTTTAAATGTCCTTTACTTTTATAATAATAATTATGTTTACTGTAGATATTAGTGTCAATCATTATTATTATTATTATTATTTCTTTTCTTTCTCAGACGTTATGTCTGGTTAAAAATGGAAAGTGACGCGGACCTCGATCAAGCGTGACTTCATCTTAACTGTACGGTATATGTTACATTGCATTTAGGAACTTTCGGGTAATTGAACATGTATCAATAATTACAGATTTCTTTAGTTGTATATATACGTTTGGATGTAGCTGTATTGCGTTGATGTACTGGTGGATATTATGCGGTATGACTCCTGCAGTTGATAGTATAATTGGTGTAATGTCAATTTTATCCTGATGACACATGTCCTTGACTTTCTCAGCCAGCTGGATGTATTTTTCAATTTTTTCTCCTATTTTCTTCTGTGTATTTAATGTATTGGGTATGGATATTTCGATTAGTTGTGTTAATTTCTTGTTTTTATTGGTGAGTATGATGCCACGTTTGTTATGTGGTGCTGTTTTATCTGTTATAATGGTTCTGTTCCAGTATAATTTGTATTCATCATTCTTCAGTACATTTTGTGGTGCATACTTGTATGTGGGAACGTGTTGTTTTATTAGTTTATGTTGTATGGCAAGTTGTTGATGTATTATTTTTGCTACATTGTCATGTCTTCTGGTGTATTCTGTATTTGCTAGTATTGTACATCCGCTTGTGATGTGATCTACTGTTTCTATTTGTTGTTTGCAAAGTCTGAATTTATCTATTGTGGTTTTGGGATCTTTAATAATATGCTTGCTGTAATATCTGGTGTTTATCGTTTGATCCTGATTGCAATCATGAATCCTTCCATCCCACTGTATATATTGCCTTTTCTTAGCCATGTGTTGGAAGCATCTTGTTCGATGTGTGGCTGTGTTAGATGATATGGTTGCTTGCCATGTAGTGTTTCCTTTTCCCAATTTACTTTCTTCGTATCTGTTGATGTTATATGGTCTAAAGGGTTGTAGAAGTGGTTATGAAATTGCAATGGTGTAGCTGATGTATTTATATGAGTGATTGCTTTGTGTATTTTGCTAGTTTCTGCTCGTTCTATAAAGAATTTTCTTAAATTGTCTACCTGTCCGTAATGTAGGTTTTTTATGTCGATAAATCTCCTTCCTCCTTCCTTTTTGCTTAATGTGAATCTTTCTGTTGCTGAATGTATGTGATGTATTCTATATTTGTGGCATTGTGATCGTGTAAGTGTATTGAGTGCTTCTAGTTCTGTGTTACTCGATTTCACTACTCCAAATGAATAGGTCAATATTGGTATAGCATAAGTATTTATAGCTTTTGTCTTGTTTCTTGCTGTCAGTTCTGTTTTTAGCATTTTTGTTAGTCTTTGTCTATATTTTTCTTTTAATTCTTCTTTAATATCTATATTATCTATTCTTATTTTTTGCCTGTATCCTAGATATTTATAGGCATCTGTTTTTTCTATCGCTTCTATGCAGTCGTTGTGGTTATCCAATAAGTAATCTTCTTGTTTAGTGTGTTTTCCATTGACTATGCTATTTTTCTTACATTTGTCTGTTCCAAAAGCCATATTTACATCACTGCTGAATACTTCTGTTATCTTTAGTAATTGGTTGAGTTGTTGATTTGTTGCTGCCAGTAGTTTTAGATCATCCATGTATAGCAAATGTGTGATTTTGTGTTGGTGTGTTCCAGTAATATTGTATCCATAATTTGTATTATTTAGCATGTTGGATAGTGGGTTCAGAGCAAGGCAGAACCAGAAAGGACTTAATGAGTCTCCTTGGTATATTCCACGCTTAATCTGTATTGGCTGTGATGTGATATTATTTGAATTTGTTTGGATATTAAGTGTGGTTTTCCAATTTTTCATTACTATGTTTAGGAACTGTATCAATTTAGGATCTACTTTGTATATTTCCAGTATCTGTAGTAACCATGAGTGGGGTACACTATCAAAGGCTTTTTGGTAATCGATGTATGCATAGTGTAGCGACCTTTGTTTAGTTTTAGCTTGATATGTCACCTCTGCATCTATTATCAGTTGCTCTTTACATCCTCGTGCTCCTTTGCAGCAGCCTTTTTGTGCTTCATTTATAATTTTGTTCTGTGTTGTATGTGTCATTAATTTCTGTGTAATGACTGAAGTTAATATTTTGTGTATTGTTGGTAGGCATGTTATGGGGCGATATTTTGCTGGGTTTGCTGTGTCTGCTTGATCTTTAGGTTTCAGGTAAGTTATTCCTTGTGTAAGTGTATCAGGGACTGTGTATGGGTCTGCAATGTAACTGTTAAATAATTTAGTTAGATGTGAATGTGTTGAGGTGAACTTCTTTAGCCAGAAATTTGCTATTTTATCTTTTCCAGGGGCTTTCCAATTGTGCGTAGAATTAATTGCTTGGGTGACTTCATGTTGCAAAATTATCACTTCAGGCATTTGTGGTATCATCTTGGATGTGTCTCTTAATGCTTGTATCCACCGTGCATGTCTGTTATGTTGTACCGGGTTTGACCATATGTTGCTCCAGAAGTCTTCCATGTCTTTTATGCTTGGTGGATTGCCTATTTTAATGTGTGTGTTATCTATTGTCTGGTAAAATTTCTTTTGGTTTGTGTTGAATGTTTGGTTTTGTTTCCTTCTATTTTCACTTTTTTTGTATCTTCTAAGTCGTTTGGCCAATGCTTATAATTTCTGCTTCTTTTCATCTAATTGATCTATCTCTTCTTGTTGTGAGATTTTACCTAACCTTTTTCGTTTTTTGTCTGATATTTCATTTCTTATAAATTGTGTTAGCTGTCCAATGTCTTTTCTCAGTTTTTCTATTCACATCTGTAGCCTGTGTTGCCATGCTGCTTTTGTGGGTGTCTTCTGTGTGTTGGTTGGTTCTGATCTCTGCCTAGTGAGTATATTTAGTGTAGTAAGTGCTCCTATATAAACCAGTAGTTGTAACTGTTCCATAGTTGTATTTTCATTTATTTTGTTGTGTATGATTGTGTTGATAGTTGTTATTGTTGTTTCGACTTGTGGGTTATTTGGTGGTCTATGCAATAGACCACCATATCTGTATTTGTGTTTTTGTATTCTATATACGACAGCTGAAATTTTTCCTCTATATCTAACATGTGTGTCACTTCGTGTTCTATTTGTGCTTGTTCTGGTGGCTGTCTTGAGGTTTCGTTTTCCTTTGATTGTTTAATTGGTGCATGTTGTTCTTTGTTTGTTTGCTCTGGGCTGTTTGAGTCCATTACTGCATTTTCTTCGACTGGGGTATCCTGTTATTTTTGATTATTACACGGATCTGATCAGCTAGTCGTTGTTCTGTTAAAAATTTTAATTCTGGGTATCTGGTATTAAATGTTGTGTATACTTGTGATCTGTATTCAGTTGTGTTGGTTCCTAAGTTTGTTGCTTGGTAATAACAGAACACGAGGTGTCGGTTAACTTCATCTGACCATCTCATCCTCTGTCTTTGTTTTCCTTCTAGAGTGGTTGCAGGAAGGATATCCTGCAAAACACCTCTATTTGGATTTAAATCATTTTCCATGTGGCTAGCAGTGTCTTTACCATTGTGGACGTGCATAGGGTTAAAGCGTCGTCCCCGACTATGACAGCGCTTTTCCGAGGCTTCATTAGCTCTGTCCTGAACCAACTAATCACACTGAAAGGGGGTTTAGCCCTGTTAGTGGTTTGTTCTTTTCGTCGCCTTTTACGACTGGCAGAACATACCGGAGGCCTATTCTTTTCCCGGGCCTCCACGGGGTTTATTATTATTATTATTATTATTATTACTATTTGTAATTTTGGTGGAGGTGGCCTGCAGTCCGAAGACTGTTTCCATGCAGCTAGCAACGTTACTGTATCACGTGCAAACCTATTCATCTGAACATAGCTGCTACAACGTTCATCCATTTCAGTCTGTCTGCTGTATCCATATCTTGGTCTCCTTCTACAATTTTTACCCTCTACAATACTAAATTGATGTATTAGAACAAATAAGCCCTCGGTCACAACTATTAAGTCAAAATTGACCAAGTTTCGACGCTACTATGAGCTTAGATTTTTTTAGAATGTTACTTGTAAGTACTGCATCTCTTTCCAGTCAGTACACACTTTAGTTTATTGATGTCTTATATACCTATTACGTTTTAGAACAGTTGAAACGTCCCCTTTGAACAATTATACATACGACTGTGCTTAACCTGACACACAATATTTTTAGCGCAACGCAATCTGACTTTCAGAATTCTCTACAAAAGAATGGCCCTGACTAACATTAAACTATACCTTTCACAAATCACTAAATCACTTACCTCACAAAAATCTTCGCTGCTCAAGCTACTGCAATACAGCGAGCGCCACTACTGCCAGCTAAATAAAAGATTCAAACTACTGAAGGCACTAACTACTGATAGGGATAGTTAGCAAATGAAAGATATTAATAGAGAGCAAACAATGTATTTACCTTAATATCATCACAAGTCATAATATATATATCAGTTCATGCCAAATTTCAAAACTCCGCCATCTCTCTCCCCACATCCACCACTGCTGGCGGCTCACCTCCAACTGCGCAACGCTACGCGCTGTTCACAGCCAGCTGCCGCTGACCAACACTACAATGGCAGACAACAATGCAAACTAGCGACAGACTGCACACAGCACAGCCAGTGATTTTCATATTGAGCGCTACGTAACGTTGCCAATAAGAAAACATAAACAGCCTACTTACATAGAGAAAACATAAACAGCCTACTTACATAGCCCCCATGCTCCCCACAAAAATTTTTGCAAATGGTGTTGGGCACTGGCCAATACAGATTTGACAAAAATTTTTCACAATTACAGTAACAAAGATATAAAATGCACACACTTATTAATATTATGTTGGTCAAAAGATCAAAATTTCTCACAATCCATAAAGACAGTCCACATTGTTCATTACGGTAATCACAGGTTTTTTTTTTCACAAAGTCTCATTAGCAAAAGAAATTGCACACAGAAGTAGTGGATTTCCATGCAGTCCTGAAGAAGTAGTGTTGTCCTTCCAACGGAAAGACAGTGCTGACTCTCGACATGCTGACAGGTAATGGGCCACAATGGAGCAAACCCACAGCAGAGTCATTCGAAGTTTTGATGAATATTGGTAGGTAGGTCATCACAGAGCAGACCCACTGTAGTCCTGGTAGAGATTACGGTATTGGTGGGCCATCAAAGGTGCAGACCCACTGTAGTCCTTGTAGAGATGGCCAGCAGCCATCTGTTGTGACTGTGCAGGTGCACAATCACCATTGAAGAGTCTTGCGGATAATATAGCAAGTCCATAAACCACCACTTGTGCACTCACAAAGTTTCTGGAATTGTCCTTAGAACCAGCAATGCTGTTATCCAGTCCCTTGCTGAATCATTAACACACGTGCAAACACTATCAGTCCCTACTTCTCACATATTGTCCATGTACTATGACCAACAGAAACGTGTGCAGTGAAATGGAACTTACAAGTTAATAATATCATGAACTGGTGACAATTACAATTTTATAACAGAAGAATACAATAACAAAGGTACAAAATACATCATTAAAAACATAACAATACAGATAACATTAGTAGTAAAACAGGCGTTACAAAAGAATAGAAATAGACATATACATCAGTGTTACAAAAATAGTGACATAAGTACATACATAAAATAATGAGAATAGTTTTCGAAACATTAATTTCACACATGAACATTGAAACAGAACAGAATTGTAAACAACTTTACAAAGAAAATAACATATTATTAATGCAACTTATATTTGAGGATAACAGTATTCCTCATCATAGTGAATGTAGCTTAGTATTAGCAGAGAAAAAAATTCGATGAAACAGTACACAGAGACAGGAAGAAAACAAATACTCAAGGGTACACAAACACATAGTGGGATAACACCAATAGGAAAGGACAGGGTTCGTTTTCAGTGTAACATGTGGTACTGCAGTCCAACCCAAAACTTCATACTATAGATCTTTCGTCTTATTTCAACCTTTGCTTCCACCAAAAAATCTTATCCAAGCATGCTTTCTGTATTCCGTTCATATTTCTTTCAAAATAATTATTTCTGATTGTACAATACTCATTTGGGCCCAAATCTTTTTTATATAACTTCGCAATGCATTCTTTACCTATTCTCCATAGTCAGTTTCTCATATAGTCTACCCCCTCTTAAGCTAACTTAAATCTACTGAGCTCAGATGCTAAACTAAGGGACGAGGCAATGCAGCATCACATAACAAATCAACACAAACAGCAATGCAAAAAATGCAAATTGGCAAAGCTAGCAGCATAAATGAGCAAAAGTCAAATTCAATAACACTATGCCTGGCAAACAGCAGCAACTTATACCTAAACATGACATAGCGCAAGCAGAAAAAAATATTACACTAAAATGGCCATGTCTAATACCTATGTCACATCTTAACACTAGAGTGATGCATCACAATTTATTCTACAAAAGAAATTACCAAGTACTTGAAAAGAAAATTATGTGTTACTGTTACTAGTTCCTTCTTATTGTTCTTTCCTTTCCAAGTGCTCCTTTTTTAAAGAATGTGGATCATAAAATAATTATTTAATAGATCTGTTGACAGAAAGTATTCACATTAGCAAATGCATTTCATTTTATAAAAGCAATGCTGCAACACAGCTGAAAACCAGATATCAAATGAAATAAGCAATTACGCAAACCAAAGCATAAAAATATCATTCAATAGTCATGTGACATTTCATAAGTTAGTAGAAATTCTCTCAACTCTCGTAGAAAGACGCTTGTCGTAATCAGGTGTGCAGATGTAAAAATATTTCTTGTCATTTTATTAGGCATTTCAGTAAATATCATAAATTACGAGCTCCACAGTATGCTTTCAACAAGGAAATGTCAGTAGCGCGGACAATGGCCTTCCCTTTCTTTTTTTTCTACCTGTGCTTCTGATGAGGCACTCACTAATGACTTGTTCTCCCGGCGTCTGACACAGCTGCATGCCCACGACGCATTACGTGCAGGTGGTCACTTAACTTTCGTACGGAAATATTTACGACAGCAGTTTCTGCTACCGTCTCACATAGAAATATTTCACAGGTCAAGAATTAGCGTTGCAAATCTGTAGAAACAAAATGCTATAGATATAACAGTGTCCAAAAAAATTTTCGTCTGCATTGTAATACATTCACGAATATACACACACATTTCATAACTCTTAAAGTACGATTCTTGGTTTCCAACAACCTTTTCCACAAATCAGAGTCCCTAAACACTACTCATTATTCCTTACCTTATTCGTCGACACTTCTTCAGTATTTCATCATAAGAAATACGTAGCATAATAAACATTCCTCAACAACATAATACACATCGTCGTCGTAATAATAACATCATAACACTTCAGTCAAATCTCAAAATCGTCGTAACTTCCTCCAATAATTTCTAAGCCTAAAAAAATTCTCTGCTCATGTCAAAAGTGTCAGCTGCCTCAAACGTACTTTAAAATCATGCTCCCTTACCAAATATATCATTCAAAGCTCTCATAGTATCACAGTGATTCCGAAAAAATATGAACAGTTTACAAAGTACAGACAAAATACAGTTTCATAAGTGTGAAGTTATCCAACTGTGTAATTGCGTAAACATCTGTCACTGACGTAGTAAAAAAAATGTTTATCTCTCAGTTAAATGATCAGATAGCTGTGTAATTTGTGTGTTAGAGAAATATGGTACCGATATGTAAAGTTGTATAAGCAAATACCATATTAGCTAGGGTTCCTTGTGGTTGCCACACACATGGTACACAAAGTAAGTGTGTACCCCCCTGAGGATATAAATTCTAATCTGTGCTCCAATGACCAGTTGGGAGGAAAACAATGAGAGAATTGATGGAGCCATGCTTGTGGATGAATGTCGTTGCCAGAATTCTTAAATGTTTTGAATTTACGTGTAGTAATGAACAGCTTATAGTCAAAATCATCATGTCGGCGAGTCGCATATCGGTCATTGTTAGGTCGTGTCGGCCGTTCCATCTCAAAATTCGGTGCACATTGCCAATTTCTTTCATAACTTCCGAAATGCCCTGTGTTATTATTTTGTGGTTGTTCCGTATTTCTAAGTCCCTCTTCCCGTATTGGGGCGCGAGTGTCCTCTGAAATACGTAATTCTTGTACTACTTGTGCCAACTGATCTTGCACTTCCCGGATTTCTCTTTTGTACTGTGTATTGATTTGATTTTGATTTTGTTTGAATTTTCTAATTTGTTCATACTCTTCTGTGTCAGTGAAGGCTACAGGTGTTGTGTCATTCAGATCATCATCTACCTTTGTAGATAAGTTAGTGACCTGATCCGAAAGTTCGGCTACTTTCTCCGATAGTGAAATCATTTCCTCTGTATGTTTTTCTGAACCAAGTTTCAGAGTGTCCATTTGTGTTGCAATCGTGTCTACTGTGTCTTTTAAGTTTTCTTGACTTTTTGCAAGTTGCGTAACCGAATCGGTAGATGCAACTGCGTCAATTTTAGCTTGCAAGGTGTTGTGATTTTCATGAACAATAGTTTGCAGTTCTTTTATGGCTGCTTCGTGATTCTGTAATGCATTTTCATGACGCGAAAAAATAGGTTGGAAATGCTCACAAATTTGTGTTTTTACGTCGTTACAGACTTTTTGACATTTCGATTCAATGTGATGTAACTCAGCAGTTAAATCCTCACGTGTTCGTTCAAGAGTTTGCTCCAGTGAGTCTAACTTTTGAAGCTTTTGCTGTGTTTGTCTCTGATTTTGTTCCATTGTGTCTAACTTTTGAAGCTTTTGCTGTGTTTGTCTCTGATTTTGTTCCATTGTGTCTAACTTTTCAAGCTTTTGCTGTGTTTGTCTCTGATTTTGTTCCATTTGTTGCATTAATTGCAATAATAATGTATTAGTGTCTGGAATCTGTTTCTCTACACTTTTCGGCAGTGCATTTGCACCGACAACATTCACATTTTGACAAGCAGAAAATGTGTCTTGACTTATTTGAGAAAACGGTGATGACCCAAAACCTGAATCTACAGTATTTGCGAAATTGTGTCCTGTCATTTCGGATTCCTGAGGCGAGCTGTTGCCGACCGATCGATCGATAATGCTTCCCTCTTCACTAATTGTTTCACTGACCGTGCCATTGTTTGCCGCCCGCTCCATTTCCCTATGCACGATTACCAAATTACAACTTTGAACATCAGTTAATTCATTACTCTGCGGCGCTAACACACTGCCTTCGTCTTCACTGTCATTTCTCAGTTTACTTTGGAGCCTAGTATTACGTTTTTCACACGCCATTATTGTCACAGTATTTCACACGACAACACAGAAAAACACAATTTGAAGAGCAAAATAAAATAACGTAGCAATGG
This sequence comes from Schistocerca serialis cubense, assembly GCF_023864345.2. Classification (NCBI taxonomy): domain Eukaryota; kingdom Metazoa; phylum Arthropoda; class Insecta; order Orthoptera; family Acrididae; genus Schistocerca; species Schistocerca serialis. The sequence goes on along the minus strand of NC_064642.1, from coordinate 351,442,651 downwards.
AAATAATGTCTAGTTAATTGCAGCTGCGAAATACTTGGTGCAAATCTACATGCATGCCACAACTGTTTTACTCTACAACAATGAAAACTACAACTACAAAGGAGATTCTCTCTACAATTACGCGCTAGCAATAAACAAAAGCTACACTAAATACACAAACTACAAGAAAAAATCAGAAGATTCCAGTGAGGTATCCTAGGCTAAGGGTCGACATATGAAACGTCCCCTTTGAACAATTATACATACGACTGTGCTTAACCTGACACACAATATTTTTAGCGCAACGCAATCTGACTTTCAGAATTCTCTACAAAAGAATGGCCCTGACTAACATTAAACTATACCTTTCACAAATCACTAAATCACTTACCTCACAAAAATCTTCGCTGCTCAAGCTACTGCAATACAGCGAGCGCCACTACTGCCAGCTAAATAAAAGATTCAAACTACTGAAGGCACTAACTACTGATAGGGATAGTTAGCAAATGAAAGATATTAATAGAGAGCAAACAATGTATTTACCTTAATATCATCACAAGTCATAATATATATATCAGTTCATGCCAAATTTCAAAACTCCGCCATCTCTCTCCCCACATCCACCACTGCTGGCGGCTCACCTCCAACTGCGCAACGCTACGCGCTGTTCACAGCCAGCTGCCGCTGACCAACACTACAATGGCAGACAACAATGCAAACTAGCGACAGACTGCACACAGCACAGCCAGTGATTTTCATATTGAGCGCTACGTAACGTTGCCAATAAGAAAACATAAACAGCCTACTTACATAGAGAAAACATAAACAGCCTACTTACACAGTTACTTTAATTCTGAAGACGACGCTCATAGTAGCGTCCAAACCTGGTCAATTTTGACTTAGTGTTTGTGACCGAGGGCTTATTTGTTCTAATATAATTCTGACACGGTCACTGAACCTTAGCAGCTATGTTCAAAGTTTTAAACTAAATTGATGATTTCTTGACGTCTCAGAATGAATCCTGTAACCTGCTGTAATCTTTTTTTGTCTCTTCATACCTTCTGCAATTGTTACATTCGTTTATCTGTTCTATATATATCTAGTATAGTCTCTGTGAGTCCTTAAAGTCCTCCCAGCTGTCCCTTATAGCGCACACACTAATTATTTTTCAGCGCCACTGAAAATTTCCCCATTGACATGTCCGTTATTCCTCTTAGTGTTCGATTAGTTCCACAACTGTGGTTTATAGCGCCTGTTCATTTAGTTACCGTCCGCCTCCATACTTGAGTGATCAGCGTGGCAGAATGCCATGCAATGGGACCGAGTTCGATTTCTGAGCGGGTTGGAGATTTTCTCCGCTCGGGAACTGGTTGCTGCGTTGTCTTCCTCGTCATTTCATCCTCATCGACACTTAGGTCACCTAAAAAGACTTGCACCAGGCCATCTATCTGGCACTAGTCACACACACACACATTTCACATTTATTTACGTTTTCTGGTCATTTATAACATCATCATTCTATAAGACACTTCCAGTTTTTTTTTTTATCAGGTTTTGTATATAACACACGTTTCACTTTCATCCTCCATTTAGACTTGTCACACCTAAAAGCTGTGCGAATAGGAAATTTATACCTCCTGGCAACCGTGTATAAATTATGTATCCCTACGCTGAACTAATGCATCCTCCAAACACTCTTTCGTAGTAAGTTGATTATCCAGAAAATGAAGATACACAGCACAGGAAATTATTTTCAAATTACCTAATATAGTTTTTTAAATGATATTTCCAGTTATTTTTCCACATAATTACCACCGCTTGTATTAAGTACTGTGAGGCTGAATAAGAGATTGTTCCAATAATGTATTAGTCATCCACCTTCTCTGCAGTCGTTTCACAATCTCCTCTTGAATTTCATGGTCATGGTAAAAGTAATTTCGGTCATTAATTTCTTCACTTTCGCAATTAGCAAATTCACTTTGCTGGAGACTAAAATAAACTTCGTCCGAACAGGCCTTGCAGGCCCAACGGTACCGACCGACCGCCGTGTCATCCTGAGATCGTAGGCGTCACCGGAGGATTGTACAATGGATAAGTGAAAATGTCGCAACAGTTTCAGTGTGCAATGTGCAGTTCGCAGACGTGTGTTATTCTACAGCAAACAAATACCCCTTTTCGTATTTGCGCACATTTTATTTAAAACAACCTGATTCTATGCACGGTGCACTATTAATATGTCTTCAAAACAAACTCCCGGCGACAAGTAGTCTTTTTCAGTAAAACGGCTGGATAATCATGATTTTCCAGCGTTAATCTGAAGTTCTGATATTTTTCTTTGGTAAAGAATGCGGACTCTTTCCATTCATTCTTGCTTGTTTTTCCGTCTAATCTTCACCTGGTCATAAGGGAAAGTCGGGTAAAGCGATCACCCTAAGGAAAATTTGTATATGTGTATAAACCGCATATATTCTGTAACTAAAAAGCAATTATACTATTATTCACTCTTCCTTATCGTAGATAAAGATAAGACTTGAATGTCTAGGGGAAAATTTCGTTTAAGATCATCCTTTTGTAGTAGAACCAACTCAGCGCAAAGCCCGCAAATCGGTGATTTCGCCCGGAAGACAAGGGTAAGTAATCAGAGACCGGAGAAGGAAAAGACTCAGACGAAGCTGAATCTCGTTTTCTACGGCTTCTGTTGGGATGTCTCTTCCTGAACTGTGTCATCCAATACTTGTATGGCATTATGCTGCTCAGCAAGTTGATATGCTATCAGCTACCGGTTTCTCATCATACCGTTGTTCCCTGTGAAAATTAAAGTTAAGTAGTTATTTCTCCTTCTCTTGGTTGAAAACACATCTGAGAGTTCTAGTCTTCAGGAGCATGACACGTAATTTTTTTAACGGCATCTTTTATTTTCTTACAGCATCCAATGCCTATAGCATAGCTTGGGAATCCACTGATTATTGTAGTGATTTTCTTAAATAGTATGACGGCATGTTGGCATACAACTGTAATAAGAGAACATAACTTTTAAGCAATTTGTTTATTCGCTAATGCCGTATCACACTTACTTCGTGGGATATTCATGTCTTGTTATCAATTAAGCCTTGAAACGAGCTAAATACATTACATAATATGTGTAATGTGCATAGGTAATGGCCACATTGCTCCGTCACGCGACTGGCCACTATCCTCGAATGAACGCCATTACGCTAATTGTTGTTTGCATAGGAAGTTACATAATTTAGGCAATCCATAAAACACACAGTTTCGGAGGCTAAAAAGTTTTAACCGCATTTTAATAATTCCCTTTGACAATATATTTTTTCCTGCTTGCAAATGAATTTGACGCCTTACATCAGATATTGCAGAAAAAATATAAAATATTTTACTTCAGAGAAGTGCGTGCAGCTATTGCCACGAAACTCGATAAGAAAACGAAAAAAATCGCTGTGAAGAGTTTTCAGTGTTCGCCACTGGGCAGCAGCAGTCTGCAAGAGAATAAAACGATGCGGCCGCATTAACTGCACTGGCCACTAAAGTCGTTCTTACCCTACTTTAACCTCGAAAAAGCTTTATGCTGGGTATCGCACTATGGTATCCACTTCAGATTAAAAGCGACTGTTAATAATTAATTTCTCGTTAGTGAATCATTCTTTGATGTCATCCTTTGCAGCAGTTTGTTTCCTAAACGTGTGATGAGGTGCAGCTGTTACACTCTACTCCAAAATTAAGAACTAAAATATTCAAATTACAAATAAACTGTCACTTGGAGGAATGACTGCGTGTGTGGTGCCTGACGAATGTCTTAAAGTCAAGAAATTTCATAACATGGCTTATTATTCCATTGCGAAACTATAAACGGGTAATTAACACAGATATCGTAATTTCCCATCACAGCTGGTCGGTTCACTAAATTATACTCTACGTTTACACTATCTGATCGAAGGTATCCGGACATCCCTATGTCGTGCGGAATTTACCACTAGACGTCTTGAGACGCACACTAGACACTGTAAAAGACGAAGAGGAATGTTTTGTTGTCAGTAGAGAAGCAATATCGGTGTAACTGGCGGGTCAGGAGAGCTCAGTGCCTTCGAACGTGAACTGGTCATTGGATATCAGCTGAGTACCAGATTCGTCAGAAAAATTTAAACCCTTCTGAAGCTACCCAAGTCGACTGTGAGAAATGTGATTGCGAAATGTACGCGAAGGAACAGCCACAGCTCCACCAAGACCGGAAGATTTCGTGTACTGAAGGACAATAACCATTAAGCAACGTGGAGTGTGGCTGTAAACATACGCTTCAAATCATCGGAATGAATCACTCGTGACTTCCAAAATGCAGCCAGTAGTGCAGCTAGAACTGTAACTGCGCGCAGTGAGTTAAAATTAGAAATTTGTGGTAAATTTCTATTGGAACTAACAGCTAAGGTCATCGGTCCCTAGGCTTACACACTACTTAAAATAACTTTTTATTTTTAATTTGGAACGTAAATAAAGTTAAAAACTTAGATTTCATTTCTGAAATTTTAACGTCATTGCTAATAATTCTAAAGTTATTTCTCCGATTTGTCTTGGCGACCATTATTATTTATCAGGTCACTAATCGTTAATATTGGTTGAGGAACCCAACTTCGAGTCCAGTTTTCTGTTCCTCCTCTCTTGTTAATAAAATTCTACTGCCCGATTGCTTTAACCTACAAGACACACGATCACAGTCAAGTAATCCTGTAAAGAGGCAACACATACTTATTTTGAGAGGATAGTAAACTATAGCACTGGCCGTATCACGTCTCCTGTGTGTGTGCGTACAGTACCTTATCCCACAGCGTTGTACGGAATGGCTACAATTAAAGTGCAGCTACTCACAGAGGTCCAGTGTGGGTTGTAATTGACGTATGGCAGTAAAACTTAATGGATATGCTATACATTAATGTGAAAACGATTTACGATTGAAAAAATTAGTCGCAATTTTAGCCACCAGGTGCAAATCTGGCGCAATAAATACAAGAAAGACATATAGAAATATTTCGATATGTAATGGATTAGGAATGGGACGTGGGCAGAAAAGGTCATACAAGTGCGAAAGGCATAACATTGATTTTATTACTAGCCGCAGCTTACACAGTTTGTTCATTATGAGCAACGGAGATATCGACGCGACGCTCCATCCGGTGTAATCTGACCAGTGCTTTCCTGTATACTGCCTTCTTGATCAGATGAAGACCGAACGTATCTCTGGTAAACGAGATATTTTACACATCCCCAGAGACAAAAGTCACATGGACTCAGGTCAGGTGATCCTGCAGGCCATGCATCCGGATAACTTCTGGAGGTTGCATTAAGTAGGTTTTTCACTGAGCGAGCGAGACGAGATGTTTCTCCACCTGGCATGATAACAGTGGTTTCCACACACTTGGGCTCTTTCAAAGCGGGAATCAATTGCTGTACAAAGAGGTCTCGATTACATGCAGGTGTCATGGTATACCTGGCAGGCCCTCTTCAAAAAAGAACGGACCGTGAATAAAAGTGCCGGTGAACCCACACCACACCGTCACTTACGGTGAGTGCAATGGCTCTTCGTGCGCAACACGTAGTTTAACGGTATCCCAAATTCGGGAGTTCTGTGTATTCACTGGCTCGTCACTCGGAAGAATAATGCCCTGCCACATGTCAACAACTTGGATCATTGCCAGAATCACTTGCTGCGCCGCCTTTATCTTGTACAGGTACCAGTGTAAAATAGACCTCAACACTTCTCGTACTGTTGACCATGGGGAGATAATTCTCGTGACGCTGCACAAGCACTAACACGACCAGGGACACATACTGCGTGGTCACTTACAGCAACAATAACCTGGTCATTAGATCTTCCAGGTGCCTCACCAACCCCATGTGTTTTCGTATTTCGTTATCATCTGCATTAAACAATTTAACGACATCGGGCCTCACCTCAGAGTTTTCAGTCGGCGATGCTTTCTCAACGCACCACTGCAATTGCTGCCGTTCACACACAAGGTCATCTTTAGTTTGTGATGGCGTTAGTGTTAACAGTGCATCTGAGTGTTATCTTCCGGCAGGTTCTTTGAAAACCGAGATTTCAAATGCCACTTCGCAACGCTTACTTACCACGTTTTTGCCTTGAAAATGGCAGTGTGTTCACCTGTCGAAATATCGGAGGTTGTCGACGACCACACCCGACCATAGGGTAATTTGAACATTGAATACGCTGGGAGAAGGTTACGTCTCACAAGTTGTCAACCGCCGTTGTGCCGGCCTCCGATGCGAGTCGCCGTCGATCTGCCGTCGTACTGAGAGGACCGCCTGCCAAAGGGGGGCCAGACTTATGGACCGAAGGCTGAACTAGGATCCTCGGCGTCTGAGCCACTGGGCGACCAGCAGCGCAGGCCACAACAACATCTTTTGCCTGGTGTTCATACCTAGAACAACCCCCGACCATGTCACGGAACGTGGATGCTGAGATCGACGCCAGTCTGCGACACCAAACAAAAGCAAGTATCTGTAGCTGTTCAACGCTTGCTGGAACATAGTTTGCCTGCAGATCGTCGGCCTTGCTGCATCCACTTTATTCCTGTGACAGACTCCCGTAGCGCTCGCCAGCCCATCAAACCCACAACACACAGAACCGAGAGATGGACGCCGTCACGACAAACCGAATAACGGATCTCTCATCCCTCCACAGCAGCATTGCACATCAACGCACTACACCTCTTTTATGCTTCATAAACACGAAAACAAAGTTCGTTTTTACAGTGCAGTTAGATTTAGTTCTTTTCCTATTTAAGATTGGGATATACACTCCTGGATATTGAAATAAGAACACCGTGAATTCATTGTCCCAGGAAGGCGAAACTTTATTGACACATTCCTGGGGTCAGATACATCACATGATCACACTGACAGAACCACAGGCACATAGACACAGGCAACAGAGCATGCACAATGTCGGCACTAGTACAGTGTATAGCCACCTTTCGCAGCAATGCAGGCTGCTATTCTCCCATGGAGACGATCGTAGAGATGCTGTATGTAGTCCTGTGGAACGGCTTGCCATGCCATTTCCACCTGGCGCCTCAGTTGGACCACCGTTCGTGCTGGACGTGCAGACCGCGTGAGACGACGCTTCATGCAGTCCCTAACATGCTCAATGGGGGACAGATCCGGAGATCTTGCTGGCCAGGGTAGTTGACTTACACCTTCTAGAGCACGTTGGGGGGCACGGGATACATGCGGACGTGCATTGTCCTGTTGGAACAGCAAGTTCCCTTGCCGGTCTAGGAATGGTAGAACGATGGGTTCGATGACGGTTTGGATGTACCGTGCACTATTCAGTGTCCCCTCGACGATCACCAGTGGTGTACGGCCAGTGTAGGAGATCGCTCCCCACACCATGATGCCGGGTGTTGGCCCTGTGTGCCTCGGTCGTATGCAGTCCTGATTGTGGCGCTCACCTGTGCGGCGCCAAACACGCATACGACCATCATTGGCACCAAGGCAGAAGCGACTCTCATCGCTGAAGACGACACATCTCCATTCGTCCCTCTATTCACGCCTGTCGCGACACCACTGGAGGCGGGCTGCACGATGTTGGGGCGTTAGCGGAAGACGGCCTAACGGTGTGCGGGACCGTAGCCCAGCTTTATGGAGACGGTTGCGAATGGTCCTCGCCGATACCCCAGGAGCAACAGTGTCCCTAATTTGCTGGGAAGTGGCGGTGCGGTCCCCTACGGCACTGCGTAGGATCCTACGGTCTTGGCGTGCATCCGTGCGTCGCTGCGGTCCGGTCCCAGGTCGACGGGCACGTGCACCTTCCGCCGACCACTGGCGACAACATCGATGTACTGTGGAGACCTCACGCCCCACGTGTTGAGCAATTCGGCGGTACGTCCACCCGGCCTCCCGCATGCCCACTATACGCCCTCGCTCAAAGTCCGTCAACTGCACATACGGTTCACGTCCACGCTGTCGCGGCATGCTACCAGTGTTAAAGACTGCGATGGAGCTCCGTATGCCACGGCAAACTGGCTGACACTGACGGCGGCGGTGCACAAATGCTGCGCAGCTAGCGCCATTCGACGGCCAACACCGCGGTTCCTGGTGTGTCCGCTGTGCCGTGCGTGTGATCATTGCTTGTACAGCCCTCTCGCAGTGTCCGGAGCAAGTATGGTGGGTCTGACACACCGGTGTCAATGTGTTCTTTTTTCCATTTCCAGGAGTGTATAAAAAGTCGGTCATAACTACATAACATCATTCATTTCTCCTATTCCTAAAAGTGTTAACAGTCTCCCAGCACGATCTCTCTTCTCGATAGCCTTAGTATTCACTTTCGCATGTATGTCAGACCGCCATATAAGCAGCGTACAGCACCATATTTGGCCACAAATTGAACTAAATTGTTTTCCATCGTAATTCGGTTCCTCAGTAACGCATCAGCATATTTAGCAAGTTTCGCTGCCATCGATAATTGCTGCCTGCACTGGACCTCAGTCAACTGTTGCACCTTAATTATACCACCCTGTACGTACCGTTGCCGAGTTACAGTAATACAAATCAGTGATATTATCTCGGCGAGTTTTATAAAAAAAATCATCTACCGATGCCGACTTGATTACTTCTACTTCGTCCGCAAACTCATCTGTGAACTTCTCCGACACGTGTTCCAGTATACACTTAATATACTGAAACTGCCGATGAGCTGAACATAAATGTTCCACCATTCCCGCATCTGAAAGATCTAGAAAACTCTAATAAGCTACGTCCTCAACTTGGATATTTGACTCTCCTAACTGTTTTCTTCTAGTCTTCGACTCACATGCGCCATACTTCACTCTGCATGAATACTACAGTTCAACTCAAAGAATGTAAAAGTGATTCCAGGTAATTATTTGTGTAACACGCATGAAGGACCACGAACTGGCTGCCGACAATCCGCCGGAAAAAGACGGCTGCATTACAATAAAGGAAAAAGAAACCTTCTGAGGCTGCGTCCAGTTTCTCGAATAATGTGCTCCACATTTCGTTCGTATACAATGCGGACACTGAGATATAACTACACACCTATACTCTCAGTAAACTCTAAAGAGGAGGGATTTCTGAACAAGAGTCTTCAAATGTTCATTGCAGTAGTTGCAGAAGTACAGTTTACTGTAATGCTCCGTGTACGTAACCTAGCCGTTGCAGAGCACAAGGAAAAGTATTAACTTACTTAAGAAAGACGACCAATAACGTTGAATCTATGGTGCCATGTCTTTCCGCAAATTGTGAGCGAGTTCTTTCAATAGTGTGTGATATAGGTCCATTCATAGGCACGTCGGTGTCAGAAGAACCCTGGACGAAAACTACAAGACGTACAGAACATAGACATATCATTACGAACAGGAGAGTACAGGGTGATTATAATAAAAGTTAAACCTTCTAAACGCTGTAGAAATAACACCACTGATCAGAATGAGGCCAATTTGCAATGGAAGATTATCTGAAAAGGGGGAAAACGTATGCCAGAAAAAAAAAATAGTGTGAAAATTGATCAGTAGATGGCGCTGTATGTGTCAGAATACGTAAATGAAAACACCTGTCATGTGCACGACCCAATCAAGTTGGTAGAAACACGCCGATTACATAGCTTTTCCTCCTTTCGCGTCTGCGATGTTCGCCATGACTGTCTCAACGCAGGATCCCCCTCTGCTTGTAAAGCTGTATTACAAGAATGATGACTGTGCAAACGTCGCTCTGTACAAGTTCGGGCACTGAAGGGTTTGAAAAACGGCGTTGGTTCGATAACTTCCGTGGGTCTGGAGAAAATTATTCGGAAAATGAAGAAAACGGAATCTTTTCGCGTGCAACCTGGTACAGGGAGGAAACGAACTGATTCGACGACAGTAAAAGCAATGGCCACAGCAATGCTGGAGGAGACGAGTGGTGGTGGTGTGCAAACATGTAGTGCACGGAGAATTGCCCGAACATTGGACATACCCATTAGCATGGTGCGTAAAATCCTACGTAACATCCTTCTTTACTATCCATTCAAAATTACCAATATGCACGAGTTGCTTCCTGTTGACCTGCCAGCATGAGAGACCTTTGCTTTATATGTAATGGCTCTAAGCTCTATGGGACTTAACATCTGAGGTCATCAGTCCCCTAGACTTAGAACTACTTAAACCTAACTAACCTAAGGACATCACACACACCCATGTTCGAGGCAGGATTCGAACCTGAGACCGTAGCAGCAGCGCGGTTCCAGACTGAAGCGCCTAGAACCGCTCGGTCACAAGGGCCGGTATCTTTGCTTTAGAATTTCTTGCTCGCATGGAATTGGACAGTGATAGGCCGTGGAAGATTTTGTGGACTGACGAAGCCCGCTTCCATCTGACAGGATACGTCAATACAAAGAATTTTTGAATATGGGCAACGGAAAATCCATACACAAATCAACCAAGGTCGCTGTGTGGTACGGGTTTACAGCACCATTTATCATAGGGGCATAATTTTTCGAAGATACATGTGTTTCCGGTCCTGTTACCTGTACCGTCACTGGTAAGCGCTTAAGCGCTGTGAGTGTCTTTTGCGCAACCACGTCATTCCAGCTCTCCAACAGCGTGGATGTGTGGATGCGATCCTTTTTATACAAGATGGCGCCAATCCGCACATTTCAAATCTAGTTAAGTAGCTGCTCAAGCGCCATTTCGGAAATGCTAGAACTATCAGCCGCCATATCCCTACAGCCTGGCCGTCCGGATCACCTGATCTTACTATGTGTGACTTCTTGCTACGGGGCTATCTGAGATCTGTTCAGTGTTCATCTTGGAAACTTAGGTGCACTGAAGGCACACACTGCGCAACACATTCTGAATGTGATCCCGGAAACGCTTCGATCAGTTGCGGAACATGCTGTTTCTCGATTTCAACTTGTTGCAGAAAACGGTGGACAGGATATTGAACATGTTTTACGCCAGTCACACTGAAATTAATAATCCGGTTTGATTTTGAATCATGCTTTTTATGCAGTTTTTGGCCTTCGGACAATTAAAAACCGATTTTTCCCATCCGGTGTGATATGACCTTGCCGTGGTGGATGGGCTTACGCATGTAACAGTATCACACCTGCATACCCATGCACACTGAGCAGTAGAGTTTGTTTAACGTCAAACGTACATCTTGGGCACTATTGTATGATTCATTTGTCATTTGTAATCGACCACTATTAAATTATGATCCTTAGAGCGCCATCTATTGCTACATTTTCCAACTATTTACAATACTGGCCATTAAAATTGCTACACCAATTGGAAATGCAGGTCATAAACGGGTATTCATTGGACAAATATATTATACTACAACTGATATGTGATTACATTTTCACTCAATTTGGGTGCATAGATCCTGACAAATCAGTACCCAGAACAACCACCTCTGGCCGTAATAACAGCCTTGATACGCCTGGGCATTGAGACAAACAGAGCTTGGATGGCGTGTACAGGTACAGCTGCCCATGCAGCTTCAGCACGATACCACAGTTCATCAAGAGTAGTGACTGGCGTATTGTGACGAGCAAGTTATTCGGCCACCATTGACCAGACGTTTTCAATTGGTCAGAGATCTGGAGAATGTGCTGGCCAGGGCAGCAGTCGAACATTTTCTGTATCCAGAAAGGCCCGTACAGGACCTGCAACATGCGGTCGTGCATTATCCTGCTGAAATGTAGGGTTTCGTAGGGATCGAATGAAGGATAGAGTCACGGGTCGTATCACATCTGAAACGTAGTGTCCATGCGAACAAGAGGTGACCGAGGCGTGTAACCAATGGCAGCGCGTACCATCACTCCTGGTGATATTCCAGTATGGCGATGACGAATACAGGCTTCCAATGTGCGTTCACCGCGATGTCGCCAAACACGGATGCGACTATCATGATGCTGCAAACATAACCTGGATTCATCTGAAAAAATAACGTTTTGCTATTCGTGCAACCAAGTTCGTCGTTGAGTACACCATCGCACGCGCTCCTGTCTGTGATGCAGCGTCAAGGGTAATCGCAGCCATGGTGTCCAAGCTGATAGTCCATGCTGCTGCAAACGTCGTCGAACTGTTCGTGCAGATGGTTGTTGTCTTTCAAACGTCCCCATCTGTTGGCTCAGGGATCGAGACGTGGCTGCACGATCCGTTACAGCCATGCGGATAAGATGGCTGTCATCTCGACTGCTAGTGATACGAGGCCGTTGGGATCCATCACGGCGTTCCGTATTATCCTCCTGAACCCACCGATTCCATATTCTGCTAACAGTCATTGGATCTCGACTAACGCGGGCAGCAATGTTGGGTTACGATAAACCGCAATCGCGATAGGCTACAATGCGACCTTTCTCAAAGACGGAAACGTGATGGTACGCATTTCTCCTCCTTACACGAGGCATCACAACAACGTTTCACCAGGCAACGCCGGTCAACTGCTGTCTGTGTATGAGAAATCAGTTGGAAACTTTCTTCATGTCAGCACAGCACGTTGTAGATGTCGCCACCGGCGCCAACCTCGTGTGAATGCTCTGAAAAGCTAATTATTAGCATCTTCTTCCTGTCGGTTAAATTTTGCGTCTGTAGCACATCTTCGTGGTGTAGCAATTTTAATGGCCAGTAGTGTACTTTTTTTCTGCCATACGTTTTCCCCCTTCTCCGATAATATTCCGTTGCAATTTGACGTCATTCTGACCAGTGGCGTTATTTCTACAGCGGTATGAAAGTTTAATTATAATCACGTCGTACATCGAGCTTGTGCGGCCCTCCCCGGGCCGTAGCCATGATTGCCAGGCGAACCTTGACTCCCGCTGTCCGGCCAGCCAGTGTAGCCGCACCGGGGTCCGCTGGGGTGAACGGTGCCCCGCCAGAACCCGAGTCCGGCCGGGCGCCCGTGGGACTCGGCTGCTCGCCAAGTCGCGCGCCCATTAAGCATCACACTGTAGCGGGCGCCGAACGAAATCACTGTGTGCCGTTTGCAGAGAACTTTTTCCTTCGCACAGTTTTACCGACACAGTACTTCACCTCCAGCGTTGCTCGTACATTGAAATACAGGAACAAGATGCTTACTTAAATCTTGTAATTTTTAAATCAAGTTATTGTTACATGCTTGTAGAAAACTCAGTCCCTTACGATCCAGAGAAAGTAGATAATTATATTAAAGGGCTCCTACTATTATCGAATTTTTGTAATACACCGTGAGGAAATGGCAAGAATTTAAAAGTTTTTGGTGACACACACGGAAATTGCATGGTTATGTCACGGCAGAACGGCTCTCCCAGTGTACAAACTTTATCTTTCTCAGCAGGTACACATTTTCCTAGGAAAATTCTGGATTCAAACTGGCTTATTTGGCTGATATTTTGTTGAAAATTAACGGTTTCAATTTATTACTTCAGAGACAGAACACAAATTTGTGTAATGAGCAAGAGTGTATCGAAACGTTCGTTCAGTTTGGGAATCAGTTTAAATTCCAATCAAATTGAGTGCCTCGATACCCTTCAAAGTTTAATAGTAGAAATTCATCTTACTTCCAACGAAAGGCCGGCCGTTGTGCCCAAGCGGTTGTAGGCGCTTCAGTCCGGAACCGCGCTGCTGCTACGGTAGAGGTTCGAATCCTGCCTCGGACATGGACGTGTGCAATGTCTTTAGGTTAGTTAGGTTTAAGTAGTTCTAAGTCTATGGGACTGATGACCTCAGATGTTAAGTCCCATAGTGCTTAGAGCCATTTGAACCATTCGAAAGAAAATGTCAGGAACATGATGAAGGAACATTTCAAGCGATTTGAGAAAGCTTTTGAAGACTATTTCCCCGCTGTGTCTAGTAATGACAACTGGATTCGCAGTCGCTTGGAAGAGACAACAATTTTGGAAGGAGTGTAAATTAAAACGAGCAGCGCTCGAAACTTCCAGTGACTAAGTCAAAGCAAGTAAATCTTTGCCACCGATAAGTTTCTGCTTAATCTTACAGGCGGAGTTTCCTGGGCTGGCAAATAAAGCGGTGACGAATTTATTACCTGTCTTGACCACATATCTGTGCGGAAAGATATTTCCTTTTTACACTTATATAAAGATAAATACAGATACAAACTTCTCAGCGAAAGTAATCTGAGACTGTAACTTCTGTTCCCGGTTTCAAACTTATGCGACATGAAAACTCTATGGATTCTCGTCGCCGAATTCCAGGGAAGAATTAATCCATTTAATTCCATAATGAAAACTAGCATGTTAACAGAAAAGTGTAAAATACTTTAATACTGCTTACTAGACCTACCTATTGTGCAAAAGCCTTCATCAGCCCTTTTAATGTGGTAAAGCTGAAGTGCAAAGGATTATGCAAACATTAGGGCTATTAAATGATTTTTTTAAATTCAGTTACGTCTATGTTACAGTAAGTATACTTTATAAGATGGGAATCCACCCACATCAGATTTTTGTGGAAGGATGTCACAGGTCGACAAGGTTTAGGAACCACTGCTCTTTGGTACGTGCAAAATTATCCACATGACGTCACATTCACGCGATACAGTAACTAAATTACGTGTAGGGTGCAAATATATTTGTTACAAATAAAAGTAAAATAATAAAGAAACACAAACTGCATACAAGAAAGACGTGTTAAGTTTATTGCAATCTTTCTTGCTTCAGCTCGTAACGCTGTAAACACCTTCTGGATCAATTTATACCTGGAACAAGCAATTAAGACGTTAAAGATTTATGATAATGAAATAGTATATAATGAAAATGTATCTCAAACTTGCAATGGTATTACAGTGCACCATAAGCAGGTCAATCACATTTTCCGTATGTATTCCATTACGTTTATCCGTAATGACAGCGCAGCTCCACTAAATACACTCTCGATAGAGCAGTGTTTCTCTATCTTTCTGAGACATTACCCCTGAGTGAAATCAGCTATTACCTAGAACACCACGCCACTAATGTCATGGACATCAGTGCCTAATTAAATTTTAGAATGAAAAAAAAATTCTGAAACTTCCTGGCAGACTAAAACTGTGTGCCCAACCGAGACTCGAACTCGAGACCTTTGCCTTTCGCAGGCAAGTGCTCTACCATCTGAGCTACCGAAGCACGACTCACGCCCGGTACTCACAGCTTTACTTCTGCCAGTATCTCGTCTCCTACCTTCCAAACTTTACAGAAGTTCTCCTGCGAACCTTGCAGAACTAGCACGCCTGAAAGAAAGGATACAGCGGAGACACGGCTTAGCCACAGCCTGGGGGATGTTTCCAGAATGAGATTTTCACTCTGCAGCGGAGTGCGCGCTGATATGAAACTTCCTGGCAGATTAAAACAGTGGGCCCGACCGAGACTCGAACTCGGGACCTTTGCCTTTCGCGGGCAAGTGCTCTACCATCTTTTTTTTTATTTTTTTTATATCGTCGATTTTTGCACAGCAGTGCATATATTTTCAACGCTGTGTAGATACAAAGATAAACGGGAATAAGAAATCAAACGAAATGCATTACTGTAATCAGATGCCGGAGACCGAGGGTCCACCCTACCTAAATACTCAGAAAATATCCAAGATACTCAGACTACTTTTACCGTGTGTATCGGGTTCACGCTGCATACTTCAGAGGCATGTGAAGGGTGATTAAATGCGTACGCGAACGTTGATACTATCTCGAACGAGAAGTCCCTTCAGTAGATATTCCGAAATGACTTGAAATTTGCCCGCATCTCGTGGTTTTTTTTTTATTATTTTATTTTTTTTCTATTTTTTTTAACTTTAACCACTTTTTTTTATTTACGCTACCCCTATATTTTTTTCAATAAAATGGAACTAAAAAAAACAAGTGCCACCGCCACTTTTCATCCTATAACAAAAAAAAAAATCTGGGCCACTTCAGGCGTTGGCTCCTGACTAAACCTACCCCAGAGAGCTGCTTATATACCAGGGGAAATATGGGAAATCAAGGTTAGGGCTATTCCTACAAACAAAACAAAATCTTCCTTTTTCTGAATTTTATTTTAATTTTTTTGTTTTATATTTATTTATTTACTTTATTTTTTTTATTTATTTTTTTTGTGTAATTGATCAGAGGCCTTCTGCGCCGCGCTGGTAATATGTTGAGTCACGTCTTCTCGAAATTGATGTGTTCCTTTCAATTGTTCAGAAATGTTCATTGGTTCAAACAGGAAACCTTCTTCTCTCTTGGCTTAACACATTCCAGCTGCGAGGCGGCTCGTGGAAAGCACTCCCAAGGAAGTTCGAGAAAAATTGTCTGTATTTTGGGTGACGGACAACGACATAATGACGCTCATTGAGGTATGTCCAAAAATCGAGTACAGAGTCTACAGTTTGTCCAAATAAGTAGTGAATGGCATGTCCGCGAATCCAATTCACAGCATTGGTCTTTGTCCGAGGAAAATAGTCACGTTCCGGAAATAATAATGAAAGGGGAGTAATCCGATCCGGAATGTCCCGCGTTAGAAAAGCCACAAAACGTTGAACCAAGTGCCAAACCTCCGCCGCCGGTCTGCAAACAAACCGATGTTCATCATTGTCTGGCACTCCACACGTGGAGCATAGAGGTGATTGGGCGAGGTGGATACGATGAAGGCGAAATTGGTTGATTTGCTTACCATTGACAGTTAAGTACCAGACAGATTGAACATTCGTGTCAAGGAAACAGGCGAACACCGCGCACCATACATGACGCCAGTCAACCCTGGGGGAACTTTAGTTCAATCGGGTTAGGTGGACGACCTAATTGGAGGACATTGTATACTGCCTTTGAGTAAAAGCTGTCTTGGTAAGGTGAGGCGTAGATAACTGAGTTCCAGAAAGAAGTACCGTATATAATGGAACTGGGCCGGAACATCCGAGATCATCACTGGGGCTGACAGTGAGACCGGCGAATATGCCGACAGGAGGTGACCAGTGAGGCTCGTTGGGCAACGTGTCCATACCGTCATCTTGGAGCTGACAAATAGGGCGCGAGCTCTATCCGGCACGTGAAACAGACCTATCCCACCTCGTTCACGGGGAAGAGTAAGGGTCACATAGTTAACTTTGAACAACATCCCAGAGCTGACGAAAGATGCCATCGCTGCCAACATGCGACGTGCCACAGTAAGCGGGAAAGGTAGAACTTGCGCTACATGGGGAACTCGGGATGCGATATATGTATTGACATATCGAGCTCGTTGGAGAATATCTAGGGATCGAAGGCGATGGTCCATAAGACCTGCTCTGATCATTAAAAGGAGGCGTCGGCAGTTGATGGTGGCTGAACGCCGGAGATCAGATGAAAAATCTATTCCCAAACAACGAATGGTATCAGCGGTAGTGAGAGGTGTAACGCACTCCACGGGAAGTCCCGTGCCAATGAACATAACTTGTGACTTACGTACGTTTAAAGAGCTACCCGACGCCTCACCATAAGTCGCTACCCACGTCAAAACAGCTCGAACCTCGTCGGCATTACGTAAACAGATGACTACATCGTCAGCATAGGCCGTGCAACAGATTCGGTAGCGATCTATGGATAACCCTACCAAACGTTGTCTTAGTCCACATAGCAAGGATTCCAAGGAAAAGTCGTACAAAATTGCTGATAGAGGGCAACCTTGACGTACGGATCGACCTGTTATTATCGGTGGAGTGAGTCTGCCATTGTACATAATCCTGGATGAGGCATCCCGCAGAAGGCGCATCACTACCGTGATAACGGCGACCGGGAAACCCATATGGTGGAGAACGGCCGTAAGGAACGAATGGTCAACCCTATCAAAAGCTTGACTAAAGTCCAAAGACGCAAGCGCCCCAGAGAGGCGTTGTGCCTGGGTAACGGCGATCATATCCCTGTAGCGGCATAAAGCCGTGCGAATATTGTTGTCGCCTCCCAAAGATGCTTGGTCTGGTGACACAACATATCGGGCAACGTTTTTAAGTCGTGCTGCCACAAGGCGAGTAAAGATTTTCATATCACTGTTAAAGAGGGTGAGGGGCCGATAATCACTGATATTGTTGCCACCGTGCGGTTTATGTACAGGTATAATAATTCCTTCCATGAAAGCGTCCGGCACAGGTACTTCTGGAGACATCAGTTCCCGACAGATGGAGGTGAAGGTGGACTCTAACAAATCACGGAAGGTGCGATAAAATTTGAGGGGAAGACCGTCGGGGCCCGGGGAGCGATTGATGGTTCCTGCCCGGATCGCATCGCGGACTTCCACATCAGTCACCTCCGACATCAAGTCAATCGCCGCATCTCCTGGGATACCACCTAATTTGAGCTGTGAGACTTCCTCGATCAACCCTGGGGAATGTGGAACTGCGGCGTAGAGCTGCCGGTAGTGGGCGTGAAGCACATTCCCTATGGCAGATTGGGTTACGTAGCGACGCCCTTCTTGATCCGTTAGGACGTGAATCAATTTTCGGCGTCGATTTTGTCGTTCTTGGATGATATGGTACATCGACGGATGTTCATGAGGCATGCGATCAGCAGTACGAGATCGTACTATCGCCCCTTCGAAATGCCGTCGCATGAGATTGGAGATTTGGGCCTTAGCTTGGTTCATCCTTGTATGGCGCTCAGGGGACGCTGGCATCGTGGAGCATTCTCGTAGGATCCTGTAGTAAAAGTCCATAGTGCTCTTCCTCCAGGCGACAACATCTTTGCCATACCGGATTAAAGTTTTTCGAAGAGCAGGTTTTGCACACTGGATCCACCAGGATATAGTAGACGGATACGTGGGTCGGCGTCTATTACATGTGATCCAAGTGTCTTCTGTTAGAAGTCGACAGTCAGGTGAATTAAGAAGTGCCGTGTTCAGTTTCCATAAACCACGTCCGTGCCATACTGCCTGTCTTGTGAGAACAACATCACAGAAGTAAGCCTCATGGTCTGAGAAAGCAACAGGCCAGATTTCAGCCTGTCGAGTGTGTTGAATTAGGGATCGCGAGATGTAGATGCGATCCAGTCGGCTAGAGGAGTGCGCAGTGTGGTACGTAAAGCCCAAAAGATCACCGTGAACAAGTCTCCACGTGTCGACAAATTGTAGCCGCGTGACGACTGTTTCCAGAGCTGCGCTTGGTGAGTGACGCGGCAATTGATCCTGAGGTCGCTGGGTGCAGTTGAAGTCTCCACCCATGATCCAGTCATCGTGTGGTCCCATAAAAAGGGGTGTGACTTCATTCGCGAAGAAGGCATTGCGTTCACGACGGTAGCTGGAGCCCGACGGCGCATAAATATTGATGATGCGTACACCAAAGAGAGTAAGGGCCATACCTCTGCCGCTGGGGAGGTATGGGACATCTTCGGCAGGTAGACCTTCGCGTAAGATGATGGCAACACCACTACCGGTGTCCGAAGCGGGAGAAAGATGCACCGTGAAGCCATGTGGTGGTGAAAAATCGGCGACATGCACTTCCTGAAAAAGCGCAATATCTATGTCCGCATCATAAATCATATCGCGGAGCAGCGCTAGTTTGTGGGGCGCACGAATGGTCGCGAGGTTAATCGTTGCGACACGGTAATGCTGGTGTTGGAGTCCCACAGGCACAGGCGGGGCTTCTTCTTCAGGAGCGAGAGGTCGTCGATCTTGCCGGTCCGCTGAAGAGGCTGCTATTGTGGAGAGTTTGCGGGCGCGGGCGCAACCGATGGGGGTGCCCCATCATCAGCAGCGTCCACCCCAGTCCCTTCGATCTCCACGTCGTCTACCCAGGAGACTGATACTGCGGTAGGGTATCGGCTGTGCACGTCATCCACGTGGAGAGGAGACGTAGTTTTCGTCTCATCGGATAGGCTCTCTTCAACGGTGACCTGTGGGGGCGACGGCGCCAGTAAGGAGGGGTGTTCGTTGCCAGTGGTCGCCCGTGGCGGGTCTTTCGCATCAGCCTTTCGGTCATCAAAGATCGGTTTGTCGTCCATCTTCGGGTCTGCAGCCCCAGTATCCATCCGTAGAATGGATTCATCAGGAGGTGTACGGCTACGTTTCTTTCTCTTTCGTGTCGACCCTTGTTTTCGAACAAGTCGTTCAGAGTCCAATTGCGGGTGGCTTTCGTCTGACTCCGGACCAGTCTGAAGGAAAGCAGAAGTAGGTACCACTCTCGGATCAACGTCCATCTCAGTAGCAGTTTCAGTCACAGTGCTGCGATGATTCGGCAGGTTAGGATCTGGCGTCTGGGGCACCTCAGAAGGAATCTCAGGAGCGATTACATCTACCTGATCAGACGACGTCAACGAAGCAGGAAGACTCTGTGTAGACGTGCTACCTTCCTGGGCAACCTTGGCGTATGTGACAGGGATCTGAGTCATCCCCGCTGGGGACGCTTCCTCGCCGACCGGCGTCTGGATCAGGCGGCGTCGCATGCAGGTGGAGTGCTAGTTCTGCAAGGTTCGCAGGAGAACTTCTGTAAAGTTTGGAAGGTAGGAGACGAGATACTGGCAGAAGTAAAGCTGTGAGTACCGGGCGTGTGTCGTGCTTCGGTAGCTCAGATGGTAGAGCACTTGCCCGCGAAAGGCAAAGGTCCCGAGTTCGAGTCTCGGTCGGGCACACAGTTTTAATCTGTCAGGAAGTTTCATATCAGCGCGCACTCCGCTGCAGAGTGAAAATCTCATTCTGGAAACATCCCCCAGGCTGTGGCTAAGCCGTGTCTCCGCTGTATCCTTTCTTTCAGGAGTGCTAGTTCTGGAAGGTTCGCAGGAGAACTTCTGTAAAGTTTGGAAGGTAGGAGACGTGATACTGGCAGAAGTAAAGCTGTGAGTACCGGGCGTGAGTCGTGCTTCGGTAGCTCAGATGGGCGCAGTCGGCTTTCAGCCGTGTTACCGTGCGGACGGGCTCGGCGCGCCGGGCAGTGCTCCGCAGGTGTTGTTGTTTACCCGCTAGCGCGCGGTCGCGTCGTTGTCTTGCCGTATAGTACCTGTACCGACCCGACATGGCGTTCTCATATCGAAAAGCTACAATCAAACTAACGTTCAACGCATCGTACACGAGACCGAAGGCCCATGAAATTGAACGGTTTCTACTAGACATCATGCACATCGAACCACAAGAACTGATAGGAATTCATCTGTCTATTGTAACCAGCACAGTGTACCTCAAACTGATTGACGAAGCGGCCTGCGACAGATTACTCCAACGATCTGCAAACGGCTTTCGCTTCTGTCACGCAGACGGTAACGTGAGCGTGGTAGGAGTTGACCATGCTGGTCTGGGGGTGCGTACCGTGCGCATCTTTGAACTACCGTTCGAAGTCCCTGCCAACCTAGTCGTTGATGCGCTGCGGCCATACGGCACAGTTCTGAGCCACACAGAGGAGAAATGGAACACATTCGAAACGTACCCTGTCCTTAACGGGGTACGACAAGTGCGCATAGAACTTAAGAAGCACGTTCCATCGTATGTTTTCGTTGGTGGCTGCCGCGCAATTGTTATATATGATGGACAACCGAGGACCTGCTCGGGCTGCGGCCAGGAGGGCCATGTTAGAACTGAGTGTCTGCAGCGCCGCCTCGTTCAGGTGCCCCGCAATGAACTTTCCCAACGATCCACTATGACCGCTCTCCCGCTAACATATGTGGAGGCGGCACGACATGATGTGACGGATGATCAAAACCTGCTACCTCCTCAAGCCGCTGCCAGCTCCGTTGGAGAGTCAGCGCCGTCGACGACGCCGCAGCCCGACGGTGCAGAGGTTCCTACAGCCTCCGCCCACCGCAGCGTCGTGGGCACCCAGCCACCGTCACTGTCGGGATCAGACACAGGGGTTCCTAGCGACCGAGACTGTGTCGAGCCCCGCCCTCCAGTGGATGTCGAATCTCGGACCCGAAAGCAAAAATCACCCAAGCGACACAAGAAGAGGCGATTGTCAGCTGACGAACAGGACAGGAATGTGAAGCCGGCGGAAGACATCGACTTCGTTGACCCGCCCACAATTGCAACGGACTCCAGTGGCATCATTCACCAGAAGGTGCCTGAAGACAAGGAACACTCTCCTAAATCTGGTGGCCCAGAAAACGAGGCGCCCTGCGTCGACTCCCAAAATGTGGGCTCCTGTGAAAGCGTCCAGCCCCCAGTGACATCACAATCGTCTCTTGGTGATTGGGCAGACGATATGGAGGCAGATGATGCACAGCAAACATCGATATCTCCACCAGAGCCCATGGCTGACAATGAGCCCGGAGGGCTCTGCCAGTCAGGGACTTCTACGGCACAGTAATGCACAGCATGCAGGTGGATGGCTGTGTGGTGTGTGGTGTGTGAACTCACTGTGGGATTGCACCGGCACACTGCCTCCGCCACTTGATATGTCTCAGTCATACCGTGTGGGAACAGTCAACGTAAATGGTGTCCACTCCACTGTCAAGACCCGCATGTTACACGACATGATCAGAGCGGCAGACTTGGACATTGCCCTTCTCCAGGAGGTCCGTCCCGAGCTGTGTTTAGACCTATATGGCTACACCACGTACAGCCTACCCGTAGGCGATGGCGCAGGAGGAACGGCCATCCTTCTCCGAGATGGCATAGACGCGACGGACGCGACGTACTTGCCGAACGGGCGAGGCATCGCACTCACACTTGGCGCAGTGCGCCTCATTAACGTCTACGCTCCCTCCGGTAATTCGCACCGCGGTGACAGGCATGTCTTCTATTCGGAGGAGTTGGCCCCACTTTTGCAAGGAAATATGGACCATTACATAGTGGGCGGCGATTTTAACAGTGTTCTGCGGCCCGAGGACCAGATACCGCATTACGTCCCATGCCCCGCTCTACAAGCATTGATACGTGACCTCGCGCTCCACGACACATGGCTCTTGCATCATGGGACCCAGAGTGGATATACGCACTTTACCAGCCATTCTGCCAGTCGTCTGGACCGGATATACGTCTCGCGTGCCCTCCGCACAGCAACCCGTGATGCAGAACTCTGGCCGACGGCCTTCACGGACCATCTCGCGTACATCTGCACTGTCACCTTGCCCCGACAACTCACAAGACGCGGCAGGGGCCCGTGGACGCTGAACGTCTCCCTCCTTCGCGAGGAAGCGTGTCGGCGAGCAGTCACTGACACGTGGCGTCGATGTATCAGGCGCCTGCCTATGTATGCTTCCACGTTGCCGTGGTGGCTGGGATGTGTCAAACCTGCCCTCCGAAAGACCTTGATGGCCTACGGGCGTGACAGATCGAACTGGCAAAGGGCGACATCGGAATTTTACTATACAGCGTTACGTGAGCTGGCGACGCAATCGCCGTCTCCCGAACGTCAGATGTCCGTACAACGCATCAAAGCTCGTCTACTTCGCATCAGGACAGAGCAGCTAGACGGTGTCCGCATCCGTGCGCGAGTGCAAGACTGTATCCCCAACGAAACAGCGTCAGTGTATCACATTGTGCGCGAAAGGCGCCACCGCAAACGTCAGCTCATTACGGCGGTAAACACGGAGGACGGCGGGCGCGCAGTGACACAAACGGACATCGCGCACACGTTCGCCAGACACTATGGGACCTTGTACATGGAAGATCCGCGAAATGTACGTGATTATGACGGGCTGTTGAACGATTTTCCCGCCCCTCGGGACGTGGCACCCGATGATAGTCTGCCGTTGCCCATTACACCCGACGAGCTGACATCGGCCTTGGCACGCGGAGCACCGAACAAGTCGCCTGGACCGGACGGTTTACCCCTGGAATTCTACCGCACTTTTTACCACCTTATGGGTGACAAGTGGCTCCAAATGTTTCAAGACCTGATCCGCCCTGATTTCACTGTCCCCACAGAATTCACAGAAGGCATCTTGCTCCCAGTTCCGAAACCGAATGGTGGTTGTAGGTGGCAGGATTTTCGCCCACTCACACTCCTCAACAACGACTACAAGATCTTCGCCCGTATCCTCCGCGCGCGTCTCCACACCGCTATCGGGAAAGCCATCCACACCGATCAGACATGTTTAGGTGGTGTCAGCAACATTCATACGGCGTTAGGAGCATACCGCGACGTAATTGCTTTGACGGCGGCCTGCAAAATACGAGGCGCCCTTGTCGCCGTAGATTTTGACCACGCATTCGACCGCGTCGATCACGGCTTCTTACGCGCAGTTTTGCATCGCATGGGCCTCTCTCCGGAGTCTGCACAGGTGGTCCTTCGACTGGTCCACGGAGCGCGCTCCCGCATGATGGTCAACGGTTATCAGTCTGGTCACATTGTTGTTGGACGGTCAGTGCGACAAGGGTGCCCCCTGTCGGGCATATTATTTGCTGCAGCACTTGAACCAGCTTTACATGGTCTACGGCAGCGATTAACTGGTATCTCCTTGCGGGACGTGACCTTTTGTTGTGGTGCATTCGCCGATGACGTGGTGTTCCTGGCCAGATCAGAGGATGAAATGCATATGGCACTACAGTGGCTACGCCAGTACGGGGCGGTCGCTGGGAGCGTCAGCAACGTGAAGAAGACAAAATACATGGATGTCGGAGGGGGGATTTCCCACACAACGGCGGTGCCCTTTGACAAGGTGCCCGTACTCAAGTGTTTAGGAGTGCAATTCTATAGCAATGTCCGCCGGACGGCGGCGGCTACGTACCGCCGGCTCCTACACCAGACACGTGCTCTGCTGCAGGACAACAAACTGCGTCGCTTGGATATGCTCCTCAGAACACGTTATGTCAACACCTATCTTGTCTCAAAACTGAACTATTTTGCGCATATCCTTCCCTTGACAGCTACGGTGGCCGACAGATTTCAAGCAGCATATGGACATTTCGTAAGCACCAGTCTGGTTTTTAAAGTCCGATACGCCACCCTGACACTGCCGCAACGGGCGGGCGGTATCGGTTTAATTCACGTATATAACCGTGCGCGATCGCTTTATCTCAACACTATGCGTCGCACGTGGACCTCTGCCCACGCCACTCTGACGGGCACCCTGATAGCGGAAGTGGCACCACACTCTCTGCATCCCCCGGTTTCTGTAGGACACATTTCACCGGCACTCACCCACATCAGAGACTTCTTTATTGACTTCAGCTACTTACGTTCAGAACTTCCGACGACACGGAAGCACAGCACAAAAGACTATTATCGCCTCTATCAGCTGCGGCAACCTGTAAATACGGTCACCCACAGACACCCTGAAGTTGCCTGGAACACGGTGTGGCGAGCGGTACACACGCCTTTTCTACCTACGACGGTGCGTTCATTGTGGTACGTAGTTGTAAATGGGAAGTTCTCTACTCGTCAGAGGTTACATTCCATACATCTGACGGACGACCCCTTGTGTCCGACATGCTCAGTCGCTGACTCGGATGCACACCGGCTGACGTGTGCCGCGACCGGCGAGTGCTGGCTACTGACGCAGCGCATGCTGGCATTACTCCTGCGGCGATTGCCGGAGTCTATCTCCCCTGATGACGTATTGCGCCCCGACGTCGTATACTTTCCATCAACCAGAACGAACGCCGTTAACTGGCTAAAAGGCATGGCCGTTTACTACATATTTTGCGATGCTCCCAAAGGCACACTCGACTTTTGGTCCCTATTGATGACGACACATGCAGCTTTCAGCCGCCACCCGAAGTACAGAACTCGTTTCGCAAATTATTTAGGTTCATTATTTGCGGATCCTCCTGCTCACTGGGGCGTTCCGGGTATGAGACGCTGAAAATGAAGAAGAATCCTGGAGCATATTGATCCTCTACGGACGGAATAGGGGGGAACCCCTCCCAACAGACGAGAAGACGACTCGGACGCTCGGCTACGGCAGTTGTAGGATCTTTCTTTGTAATGAAACAAAAATAAATCTATAATACAAAAAAAATGTTATAAAAATTAAAGAAATAAATAAATAAAACGAACAACATCGACAAACCCACTCCATCCTCTTCCTGATCCTTCAATCCTCGAACTCGAACACGTTGCTTGGGCGTGGCGGCGGGATGGCCAGGCTTAAAAAAAAAAAAAAAAAAAAAATGGTAGAGCACTTGCCCGCGAAAGGAAAAGGTCCCGAGTTCGAGTCTCGGTCGGGCACACAGTTTTAATCTGCCAGGAAGTTTCATATCAGCGCGCACTCCGCTGGAGAGTGAAAATCTCATTCTGAAAAAAAATTCTGTTTGAACACTTACTTTTAGAATGACGAAAGATAGTGTCTGTAGGTGTTTTATCATATAATGAACTAATAGTTCTGCTTATTTCTAACAACCATTTCTTATACGAGGGCCATTCAGAAAGTAACCTCCGGTTGATTTAAAAAAATACACCAAGTTAAATAAAAATATTTTAATATATACGTCTTACAACTACATCTTTGAACTATTTTTCTACATAGTCTCCATAGCGATTGAGGCACTTATCGTATCTCTTCACAAGCTTTGAAATTCCTTCTGCATAAAAATCACCCGCTTGTGCCTGGAGCCAGCCTGTGACCGCATCTTTGAGCTCTTCGTCGTCATCAAACCGCTGTGACCCGAGCCATTTCTTCAAATGCATGAAGAGGTGATAATCACTTGGCGCCAGGTCTGGGCTGTAAGGTGGATGGTTGATAACGTCCCACTTGAAGGACTCAAGAAGGGCCGTTGTTCTGCGAGCAGAGTGAGGACGGGCGTTATCGTGCAAAAAAACGATACCGGAAGTCAGCATACCACGGCGTTTGTTCTGTATAGCCCGTCGTAACTTTTTTATTGTTTCACAGTACAGGTCTTGATTAATGGTCGTACCACGTTCCATGAATTCAACCAACAACACCCCTTTGGCATCACAAAACACCGTTGCCATCAGTTTTCTGGCAGAAAAATCTTGCGAGGCTTTTCTTGGTTTGGTAGGCGAATTTGAATGTGCCCACATCTTTGATTGCTCTTTCGTCTCAGGGTTCACGTACTTAATCCAGGTTTCGTCACCGGTCACGATTCTGTTTAACAATGGTTCTCCTTCGTCCTCATAACGTGACAGAAAATCTAATGCAGAGGCCATTCTTTGAGTTTTGTGGTGGTCGGTAAGAATTTTGGGCACCCATCGTGCACAGAACTTACGGTAACCCAATCTTGCTGTCACCATCTCGTACAAGAGAGTCTTAGAAATCTGTGGAAAACCAGTAGACAACTCCGACATTGAGAAACGTCGATTTTCACGAACTTTTGCATCAACTGTCTGAACGAGTTCGTCAGCCACCAATGATGGTCTACCACTCCTCTCTTCATCATGAACGTTTTCTCGTCCACTTTTAAATAAACGTACCCATTCACGGACAACTCCTTCACTCATAACTCTTGGTCCGTACACGGCACAAAGCTCGGGATGAATAACTGCTGCAGAATATCCTTTGGCTGTAAAAAACCTTATGACAGCACGCACTTCACATTTGGCGGGGATTTCTATTGCAGCACACATTTCAAACTGCCACAAAAACTAAACTAGCGCAGGTACGACGTTCACTCGACCACGGCTTGATGCCGACTGACCTGTTGAGTGCGTGAACGCACAGATGGCGTCGCTACTCCCCCCACAACCCGCACTGTGACCAATCGGAGGTTACTTTCTGAACCGCCCTCGTAGAATGATGAAGCACTTATCAGTGCTGCCTATGACTCCCCTTCGGAAAAGAAAGCCAACTGTGCACATTCAGGACGGAGACTTATTACAGAATTTGTTTCCTCTGCACCACTCCTCTCCTTAGCGAGTCTTACTTTACCCATACACCACCTCGCCTTACGATATAGTGATAATAGTAATGATCTTTTAAAAAATAATTTAGTTTCGTAACCGCAATGCAAACAAATTGTTTGTTTTTTACCCCTTAGAAAATTTATTACACTCCAGGGACGACTGTCCCTCATCTGGTTTTCCTATCAACAGATAACTGGACAATTTATAGACAGTTTCCTTCTTCTCCGTCCACACATCTGCAACGTGCTGCGGCATAAGCTTCCTTTCTCTCACATATCGAGAGTATGCTTTAGATGGCACGCTTGTGGTACTAGATATAACGCAAGCAAGTGCACTGACTTTATTACCAGTTTTTTGCTTGAAAGGTTCAGTGCGCTTCCTTTCAGCAATGCTATTTCCCGCAAATGTTTGACAATATTGAGGCACGCTGTCTTTTTTAAATAGATCTCTTATCCAGTTCTGGGTGTTTAAAATACTTAACCAAAATATAAATTTTATTTATTTGTAACTGATTTTTTACATCAGTGTTCCTACATCTGCAGAGTCGAACCACGGACAACTTGAATAACCATGGTAGCATCTTGAAATACTTTGAGAAATTTAATTATTCTGTCACCCACCTGGAAATCCCTGTTTCCAAACAAGGGTATTTTCTCGAATTCATGTAAAATTTCAGAAATTTGTTCATGCTGCATAAACAAGGATATTACCATGATACACAACGCATTCCAGCGAGCCTCAAAGTGCTGCTTTACGGTAAACTACAACAGCGAGTCTTTGGCATGGCAACTCCTTTTTAAATAAGTTACGGCATATGAACGATGGATGAACATTAGGACAATATTCCTGCAACCATTGATCCTTAACTGTGTAGCTTAGAACAGTTCTGAGGGATTGCTTGTTGTACGAAACTCGTCAATAGTTCTCTAATGCCTTTTTCATATTTTCCACGTAATCGGTAACGAACATAAAACTGAAGAGATGGCTTGTAAGTATCAATAACTTGATGATGCTAGTTTTATTTTGTACATTTGTGTCATTTCTTCTCCATATCAGATGGGAACTCTGCAACAAACTGGACCCGATTTTTGCACTGCAACGCTGGCTGGACAGAATGCGTAGTAAGAGGCATTTTCGTGCACACGTCTGCCCACGTGTCAGTTGCACATGCACATGCGCCATCCCTCATATCCTGCAATACTTGGGGGACCATAGCTGCACGGTATTCGTCTGATATTTCGTTTTCATAACAAGTATTTCTTGATGAATGTGGAAGTACGTCTCGTCCACTAGAAGTGTGGTACTTTACTCCACTTTCGGCAGTGTTTGTGCAAGATTTAGAAAGCCCTATGTTGTTGGTTTCCTGAACTGGCGCAGATCTCTTGTACACATTGTTACACTCTTCTCCAGGACAGTGAATTTTGCAGGCGCCGGAGGGTTGCCATTACTATTGATTTATTAAGAGAAATTTTGCAGGTATTAAAGTGTCGCAATAGGGTACTGGTACTGCCATAACGAAAAGCTAATAACTTACCACAGCCACTACAGTCTGCGAAACATGGACTTATTTTGCGTATCTACAGTGCGTGTAAAACTTTCCCATTCCATCCTATCTCCTGATTTGGCTCAAATGGCTCTGAGCACTATGGGACTTAACTTCTGAGGTCATCAGTCCCCTAGAACTTAGAACTACATAAACCTAACTAACCTAAGGACATCACACACATCCATGCTCGAGGCAGGAGTCAAACCTGCGACCGTAGCGGTCGTGCAGTTCCAGACTGTAGCGCCTAGAACCGCTCGGCCACTCCGGCCAGCTATCTCCTGATTTCTTCAGACAACTGTCGGTTATCTCCTCCAGTTTCAGCGAAACTTTTCTTTTCTCCTCTAGATGTTTTCTAATCCTTGAAGGACCTTCACTGTTCTATTGTATTTCTGACATAACAATAATAATATTATTAATAATAATAATAACAAAAATATCATCCGATAACAAAAAGGGGCCAGTTACAGTGTCTTGCGCTGCATTGACTTGCCACACACGAGCAGACGTTAGGGTCGGGCTACTGATATTTCCGACGGATTGTGGAACACCTGCCATCATCGGCTGGGCATTAGTGGATACAATACCTTCATGCCGTCGGCTGCAATACTCGCAACAGCCGATTCGGCTTCATTAGCTGGACGTATACGTGTCTGTTTTTGGGCCAGGCCACCTTCAGAAAGTCCATCGGTTTTCTCATAGCTTTCATGTGATAGGAAGTCCGAGTTGCTTCCAATACGGCGATCGAGTGGACACTGACCATATCGAAAAACTTGTAAAATTGTACAGCAAAAGACCTTGCGCATGGAAAGTCACCCAGGAACACTACACGAAGAAGAATATAAGAAGTAGGGTGTACGAAGACACTGTTGAAATATTTCTAGACGATTTTCAATTGTGAACTAAATCCCGCTCAACTAAAAACCTTGAGGTCAGCTTGATAGGTTCCCGGGAATTACGCCGGATAATATTGCAAAAACCGCACAATATTTCAGGGAGACAACTGGTCGCCATCTTCAGGTGCTACTGTCGCGTCGCTGAGAAGCTCGCCAATTTACATGTTGGCTTTCTAAGGCAAGCAGAGAACTGGTGAGAGAAATAATCCGTTATACTAGACGAGTATTAGACCAAATCTCCAGAAGCCTGCTCTCACTTCATCTGAAGATCTCGTCGTGTCTGTCAGCGGATTCCTGGGAGTGGGTGGACAGCTCTACTTGGGCGCTTTCGGACTGGACGCGGCAGGAAATCACAGCGCGTCAAATTTCTAAGTTCCAACGCCTTACACACCGGTCATTGCAAGAAGAGAAATTTAGCAGACGGACTGTGTTTAATCTCACAGATAAACCACTGAGTGACGCTGCAATGTCAGTGTTGGAAAAGGGACTTAATTTTGCCCCTACTCCCAAGACCTTGCCCATCAAGGAGTTCATCAGTGCCATTGAACAAGATGTTTTAAAACTTCCGAATGATGCTACTGAAGAAATAAGGCGAGAGGCTTGCAGATTAATAACCAGCATGGTTGCACCCAAGCAGAACGTCCCTTTTGAAGAAAGAAGAGCGCTCCGTTCCTTAAAAGAAGACAATGGTATAGTAATTTTACCAGCTGACAAGGGTAACGCCACTGTTCTTCCTGCTACATCTTATTTTGGCAAGATGATGGACTTACTACAGGATATAGCGTATCGTCGCCTCCAGAAAGATCCGACGGATGCCGTACAACGGAAGACATCCGCTCTCCTCAAATCCAGCCAACTTCCTGACCATCTGAAGAAGAATTTAAGAGAACGAGGACCAGTTCCGCCACGACTTTATGGCCAGCCAAAGATCGTCAGTAATATAGGTGCCCCAGCATACCACCTAGCTAAACATCTGGCTTCTCTTCTGAGTCCTATGGTGGGGAAATGTGAACACCATATTCGAAACTCGGATTTTATACGGCGACTGAAGAACCTGCGCCTTGAATCTACCGATTTACTAGTGAGTTTCGATGTGGTTTCTTTGTTCACACAAGTGCCTCTGAAGGACTCATTACAACTCATAGGAGCTAAGCTGGAAGAGGACATCTTCCACCTTTTCAAACACGTGCTTACTTCGACTTACTTTTTATTCAATGACCAGTACTTTGAGCAGATTGACGGTGTTGCTATGGGTAGCCCTCTGTCTTCCATAGTAGCTAATCTTTTTATGGAAGATTTCGAGGACAGAGCACTTCAGATGGCGGTTTTGAAACCCAAATGTTTTTGGAGATACGTAGATGATACGTTTGTGGTATGGCCGCATGGGACAGCAACGCTTCCCTCTTTTCTGGAACATCTAAACTCCCTCCATCCAAGCATCTGTTTCACCATGGAGGTAGAGAAAGATGGTGAGCTCCCGTTTCTGGATGTTTTGGTTCGTAAAAAAGGAGACTGCTCCTTAGGTCACAGTGTGTTCCGGAAGCCTACGCACACAGACTTGTATTTACAAGCTACGAGCTGTCATCAACCCTTACAGCGCAGCGGTGTATTACGGACGCTAGTGCATAGGGCTAGAGCCATCTAAAATCAGGACAGCTTATCGGCAGAGCTTAGCCATCTCCGATCTGTGTTTGCCCAGAACGGGTACTCCGAGAAGCAGAGCCTGAAAAAGGAGAGAGCACCACGGGGTTGGTTATCCTACCGTATGTCGGTGGCGTGTCTTTTAAGATGAGCAGAATTTTCAAGAATTGCCGGATTAAATGTGTTTTCCGGCCTCAAGCACGAGTGCAATCAATGCCGGGCTCTGTTAAAGACAACCTCGGCCTGAGGAGACCAGGAATCCCGTGCCGCTGTGGGAAGTCTTATATTGGCCAGACGTGTCGTATGGTTAAAGACAGATGCGACGAACATAAACGTCACACGAAGTTGGGTCAGCCAGAGAAATCTCCGGTTGTTGAACATTGCCTTGACACGGGGCACGTCATGAATTATGAAGAAACCAAGATCCTCTCGTATGCTTCCACATACTGGGACTCCATCATCAAAGAGGCGGTCGAAATACGTATAAGCTGTGACCTAATAAACAGAGACACGGGGTTTCACCTGAGCAAAGCCTGGGAGCCAGCCTTGGCGGCACTAAAGAATCGTCAGCCACAGATTAGCAACTGCACCGAGTCAACGCAGATGGGAAGCCTTATAGCGCAGATGCTTAAATCACGCGCCAACACCTCGCGCGCGCGAACGGGGTCCGTCGCTCCCTGCCGCATTTTCCCGCGCCGAGGCGCGCTTCCTCAGACCGCGACCCGTTTCTCCAGCAGAGGGCTCTGGTATTCGACGTCGTCTACGATTGGTCTTCGATGACGTTATGCCCCGCTGGAGCCTGCGCTGTTCTAGAAAGCCAGCATATAAATTGGCGAGCTTCTCAGCGACGCGACAGTAGCACCTGAAGATGGCGGGCAGTTGTCTCGCTGAAATATTGTGCGGTTTTTACAGTATTATCCGGCGTAATTCCCGGGAACCTATCAAGCAGGTGCAGCGCCATGAAAGCCTCAAACAGCACAATTTGAGGTCAGTTTTCATAAAAGAGCTCAGAAAGGTTGAGGCTTTAGAAGGTAGCGGAAAAAGGAAAGGAAGAATTGTATAAATCAATAAAACGTAGCTTGTACTATGTTCGTTATTGCATGACGCATTATTGTGTTACTCCCATTACTTTACATTAGGAGTTATTTTTCTCTACAAATGATCAAAACGCCCTGTTTCTAGCAGATCCTCAAAGGACTGCAGATGGTTCAGCAAGCAGATCCGCTCGTGTGTAGTCACAAATTCCCGCCTTCCCTGCTCTGTGCGTTTCCCTTTTGCACCGGGCCCTGTTGAAATCCAGGATCTACCGGGTACCCGGCTAGCCACGGGCTTCGACGGCGCATCGCTGCTCGCTCACTCTGTTGCCAGTACAGTTGAGCTTGACTATCGCGGCACGGGTCACAGAACGGAGCGGTCGGCTGCAGGCGGGTTCGGGCGGATACTGAGATCGGTGCACGGCTCCGAATAGGAATCTAAAAGTACAGAGATACCCTAATCACTAAAATGTGTCAGTTTTCGGTATGCTTTGCAGTTTTCACCCAGTCGTCTTCTGAGCTACTTATGGATAACTCTGTACCTCCAAATGGCCAAGATGCAAAGTCTGAGTTTCATCTGAAACCACTGAAAGCAAACGATATGATTTTGTAATTTTTTCTCTTCAGAATAGTCTCTGGAGTCGACTTCAAAAGCAACGAATGTGGTAGTTCAAAATGGCTCTGAGCACTATGGGACTCAACAGCTGTGGTCACCAGTCCCCTAGAACTTAGAACTACTTAAACCTAACTAACCTAAGGACATCACACACATCCATGCTCGAGGCAGGATTCGAACCTGCGACCGTAGCAGTCGCACGGTTCCGGACTGCGCGCCTAGAACCGCGAGACCACCGCGGCCGGCGAATGTGGTAGTGCCCTTCCGCCCACGCAGGTGTGGATTTTTGCACTTTCCGAGAATCGTTCAATGAGCGTTCCGGAATGGTTTTCTTAAGGACATAGTCGATTTCCTCCGGGAATCACTCCTTTTCCTCCGTCTCTAATGACTTCGTTGTCGACGGGGACGGTAAACTAATCTTCCTTCCTTCTCTCTTTCCTTATAACTCATAGCATACGTCCTTTCCCTAGAGAAATGCCCTTTATAAGGATCGTCAATGTTTTGCTTTTATTCTTTGCTCATCGAACTGTTTGGTAACACGCACGTCCGCAATTTTATCGACACATGCTGCTAGCAAACTGCAGTACATGAATCGTATTGCCGTCTTTGCCCCTGAAGCCGTATAAAATGTTATCTACAGTCGATATGACACTAAAGTCAAACAGGTCCGCTTCGCCGCTACCGCATCCTCTGCTTTTATAACAAGACTCCCGGGTAAACTGCTGTGGTTCTCTGGAGCTGACTTCTTCCGTTCCGTTTGCAACAAATTCGCTTGAAGACAGTAATCTCATATTATATGCGCTGTGTGCTACGTGAGAAAACAGGAGGTTTAGAGCAGGGACATGGATAATGAATGCTATTTTTGAAAAAAAACGTGTAACTATAAAACAAGTACAGCTTAACACAGGCTCATTTAGCACTCACAGCTGATGACGCGCATCCTCAGATGAACGAATGCTCCTGCAAAGAATTGGAAGTATGTGACACTGCTCATGGTCACCCTGTTGTTCTACGTTGTACTCTTTCCATGAATCTCAATTTTATAATCACCCAAATAATGCTAACGGAAAGTACACCGGAAAACATTCATGACAGCAATCTATACGTTAAAAATAATCACTTCATAGCCTACAGTAAGAATCAAAGATGGACTGTCTCACGAGCGAAGACTGACGAAAAAGGATCACTTCGTGTAGTTTCACATTTATGCTACATATTCTGTATTGTACATGTGGGTAATAGGCGTAGTCTAAAAATCCAGTTGAATTTTCTGTTCTGAAGACGAATTAATGTAACTTCAGAGAGAGCTACAGCCAAATAAGCTCCCCAGACAAAATATTAGTCGCCCAGACGTAACTCTAATACTACGCCACACCACCTCTAGTCATGATAATGGCTACAGTTCAGTGAACAAGAGTGTACACAATTTCTTCAGGTTTGTCACATCCAGCTGAAGCCACTCATTGGTTATATTGTCCTATAGAGCTACCGGCTGTTGATCGCTGGGATGTTTCTGGTAGCTCCAGACTTTTTTATGGATTTAAGACTGAAAGTTAACTGACCGATTTATTTATTTAACAAGTCGAACCACACATTTGATCTACTTGCAAGTGACTACTAGTGAAGATGCATCTGACTTAAATTTATGTGTCGACGACATGTAATGAAACGCAATGGAAAATAGACTCATGAGAGGGAAATGCCTAGTTAGTACTGCAAAAGAGAGAAGTGGAACTTGAGTGTGCAAGGATTACATACTCGTAGTGTATTGGAGATGGTCATGCGAATGATCGACCGTGCAGTAAACATGTTTTTGCAGTTTTTATTATCTGAAAAAATTCCGAACCTAACTTAGATAGAGAAACATAAATGTCCGAACGTAACATGAGCTTCCCCCTGAGAATTTTATGAGGACTCAGCTGTAACCCGTGCTTGTTGCATTGGCGTAATTATCATTTGTCCTCGGTACGAGTACTTACTTAAAAATCCTTAAAAACCACGTAATATTTAAAGTTATTTGCTCTGACTAGATGAGCATTAAAATGTTTTTCGGCTTTTTACTCAAGACTGAATCTGTTGTGGCGTGTTATAAAGAGGTTGAACTGTAATTACTAATGCGAATAGAGTGCCTCAGTGGACACATTTCCACGAAGAAAAAACTAACTGGAGTTCACTGTGCAGGAAACTAAAACGAAACTGTTACTTCAAAAGCCACCACTAAAAACAAACTGCACTGCCCAAAAAAATTGAAACACTGAAATTACCAGAAATTACTACTAACGAAATTACAAGAACAATGACTGCAATCTGCACAATGGAAACGTAAGATGAGAAACGAAAGAACCAACAAAATACGAAAAGAATTTCACCTGAAAAATTACGGCGTTTTCAGCAGCAACAGCACAACATTGAGAAATCGAGCCAGCTAAAATATGCTAAAGTAAAACTGAACTATTGGGAAAAAGACTGGGATGATTTTCTCATACTAAAAAAATTCTTACTTGAAATAAAAGTACTAATCTGTTCATTATAACAGCGATACTGTATTTTAACCTCTTATTTCAAAAGAACATAAAACTCGCAAAAAAACCAAAAACTTTTCTTTCTTTACAAAATTCGAACAAGGCAATGCTTTTACGATCACACAAACTAAAATGAATTAAACTAAAATGACATAAACTGAGGTGGGGAGGTGGACTGTTCTGTTGCAGGAACCGCTAACATTATCAGCACCCGCCAGCAAAAAATTGTTACCTTAAAAACGTATCCATCATGCAAATCCATTCTCTCTCTTCCGTAAATGCTGGATCTGTAAGTCCTTCGATCAGACTAATCTTTTCTATCAAGTTTCTTTAGCAAAATTCTTTTCCAATGTGCACTACCCTAAAAGTTCTGCCAGTTTACTCCATGTCCGCTCTTCAACTGAGTCGAAGATACATAAACTCAGATATACTGTTGTCACTGCCGTAAGTCGGCTCTTCCACAGATGTCACACGCGATCGATTCGCTCTCGTAACATGAATTTTCCAAGCCACCAATATATGTCCACCTTTCAATATGTAATAATGCTCGTTGAGATTCGAAATTTGCAAAATAATAGTGAATGGAGGTGCCGTTAAACAAAGCATGATATCATAGTGTAGCCTGTCGACATATAGGGAGTGGACAAACCTATGGAAACGTCAGAAACACAGCACACTACACGCCTAATATGGTACCGTATAGAAAACCCGGTGGCGCTCGAAATAGCTTCCAGTCGTCTAGGTAGAAACAGGTCATGTATAGATTTCAATAGAATCTTATACCATTATTTCTGCAAAATAGTGGCAAGTTTAGAGAGCGATGTTGGAGGAGGACAGCAATCATGGATCTTTTACTCCAAAGTCGACCACAAAGGCTCAATAATATTGGGATCTGGTTACTGTGGTGGCTAGTCGAGATGTGACAATTCACGAAACCTGTTCTGGACGGTGCCAGACGTATGAACAGGAGTCGTATCGTCTTGGAACAAAGCATCATCTTTGGGGAACAAACGTTGCACCAAGGGATGAACCCGATCACACAAAATGGGCACAATTTATAATCTTTTTCAGAAATGTGACCTTGCAGAGTAACCATGGGGCCCGTGGCACACCGCGATATACCTGCCCAAATCATCGCCTAACTCCCGCCACGTGTCCCTCTTGATAGCAAAAGTCTACATCGTAGTTTGGAACAGCATAAGCCAGACGTAAACACGACCAGAAGTAGGAAACAGGCTGAAACAAGACTTATCCGACCAATTTACTTTCTTCCGTTGTTCTATAGAACAGGTTTTATGGCTTCGGCATCACTTTTTACTGTTACGAGCATTTTCATCACTGATGTGGGCATTGGAATTCCAGCACGTCACGCAATTCCTACCTAATGGAGCTTCCTTCGTATAGAGCCGGCCGAAGTGGCCGTGCGGTTAAAGGCGCTGCAGTCTGGAACCGCAAGACCGCTACGGTCGCAGGTTCGAATCCTGGCTCGGGCATGGATGTTTGTGATGTCCTTAGGTTAGTTAGGTTTAACTAGTTCTAAGTTCTAGGGGACTAATGACCTCAGCAGTTGAGTCCCATAGTGCTCAGAGCCATTTGAACCATTTGAACCTCCGTATAGTTTCGGTATTGACAGGATTTGCAAATGCGACACTCAGTTCTCCAAAGACTTTTACACCTGTCCTCTTCAACGATCGTCTTTCACGATCGCTTAAGACATACTTTGGTTCAACTGACTTGGCGGATGACGTTTTACCTCTTTGTTGTGTGTGTGTGTGTGTGTGTGTGTGTGTGTGTGTGTGTGTGTGTGTGTGTGTGTGTGTGTGTGAATTCCTAAGGGACCAGACTGCTGAGATCATCGGTCCCTATACTTACACACTGCTTAAAATAACTTATACTAAGAACAACACATACACCCATGCCCGAGGAAGGACTCGAACCTCCGGAGGGAGGTGCCGCGCAATCCGTGACATGCCGCCTCTAACTGCGCGACCACTCCGCGCCGGCTCTTTGTTGTATAACGTATAAATCTTCGATACGGTGCCTCTTCAAACACCAAACGTCTGGAGTACGTTGGTCACGATGGCACCCACCATATGTTTACAAACAATTTGCTCACGTACGATATCACTTAGCTCCAACATAATGCACTCACAACTGTACAGAGCACCGTTATGACTACAGTTCCCACTTGCAACGTATTGAGGCCAATGCACAGATGCCGTTCCTGGCCAACTACAGCATCGTCACATGCAGACTTCCCTTTGATCTACATTGAGCATAAATGTAGACCAAAGCGAAGCATGCAGGTGACGCTGCTGTTGATGTTGGCCAGGTGGTGGTGGTTGTTGGGATGTTTAAGGGGGACTAAACAGCTATGTTGACCAGGAATGGACCTGTCAATAACAACACAGCGCCACCTAAATGCTTCGCTTAAAGCTACATTTATATTCAAGCATGTTTTTCGCATGGTGTTTCCTTATTTTTTTCCAATCCCTGGACATGGAAACCCATTAATTAGTATCGAAAGTCAAACCAAGTACAAAAGAAATCGATAACTCTACATGATACATAAAATATTGATGACAAAGAATCGAACTGACTTATTACTGAGTGAGTGGCGGATTTTGGATGACAATAGAAAGCATAAATTTCCTGTTCACTCAAAGCCGTCGATAAAGAACTAAGTTCCGCTTTCAATCAGAATGTCAAATAAAAGTAAAAAGATTTCCTGTGCCTGACAGCGATACCGGAAAAATAAGGTCGTCCTTCCGTAAGGCAGTGGACTGTATTTGTAATACGTTTCTTAATCCATAGCATAGAGCGATATCACCTTCAGATTTGAAGCACGAAGTGAAACAGGAACCAACGAACACGTGCACGAGAAGAACACTGACAGAAGAAAAGTAACTCTAGCCTCACATCATGGTGAATTCAAATTGAATTCTCGCGGTAGCCACTCGATTGTCGCCTGCAATCCAAAAGCCTACTGTGAGACATGTTACGTGTCCAGCTAGGCCAGAAAGATACACAAGACAAGTGTATCTACATGCATGCTTTTTTGGATAAAACAAGAAAGCATGATGTTAAGGTATCGATGAAACTAGTCGAGGCGAAACACATACTTGTTTCAAGGAGGAGTTATTTAGCCAAACAGTTGAGGTGTAACAGGCTGCTTGAGTGTTCGTCAAACCCTGTGCGTATGCGTACAGGTCTGTGAGCAAGGCGGTAGTGTCAATAGCATACTCACGATGAAGGTGGAAGAGAAAAGGCTACATTTTGTTGAAATAAACATCTTGGTTCATGTTCGCTGTAA
Organism: Schistocerca serialis cubense; assembly: GCF_023864345.2. Lineage (NCBI taxonomy): Eukaryota > Metazoa > Arthropoda > Insecta > Orthoptera > Acrididae > Schistocerca > Schistocerca serialis. Next base: position 351,403,439 of record NC_064642.1, on the reverse strand, counting down.
TATGAGTGAGTGAGCCTAGGTCATGGTGCTTATAACACCCCAGGAACATCACAGAACCACTTCCGGCCTTAACTAAAACCACCACACACTGTGGATTGAACACCTTATTGGCAACTAACAGCAAATGTCTATTGCATACATCTCCGTACGCAGTGTCTTCTCGGAAACTTGTAGGACGTCCAGCACTGTCACCAACAATTCTTGTCGGCTTTGAAACCGACTGTCGTTGACAAGGCGAGGCACTCGTCTCCGAACTTTTCATAACCACTGTTGTTACGCCATTTTACACGGTCGCGATTGGTACAGTATTCTTTTAAGGCGCGTTGATACACCAACAAATTGTGCAACTTGATTCATGTGGTGGCTGTGGGAATGTCCTAGCATGATAGAATCTTTGTGCTATTCTGTTTAACCGAAGTCTCTACGTCAAGCATCACTCTACTAACGCTGTATTTAAACGAGGACTGTTTCTGCTACACATCCGGAGTACCATACTTTTTCTACATTTGGAGCAAAATGCCATTCATCAAGCCAACTATAAATTTTGTCTAAGTCATCTGGTATTTTCCTCTAATCATTCAACGACAACACCTTCCCGCACACCACAGCGTTATCAGAAGACAGCCTTAAGTTGCCTGCCCATCAGGTTATTCATGTGTTCAAAGAATAAAGGCGATCCTATCAAACTTCCCTGGGGTCCTGTTGACGATACCCTTGTTTCCGATGAGCACTCTCCGTCGAGGACCACGTCCTGGGTTCTACTACTGTAAAAAGACGTCGAGCCACTAACATATCTAAGAATCCAAATCATATGGTCGGACCTTCAACGGTATGTATTGGGGTAACGTGTCAAGTTCTAATCATCCGGTCTTCAGGCACGCGCTGTTTTCCTTCTTTGCAGCTAATTTCTCATAAGGCCGCAGGTAATGTTGTGGTTGATGTATGAAAAAATCTGTTGCTATATCCAGTCGTCCGAAATACCATTTTTATGTGTTACAGTTCCTACAACATTGAAACATCTATCTCACGGTGAGATGATTGGAGATTGCAGAGACTCTGTCTTTCTCATGTTGCGAGTTAATAATATCAAACGATCACTTTATCACAACTGGTTGTCTCTCACCTATTTCGTATCGATAGAATCTTTGTGCCATTCTGTTCGCATCTGTCCAGAGAGCCATTTTACTGTTAATGACTGCATACAGCCGACTGGCACATACACACCACTTCACTGCTGTAAATTTTGTCAGTTTTCGATGGCCACAGGAGCGCCAAATACCAGTTGTACACGTACTACAGCGCTCCTAAGTGCACACTGAAATGTCCCCTTTTGAAAAATTATACATGACTGTGCTTAAACTGACACACAATATTTTTAGCGCAACTCTATCTGACTTTCAAAAATCCCTATAAAAGAATGGCCCTGACTAACATTAACCTATACCTTTCACAAATCACTTACCTCACAAAATCTTCTTTACCCGAACTACTGCAATACAGCGAGCACCACTACTGCCAGCTAAATAAAAGATTCAAACTACGGAATGCACTAACTGCTGATAGGCATAGTTAGCAACTGAAAGATTTTAATAGAGAACAAACAATGTATTTACCTTAACAGTGTTGAAAAATCATAATATACATAGCAGTTCATGACATCCAGTCTTACAAATTTCAAAACTCCGCCATTTCTCTCCCCACATCCACCACCGCTGGCGGCTCACCTCCAACTGCGCAACGCTACGCGCTGTTCACAGCCAACTGCCCAACACTACAATGGCGAATATTACAACAATGCAAACCAGTCACAGACTGCACACAGCAAACCCAGTGATTTTCATAAAGAGCGCTACGTGGCCTTACCAATAAAAAAACTAAACAGTCTACTTCCAACACTTCAAGTGGGCATCTAATACTCTGTGTAGTGACATTTCAAAATTTCACTGAACATAAATTTTGGAAATTTGTGGTAAGTTCCTGTGGGACCAGACTGCTGAGATCATCGGTCGCTAGGCTTACCCACTACTTAATCTAACTTAATCTAACTTGCGCTAAGGACAACACACACATTCATGCCCAAGGGAGGACTCGAACCTCCGACGGGGAGAGCCGCACACGGACCGTTACAGTGGGCCTCAGGCTGCACCACGCGTATAAACGAGGAAATGTATTATTTTCAAATCTACTACCAGTTTAACGTCCAAAGACTCTCATGTAACGTCTGCCATTGGTGTTTGATAAGCATCTCCGTAAATTTTTCGCCGACTAAACGAGACGTGACGAATGATGCCGTTCTTTGTTGGCTTTTCTGTCCTACCTGTTAAGGACCCCAGATTGATGAACAATACTCAATAATCGGTCTACCAGCGTCTTGTAAGCCACTCCCTTCGTGGATGGGTTACATCACAGTCTGGTATCTGCTTTACCTATAACTCGTCTTACGTGGTTGTTCCACTGAAAGCCACCGTAGGTAGTTCCTCCATGATTTTTGACGGCATTGCGGGACGGTGTCAAATGCCTTCTTGAAGTTGAGGAACACGGCATCAACCTGAGGGCTATTGTTTACAGCGCTATGCATCTCCCGGAAGAACAGAGTGAGCTGAGTTTCGCAAGATCTCTGTTTACGGAACACATGTTGATTTTTATAGAGGAGATATTCGTTCTCCAAAAACGTCATAATTATTGAGCATAAAACATGTTCCATTTTCTATAACAGACTAACATCAACGATATGTATCTATAATTATGTGCAAGTGTCCTACTACCCATCTTGAAAACGGGAAAGACCTTTCATTGCTCTAGTGATCCACGATAAACTACTACTAGAACGAGAGCAAGTTCTTTCACATAATCTTTCTAGAATTATAGGTATCTCACCTGGTCCTGATGTCGTTCCACTACTAAGCGATTGTAGTTCCTTTGCTATTATGAGTCTCAATATCCGCAGTTTCGACGTTCATAAGGTGACTGAAAGGAGGAACCGTGTTACGATATTTCGCGGTGAAACAATTTTGGAAGACCGAATTCAGTATTTCGGCTTTCTCTTTGCCACTTTCCGTTTCGGTGCCAGTATAGTCATTGAGTGAGTGAATATAGCATATCGAGCCGCTTACTAATTTTACGTAAGCCCAAAACCTCTTAGGGTTTTCAGTCAAATCGGTCGATACAATGTTACTTTCAGACTCATTGAACACTTCTCTCATTGCTCTCATTATACTCATTTTCGCTTCGTTCAGAGTTTGTTACCTAGGTCTTGACGTTTCTTGAATCATTGATGAAGCTCCCTTTCTTTACGTAGTAGTTTTCTAACACGGCTATTAAACTACAGTGGGTCTTTCCCATCCTTTAAGACCTTGCTCTGAACGTATGTGTCTAACGCATACGTAACGTAGCTTTTGAATACTTTCCATTTGCGCTCCACAACTTCGTCCTAAGCATTTGATATTGGATGCTCTTGAATGTGTGTCCTCTCACGCTTGGTAAGAAAAAGTGCTTTCCCAACTTTCTTAACATTACTTATATAACTTTCAGTCATAGTTGCTATCACCTAACTTACCTTCGTTCACTATAGGCTCTAGGGGACTCAATTTTTTCCGGCATAATTTTAGGCTGCCTAGTGATGACGCGGTGGCTTATGCGCAGGGGATGTGTGTGACACTGGCGAATGCTATTTGCCTGCATAAACAATGAAATTTAATGCTATATCTGTGTAAGTTTATAAAGCGGTTGTAGAGAAATCTCGTTTTGTTATGACCGATCACATAGCACGCAAGTGATTAGGTCTTCCTGCTACATCCTCACTCCTTTCCCCTCCTCAACCCTCCCCTGCCACACACACACATCTTTGTTTCTATTGCCAATAATATCTCATTTCGTTCACGGCTGATTTTGGTTAAGCTTGTACTGCAGCTGTATTTGAATGTAATCAGAACTTTTCTCACGGTAGGTTAAAATGAACAAGTCATATTCGGTTAAGCAGGATTCTATCTCCCACGTACAGAGCGCAATCAAACAAGACGAGAGACACGTCTTTGACTACTTTTAGGCCTCCTTTCATGCCACAGAGACAAATGTGCTTCCTGCGAAAGTGGTCACATTTAAACCAAATCCCTATTCTTAAAATGTGCTCTGTGTCTTTTGAGGAGGGATTTTTACACTGAGTCTCACTAATTCCTTCTGTACTCACCAACTAATTCAAATCTCACTAAGAGACAGGTGTGTATGTTTTCATTTGGGAAACACGAAAGCTAGTCTCATATTAAAGATGGTATGGTAAGATATTGAATTGGAACACTGTGAGGCCCCAAGACATCTAGCATTGGTACTTGAAAGTTCTCATACTTTCATTAAGCATTGCCTAAACTGCAAGTCAGAAGTTTCCACCAGGATCGCAGTGGGGTAGTCAACATGAAAATTTACGAACTTCTACAATGGCACTATGCTGTTCTGCGGCGGAGTGTGCATGTCCTGCCTGGTATAACTGAAAACATACCAAGCAGGTGGTCATAGCTTTCCATGACAAATGCAGAGTCATAACGCGTTGCTTGAAATCCATTCGAGTGGAATAGCTTTACCACCTCGCAGGAATAACACCACCTCCTGTTCGAACAAACAGCTACGAGTCAGGAAAGAAAGACAGTAGACCAGGAGAGAACCGATTCTCTGAAATCAATGAGGTGTTTCCTGTGAGCATCGACGGCACTTGAAGCCACTGCTGAAAAAGCTAGTCTGCAACTACAGAAGATTACTACCTCCTACATCCTGGCTGGAATAGAATTTCAGAAACTCTACTTCCTGGCTATGATGAGAAATGGGCGGCCTGGAAGTCCCTGAACAGACTGAGATCTGGAGGTGGTAGTTTAAAGACTAGTTTAGCAAGATGGGGCTGCACTGATCAAGACGATATTCAGGGCGGCTGTAGAGAAAACCAAAATTTTCATCTTATATTTCGTTATGACTGTGTCCAGCCTCCTGAACCTATGATGAATTTCATCAAGAAGCAGAAAATGGATTGGAAGTGGCGAAGTTTGGTACAAAATTAATAAGGACGTAAGTGTTTATATAATGTTTATGTTTCTGATACGATGGTAATAAATAAATACTCACCCTCTTCAGCCGGCACCCCATACAGTGGATAGAAACGAGAGACGGCGACAGGGATGCAGCAGTGGGTGGCAGAGCAACAGCGGCCAGAAGATGTTATCTCATGCACCTCGCATCCAGTAAATTGAACAGTGCTGCTCTGTACCACCCCTGTGTTCATTAAACTCAGGAACCGGCCAGTAACTACCCGCACTTCATCAGCGTTGCTGCGTACAGCTGTGGACCTCTTCTTTCCCGCAGGAAACAGGGGAGCCTGTATAGACAAAGGCTTTCGTCAGTTGCGGAATGACCCCCAGCTCAATACACTGTTCTGCCTCTGTGAATAACAAAGAGAAGCGCCCTTGTTGTGTAGCAAACCATGTCAATGCGCTCTTCAGTTCCCCCAGTAGTATAACGAACGGAAACGCTTCATAACAGTGAACGGACTGTGATAGCAATAGCAGCGGTAGATAATAACCTCTCTGTAACAATATTCTACAGCTCAGCAGCGAGAAATACAATCTTCATAATAGATCTGCAGATCATTTGCATTTGGAGAACCTAGCACCAGAGTGGTTAATCCCACATGTGATTACATTTGGGAAAAACAAGATTTTACGAGAAACTTTTCGTACCCAAAAATGTATTATAACTCCCCTTTTTTAAAAGTGTGCTGTACGTATTCCAAAATGGTTCAAATGGTTCTGAGCACTATGGGATTCAACTTCTGAGGTCATTAGTCCCCTAGAACTTAGAACTAGTTAAACCTAACTAACCTAAGGACATCACACACATCCATGGCCGAGGCACGATTCGAACCTGCGACCGTTGCGGTCTCGCTGTTCGAGACTGCAGCGCCTAGAACCGCTGTACGTATTCGTTATATGTAAAAAATACCAGCTATTGAACTTGGGTAATTATTTACTCTGATTTATTTTAACATAAGTTTGATTTTTGAAAAAATAAATCATAGTTGGAAACTTATAATTTCAACGCTTTTGAAAACGCTGGAAAATAAAACAAATATTTCCTCTATTCAATTTCTTCACTACGTTCACTGGAATCTGAATTTCTCGTTAGCGTTAAACAAGTGAGGGGGAAAGTTCTCATAGAGTGAAGATCTTGTAGTTTCAGTGAAACTATGTACTTGTTCAGGTAACAGTAGTGATAACTCACCCATGAGTATTTACTATAGAAGTTACAGCTGCAGGACCTGACCGGTGTTTAGATCTTCCTCCACGCATCTTGTCCCTAATTGGGTCGTGGTAAAAATTGCTGTTTTGAAGAGCGCGCCGCAGCGCGTTCTGTGAAGCAGTCGCCTTCTGTTTCTAGCGGTGGCGCCGCTGTGGCAATCGCAGCTTTGGTGTCTCCCTCTGGTGGGAAAGGGTTGCCTGTTCATGTGCATTTAGGAGGCGCTATCTACTCGGCAGTAGGGGAGTCTGTCAGTCAAGGCGAGTCTGGCCAGTTGGTCAGTACGAGTGAGGCTGGGTCAGTCTCGCGTCACCAGTTGATGGTCTGTTTCTTGTCCGCGTTTGTGCAGCAGTGAGTGTCTGTTTGTCGTCGGAGTGCTAGTATGGCTGTCGTTTGGATCAAACTTTAAAGGCCATAAAATGAGAGTCTTGCGTCTTGCCTATCATCTTGCGAGGTGGTATATGTGTAATGTAGAGCATGTTGGTACATTTTATGTAAAACTACATTTCCTGGACTTTATTTTAAATGGTCATTTTAGTATATAAAGTTGCCACCCTTCCACCGTAAGAGTTCTTTTAAAAACAAGTTGCGCTTTCGGTGGCAAATAATTCTTAATGTGAGTGTTTTGTACCATCTCAATCCCTCTTACGGGGTGTATAGTTTATATGTTTGTGTGAGTTGTTAAAATTTTTAGTTTAAAGTAATCTGGTGAGTTGCAGATTTGCATCAGTGTAGTCTTTCAGAGGTTGTTGTGAGCGGCCGTGTTAAAAGGGAGCGGCAAGGTTCTCAGCCTGAAAGCTCATACTAAAAAAAAAAAAGAAAAAAAAAGCTATTTCTGCCTCTGAATAAATTGTAACTTGATATTTACAGGGTGCTTTCTGACTGTAATTTTAAATCTGTTTAAAAAAAACTGCTTTTAGGAAAAAAATTCCATTTATTTAAAAAAAATTAATTTGTTTCATCAGTTACCAATTGGCAACTACTTCCACGCTCACATAGTGTGATTAAATGTGTTAATGTTCTTGATGAATCGCTAGTAAATAAAGTAAATTCTTAAGAAAAGGTTTTGAAAGTGAATTTACGGTTCACTAATCTTTTCCCAGTTTGTCCAGCTCCAATGTGTAATTTGTTCCGAAATTCACTTGAGGGGTTTCATCATGGCCTGTTGAACCAGTTGCACCGACATATTGTGGGAATCTTCTTCACTGGCGGTCCATGATAAATTTCCTCAAAGCTGTTTTGTTGTAGCCAGCCGCGGTGGTCTAGCGGTTCTAGGCGCGTAGTCCGGAACCGCGCGACTGTTACGGTCGCAGGTTCGAATCCTGCCTTGGGCATGGATGTGTGTGATGTCCTTAGGTTAGTTAGGTTTAAGTAGTTCTAAGTTCTAGGGGACTGATGGCCACAGATGTTAAGTCCCATAGTGCTCAGAGCCATTTGAACCATTTGTTTTGTTGTAACCGAACATATATCGTCACACCGAAGTGTGAAAAAAACATCCTACGTAATATGCAAGTGGGACTGCATCACCACGTAAGGTAAATCTTCGAGAACTTAATGACGGAGGTTTTCTTCAGAGAAATAAGTGGGAAATAAAGACCAAAAGAACCGAAATGCAGACAGTCGACGGATTTTTATTCCTAATGTAAGGTGGCGGTGTCATTTTGTTTTTTGTAGGTCAGCGATGTGCACGTCAGAGAGAGAGAGAGCAAGTTGGGGTACAGTTAAAAAATATTTGGCCTTGTCGTGACAGTCTTCGCATCTGCACAGTGTCATACATTCTCAATTAAAGTATGGCAGGTGATGGACGTGTTTAGTAGTGCTGTGTAGACTTGTAATTGTATCTGTTGGATGAAGAAAGAACAACAAGGATGAATATCATGTATTCATTGAAAGGTGAAAGCAATATATATTTTGAATAACATTTTTATTGTTTTTTGAAGGGAAGAAACATGAGGTAAGACTATAGCACTGCGCACTTAATTTGGAGGACGATTAGTTAGTTAACTTGCTCAGAGCTGAGAGAAAGGCCACCCCACTCCCCAGAATCATGGAGTAACATATTAATTGGTTAAGCTGTTTGATTTTTATTGAAATTCTCTGTTAACATTCTACCCTTATTGTTCACTTGGTGAAGCATAGTATCGTTCGGACCACGCAAAGATTTTCTCTGCCTTTTTAATACGAAGGTTGGAACTTTAATAGTGGCAACTATTTATTTACAGCTGTAGAAGTCGTAGGATACTCTTAGCAGTGCCAGTTGTGTTGACAGTTCGAGCGGAGCCGTCTATTAACCGACGAATTTTTAGCAGTTCTGAAGCGAATACCGTGCAGTGTTTCCTTCAGTTTAGAAATCGAGTTGAACTCACGAGGGCTTAAGTCAGTGGAGTGCAGTAGGTGGTATAGCACTTAGCAGCCCCATCAGTCAAACAAATCAGTAACAGCTTGCACTGTACGTGCTTGAGCATTGTCCTGAAAAATGTTGGTCACGTCCTGCAGAAACTGTCATCACTTCTGTCTCTAAACTGGTCGTAGGTTGTGTTTCAAAAATTAACAGCTTAGAGACAGAAGTGATGACAGTTTCGTCAGGACCTTGCAATAGACAGTAGTGGTCTAGTATTTTCTACTACAGCTTTTAGCTAGACAAATGAACATTGCTGGACACTGGCAGGGCGGTAAAAAGTAACGTGCCGCGCCGCAACCTGACCTACAATTTGCAGGACAATGCTCAAGCATGTACAGTACAAGCTCTTACTGATGGGGCTGCTAAGTGCTATACCACCTACTGCACTCCCCTGACTTAAGCCTTCGTGAGTTCAACTCGATTCCTAAACTGAAGGAAACACTTCACGGTATTCGCTTCAGAACTGATAAAAATTCGTCGGTTAATAGACAGCGCCGCTCGAACTGTCAACATAACTGGCACTGCTACGAGTATCCTACGACTTCCACATCGCTGGCAACGTATTATAGACAATGCTGGTGACTACTTGAAGGTCACTAAAACTTTGAAACAATTATCTATTTTGTACGAGATATAAATAAATAGTTGCCACTATTAAAGTTCCAACCATCGGGTTGGCAAATATTTATAGTGGCAAATATTTATTTACAACCGATGCAAAAGAGTTACACGTTTGCACCTGTTACTGTCCTTCAGAGTAATCACCAGCATTGTCTATAACCCGTTGCCAGCGATGTGGAAGGCGTAGTATACCGTTAGCAGAGCCTGTTCTGTTGATGGTGCGAATGGAGCGATCTAAAGTTATGGTGATTATCTTGTTCGATTGTGATGGTGTCATCTTAACGCTTTACGTTCCTCCACGGCAGACCGTATTTGATTCTAAAATCGTTGTCTTGGAATATCATTTCATAGGATTAGTCAGTCTCCCCACCCCACTGTTTGTCATTACGCATTACCACATGTGACAGTTTGAAAATGTATTTAGAAACAGAAATCTAGCTTAGCCATTGTCCGCTTGCTGTTTGCCACTGTAATTTCGAGAAATCTGCGACAGTGTTGTCAAGCCGCGAGGTAAGTGGAAATTTTAATTGGAGACAGATACTTGTTTTACTTCCGTTGTGCATTTAATGCAAAGTCAAGCTGCACTCAGATCAGTTACAATTCAGTTCACATTAGGTTCTGTGAAGCTGAGCTAAGTTTCAGACAGAAACAAATATAGAGGGGAACTTACACTAAAACATACCGCATATATCTTTCACCGTCTCTTTGAGCCACGTAAAACCACTACGAATTGATTTAAAAAGATCACAGAAGATAGTTCATTAAGGAAATCTACTCGTCGTAAATCAATGCTCTTCTTATCTCCAGATATCTACATCTTCAGTTACACCGCAAACCACAACTATTGCGGGTCGGAGCGGCCGTGCGGTTCTAGGCGCTACAGTCTGGAGCCGAGCGACCGCTACGGTCGCAGATTCGAATCCTGCCTCGGGCATGGATGTGTGTGATGTCCTTAGGTTAGTTAGGTTTAAGTAGTTCTAAGTTCTAGGCGACTGATGACCTCAGAAGTTAAGTCGCATAGTGCTCAGAGCCATTTGAACTATTTTTGAACCACAACTATTCATTTCCTCTGCTGTTCCACTCGCTAACAGGTTGAAGGAAAAACAACGGTCTAAAAGCCACCATGCGAGCCCTAATTTCTCGCATTTATCTTCATGATTCTTGCGCGAAATGTGCGTTGGTGACAGTAGAATCGTTCTGCAGTCGGCCTCAAATTCCTTTTATCTAAATTTGCGCAACAGTGGAAAGAGTATGGTTCAAATGGCTCTGAGCACTATGGGACTCAACTGCTGAGGTCATTAGTCCCCTAGAACTTAGAACTAGTTAAACCTAACTAACCTAAGGACATCACAAACATCCATGCCCGAGGCAGGATTCGAACCTGCGACCGTAGCGGTCTTGCGGTTCCAGACTGCAGCGCCTTTAACCGCACGGCCACTTTGGCCGGCAGTGGAAAGAGTATCTCCGTAGTACGTGCGTGCTGATGTAATCTACCTGAAAGAAATCTAGCGACCGATCTTTGAATTGCTTCGATGTCTTCCTTTAATCCGTTCTGTTGGGCAGCGCGGTATTAGACGAGAGGTCTGGGCGCTGCAGTCATGGACCGTGTGGCTGGTCCCGGCGGAGGTTCGAGTCCTCTCTCGGGCATGCATGTGTGTGTTTGTCCTTAGGATAATTTAGGTTAAGTAGTGTGTTTGCTCAGGGACTGATGACCTTAGCAGTTAAGTCCCATAAGATTTCACACACTTTTTTTTTCGTTCCAGTGGGCATCCCGAAACATTTGATCAGTACCTTAGGACGCGTTGCACTAGCGTTCTATACATCGTCTTCTTTATGTATCAGATAAGCTATTCCAAAATTCTCCCAATAAAACAAAGTCGAGTATTCGCCTTCCTTAATATCAGCCTGAAGAGCTCATTCCATTTCGTATCACTTTTCAGCGTTAAGCCTAGATTTTTAACCAAAGTCACTACGGAAAGCAGCAGTGTACTAACGCTGTATTTAGACGAGGACTTTCTCTCCTACACTTCCGGATTACTAACATTTTTCTACATTTAGAGCAAAATGCCATTCATGACACTAACTATAAATTTTGTCTAAGTCATCTGGTATTTTCCAACAGTCACTCAACGATAACACCTTCCCGCACATCGCAGAAGACAGCCTTACGTTGCTGCTCATCCTGCCCATCAGGTTATTTATGTGTACAAAGAATAAAGGCGATCCTATCACACTTCCTTAGGGCTCTGTTGACGATACCCTTGTCTCCGTCAAGGACCACGTACTGGGTTCTACTACTTAAAAAGTCGTCGAGCTACTCACATGTCTAAAAATATAAACCATTTGGTCGGACCTTCGTCAACTACTTGTAGTGGGATAACGTGTCCAGTTCAAATCTTCCGGTCTTCAGGCATGCGCCGTTTTCCTTCTTTGCAGCTTATTTCTTATAAGGCTGTAGGTAATGTTGTGGTTAATGTATGAAAAAATCAGTTGCTATATCTAGTTGCGCTAAATACCATTTTTGTGTGATACAGTTCCTACAACGTTGACGCACTTATCTATCTCATGGTGAGACGATTGGAGTGAGCCGTGGCTGGCTTATGCTATGCGTTGGATTAAACCTTGCTTGCTATTCTGTGTTTAGTCTCCCACAGTTATCACGGTTATGCTGTTATCCTCTCTCTCCGCGGGTGGCAGCAGTGGTGTGTATCGATACCCGCACCTTGGACTATCTTGGCCTGGCGCTTATACACTCCTGGAAATTGAAATAAGAACACGGTGAATTCATTGTCCTAGGAAGGGGAATCTTTATTGACACATTCCTGGGGTCAGATACATCACATGATCACACTGACAGAACCACAGGCACATAGACACAGGCAACAGAGCATGCACAATGTCGGCACTAGTACAGTGTATATTCACCTTTCGCAGCAATGCAGGCTGCTATTCTCCCATGGAGACGATCGTAGAGATGCTGGATGTAGTCCTGTGGAACGGCTTGCCATGCCATTTCCACCTGGCGCCTCAGTTGGACCAGCGTTCGTGCTGGACGTGCAGACCGCGTGAGACGACGCTTCATCCAGTCCCAAACATGCTCAATGGGGGACAGATCCGGAGATCTTGCTGGCCAGGGTAGTTGACTTACACCTTCTAGAGCACGTTGGGTGGCACGGGATACATGCGGACGTGCATTGTCCTGTTGGAACAGCAAGTTCCCTTGCCGGTCTAGGAATGGTAGAACGATGGGTTCGATGACGGTTTGGATGTACCGTGCACTATTCAGTGTCCCCTCGACGATCACCAGTGGTGTACGGCCAGTGTAGGAGATCGCTCCCCACACCATGATGCCGGGTGTTGGCCCTGTGTGCCTCGGTCGTATGCAGTCCTGATTGTGGCGCTCACCTGCACGGCGCCAAACACGCATACGACCATCATTGGCACCAAGGCAGAAGCGACTCTCATCGCTGAAGACGACACGTCTCCATTCGTCCCTCCATTCACGCCTGTCGCGACACCACTGGAGGTGGGCTACACGATGTTGGGGCGTGACCGGAAGACGGCCTAACGGTGTGCGGGACCGTAGCCCAGCTTCATGGAGACGGTTGCTAATGGTCCTCGCCGATACCCCAGGAGCAACAGTGTCCCTAATTTGCTGGGAAGTGGCGGTGCGGTCCCCTACGGCACTGCGTAGGATCCTACGGTCTTGGCGTGCATCCGTGCGTCGCTGCGGTCCGGTCCCAGGTCGACGGGCACGTGCACCTTCCGCCGACCACTGGCGACAACATCGATGTACTGTGGAGACCTCACGCCCCACGTGTTGAGCAATTCGGCGGTACGTCCACCCGGCCTCCCGCATGCCCACTGTACGCCCTCGCTCAAAGTCCGTCAACTGCACATACGGTTCACGTCCACGCTGTCGCGGCATGCTACCAGTGTTAAAGACTGCGATGGAGCTCCGTATGCCACGGCAAACTGGCTGACACTGACGGCGGCGGTGCACAAATGCTACGCAGCTAGCGCCATTCGACGGCCAACACCGCGGTTCCTGGTGTGTCCGCTGTGCCGTGCGTGTGATCATTGCTTGTACAGCCCTCTCGCAGTGTCCGGAGCAAGTATGGTGGGTCTGACAGACCGGTGTCAATGTGTTCTTTTTTCCATTTCCAGGAGTGTAGTTTCCGGCTGGGCTGTGAGCGGGCAGTTGGACGGTTGGCGTGGAGCAGCGAGGAAATCTCCACGGCTCGTAGTTTCGTCGGGCCCACTGGCGGCCTCTATCCCCAGTCGGAGTGTGTGGTGCTGTTCCCATTGCTACGAGGTTCGTGGTCCACCGATCCTGGACATGAAAGTTGAGTTTTGGCTTAATGTATCAGCAAGTGACGACTGTTCACATTGTGTCGTTTGGAGTTCGTTGTCGGCTGTTGGGATATTCCCGCGAGAAACATCGTGTGTATTCAAGTTGGCAAATTTTAGCCACCCTCCGGTGGAGTTTAACTGTACTTAGTTATTCTAATTGAAGTGCACCAGCGGAATCTTCTGCCTTGTGGCCGTTAACGTTCCGGTTACCTGTCCTGGCCATTGACATAAATTCAGGAAGTGTATTTTCCTAACCGTGTTGTCGCTCTCCAGCACAGTGTGTAGTTTGACAGCTCAATGTATAATTGGCTGTGGGCGTCAACACCTTCTACATTGTTCCACCTCAATTCCCTATTGTGTGCTGGTCAGGTGAAGCGGAGGTTAGCTTGTTGGTGGGTCCATTGACTGTCTGTCGGTTGGGTTGTCATCGGATCGACAATGGCTGGGCCGATTGCCGGTCTCACCTAAGTGAGCGTTAGTGTTTGAATTCCAGGGCGACTCTCGGAACTTCAGAGCGCCCTTGGGTGTACTGCCTTTTCTTGTTTGTTATTGTTCTTTGTACTTGTATAGCTTCTAGCCGATTTTTAGATAAAGGTTGTTTAGCCCTTAACGCGACAGATGGTTTGGGCCTTCAGCCTAATTTAAGAACTGTTTTACGTAAAGCCTTTGGCGTTTTTAAAATTAATATTATTGAGTCTTAAGTGTTGATCCTTCAGCCGATTTTGAATTAAGTCGTTTGCTCTTAAAATGTCAGATTCTTTGGACCTTCAGCCTAGAACTTTTTTAAGATAAGACTTTGCCTTTTAAATTTCTGATTTTGGTTGAGCTTTAAGTGATAGGCTTTCAGCCGTTTTTAAATGAAAGTGGTCTTGCCCTTAAGGCACGAGACTGTGCGGCGCATTCAGCCGCTAATTAAGTTCAAAACTAAAGCTGTGTTTAAAAAAAAATTCTTGGCTCTTGTAATGTTTGGTCAAATAAAGAGTTGCATGTTCGAGTGTAACTGACAGCCGCTTATTTTGGCCCCTTTCCACAACTTAAACTTCTTGTCCTGTCCTGCGGGTTTAGCAGGGCGTTTCATGGAGATTGCAGAGACTCCGTCTTTGTTATGCTGCGAGTTAATAATATCAAAGGATCACTTTATAACAAACTTGTTGTCTCTCACCTACTTCGTATTGAAATCTTCTCTACACTCTTGCAAATTTCCTTATTAATTTCTCCTTAATGTGCGGCGCTCTGTCAACAATAATGTCCCCCCCTCGACCCTAAGCCCCACTTCCCACCCTCCCCCCCCCCCCCCAAAAAAAACCACTATCAACTTTCGCTCATATGAAACTAAATGTGGAAAATGAACTGCAATCACCGCCAGCTTAAGTACCTTTCAAATCTTCTCTCAACAAAATACATTCCTTGCATTTATTTCCTAGCGTTGCTTTCTTAATCTTTGTGTATTCAGTAGTTTCTATTCAGTATCTGAGCACAACCCATTCTTTATTAAGTAAACAGGAAGAAAGACAAGACATGATTGTATGTACATCAAAGGGTTTCACTAACTGTGTTCAAATGTTCAAATGTGTGTGAATTGCTGAGGAACCAAACTGCGGAGGTCATCGGTACCTAGACTTACATACTACTTAAACCAACTTAAACTAACTTATGCTAAGAACAGCATACACACCCATGCCCAGGGAGGACTCAAACCACCGGTGGGAGGGGCCGCGCAGTCACTAACTGTGCCTCGTAAGCTTCCATCACGAGTGTTTTACCGCACTTATACACTATTTATAGTTTCATAACTGAAGACATGATGAACATAAGTATACACAAAATAAACTGGGCACATACATGTAAATACACCACCATACAATCTCGGACATGTAGGCTAGTATGGAGATCCTCCACAAAACCAGCGGGGCAGTATGCAAATGTGATGATCTGGAAGAGAATTTGTGCTGAAAGTAAAGAGCCAGTCGAGAATTTGAATGGAAGGGACTAGTTTTCTCGGAATCTCTATTTGAACAAATAGGGTGACATTCTTTGCTAAATTTAGAATGAATGATTCCTTAAATGGAAAGTGGGCTGTTTGTTATATTCATTGACGTAGGTCTGTGGTAGTATTTAAGACCGACTGTCTGCAGCATGCATAAACATGAACTCTCAAACGTTCCAAGCTCGACGCTAAATCAACCGCAGATGATGCCTATTTGTGACTACCTTGATTTGTTCTTCCGTAACTTGTATAACTGTAACTTATCATGCAAATAATTCATTTGCATTGATTGTCATATCTAAAACATTAAAAAATGGCTCTGGGCACTGTGGGACTCAACTTCTGAGGTCATCAGTCCCCTAGAACTTAGAACTGTTTAAACCTAACTAACCTAAGAACATCACACACATCCACGCCCGAGGCAGGATTCGAACCTGAAACCGTAGCGGTCGCGCGGTTCCAGACTGTAGCGCGTAGAACCGCTCGGCCACACCGGCCGGCTGAAATATTACATCATGAAGAACTCCGCTAACTGCTGGCAAAATTGTTTTTCTTAAAATTGCTTCTTACAACATAAACATCTTCGAGACCTGAAGCTGCATCTTCAGCTGCAACGTATATGGTAAAAATCGAAGTACAGCGTCGCCACATTCTGTAGATATTAAAATTGATAAATGAGTGTCTAAAATATAGTTACAACGTTAAAAGGTCGTAAGAATACCCATCGCTCCTAGTAAAACTTTACTATTCAATGAATACTGTCAACAATATGGCGAACGAAACATAGCGAAGACGTGCTCAGTAAAGGTTTTTAAAGAGGACAGATTGGGCATAAAAAATTGTCATTGCTATTATAATTAGTCACAGTATTATGCAAATTACTATGTGGAATATATCAGGCGGGAGTGTCTTACAGGTGTGACAGCAGATCAATCCGATGTTAGGCAAAGTAAAAGCAGCCCGAAAGAATGACAAACAGAACCTAGGTGGCTGGCGGAGCGGAAGCTACCCATGCGGACAGTGTGACGTCATATAATCGTGACTAGGAGCGCTGGGTCGCTACCTTCACAAGTGAAAATAATACAGAACTGTATTACGTACTAACGCCTAATCGTATAAACAATAGAAAAGCCTTTGCCTGAGTTTTCTACCTGCATCCAAAAAAGTAAAATACGCTGGAATAATGTTTCTAGGTCTCATACATCTGCCAGTTTTTTCATATACTGCAGCCAGATTGATATTCTGCAAAAGACAAGAGCGTTCCTTTGTCTGCACGTCTGTTCTAAGCTTTACAAATTCTCCCTCTGATCCGCTGTGGGATGGAAGAAATTTCTTTTTCAATCTACTTTTATTAATTGCGTTAAGAAATTCTTGACCGTAAAAGTTTACGTATGCTACATACTGGTGGTGGTGTTTGGTTTGTGGGACACTCAAAAATGGTTCAAATGGCTCTGAGCACTATGGGACTCAACTGCTGAGGTCATTAGTCCCCTAGAACTTAGAACTAGTTAAACCTAACTAACCTAAGGACATCACAAACATCCATGCCCGAGGCAGGATTCGAACCTGCGACCGTAGAGGTCTTGCGGTTCCGGACTGCAGCGCCTTTAACCGCACGGTGTGGGACACTCAACAGCGCGGTTATCAGCGCCCGTACAAATTCCCAACCTTTGCTCAGTCCAGTCTCGCCACTTTCATAAATGATGATGAAATGATGAGGACGAAGCAAACACCCAGGCATCTCGAGGCAGGTGAAAATCCCTAACCCCGCCGGGAACCGAACCCAAGACCCCGTGCTCGGGAGGCGAAAACATGACCGCGAGACTACGAGCTGCGGACGTATGCTACATACTGTATAACTTCATATTCAGCCACTTGAGCTTTATTAATAACGGGCACTTCATACATGCGGCTTAACATGGCTCTTAATGCCGCTGATTTATTTCATTGGGTGACACGACTGCCTGTCTATACCAAGCTTTGTCGGTTGGTTTTCGGTAAATATCGAAGCCTACATTTCCATTTTTTGGTCACTTGGAGGTCCAAAAACGGAAAAGTGCCATTCTCAGCTCACTGCCCAGTAAACTATGTTATTTGGTTCAGGCTGTTAAGCTCCCGGAGAAACGGGTCGCTTTCAGTATTATTACCATCATACAACATGAAAACATCGTCAACATAGCTATTCCACAAAATTAATCTTCTAGCATGTTGAGAGAATCTTGTCATAAATTCTTGCTCAAAGTTTGCCATAAAAATATTTGCTAAACAATAGGAAGTGGCGAGTCCAAGTACTAGCCTTTTTCTTGGGAGTAAAAGTCATGCTTCTATTTACAACAATTGAAAAATAATTTTTTTAAAATAAAGCCAGCATTTCTTCCACTTCCTTAGAGGTCTCTCCAGAAAGGTATTCAGATTCTTTGTGATAATACTTTGCACTTGAACATTAGGTATATTAGCATTTATATTACTGACATCACCATGTGTGTTTCTTGGTATGAATGTACTCTGCAAATTGTTTATAAACTGTTTCGTATTTTTTATGCTGAAATTAGTAGGATGTCTGAAGCGCTTATTCAAATACTCAACGAGGAGCTTTTCTACTTCATAACCTGCACCCCCTCTAACATTCAGAGTCAAGAGTAATGGTTTAACTATTTTGTGAAACTTTACAGCACCATGGAATCCTGCTGCAGTTGGGTGCGTTTGTAAATTTCGTTTCTTTTGATTTTTATTATGTAACATTTCCGATTTACTAACAAACGTTTTTAGGTTCGCTAACATATTTTGCAGTTAAATCATATCAAAATTTCAGCTGCGGATGACCAGAATATAAAATAGCTTAGCATATTTAAGGTGTATATACCTCTAATATTTTGCTTGGGCTTTTACTTTAAAATTCTAACTTATTAAGATGACTTTCACTGTGTAAGAGCGCTGAGGTGCTCCACAAGCCACCTTAAGGCGTCTGGCGGAGAGTGCTTTGAATATCACTGTCGCTTACCCCTTCCTGGTCCAGTCACGAATGATTCGCGAGGAGAACAGTTGCTGATGAAACCTTTGTGTGAGCCCGAATCTCCACGGTCTTTTAGCAAGATACACATAGAAGGAAGCAATATTTGGTTGACTAGTCCAGGAATACGCACTCTCGGTATTTTAACAGTAGACAACACCTTGGTGCAGAATGCCTGTCCTGGAGTTTCTGCCACTGGAGATCGCTGAGCATTACTATGACGCTTTCATCTTACTAAATCAACTTATAAAGAAACGCACAGCTCTTCTTTGGATCTCCTCTGTTTCCTCCATCAGTACTATTCGTTATAGATCTCAGACTAGCGAGTAATATTTAAGTATTGGTCGAATGAGAGTTTTGTAAGCTACCATCCTTTCTGGATGGACTGTGCTTTCTGATGGTTCTTCCAATGAATCTGACATCTGCCTTACCTGTAAAAATTTTTATGTGGTCGTTACATTTTAAAATTATCCGTACGTATATTCCCAGGTATTTCATGGATGTGACTATTTCTAGTGATTGCTCTGCAATCGTTTAAGCACACAGTAATGAATCCTACCTATTTATGAGCAATAGTTGCACTTGTTTATGTTGAGCGTCAACTGACATTCCGTACACCAGGCGTTGATCCTCTGCAAATCTTCCTGGTTTTCGATACATTTTTCAAGCATTCCGACTTTTCCGTATTCAAGAGTACCACCAACCAAAAGCCTCAAGTCACTTCCAAAGTTATCCATTAGGTCGTTTATACAGGGCGGTCAGAAACAGTCTGAAAAGTTTGTAAGGGTGTTAGCCAATCGGCTGTTGCTCGCGCAAATTCAAGTGGCCAACCAGAAACGGTGTCGCCAAACATCTCCTTGGTTTGGTTTCACAAACCGCACGAGAAAGCGAAACCAAAAGTGGGCTTGGGACGGTAGTAAGGATCGATCCCGAGTCAAAAGCTGAGCGTCTCGTGCTCTATCATCTACGCTACAAGAAAAACTGACACTTAATGTATCTGGCAGACCGATTGAATTTGCACGCATAACGGACTGATCGGCTAAATTCAATTCTAAGTAACTCGGAAACGGCACAGCGCATCGATATTTTTCCTTTACAGTTATTTCTCAGCACAACCTACCCTGTAACACCTTTACAACATTTTGACAACATTTCTGACCACCCTGTATAGGGTCTTACAACACTTTCGTGCTGGGCACCGAAAGTTACTTTTAAGTCTGATCCGCGTCCTTAGCTGAGTGGTCAGCGTGTCTGACTGCCATACCGCGTTCGATTCCCGGCCTGGTCGGAGATTTTCTCCACTCGGAGACTGAGTGTTGTGCTGATCCCACATCGCTACATCACCATCGACACGCAAGTCGCCCAGTGTGGTGTCGACTGAAAGGACATGCAACTCGGCAGCCGAACTTCCCCAGGTGGTGGCTGTCGGTCATCAGTGCCATCTCATTTTAAGTCTGAAGATTTCTTTCCGTTCAGAATGACATACTGCATTCATTTCGTTAGAAAACCGTCTATCTAACTTGAGCGTCGATATTCATTGTTTTCCGGATGTTGTTGTTGTGGTCTACAGTCCAGAGACTGGTTTGATGCAGCTCTCCATGCTACTCTATCCTGTGCAAGCTTCTTCATCTCCCAGTAGCTACTGCAACCTACATGCTTCTGAATGTGTTTCGTGTATTCATCTCTTGGTATCCCTCTACAATTTTTACCCTCCACCCTGCCCTCAAGTACTAAATTAATGCCGGCCGGAGTGGCCGAGCAGTTCTAGGCGCTACGGTCTGGAACTGCGCGACCACTACGGTCGCAGGTTCGAATTCTGCCTCGGGCATGGATCTGTGTGATGTCCTTAGGTTAGTTAGGTTTAAGTAGTTCTAAGTTCTAGGGGACTGATGACCTCAGCAGTTGAGTCCCATAGTGCTCAGAGCCATTTGAACCATTTGAACTAAATTAATGATCCCTTGATGCCTCAGAACATGTCCTACCAACCAATTTCTTCTTCTAGTCAAGTTGTGCCACAAGCTCCTCTTCTCCCCAATTCTGTTCAATACCTCCTCATTAGTTATGTGATCTGCTCATCTAGTCTTCAGCATTCTTCTGTAGCACCACAGCCGGCCGAAGTGGCCGTGCGGTTAAAGGCGCTGCAGTCTGGAACAGCAAGACCGCTACGGTCGCAGGTTCGAATCCTGCCTCGGGCATGGATGTTTGTGATGTCCTTACGTTAGTTAGGTTTAAGTAATTCTAAGTTCTAGGGGTCTTATGACCTCAGCAGTTGAGTCCCATAGTGCTCAGAGCCATTTGAACCATTTTTTTGTAGTACCACATTTCGAAAGCTTCTATTCTCTTATTGTCCAAACTATTTATCGTCCATGTTTCACTTCCATACATGGCTACACTCCATACAAATACTTTCAGAAACGACTTCCTGACACTTAAATCCATATTCGACGTTAACCAATTCCTGTTCTTCAGAAACGCTTTCCTTGCCATTGCCAGTCTACAATTTATATTGTCTCTACTTCGACCATCGTTAGTTATTTTGCTCCCAAATAGCAAAAGTCATTTACTACTTTAAGTGTCTCATTTCATAATCTGATTCCCTCAGCATCACCCGAGTTCTTCCGAGCTCTTCCGGGTCCTTTGCTGTCTCTGACAGAATTACAATGCCATCGGTGAAACTCAAAGTTTTTATTTCTTCTCCACGCATTTTAATTCTTACTCCATATTTTTCTTTTGTTTCCATTACTGCTTTCTCAATATACAGATTGAATAGCATCGGGGATAGGCTACAAACCTGTCTCACTCCCTTCCCAACCACTGCTTCCCTTTCATGCCCCTCGACTCTTATGACTGCCATCCGGTTTTCGTACAAATTGTAAATAGCCTTTCGCTCCCTGTATTTGACCCCTACCACCTTCAGAATTTGAAAGAGAGTATTCCATTCAACGTTGTCAAAAGCTTTCTCTAAGTCTACAAATGCTAGAAATGTAGGTTTGCCTTTCCTTAATCTATTTTCTAAGGTAAGTCGTAGGGTCAGTATTGCCTCACGTGTTCCAACATTTCTACGGAATCCAAACTGATCTTCCCCTGATATCGTGGACGAATAGAGCTATTTGGGTTCCTCAGATCATTATTATTTTCTAAGCCAATGTAAATCCTTACAGAGGGGACTTCTTGTCTCCAGAAATGTCATAAAACATACTCCAAAACTCGAAAACAGACAGACGTCAGAGGTATAGACACATTGGTTTTGTGCCGTTGTTCGTCATCCTTTTGAAAATGGGAATGTCGTATGCTTTTTCCAATCTCCAGGAACACCTCGCTCCTCTATCGGCCAAGGGTAACTTTTCTCAGTTTTATTTTAAATGGGTCTTCGACCTGCCTAAAAGCTGATTTTCGTAATAATTAGTTATGAATTTCTTCATGATGTTTTATTTTTATTTTTATATCTTTACAGTTAGTATTTCTACGTCACATTATGGTCAGTTTTGTACTATTATGCTCCCTTTTTCTCCTTCTGTTAGGTGAATGAATCTAAGGACGTCCTGCATCAAAGATCGAAACTGGTTATTCCTATAAAACACACTAAATAACACAGTGGCCGTGATGATCCAGCGCGTAGAGCGCTAGACACCGGGCACTGAAGTCTCAGTTTCAAACTCCGGTGGAAGTGGAGATTTTTCCTCTTTTCACTCCCTCCAGAACGGACCGAGGTCCATTCAGCCTATTATCAAACTGACTACTGGGTGTCTTTCCCGGCGGTAAAAGGCAGTCAGGGCAAGGAGGACGCCGCCTTCACACTCCAAGGACCGCGCTGAAGAAAAGACTGTAGTCTTAACTACAGTTGGTCAGAACCCAATCACGGATTGAGCGCCACTGAATTTGCTGTTTTCAATAACACAAGCGGTATTATTTTCATAGTTTACTGAAATGAAGCTATGCCAGAAACTTAATTACTTTGTTAACTTTGACTTTTATCGACAATGTCCGTTTGTATGTTCAGACGGAAAGCCGAAACGCATGTGTGTGTGTGTCTGTGTGCGTGTGTGTGTGTGTGTGTGTGTGTGTGTGTGTGTGTGTGTGTGTGTGTGTTTGTGTGTGTGTGTTCGGGTGGGTGGATGAGTAGGTGGGTGACAGTACGCGAACATCTTATCATTTTCTTGGTACACTCGCTACACACAAGAGGTTGTGACTGCAGTGCCTTGCTCTTGTATCTAGCAGGCGAGGGTTGCAGCAGTGAAAAAAGGAAAATTAACCACTTCAATAAATAAGTACTCCAGTTATCACTGGCTTCCACATCGCGCAGCATTTATTTCCGGAGCCATGGGAAGGAGAAAGTCCTACGAGGAAATGCTCATTTAAACAGCTTTGCTGTGACGTTCATTGTCGTCTGCAAGCGACCTTACACCCCTGAACACACGAGCGATCTCTCGACGTCCTGATAAATCCTAGTATAATTCAGTCCATCAGCACTTAAAACGTTGCAACACTGCACTTCGTGAAACTTCGTGAGAGATTAAGTGAAACTCCGACATGAATTTCCGCCAGCACAGTTACCAGAATCCAGTTGAACGCTCATTACGGTATGATTAGAAAATTCAGTCCATCAGAACCTTCATCCAACTCTTCTAAATACCCAAAGAGTTCTTCAGTACCCGTTACAGGATTGTATCTTCTGGCTGACAGGTAGCTGTTGTTGTTGTTTTGTAGCCTTCAGTCCAGAGACTGGTTTGATGCAGCTCTCCATGCTACTCTGTCCTGTGCAAGCTTCTTAACCACTGCAACCTACATCCTGCTTAACGTACTCATCTCTTGGTCTCCCTCTACGATTTTTACCCCCCACGCTTCCCTCCAGCACAAAATTGGTGATCCCTTGATGCCTCAGGACATGCCCTATCAACCGATCCAGTCTTCTAGTCGAGTTGTGCCACAAATTCCTCTTCTCTCCAATTCTGTTCAGTACCTCCTCATTAGTTACGTGATCTACCCATCTCATCTTCAGCATTCTTCTGTAGCACCACATTTCGAAAGTTTCTATTCTCTTCTTGTCCAAACTGGTTATCGTCCATGTTTCACTTCCATACATGGCTACACTCCATACAAATACTTTCAGAAACGACTTCCTGAGACTTAAATCTATACTCGATGTTAACAAATTTCTCTTCTTCAGAAAGGCTTTCCTTGCTATTGCAAGTCTACAATTTATATCCCCTCTACTTCGACCATCATCAGTTATTTTGCTCCCTAAATAGCAAATCTCATCTACTACTTTAAGTGTCTCATTTCCTGATCTAATTCCCTCAGCGTCACCTCATTTAATCCGACACAACTCCATTAACCTCGTTTTTCTCTTGTTGATGTTCATCTTGTACCCTCCTTTCAAGACACTTTCCATTCCGTACAACTGTCCTTCTTCCAGGTAGCACTAGAGTACAATAAATTTTCGTACATAGAACCCTTTACTTTTAAACGTTATTCTGTGGCCGTTGTTGTCCAGAAGGTAGAGAACTAGACTCTGGCTGTGGACGTTTTGGATTCAACGCCAGCTAGGGATGAGGATTTTCCTCGGTCTAGTCACTCTAGGACTGTCCCACTTCTAGCCAGCCTGCTATCGAAATGAGTACCGGGGATCATTCCTGAATGTAAGAGACGGCCAGGGTGAGGGCCCCGCCAACCCTCCCCCTCCTACTGCCACGGCGGATACATCGTTAGCTCTCTGTCTGCTGTCAGGTCGGTAGTGCGATCACTGGCTTCCATAAAGACTATCTTTAAATGTACCCTGCGGCCATAAAAGTTCGTGGGATGCCTCCTGATATCGTGCTGAACCTCCTTTCGCACGCCGTAGTGCAGCAGTTCGAACATGCATGAACTA
Organism: Schistocerca serialis cubense; assembly: GCF_023864345.2. Taxonomy (NCBI): domain Eukaryota; kingdom Metazoa; phylum Arthropoda; class Insecta; order Orthoptera; family Acrididae; genus Schistocerca; species Schistocerca serialis. Next base: position 351,378,925 of record NC_064642.1, on the reverse strand, counting down.
AACAAGTCCCCTGAAGAAATATTGAGCCATGCTGCCTCTATAGCCGTACTGCGAAAGTGTTGTAGAAGCAGGATTTTGTGAACGAACCGACATCTCGCTTATGTCCCATAATTGTTCTATGGGATTCTTGCCGGGCGATCTGGGTGGCCGAATCACTCGCTCGTATAGACCCATATGTTCTTCAAACCAATCGCGAACAACTATGGCCAGGTGACATGACCCATTGTCATCCATAAAAACTCCATCGTTGTCTGGTAACATGAAGTCCATGAATGACTGCAAATGGTCTCCAGGCAGCCGAACAAAACTAGACTGAACTGACAATGAAACTGGTGGGTATTCAAATACAGATATATGTAAACAGGCAGAATACGGCGCTGCGATCGACTACGCATGTATAAGACAACATGTGTCTGACGCAGTTGTTAGATCGGTTACTGCAGCTGCAATGGCAAGTTATCAAGATTTAAATGAGTTTGAACGTGGTGTTATACTCGGCGCACGAGTGATGGGACACAGCATCTCCGAGGTAGCGATGAAGTGGGGATTTTCCGTAAGGCCATTGCATGAGGAAACCGTGAATATCAGGAATCTGGTAAAACATATAATCTCCGACATCGTTGCGGCAGGAAAAAGATCCTGAAAGAAGTGCAAGCCTTCCGCAAACTGCTGCAGAATTCAGTGCTCGGCCATTAACAAGCGTCAGCGTGCGCACCATTCAATGAAACATCATCGACATGGGCTTTCGGAGGCGAAGGCCTACTCGTGTATCCTTGATGACTGCATGACACCCAAGCTTTACGCCTCGCCTAGCCTCTCAAAACCAACAGTGAACTGTTGATGCCTGGAAACATGTTGCCTGGTCGGACGAGTCTCGTTTCAAATTGTATCGAGCGGACTGACGTGTATGGCTATGGAGACAAGCTCATGAATCCATGAAACCTGCATGTCAGCAGCGGACTGTTCAACCTAGTGGAGGCTCTGTAATGGTGTGGGGTGGGTGCAGTTGGAATGATATGGCATCCCTGATACGTCTAGATACGACTCTGACAGGTAATACGTACGTAAGCATTCTGTCTGATCACCTGCATCCATTCATGTCCATTGTGCATTCCGACGGACTTGGCCAATTCCAGCAGGACAATGTGACACCCCAAACGTCCAGAATTGCTAAAGAGTGACTCCAGGAACACTCTTCTGAGGTTAAACACTTCGGCTGGCCACCAAACTCCCCAGACATGAACAATATTGAGCATTAAGATGCCTTGTAGCCTGCTGGTCAGAAGATATCTCCACTCCCTCGTACTCTTACGGATTCATAGGTCAGTCAACTCCAGCACTACTTCAGACATAAGTCGATTCCATGCCACGTCGTATTGTGCGATTTCTGCGTGCTTGCAGAGGCCCTAGACGACATTAGGCAGGTGTACCAGTTTCTTTAAGACTTTCATTAAGACCATAGGACCCAGTCCATATCATGTAAATACCGCCCAGACCATTATGGAGCTGCCACCATCTTTCACAGTGCGTTGTTGACAACCTGTGTTCATGGGCTCGTTGAGTCTGCGCAACACTCGAAAAATACCATCAGCTGTTATCAACCAAAATCGAGGCTCATCTGACAAGGCCACTGTTTTTCAATTGTCTATGTCCGACTGATTAGGTCACGAGCCCTGGTGGGGTGTTGGAGGTAATGGAGGTAAAATTACCAAAGGCAATAACGTCGATCGTCTTCTGCTATGGCCCATTAACGTCAAATTTCTGTCCTAACCGATACTTTAGTCGCAAGGCCCATATTGAATTCCGCGGTTTTTTCACGTTGTGTTGCTTGTCTTTCACTACTGAGAACTCTACACAGACGCCGCTGTTCTCTGTCGTGAATTGAAGGCCCTTAGCCATTGCTCTGCCCGCGGTGAGAATTAAAGGCTGAAATTTGGTATTTTCGGCACACTCCTGACACTGTCAATCTAGGAATATTGAATTGCCTAACGATTGCCGAAGTGGAATGTCCCATGCATCTAGTTCCAGCTACCAAGTCTGTTGATTCCCATCGGCCGGCCGGAGTGGCCGAGCGGTTCTAGGTGCTACAGTCTGCAACCTCGCGACCGCTACGGTCGCAGGTTCGAATCCTGCCTCGAGCATGGATGTGTGTGATGTCATTAGGTTAGTTAGGTTTAAGTAGTTCTAAGCTCTAGGGGACTGATGACCTCTGAAGTTAAGTCCTATAGTGTACAGAGCCATTTGAACCAATTCCCGTCGTGCGGCCATAAACACGCCGAAACCTTTTCGCATGAATGACCGAAATAGAAATGACGGTTCCACCGATGCAGTGCCTATTTATTCGGTATGTACACGACACTACCGCCATTTGTATAGATGCGTATCGCCATCTCACGACTTTTGTCAGCTCGGTGTAATTTTGATGACAGCATTAACGGCATGGGCTGAAGGCATATAGATGTTTGGTATAAGTAAATACAGAAATGGTATAGACAGAACTTTGTATGATTGCTATAGCTAACGAGGACTCATATTCGGATTTCATATCGTTTGTTGACAGTTTTGACCCAGTAACAAGGAGAGTGGTTTTTTATTATTGTTTTCGGAATTGAAGTTTCTCTCTTTAGAAATGAATCTTGGGTTATCAAACTACCATATATTTGGAAACCATGTCAAGTTGGCACTACAAGGCCCTCCTTCGAGGGCTCATTAACAAAGACGGAAACGGATTTTTTCCTGTAGCTTCCATGTTAGTTTCCTATCTGTACCATGAATATTTGAAAAGAGTGGGTATTTATGTAATATCCACACGCGGCAGCACTCTCGTAGCGGTAGGTTGGTAGTGATGCTCTATATTGTAGACGCCCTTCGCATGTCGCGTAACCAAACAATGGAGGTGACGCGAGAAGAGCAGTGCGGCGCAATAAAATTCTGTTTGTTTAAACTATACAGCCAGTGAAACGCACGGAAAGCTGCAGCAAAAGATGCACTAGCTCGTGCAACAGTGTTTAGGTGGTTCAAGGACTTCAGAGAAGGTCGACGTGTCTATGTTAAAGCAAGGTGGGCCTGGTATTTCGGTTTCTGCTGTGACTGAAGCCAGCGTCAACACAGCTGCTGTTAATGACAGTGAGGATCGGCGGGTAACATTAAGTAGCCTCATTGAAGTGTTGAGAATTTTATATGGCAGTGTATTTACGATTATGCTTAATCATCTCCATATGACCAGTCTTTGTGCCCGTTGGGTGTCACGTTTGTTAACTCCCGAACAAAAAGGCTGTGCTAATGGAGACAAGTCGTGTGGTGCTGCGTCTCTTTGCTGATGAAGGGGTGCGTTTCTAGAATCGATTATCACTGGTGATGAGTCATAGCTGTATCATTATGATCCTGAAGAAAAACACCAACACCGTGTGGAAATCGCCAGGTTCTCCAACATCCAAAAAGGGGAAAGTTTTTTCCATCTGTTGGGAAAGTGATGGTAATCAGATTTTTTGACTGTAATGTAATGATTTATCAGCATGCAGTTCCCCTCACACAACTGTTACAGCAGCGTACTACACGTCAGTGTTGGCTTAACTGAGGAAGCACATTGCATGGAAACAATCAGGACTTTCTCGGACTGGGTGAGGACTTTATCATGACAATTCGGGGCTTCACGTTACTAGTCAATTTATGCAGTTTTTTTGGTTCAATTCAAAATTACCTGTGTATGGCATTTGCAATATAGCTCGATCTTGCAACCTGTCTTTTTTTGTAATTCCCATCGCTAAAGGCAAAGCTTCGGGGCATTCGATTTACGAACGCTGAAGCAGTGCTCAAGAAAAGTGAAGTGATTCTCGAGGACCTGACGAAGAATGGTCTGCATCATGTGTTCGACAACTATTGGAAATGCTATACAAAGTACATTCAAGTAGGATTGGAGAACCTTGAAAAATATCACATATACCTTGAAATGGAGTAATGAAAATCAGTGAATAAAAAGGTCGGCTTTAATCTTTGCTGATCGGCCCTCGTGTATTAGTAAACGACTAACCCGGTTCATGGAGCACAGTTCAGTTGCGAGACTGATCTATTGTAGTCCTGGAAAAGTTCACAGTGTATCTGAATAAAGCACGATACCGGCAGCCTTGTGTTACGGTAGGTTAGTGTACAATGAAATGCAGCACACAGGGTGAGAAAGTAAGCTTTCAATCTGATCTGCTCGATTGCCGAGATTCATGTTTCCATTAGTCAAACAAGTTCCCGTCCCCTTTACCCTCTCCGTCGTAGGAATGAGGTCCTTCTTTCAAGTATTGCACTGTCTCTACAACTCCAATAAGTGAAGCACGTCGTGCTGTTTCAGCCGTTATTTTCTAATTCCTTTGTATAAACTGCGAGAGGCGGTGTAACACTTGGAAAATGGGACGTACTTCCAGGAGCAGCGTGTTCCAGGTTCAACGCTTACCGGACTAATTTGAACTGCTTCTTCATTGTGCAAGGTGCTTCCACGTAAATTAGAGGCTGGCTGTTCCGAAAAGGCACAGCCGAACCTTTCCACAATTCTTCACCAATTAAGTTCACGTTCCCCCTCTCGACTCAAGTCGTCGGCTTCAACTCTAACAATTCTTGTTTCTGTAAATATTGACTGCTTCTCAGGCAAGCAGACCTGTAGCATAGAATGTGATACTGTACTCTGAGGCTGGTATTTCTGTAATAGTTGTTCAAATATATGAACTCCCAACAGGAGACTGGAAAAAACGGCAATGCGCACATCTAGACATAACTGGAGATACACAAAATAAACAAAATAATATGAAAAAAGAACGACGCACCATGAAGGAATTATCCGAACAGAACGGAAATCGATATGTGTGGTGTAGGTACGTGCACAGCATGCACAGACAACAAAAGATTACTATTTCCGAAAAACTGACTGATTTATTCAAGAGAAAGAACTCCACAAAATGGGTAAGTTAACAACGCATTGCACAGTTCGCTCCGGAAAGCGGAACGGACAACAACATCGGCGAGGTACGGCGCAATCACTACCTACACGGCTAGTGCTGGTGGAGTATGTACCGTGATAGTTCAACCGGTTTTTGTTCTAATTCCATGACCTCTGCCGAATTATTGAAACTTCTGTTACGCTGCGATCACAACCATGGACGGTGGCGAATGCAACCCCCCGGCTCTACAAACTTCACAAAACCAGCCGCTCGGTGGTGCAATGGACACTGAAGCAGTTTATGTATCCATCAGTGAAGTGATTAGCGATGCAATCATCGCATCCTACAGCGCAGACGTACTCCAACTTGTTCCACCTGACGATGCAACTATAGCAAGAGACCTGCAGCACTCCAAGAAAAGCCAGCGGGACAGCACGGACGAGGAAGGAGACGACGACCATCGAGACAAAATGGAGAAAGAGCTACGTATCGAAGCCACCCAAAAAGGTACCTTTACCAACCAACATGTAAGTTAAACTGCTCATTTATATGCAATTACCTGTAAAGGGACTTTCATCTGATTTGTTGAAAACAGAGACACTAACATAGTCACTACTTCAGCACATAACGAGTATTACGGTAACAGGGAAAATTGCGTGAAAATTGAGGCTGTGTCAGGATTAACTGCCATTGCCTTAGCTCAACACACTTCCTTAGACAAAGCAAATTTGGAGGCCAACATTCCATCGTTTTTCACTACTAAACAAGGCATTATCAATAATGTTGAAACCTCCCTTACGGAGGACGAATTACTAACGGAAATGACGTACTGCTGCCAAGTTACTGCCATCAGGAAATTTAATAAAATACTAATTCAGGACGGGCAAAAGGTAACTAAGCTGTCTCCAGTTTGTGACATTTAGATCAAAGCGGCTTCCACAGTTACTTTGTATTCACGGAGTACGCTTTCCAGTGGACGTGTATATACTGTACGTCTTACAATTCTATAACTGTTTGCGATATGGACATGGCAGCAAACGGCGAAGAAGTAACACAAAGTATGAGTAGTGTGCAGGGCCACACAGAAGTGATGCCTATGAAAGAGCAAATCAACTAACCTGCATTCTTTGTACCATTTGTTGTATGCTCTATTTCGAACCTACCCCATGTATCTTAAAAACAAGGAAATTAAGAAAATGTTTGCAAACAAGCCTTATTCGAATACAGTTACTTTTCCTCCGAACAATACAAGACAGGGTACAGGATTCCCGTCCCCTCCCGACTGAACAGCTGCTCAGTGCAAGTATCAGCACCGGCACCTACGATCCGCGGCAACCAACCCATGTCATGAAGACAATGCTGCCGATTTCAGGAACGGGATTCCACCGGATTCATCGCCGATACCACCGGCCCCTCCTCCAATACAGCATGTCCACCTGCCCCACTAACAACGTGTAAATTCTGTAGAACGTAGATGACACCACCAAAACGTGATCGCACGGTAGCAGTTTTATCAACCAGAACTCTGCCTTACTCTACTCCAATGGATTCCAGTACCTATCCACCACAATTCCACAGACTCAACCAACATACTGATGTTGGGAACTACCTCATCAACAACATTACAATCATAATTATGCAGTGGTGAACGATATATTGTACCAGCAGGATATTAATGGGCCCACTCCGGTATTACAAATGTATTCGATCGAGATGTCAATCCAAAATACGCTGTCGCCACTCTTTGAACCACAAAATGGCATATAAGATCATCCAATGGAACGCAAGAACGCTCATGACAAACAAAAGCCTTCGACGGTTTCTGCACGAAAGTCAAGTAGACATTTGTCTCATCACCGAAATACGGTTAAGACCGAACGAACCGTTCGCCCACCCGGGCTTCTGTGTCATTGCATAAGATAGAGATGATGGCTACGGTGATGGAGCGTTGTTGGCAAACAAGATATCCACTTTTCAGTTGTCAATACTGGCACTCAGCGTGACCCATTGCAAACAGTGGTTATGCGTCTGCGGATCTAGGACCACCATCAGACTTTGATCTCAATATACGAGTGGCGTTCAGAAAGTAAGCTCCGATCGGTCGCGAAATGGAAACGACTATGAAAATCCGATAAAGCTTTGCACAGATGTGTTGGGTAGTGTCTCTAGTATAACCCCAGTTAGCATCACGTCGCTCTTCTCATTTCTGAGCTCGCAGTGAGTGCGTAAAGATGTCTAGAAAATAGTGTCTGCCGCCAAGTACGAGGGCCTGGTGAGAAATTTCGCCTGAAGCTATGCAGCTAACATTACATAACTGTCGTGCTGTTTCTTCTTCAAGACAATTCTCAGCCGCATTCCGCAGGGGCAATGAAGATGCTCCTGCATCGTTTTCAAATGGAAATGTGAGATTACCCACAATACAGTCCGCAGTTGTCTCCCCCTGAGTTTCATCTCTGGTCACATGAACCGCTGTCTTTGAACACAACATTTTGACACAGACAACGAGGTGTAGGCCAGCGTGGAGAATTGGCGGAAAGCACTGGCGGCTGCCTTCTATGATGAGGCTATTGAAAAGTTGGTACAACGTTATGACAAAAGTCTAAGTCAGAACGGCGACTACGTAGAGAAGTAGCTGAAAGGTGTAGCTAATTGTTACAAGTAAAACATTTCTGATGTTCACTGTGGTTTCAATTTGGCAATCAATCGGAGCTTACTTTCTGAACAGGCCTCGTACAAAGCACCTAACGACAGGTTTTCCACAGAACAGTTAATAACAATCGTTTCCTCCTTCGGTAAAACCCTTCTGCTACTGGGTGACATTAACGGCCACCGTGCACTGTGGGGTTGCAGAAATGCCAATGCAATGGGGAAAATGCTAGTGGACATACTAGATTCGGAAAATCTTATAGTACTAAATCATGGACACCTACACGAATAGTACGGGCAAATAAAGTCTCGATGGCAGTGGATTTGAACATAGCATCCCCTGCACAGCCTACCAGAACAACATCGGAAGTAATACCGGATACCTTAGATTTGGATCACTTGCTAATTCAAATTATACTAAACGCACATCCTAGGGAGATTGTAAAATACGCGATCAGCCGGAAATAGAACACAATCAAAGCCAATTGGAATCTATAGAAAACACTACTTGAAGCCAAACTTGAATCGATCATCGATAGAAAGACTCCATGAGGTCTTGGTATCGCTTATCAACGAGGTAGCAGAAGTCTCAATACCTCAAAAGGCACGAAGGGAGACTTAAGAAAATATAAAAATTTCTGTGATGTCACAAACTTCTTTGCCTTTAAGAAAGCACAAGCTGCAGCCAAGAAAATATTCAGGCACAAAAAAAGAAAATAGTGACACAATTTCTGCACTGCAGTCTGCAAAGCCGGTCTGTAAACCAATATTTGGAATATAATACGGGACATTAAAGCCATTCTGACAATGGATTTGTACACAATCTCCACAATCCGACGATCTTTTAGAATTGTTCTTGCGGATGATAGCTAACGTGCTGGACAAAGAAGTTGAGACAGAATATGAAGAGGACAACGGTGTCATTACGTAACCCTGTTCGGCTGGAAGAACTTCAGATTGCGTTTTCCCAAGGGAAGGGTACTGCACCTGGTCCAGTTCATATAAGCCACTCAATGCTACGACACATACCACACAAAGTGTAACTGTCGCTGCTCAAAATTTGCAATAGCGTATGGATACAAAAGATCAAAATCGACCCTTTACCATCCACAAATCGGTGAAAAGGTGTGATAAACCCGAGTCATATTGGTCTATCTCCATACTATCGTGTGAGGCGAAGGCGATGGAAACGATTATTAAGCGGCGATTAGAATGGTGGTCTTAAAACAAGAAACTATTAACGGAAAAAGAACTTAGATTTCGAAAAGGAAAAGGGACAGCGGAAATTCTTTTACGGCTAAATTTCTATCGGAATAATTATATGATAGTTGCATCAACTACTGTCAGTCTCAGGTGAAAAATTGAAGAAATTCGAAATCCCAAAAGCACTCGTACATAATGCTGTAAGCTTTCTGAGCAACAGGAAGACAATTATTTTGCAACATGTAACTACATTGGGACTCAAAGAAATTAGCAGAAGACTCCCACAGGGATCAGTCTTGGGTCCCTTATTATTCAATCTCTATACTGCGAACCTTCGTCACCTCTTTTCTAGTGGCATCGAAATATTACAATATGCAGACGACATATGTATGTAATCCGAAATAAGTACTCTTTAGTCCTGTCATCTGAAAATGCACACTGTGCTCATACTTCTGTATGTATGGAATTCTTGTCTCACTACCACGATACGTGCGTGGTGCATACAGATGGTGTCCAGTCTAGTGAAGGCGCTGGTAGTACCTATTGGGTACACCGAAGCAAATAACGAAGCTGATACAAGCTGGATCCATAGTCCACTACTATGACAGAAGAGACGATTGCCATTTTGGAAGCCCAACAGTTTGCATTGATGTCTACAGCTGACACAATAGTCATCATCTCTGATAGTATGTCAGCCCTACAATTGATTAGAAACCATCATAATAGTTGTACCAACCCAATAGTTTCAGCAATTGTCGACGTTGTGTTTCGGATGCAGAGAAACTGTCGCAGCATTGTGATGATGTGGATGACAGTCCACTCTGGGATACCTGGAAATGAGAATGTAGATGCCCTAGTGAAGCAAACATCTTTTCCTGCAGATATTAGATATTATAAACTCGCTCTCACAGATATGACACCCATGCTCAGAAAGTGATTGTCCTCGAACTAGCAAGAGGAATAGTCATAGACATCTAAAATCAAAGTCAGTCTTTATGCACTAGTTTATCCAACGATTCCAAGAGTACCGTGGTATAATAGGGCATGAAAATCAGGGAATTTCACGATAGCTATAATACGGCTGAAACATAATCATTGAAAGTTCAAAAAAACACCTCTATCGCCTCAACCTAAGCGGAGAGTAAGAATATCCAAATCATATATTTCTACAGTTTCCTCGGAACACGTATCACATAAAGATCCTTGCAAAAAATCTTCGAGCTCTTGGTCATCAGTTCCTAAGCAGCCTCCAATTCTGGTTAGCATCCAACGACGTAGCAACGTATAAGCTACTGTATGTGTTCGCCAACACTGACATCAAGATATAGCTTCCCAGTACTTCGAATTCCGGGAGAAGACAACAGTGCAATTGAATCATTATATACTCACATGCTACTCTTCAGAATATAGAATGCTCATCCTCTAAATATGGAACTTACCGTCCTGGACAAATATTTAACTTCCTACCTGCAGCTCTTGAATCAGTGAAAGAATTCTCAAATGCTAAATTTAAAATTTCAGCTTTCGTTTTGCTGTCTTCCGTTGACAGGCCAGACTGATCAGTGAGTGACTGGATCAAAGCCTTCGAGCCGCTTACCGATTTCACGTAAGACCAGAATTTTCTTGGATTTTCAGCAAGATCTTTTGCTAAGGTATGACGGTGGGTTGGTTATAAGCATCGCTCAATAGTTCGATGGTGTGCTTAATTTCTTGAGCATAGCATCCCAAGACACCCCAGATGCTGTGTAATAAAAGGCAGGATCCAGAGAATATGTGAAAATATGTGTTCATGTATAGACTGCGGAATTTGTTGAAAACATCTGCGACCAACGCATGTCTGCCTCCGTGTGAAGCTGTGCGTAATCGTCTGAAACGGAGACATTGAATTCCCTCCAGACATTCACAACATACTCATACTCTGCATCCGACATGGCACCGTCTGTAAGGTTGCTGCAGAACGCAGTTATGTGGAAGTCTGTCTTCGTTGAGTTTTGCCATACTGTGCAGATACTCATATGGAAAAGCTCTCTTCCTAGTCACCGGCTGAAAGTATTCCTCGTTGGGAAGGGTAGCTCGAGAGATACGCATATCCTTCTGATGCAGAGTTTCAACAAATATCTCGAGTGATGCCTGCATAAAACATAGCGAGTCAAGAAAGCGGAGTGTAATTCTTGGCATCATTCGTTTGGAGAATGTAATATATTTCTCAACATTTTCAGGCAGGACGCTGACATCGTCCTTCTCCATACCGAAAGTAACCAAGTGCTCAACAAGATAGCGAGCGTCATACCCGATTAAATTATGAAAGAAAACGTGCCCGTGCCGCGGTAATTGATACCTCAAGTTGAATGTGTTACGGGTGGCGCCACAGAACCTCCCTGTAAGATGACAGTGGTTCCTACAACGAGTTTCCGCTTTTCTATGTAATGGTAGCCCACAAATATGGCAGCCAGTCGCATTATTGTACGAATCGACAATATGATCGACTGCACAGAGCAGTCACTAAAATTATTTCAACGTTAGGTTGAACGTATGTGTGCGAACGTTTTTTTTTATGTTATGAAATTGAGGAAGTCCCGCCAACGTTTGGGTTTAACATAGTTAAATATGTATGATACCTTGTGTTTGTATCATGAACCATAGTTCCATACGTAATACACTTTCTAAAATCGAACTGTGAATAAATTTATAAACATCACGACCTAGTGTTAAATGCCCATATCTGAAGATTTTCCTGGTGCTGCTCACTGTATTAGCTCTCTCTAATGTAACTTTTTAAATTAAGGTGCAATGTTAATGCTTCTGCGCCAAAAAAAAAAAAAGTTGAAAATAAACACTAGTATTAAAATCCTCCTTATAAAAGTACGCTGCAATACTCCCCTCTTAGATGCAATTATGCCGTGTTGCAGTCACGTCTCCCTAAGTTTACCGCACGTGCAGCCTTCGACATATAGCCGTCTCACTCACACGCCTGCTATAGTTAACACCGTAAATTTGGAAATACTCGTAGTGTTGCAAGTGTTTGCCAGTTTCTTGAATGATGTACACAGCAAAGATTCAGAAAACACGAAATGGAACAATATATTTTCTGTTGCGATTTTCAGGAATAAAACGGCACGGGAAAAAGTCAAATTTGTAGCTTATGCAAAGGAAGCCATTATTCAGATTATGTGGTCGTTTCCTAATGAAATGTTTCTGTGATGTGATAGTTACCACAGTCAGACACTGTTACAGTCAGTGGTACAATGTTTAGATAACCATGTACAGACCGTTCGAAACTTTTTATCCAAAGGCTACATGGTGGGCGATGTGGATTATAGGAATTTGTAGTCAGGCGTAACTTCTGTGCCCCATGAGCAGAGTTGTCCAGCCAGATAGGACAGAGGTACCTGATTGCTAAATAATTTCGTAAACAAGGCCCAAAATGATTTGTTTGTAGCAGAGTATATAAAATATGTTTTATAGCTCCTCTAAACATATATGTTTATGGCATGTATTCAGTATTACTCTTCCACATACTTATCATCATAGCACGATGATACGTGACTCAAAGAGTAAACTGTGTGTAATCTATTGCAAAACTTCGTTAAATATTTTTGGGTTACTGGAAACAAGAGAAACGTTTCAAAAGTATTTCAGGACACCAGCAGACCAATTACAGTGCGGTGCAGCCTTTGTTCCAGTTGCTGGGGAAAATACACTGGTGAGTAAACTTAAGGACGAAAGTATCTTTCGCATGATGTCACTGCCAAGTAACATAGCTCGATGAAACTTGGTCAATACATAGAAAGAACTGCTGCAGTACAATACAAAAGAAAGCCGAAAAAATACACAGTGAGAAAGACAGAAATCACACTTTTATTCGATGACAATATTTATACTGACGTCCCGATGATTCATGATGGTTTCTTCGACATTCCAAAATTCGCTCCTGGAACGACGTACATGGGGAAGGACTACAGTGTCACACTAACGTTGATTGGTGAGTGTGACGTGTTCAAAGATTTGGACGTCAGCACACCAATGGAACATTATTCCTCCCCACATGATAACTCCTGCACCAACAGAATGACCATATTCGACAATATTCCTGGGTGCATCACGTATTCTCACATCTCTCCATTTGAAGATACGTAATGTGCCCAATAACATTGCGTAACATGATAGTTTTGTAATCCAGATGTTATCGCGTGGGGAATCAAAATGTCGCATGGGCATACTGACCTCCAAATCACTGAAACTTTACTATTTTTCCATGTGTATCTTTCTAGGAGTGCATTTGACTCTGACGTAACATTTGTGGATGACAATGTGCGACCGTTTCGAATTGTACTTGTGGAGAAGCTCTTGGAACTTGAGAATGCTCAGCGCATGGACCGGTCTGCTAGTTCTGTTGACTTAAATCTCATCGTGTGTGTGTGGGATGCGTAGTGGAGCATTTCCACATGCCCCAACGACCATCCATCAGTTGTCAACCACGCTGGTGGAGGGATGGAACGCCCTACCACCAGAACTCCAGACCAAACTCGTGACCAACATGGGAGGATGTTGCAGAGCATCCATTGCCGTCCGTGGTGATCACACACCCTCTTAAGAACCATATCCCACCTTTTGTAATGTCCAAGGAAGCATCATGAATCTTAATGACCTCAGTGTAATTATTGTCTTTGAATAAAAGTGTCATTTCTGTTCATCTCAGTGATTATTGCTTTCAGGTATCTCCTGTGCTACAGCGCAGCTGTTCCTTCTAAGTATGGTCCAAGTTTCATCGAGTTATGTTGCTTTGCAGTGGCACATTGTGCAGAAGTTATTTTGATCCTGAAGTTTTGCGCATCAGTATATGTGGCTATAATCTTTTTACTTCCATGATTTGCGGATTTTGGCGGTCAGTACCACAGAGAGATATTACTCCGATATGTTTCATTTAAGAGTGCATCACAGTTTTGTATTATAAACGAAAAATTTTGAGGCGATAAAAAAAATGAACCGAACACGAACAAAATGTATGTGGGAATGGAAATGAGTAATGCTGGCACACAACAATGTAACTTGATTCTCCTATTTGCTGCGGAAGTCCGACAAAATGAATGTTAAAATGGGAATGCGTAACGCAGGCAGAGCAAAAACATAACGTAACTGCTTTATTTGCAGCGGAAGTCCGATAAATCCCTGCTGCAAAAACTGAACAGCCTGAGCTCCACTTAAAATCGCGTAAATATAAGAGGTGCGCGGAAAGTAAATATCAGGTGATTCGTTGTACTGCATAAAATAGCAGACTGCATATTCCCACACTCAAAAGTTACGTTGCGTTCGTGCGTAAAATAATATTTGACAAGTGTACACTCACCTCACAACCAAAAACGTGAAAAATTCCAACTGTTTGTGTTCCGTTGCTGGTTTCGGCAAAAATCTGTAGGATTTCTGGGCTAACTGAATACGTAGAAAAAATTACTTTTTCTCCATATGAACAAATTTAAAAAAAAATACACACGTCAAAAAGACACATAACACAAAGTAAAATATGAAGGTCACAAGTTCTATAATGTTTCATTATCTAAGTAATATGCTGTCAGAAGTTCATGTGCGAGTTGGGTTGAACATTAAGTCCATAGTGCATGAATCCATAGTGCACAATTAGAGACACCTGACTACTGATATCCTCTGTGGCCCCTATTTTGAGATAAGCAGCACTGTTAATGGGATAGGTCTGTCTGCCGAATAAGCCAAAATATACCATTACCTAAATCATGATTGTTATAAAAGAATAGATCCATCTGGAAAAATATCCTGCGAAACTTGATAGCAAGTTGTGAAAGTTGATACAGTCATTTCAAAAATCTCGAGCACGTTTCAATCTGAAGGCATGATTAAGTGCAATTTTAATTCGTATAGTGACAAAATTAAAGTGAAAGTAACGAAACTTCCCGATAGGGCGAAAATGTGTGCAGGAAACAGTCCTTTCGCAAGCAGTGCTTTGGTGACTGAGCTTTTTTTCTGATGGAATCTCCTTATCAATAGATTTTCTGGATGACTTTATATTGGAAATTATAAACTGCTCTACTGAAATGGGTATATCTCAGGAAAAATAAATGTTCCTGGACGTTAAGAGCAATTGATGATGTCATCTACTAAGATAAGGGAATACATGTGTAGATATGGAATTCCTTAATGATATTGGAAATGGCAGAAGGCTGGATAAAATGCATCTACAAAAGAGTAAAATAACCAAATCCACCACAAACAAAAGGATTACGTAATTTTCTATCTTAGAGAAATGTTTGTTGTCCTTTTTCTTATATTTGATCCAAATATCTTCTTGGTTCCTTAATTCGCTAATGTTGTAAACATTAGTGGCCTATGGTGGATGACGTGGACACCTTCACACACAGTGTGTTTTTAAAAAATCCTTTCTGTATTTGTAGAGTGGGGGTGCTCAAAATTTTTAGGGTTGTGTTCTTCTACACACAATTAAGTCCATTTCGATATCTGCTGACTTAAAAATTCGTAAACGTTTAAGCAAAAGCAACACTGCAACCAAAATTAACCATTTTATTTATGTAAATTACATGTGAAAAAAATTCCGACAGTTCTGACAAAGTTTGAGGAAAGTTTATCGTGATTAATTTCTCTAACTGTGAAAAGGTCGAGTTTCTGCATGAAATATTTTATAGAAAACAAAAAAGTTATCATGGTTTCGTCTTTCTCTCGAAATTCTTTGTTTAACTTATTTGGTTTAACTGTCATGTCAATTACTACAAATGCTAGATCTAACAACCAGCTCAACTCACACAGTTGTGAGTAATCTTCCTCTCTTTCAGGCAGTAAAGATTTTATCGCTGGCAGAAGTTCTGTAAATCTCTTTGGAATCTTACTTCCACTCAGTCATTCAACTTCGGAGTGCTACAACAGGTCTTCATAGTGACATGTTTACCCGAATTTAGCTGCACTCACTTTTCACAGACACAAGTAGGAGGAAAGGCGGTTGCTCGGCACGAGCGGTAAAGGCGGTGAAATGCAGATGGAGACGAAAGAGATTAAGACAGTGTTGTCACATTTACCGCCAACAAGTACCGTGCGAAACACTCATTGCCATCCAACTTATATTGTATTAGGGTGCCGCGTAAGTTCGTAGCGCTTTTGTTTTGCATGTTGATATTCCGGTTGCTATGTGTTTATTTATCGACTGTCCTTTTTTATTTGTAGTTCGCTGTTACTATTTGAGTTCACATGTTGTCATTTTGTCATTTGGAAATAATTAGTGGAGCTATGGACGCTAGAAAATGGAGCGCCAAATGGAGAAATCGGAACATTTACAACACATTGTTCAGTTTGAGTTCAGTAGAGGAGTGACAGCAGTGGAGGGAGCCAGAAACATTTGCACCATGTATGGAGATAATGCCATTGGACAGAGCGCGGCAAGAAAATTGATTTCTCGTTTTAAGGAGGATCTTATGACATTAATGACTCTGCACGTTCAGGATGACTTCGGGGTCTGACGAATATCGTTTAAACGCATTGATTCACAATGATACACGCTATTGTACTCGAGAACTGGCAGGTGTGATGAACTGCGATCGTTCAACCATCGCGCGACACCTGCATGCAGTGGTGAAGGTTCAAAAATCTAAACCAAAATCACAAAAATTAGCGGATGGCCATATAAGCATCTATGCTTGCTCGTCATCAGTTAGCACCTAAACAAAACTATTCTGTATCGTTACTGGTGGCGAGAAATAGTGTCTTTACACGAAAACAAGGAAAAATAAAGTAATGGTTTATCCCAAACAAAGCACCAACTCATCGTAAAACGACCTGTGCGCATCCACAAAAAATAATGTTAAGCATCTGTTTAAACAGCGACTGTGCTCTATACTACGAATTACTTACCCGGGGTTGTAACCATCACTGCTAACATTTATTGTGGACAACTGAGACGTCTTGCAGACCCAATCCAAGAAAAACGACCAGGGAGACTGAGTGAAATGATGCTACTCCACGATAACGCTTGCCCATGTTAGGCTAGGTAGATGTAAAATACTATATATGAGTTGGGACGGGAAGCCTCTCTGCATGTACTAAATTTACCCCATCTTGCGCGGTCAGAGTTTCACCTTTTCCGCTGCCTATCGAACAACCTTCAAGGATCTTCCTTTCCTTATTAAAATAAGCTCCGAACGTGGCTCGACGACTTCTTCGCCTCAAAACTACGTAATTTGTACAGTCGTGGAATCGAAAATTTACCCTAGCCTTGTTAGACGTAAATAGTGAATAATAATACATTATTTATGACTAAAGTCTCAGTTGTGTATATTTATTGCGTTTATTAAACTTTTGGGAAAATAGTACGAACTTATGCACGAATGCAATAAAAAAGCTCATGTAAAAAAATTTGGGACAAAGGTTTTGAATGATCGACTCAAAGCCCCAGCGATCGACCAGTCGATCGCGATCGACAAGTTGAGCACCCCTCGTCTAGAAGATTCTGATTCTCCCATCTACAAGGAGCATCTCAACGAATGTCTCCGCTGACCCGAAATATACCGTCGAAACTAGTCACTTTCGACTAAATATCTTTCTTCATGGCCTATAAGGGTGCTACAATTAATGCTATCCATTTCAAAACTTGATGTGGGTTTCGACTGAGCATATTATGACAATCGGAGAGAAGAGGCTAACAGAGTTACATTCTTGAGATTACATCTCTGTATTCGAAAATTCCCAAAAACAAATGTAGCCAATGTAAACAGTTATGCACTAAGTGCAGCGATGTTTTTACTAACATCTGCATCTACATGGATACTCTGCAAATCATATTTAAGTGCCTGGTAGGGGGTTCACCGTATCACCGTGTCTATTATTCCAATCTCGTACAGCGCGCCGAGAAAACGAATACCTGTATCTTTCCGTGCGAGCTCTGATTTCATTTATTTTATTATGGTGATCGTTTCTCCCTATGTAGGAAAGTGTCAACAAAATATTTTCGCATTCGGAAATGTAATTTCGTGAGAAGGTTCCGTCGCAACGAAAAACGACTTTGTGTTAATGATGTCCACCCCAAATCGTGTATTATTTCAGTGACACTCCTCTCTCCTATTTCGCGATAATACACAACGTGCTACCCTTTTTTGGACTTTCTCGACGTACTCTGACAATCCTATGCGGGAAGGATCCCACTTCGAGCAGCAGGATTCTAAAAGAGGACGGACAAGTGTAGTGCAGTCAGTCTCTTTAGTACATCTGTTACATTTTCTAAGTGTCCTGCCAATAAAACTGCGCATGAGGTCAGTACTGAAACGAAATGAAATGTGCGTATGGCATTTTTGGCTGTGGAGTTCGGCCACCTTCTGCAAGTCTTTTTATTTGATGTCACTTCGGTGACTTGCGCATCGATGATGACGGCAACACACACATCCAGTCCCGGGAGGAAGAAACCCCGACCATGCCGTGAACCGAACCCGGGACCGCGTGATCAAAGTGCAGTAACGCTAACTACAAGACCATGACCTGTTGACATGAAACCAGTAATATGTATAAAAACTAAAAAATAAATTCAGTGGATTTAGATGAGGTATCAATGCGTATGTTGAAGCAATGCGTTCACAGTGTACAAGCTAACCGCGCGGAGTGACCGCGCGGTTTAAGGCGTCATACAAGGTTTGCGGGGCCCCTCCCGCCGGAGGTCCGAGTCCTCAAAATGGTTCAAATGGCTCTGAGCACTATGGGACTCAACTGCTGTGGTCATAAGTCCCCTAGAACTTAGAACTACTTAAACCTAACTAACCTAAGGACATCACACACATCCATGCCCGAGGCAGGATTCGAACCTGCGACCGTAGCGGTCGTGCGGTTCCAGACTGTAGCGCCTTTAACCGCTCGGCCACTCCGGCCGGCTCCGAGTCCTCCCTTGGGCTTGGGTGTGTGTGTTGTTCTTAGCGTAAGTTAGTTTAAGTAGAGTGTAGGTCTAGGGACCGACGGCCTCAGCAGTTTGGTCCCTTAGGAATTTACACACATTTGAACACACAAGCTACGTCGACAGATGTGTGTCAGTCACATCAAGGAAACTTCTGGCGCATTTAAAACAGGCAAGAGTTGTGCCTCTGCTACAGAAACTTAATGCAAAAGAAGTAGAAAATTATTGTCCCATTTTCCTGTTTCCATCATTCTCAAAATAAATGGAATCAATTATGAAACGCAGATTAATGTAATACTTGAACAAACAAGTTACAATCTTCTAAGTGAATCAGAGCTTGGCTCCCAAGTAGCAGAATTACAGAACCAACCACAGCTGAATTCACAGAAGTGGGTCCTGATGCTCTTGATAAGTTTGCGTGTGTGGCAGACATATTCTAAGGCTTTTGATGGTTTGACCGCAAGAATCATTATAAATAAGATGCATAACTAGTCACTGGTTCCCATTATACAATTTATTAAAAAATTTAGAAAAAAGGCATAGCTAATAACTGGTTCCCATTGCATCTAGCAGAGAAAATACAAATCTCAAATAAGGCTAAATTTTGATAAAACCCTTATCAGAACCAAAATTACGTTAATGCAAGTGGACAGCATGTTAGAAGCAATATTGCGCATGATATGTAGCAATAATTTTTCAATAGTGTTAGTCAAGTGTAAAAAATTATATTTCCCGATGACAGTATTTTATAGTTACTGAGAAAATAGGAGAGCTCATTGCAGAGAAAACAAATGAAAGCTTCTAGAAAATTTACAACTCGTCAACATCTAGTAAGGCGACACTGAACATAAGGAAAACAAATGCCAGAATTCCAGTTTGAAGTGTTTAAATTATAGATGGTGGCCCTATGAGCTGTATAACAAACACAATGTTTCTAGGAATGAATATTTATTCTCAGCTGGATGCTGTGAACACTCAAAGATACTTGTTACATAATGTCTTAAGCATCTCATGTCCTTAGATCCGATTGCTCAATGTATAACGGTCAGTGTCTTTTAGCTGTGTACTATTCATATGCACACTCAATTGTTAGCTTCAGAATGCATGTTTGTCGGGAGGGGGAGGGGGGATGCACAAAATATGAACATTGTTTTCAAACTACAGAAAAGGGCCATAAAAACAATAACGAAAACTGGTACTTGAACTCCTTAGTTCCTTGTAAGGATCTGTTCAAAGCACTGGGGATTTTAACTACACCATGTGAGTACATTTGTCAATAAGTTATGCACATAAAAGACAACACTGATAATTACTGCAGACATAACTCAGGCCATGATATGGAACAAGATCTAGACTGAACTCCTACTTACCGTGAAAGAATAAACATAAAACTCAAATCAGCTTTCTCTACCAAGAATGAGACGGTACAAGTACATGTCCAAGGAGGTTAAAGAAATTACTGAAACGAACTCGGTTTAAAACATAGTTAGAATTTTTTTTCCGTTTCTGGACACCTTACTCTCAAAGCTATTGCACATAGATTACTTACACCCAATCCCCTTTCTAAACTTACATTGTTCCTGATTACGTTCCTCAGGCTATCAAATGAGAAGTCGTTGTACACAAAACAGAAACCATACATCGTCACTATGGTTCTGATGTCAGCTGATAGTGCGTGTGTAGAGTCAGATTATGAAATAATGTCTGTATGCTGTGTGCTGAGTGTGCTGTGAAGGTGACTTAACAGTGCGGCACTAGCCTTTTATATTAGTGAATAACCTTTTTGCTGATATTGCATACTAAACATAAACCGAATGAAGCAGAACTATTTTAAAGAGACCCGCCTTTTACTAGGGAGTATGAAGGTTGTTTCAATTCGGCTATCCCAATTTAGGTTTCTCTCGGTTTTCCTCAATTACTTGAGGCAAATGCCGGGATGGTTGCTACTAAAAGGCCACTGTGAGCTACCTTTCCCTTCCTTATCGAACTACGTCTGTAAGTATGTAAATGCCTGTATATCTGTCTTATGTCACTTTTGCTTTTCTTAAATTATAACATCATGACATGTCCGATACCCTTCTAAATGTAGAATATAACTACTGCTGCTACTTCATCCTTGGGGATTTCCACGCTGTCTGTCTGACAAGGAACGCGCATCAGCTGTCTATCCATGCAATCAACAATATGAAATTCGAGGTATCTACTGTTTATCGACTACAATCTATCTATAGATACGTTACACCACTTTCTGACATCTGAGAGGTTTCTACAGCTAAACCTTAACAGTTCAAATTTTTTATTTAAAATCTATATTTTGCAACTGTTATCTGAGGAAAACCGTCCTAAAATTATGTCTATTGCATCGAAAAAGCGAAGTTTACCTTACTACATTTATTTGCTTTGCTTAAAAATGAAATCTTCTATGAAGAGCTATTCCTACAGCTAGACCTGTTCATTGATAAGAACATTTCGCTTGCTATGCTGATCCCAACGGTTCACTATAAAGTCAAGAATGTTTAATTTCCTGAAAGAAAACACTAATGTACGAAAAATGTTCTTTCTTACAACCACATCATTGGTTGAAATTCTAAGTCCAATTGTGGCTTTAACGTACGAAAAGTCTCGTTTTACGAGCAGTCTTCAAAGGAAAAATAAATGTTTGGGTCGGACATTGTACAAATTATTCCGCCCTGCGCTACTGCTACGTTGTTCAAATCAGAGCGTACATTAACACAGATCCTGCCTTCAGACAGCGCAAGACTGCTTCTTAGCTCCGGCGCCCCAGGAGCTTTATAGTTGCAACAAATGAGGTCATTTCTGAGTCACGATATTCAGAGGGTGCCTCAGCTACACTCCACACTCACCTAACCGTACTACTTTAGTTTAGTTAATACTACCTACGTTTTTCTGTTTCTCTCCTATATTGTACGCTCTGTTAGATGGGGTAAACAGCATAAAAAGTGTTGAATCCTGCCTTGATGTCAAATATGTGGGGTCTAGGAAGCCTGCCTTCTCGGATCGCTAGACAACGTTCAAACAAATCGTATTAATGAGTTTTGTTACCAAACCAACAATGACAATACTTAACTTTGACAATAACGCAGAAGTGTCGCAAGCAAAGGGCGACATGCAAATAAGAAATCTCTTCAGTATACACAATTCCCAATACAAGTGAAGTAATACAGTTGACTCTTCTGCTCAGGTCGCTAGTTGTGCAGCTTCTGTAGAACTGGACCGTGCTTATGTTCTCTTTGGATAGAGTCTGCTGCGTGTAATTCGCTGATGTCTTCTTCGCAACCCTCTCTCTTCTCTCTCGACTGCCGTGCCGGCGCTTGACTTTTACCGTAGCAAAAAGTTCTGTATTAGTAATTTTTTTGGATGTGATTGCTCAGCAATCTAGCGGACTGAACAGAGGCGACAATATACGCTTGTTTACGAGAACAGCTGGATGTGTGAGAATCCTTTTGACAAGTATGCCGTGGAACATGAGAGTGTGCACCACTTAGGTCTCAATTACTAAGCTGCGAGCGTCCTAACGTCCTGCACCGACGCAAGAGATTTCTTCACATACCTCTTAGATGAGAGTCCGACTCACTATTGCAAAGCATTTTATCAACAAGCGCTAATAAATTTTACGAAAGTTTCTTAGAGCCTCTAATTACTATTGTTGCTCTTCCTACAACCCTCCCACGCTTCTGCCCAAACACTGATAATGAGAAGCAGGTTCTTGGCACGTGATCAATGACCTCGATGTCGTATAGCTACTCTTTCACCTTCATTAGAATTTTTGAGTCCTTGTTCGACGTCTGCGTTCATTACTGGAAATTATAGAAATAAAAAGCCAAAAAACGATTATTTCTGAAACTGGTTATTTTGAGTAGTTTTAACAGTCAGGCTAAAACTGGGGACAAAAAATATATAGCTAAAATCGTTTGTTTCAGAGATAACCGCCATCCCCAAGGTGAGGTCAGTCTGTATTTGAGTTAATCTCGTGAATACGCATTTAGACAGACCCCTACCTTCTGTGTTGCTGTTTTTCTGACGATATCTGACGTAGTCAGACTGCATTTGTACTGTAAACTGATAGGAATGCGGGTTGCTGTTCTACTTGACGCCTCGTAGGCAACTTGCGTGTCCGTGATGATGAGATGATATGATTAGGACAACATAAGCACGCAATCCCCTAGCCGTATTGACATGTTTTCGAGAATACTGTTTGTGGGAAATACGGATGATTCACATTGCTAAAAAGCAGATATATCATGTACTAATTTGGATGCGTACCATGCATACAAAAGTATATCTTGAAAAGAAGGCGTGATCCGTGGTATGACTTTTAGGGTGCAGGACGGTTGAGCAGAATCATCTACGAAAGTCCTATCTAGCACGTCATGTATCACGTTGAAAATAACTGTTAGTACAGTGTACACATGCTCATTTAATTACCAATCATATCTCCATATGTTTTACTTCAAAGAAAGGAAATAAAGACATTCCCATTATCACATACACCTAAAAATATATCCAATGAAAAATATAATAAAAAAAGAAAACAGTACCAAGAGTTGAGCTCGAACCAACAGTTTGGCAGCACAGTGCCTCGACCGCCCATTGTTTCTTTTTAAAAGGCAAAGTGGAAAAAAGTGACCTAGCTGTGATTCCATTCTACAACATTTTAATTTCTAGCCAGACGCTATACCGCTTTTTTGTCCCAAATCGTAGCCAAACACTCTACCATTTTTTTCTGTTCTATCATGCTTTTCTCTTTTTGCCAAATCGAAATCGCACTTGCCACTCAAAAACGAATGAAGAATAAAACAAAATCCTACATGGCACCGCCCCCTCTCTCACCCCCACACCCCAAAGAATCTATCTTTCCAGTAGCTGCCTACAACTATCCTTTTCTTCCTTTAATAAAAATGAACATTATTGCCACAAAACTGAAATAAACTGTCAACTGGAAAGAGACAATGTCAAGAATACCACAAGGACTGGCTAACTCTACCGATACCTCGACGACGAAATACAAGGCGAATAAGTCACGACACCGTGTCAGGCGCGAACACTTCCAGTGTGCATTTATTAGTGGAAGGCAAGAGGGTCGTATCGCCTCCTCCATCTACAATGTACTGTACATAGTGGTCCAACAGCTTTGTAATTACACTATGTGATCAAAAGTATCGGGACACCTGGCTGAAAATTACTTCTAAGTTCGTGGTGCCCTCCATCGGTAATGCTGCAATTCAATATGGTGTTGGCCCACCCTTAGCCTTAATGACAGCTTCCACTCTCGCAGGCATACGTTCAATCAGGTGCTGGAAGGTTTCTTGAGGAATGGCAGCCCATTCTTCACGGAGTGCTGCCCTGAGAAGAGGTATCGATGTCGGTCGGTGAGGCCTGACACTAAGTCGGCAAACATCCCATAGGTGTTCTACAGGATTCAGGTCAGGACTCTGTGCAGGTCAGTCCATTACAGGGATGTTATTGTCGTGTAACCACACCGCCACAGGCCGTGCATGATGAACGGGTGCTCGATCGTGTTGAAAGATGCAGTCGCCATCCCCAAAATGCTCTTCAACAGTGGGAAGCAAGAAGGTGCTTAAAACATAAATGTAGGCCTGTGTTGTGATAGTGCCACACAAAACAACAAGGGGTACAAGCCCCCTCCATGAAAAACATGACCGCAGCGTAACACCACCGCCTCCGAATTTTACTGTTGGCACTACACACGCTGGCAAATGACTTCCACCACGCATTCGCCATACCCACACCCTGCCATCGGATCGTCACATTGTGTACCGTGATTCGTCACTCCACACAATATTTTTCCACTGTTCAACCGTCCAATGTTTACGGTCCTTACACCAAGCGAGGCGTCGTTTGGCATTTACTGGCGTTATGTGTGGCTTACGAGCAGCCGCTCGACCATGAAATCAAAGTTTTCTCACTTCCCACCTGACTGTCATAGTTCTTGCAGTGGATCCTGATGGAGTTTGGAAGTCCTGTGTGATGGTCTGTATAGATGCCTGCCTATTACACATTACGATCCTCTTTAACTGTCAGTGGTGTCTGTCAGTCAACAGACAAGGTCGGCGTTTACGCTTTTGTGCTCTAGGTGTCCTTCATGTTTCCACTTCACTGTCACATCGGAAACAGTGGAACTAGGGATGTTTAGGAGTGTGGAAATCTCACCTACAGACGTATGACACCCAACCACCTGACCACGTTTGAAGAACGTGAGTTCGGAGGAGCGCCCCATTCTGCTCTCTCACGATGACTACCGAGGTCGCTGATATGGAGTACCTGGCAGTAGGTGGCAGAACAATGCACCTAATAAGAAAAGCGTATGTTTTTGTGGGGTCCGGATACTTTTGATCACATAGTGTATATTTGACTTTGCCCTCGGAAAGTAGGAATCTGGACGCAACAGGATATCAGCCAAAAATCCAGTCTCAGTGACTCGAGTTAAAATGCTAATTGCTTTTTAAGTCAGTACCAGTTCGTTTCGTGAATATGACAGGAAAATTTATGTTGTAGCGTGTCTATGGCGCGACAGGGACTGCACTGACCCGTCGCATTAAGTCCATTATGAAATATCTGCTCATTGGTGGATATGAAGTTGTGTATCACTTCATACCACGAGGACGCCACTATCATTGGTCGAACAGGAAAGCTAAGGCGAAAGGACACCGTTTTCCAAGAAGTTTGTTGCGATGCCCGTTCAACGGGTGCCGTACAGTCAATCCCTCCAACGTGCATTAAC
The DNA here is from genome assembly GCF_023864345.2 of Schistocerca serialis cubense. Taxonomy (NCBI): domain Eukaryota; kingdom Metazoa; phylum Arthropoda; class Insecta; order Orthoptera; family Acrididae; genus Schistocerca; species Schistocerca serialis. The sequence continues at coordinate 351,353,481 of NC_064642.1, read as the reverse complement.
AAAAAAGTGATAGATGCTGCCTGTATAGTATAGCAACCCCCGAATAACTCAAATTCACGGACATGTCTTAACTGGAAATTCAGTCGGCCAACGTCGACAAGTGGCTCAAGACTGCCCAGCCGCAGACAGTAAAATAACTGAAACGTGAATGTGTGGATTGTGTGAAAGATAGGCACCACGTTGCGCTGGGCATATAACACAGACGCTTGCCTTTGAATATCGGAAACCCTCACGGCAATGAATACGCTCAACCACCGCCTATCTTAATCGAAAAATGTGACGCTTCGGTAAAAAGCGACTAGACAGCTGTTATAGTTTCTTAGCCATCATCGCGGGAAGGATACAGATCTAAGCGATGTGATACGCGTTGCACAAATCGTAGGCATCCAGAATCCGAACTTTCTGATGCAGATTGATGGAACGCCGTTTATCTTCCAGGATTGTACCTTGTATCTTCTCCGTAACTGACATCCAACTAAAGTGTAGTCATTTGGAGTGAACGATCAACTATGAGTCCCAAAGATTTATTATTACGACCACCGTTGCCCACGAAATGACAGCATTAACGAAACCCATAATTTCACCAACCGACTGAAATGATAATTAAATCAAGACCCTAAGCTGCTGACAGGCGTTGATATACATCAACGTGGACAGTTGAAAATGCGTTCCCCGACCGGTACTCGAACCCGGGATATCCGACTTACATGGCAGACGCTCTATCCATCTGAGCTACCGAGGCCACAGAGGATAGTGTGACTGCAGGGATTTATCCCTTGCACGCTCCCTGTGAGGCCCACATTCCCGACTTAATGTCCACACACTACATTCGAAGTGCCCCTGCCCATTACGCTCATTACTCGCGGCAGGAAATCTTACCGAGTCCCGTAGGAGTTCGAACAATACGTGTTCATCCGCACAGAAGAAGACCAATGGTCGGTTAGCCTTAACTATATGAAGATGGTATCTGTTGTTTCGGACATGTCCGAAATGAACAGATACCATCTTCATAAAGTACGCATTCGTCTGTGACAGCTACTCGTCCTGTGTTCAGCGTGTACATATCCCATCCTGAGTATTTTTTCGACCTCTCTCTTACCCCTAGCTCTGTACCTTTTAAAGAAACACGAATCAGAATGCTGAATACTTGTTCAGGTCCATATTTTCCTTGCAAAGAGGTGTGACATACGCTAAGGTGACAAAATCACGGGATAGTGATGTTCACATATACAGATGGCGGTGGTATCGCGTACACAAGGTATAAAAGAGCATTGTACTGACGGATCTATCTGCACTCAGGTGATTCATGTGCAAATGTTTCCAACAAGACTATGGCCGGACAAGGAAACTAACGGACTTTCAGCGTGAAATAGTAGTTGAATGCCTACGCATGGGACATTACATTTCGGAAATCATTAGGGGCTTCAGTAATCCGAGTACCAAGAATACCACATTTCAGGCATTACCTCTCACCACGAACAACCCACATTTCTCGATATGGGACATACTCGGAAGGTCACTTCGTGCACAACTCCTCCATCGGCAACTCTTTCGCAGTTATGTACGGCTATAGAGGCAGCATGGCTCAATATTTCTGCAGGGGACTTCTAACGACTCGATCAGTCCATGTCACGTCGAGATACTGCACTAGGCCGGGCAACAGGACGTCTGACACGATATTAGGAACTACCACGTGATTTTTGTGACCTTAGTGTAAATAGGATGCAGAAACAGGACTGATCACATTCTGAGCTAAATCTTATTATGATTATTAGATTATTAGATACTACATATTATAACTACTCAAAGAAGTATAGGAATATTTTGTATGTGAGGCAAACCGTGACAGGCTACAGCAATTCAGTAGTGACTGCTCTGGTCATACACTTCTGAGTCTGCTGATATCAGGTCGTATAAGCAAAATCTCCTGAGCTTCCAGCAATGTGAAGTGGTTAAGGTGACTGGAAGGCTGTAAAAGTTTTATTCAGTCAAGTCACAGCGAAACCATATATTCAGACAGTGTAACTAGTAATTAGAAATTAAGCACAGTTTCAATTTTACTTATATATACACATACCAAAAAGTATTTTGCATCACCTCGGTTCCCAGAGTTTCGGAACCTGTACAGAAAATTGGAACAGAGATCAACATAAACATCATTTCCGCCCTTATTATTGCTCATGAAAACCACATATTGCATGTTGTACCACCGTACAGCGAGACCTTCAGAGGTGGCGTTCCAGACTGCTGTACACACCGGTACCTCTAATACGCAATAGCACGTCCTCTTGCGTTGATGCATGACTACATTCGTCGTGGAATACTATTCACAAGTTCATCAAGGCACTGTTGGTCCAGATTGTCCCACTCCTCAACGGCTATTCGTCGTAGATTCCTCAGTGTGATTGGTGGGTCACGTCGTCCATAAACAGCCCTTTTCAATCTATCCCAGGCATGTTCGATAGTGTTCAAGTCTGGAGATCATGCTGGCCACTTTAGCCGGGCGATGTCATTATCAGGAAGGAAGTCATTCGCAAGATGAGCACGATTGGGGGGCGGGGGAGGCGAATGGACGTCCATGAAGACGAATACTTCGCCAATATGCTGCCGATATGGTTGCTCTATCGGTCGGAGGATGGCATTCACGTATCGTACAGCCGTTACGGCGCCTTCCATGACCACCAGCGGCGTACGTCGGCCCCACATAATGCCACCCCAAAACGTCAGGGAACATTCACCTTGTTGAACTCTCTGGACAGTATGTCTAAGGTGTTCAGCCTGACCGGGTTGCCTCCAAACACGTCTCGGATAATTGTCTGGTTGATGGCATATGCGACACTCATCGGTGAAGAGAATGTGATGCCAATCCTGAGCGGTCTATTCGGCATGTTGTTGGGCCCATTTGTTCAGCGCTGCATGGTGTAGTGGTTGCAAACATGGACCACGCCATGGCCGTCGGGAGTGAAGTTGCGTGTCATACAGTCTATTTCGCACAGTTTGGGTCGTAACACGACGTTCTGTGGCTGCACGAAAGGCATTTTACATCATCGTGGCGTTGCTGTCAGGGTTCCTTCGAGCCATAGTCCGTAGGTAGCGGTCATCCACTGCAGTAGTAGCCCTTGGGCTGCCTGAGCGAGGCATGTCATCGACAGTTCCTGTCTCTCTGTATCTCCTCTACGTCCGAACAACATCGGTTTGGTTCACTCCGAGGTGCCTGGACACTTCCCTTGTTGAGAGCCCTTCCTGGCACAAAGTAAAAGTGCGGGCGCCAAGGAACCCTGGTATTGAGCGGCTAGGGATGGTTTAAGTACAGACAACATGAGCCGTGTACTTCCTTCCTGGTGGAATGACTGGAACTGATCGATTGTCGCACCCCCTGCGTCTAACAGACGCTCCTCATACTTGGTTGTTTACATCTTTGGGTGGGTTTAGTGACATCTCTGAACAGTCAAATGGTCTGAGTCTGTGATACAATATCCACAGTCAACGTCTATCTTCAGGAGTTTTGGGAACCGGGGTGATGCAAACCTTTTTTTGAAGTGTGTACAACTTATAGGTACCTCTTGAACTAGGTCAGTGATATGCTGACTTTATTAAATTTAGTGCTACAGAACGAAATAAAATTTGAGATGCATCATGTGACTAAACAAGTCAAAGTGCGGACGCCTCACGAAAAAGCTCAGTGTGTAACCTGGCTCATAGAGCCGAATTCCAGCAGCCAAGTAGACATTTCTGAAGCAGTGTGAAGGGGACTGTAATCCCGGCGTACTATTTGAGCTTGGAATACGTCATTTATGGTAGCGATAAGTAGTGTTCTCCAAAAACAGGGGTCGGGTTGCCTTGCTATTTCAGATGCCAACGTGGTAAAGGTACTGCAGGCGTTTGCATGAAGTTCCACAAAATTCGTGCGTACGGCGGCCAGAGACACGTTCAACAGCGCACAAAGATTTGCAGAATGGATTACATGTTTATACCTACAAGGATTAGCTGCATGAGGCACTAAAGCCGTCGGATAAATCTCGGGGCGAACAGTTTGCAGCGGATTTGTTAAGCAACATTAACTTAAACAATGACCTCCCTGAACAGATTTTTTTCGTTGATGATTCGATTTTTCACGTAATTTGTTAAGCGTCATAACATTCACAAATCGAATTATAGTGGTCTCAGGTTACACGTGAAATGTGAAAAGACAATCGTAAGATGAATGTCTGGTGCGGACTTCCACACAATTGCATGACTGGTCAGTTCTTTTCCAGCGAGTTTACTGTCCATTCTGGTGAACACCTTGGAATGTTACAAGAGTTTTCTGTGCCACATCTGCAGAATCTGTAACTCGGCGTCGTATTCCAGTGTGACTGGGTTGTCACTTCACCGGTCCACAACTATCCCTCAGTTTCTGGATGAAAAGTTTCTGTATAGGTGTACTGGACAAGATAGTACGATTTGGTGACCGCCAAGGCCACCCTGCAAGACGCCACGCCCTCTGGGCTCTTCATACGCTAACTAAGGACCGTCAAACCAGCCTATCTTGCATTTCTAAAATCTGAATTTTCAAATATGTAGTTAATGTCATTTCGTTACCGTATTATACTGTCATGCAAAATAGTTAATCATATACTATGTACCAGTATGTACATAAATGTGATCAGGATGCATGTACGTCTTCATTCTTTTCATCTCACGTTGGAGACTAGCGGCAGTTTTTGGGCTGTGAGAGGGCCAACCGCTCACAATAGCAGAGAACGGTCAGAAGGCAGTGGGAGCATCTGGCCACTGCGGATTGCGGGTTGAGTTCCAATCTGCCCCTGACTGGTGGCTTTTTCTTTTGATGCCGAGTCTCAGAAGATAGAGCGAAGTACGCTCGCTATTTTTACAATGACTCATGTTATGTGCCGGAAAGTGCCCCATCGGTGCCACAGCTGTGCTGCTGTTTATAACGTTTCGGGGAAATGGTCGACGAGCTACACTAGATAGTCGGCAGGACAGCGCCACACGTAGCAAAAAAATGGTTCAAATGGATCTGAGCACTATGCGACTTAACTTCTGAGGTCATCAGTCGCCTAGAACTTAGAACTAATTAAACCTAACTAACCTAAGGACATCACACACATCCATGCCCGAGGCAGGATTCGAACCTGCGACCTTAGCGATCACTCAGTTCCAGACTGAAGCGCCTTTAACCGCACGGCCACACTGGCCGGCACACGTAGCAACCCAGTTATCATATTCCATTGGCGCCCGTCGCCAGAAAGCTTCCCACGCAAAGTCTTGCTCGAGTGTGTGATAGGCCGCTTGACTGCTGTGTCGGTACACATTTGCAGTCACCGTCGAAAATTGTCAGGAAGGAATGTCTCTATTGACGGAGTAGGGTTATGGGACTGAAGACGAATTTGTTGTAAGGCCATAACTGGCGAAAGATTTGGGTAACGGTGACGACTGGCCGAGTTCTGATACAGCGGAGCGGTTGCTCTCTGGGCACGTGACAGAAGACAATTCTGAGAGTTGGTTCCTAGCCGCCGCAGAAATTGTCCGCGTACTTTGCCTCCCTTGCTGCAGAGTAATATCATTCGCAGTTTCACCTATCCTACCACGGCTAGCGTTTCGATCGGTCTCCAAGGCAGAGCCCATTTCCATGCAGCCGAGCCGACCACGAGTAACAGCCGTCATCAGCACGCCCCCTTGCGCCGTACTGTTGGTAATATACGCAGCGCCAGCCTGTGGAGTTTTAGTTCACTGTTTCAGCCACCCAGAATTCGAATTGCGGTCGTGGCATCCATATTTAACCATTTTGCGTCCTTAGGGGATATCATGGTACTCAGTCCGATTACCCACTTGTTGGCTCAAATGGCTCTGAGCACTATGGGACTCAACTGCTGAGGTCATTAGTCCCCTAGAACTTAGAACTAGTTAAACCTAACTAACCTAAGGACATCACACACATCCATGCCCGAGGCAGGATTCGAACCTGCGACCGTAGCGGTCTCGCGGTTCCAGACTGCAGCGCCAGAACCGCGCGGCTACTTCGGCCGGGTTACCCACTTGTGTATTGATATTTTACACTGAAAAAAAATGGTTCAAATGGCTCTGAGCACTATGGGACTTAACTGCTGGGGTCATCAGTCCCCTAGAACTTAGAACTTAGAACTTAGAACTACTTAAACCTAACCAACCTAAGAACATCACACACATCCACGCCGTAGCGGTCGCGCGGTTCCAGACTGTAGCGCCTAGAACCGCTCTGCCACATCTGCCGGCTTTTACACTGAACCTGATCTCTTTGTTCCCCCTTCTCATAGTAGAGAAGCACACTACATTACATGCAGTGTCGTCTATGCTAGGTTCTTGCCAACACCTCTGTCAAGTGAGGACCATTTACATGTTTGGTTTACGTTAATACACATGATTGTTCCTTGTACAGATTCCTGATCAATTTTGTGTTCCATTTAAAGAAATTAAAAGTAAATGTAAATATTTAGGATAGCATTTGTCTGTTAAACAGAATCCTTAGCCACCATCATTTTTGGAGGAGAACTCTGATCAGTTAATTTAACGAGTAAATTATATGAAACTTTTGCCACCCCACGCAAGATTTATATCAGAGCCACTATAAGATTGCGCTTGCAGAGTCAATATAGATCCACTTGGTTGTGTTGTGTATAATATGGTGATTCTGCCTCCTAATTTGTATACCACTTAAGGGCCCCACAATAGCAAACACGCAGTTAGTTTCCAATCTGACTCCACACCACTTGGCTTATTTCAGCGACGTTTTACAAATGATTAAGTGTAGTGAACCAGCGTTACAGACCTACAAGACATGAATACAGGCATTCGCCGTGCATTTGAGCATGTTGCTGTGAAATTCCTGGAGATGGCGAGATACTGACTGGAGGTTGTTCGTGAAACGAGGGGTATAAATGTTAACGTTTATGAATGGAAAAAAAACCTCTATGGGTTACTCTTTCATATTTTGAAAACCAATGTATGTGTTACAGTTTTAAAGTTATTAAGCTCTAAAGTTATAAAGATATCTTATACACACACAGTATTTTGCTGCAGTATATGTAATAGCAGAAAATGTTTACTGAAATTACATTGTACCTCTCTTTTTCTGTCTCTGTAGTAGTTAGCAAGGTGGACCATAGGCACCAAATGCCTAACCTTTATAATGATTTGATAATAAATTAATAATCGCGCTCACTCGAGGAGCAAGTAACTACACGTCGTCCCTACTTGAATAGACTGTTACGTTGCCGAAGAGCAACGTAGTCCTTCGCAACTGACTACACGAAACAATAGTCGCACATCACCACAGTGTAAATAATCCAGGTTTTTTCAGTCAGCACTTTCACCGCAGTAACTCGTGACTTCACTTTTTCAGCTGCTTAAGGAAAATGTTTTTGAGGTAAATAATATCTGCACAACGTAATCCAAGGTCATTTTTGTTTGTGTTGAAGTTAAATGTACCAATTTGGTACAGCGGCTGAAATTCTAAATATGTTTACCGACCTTCAGACAATATCGGAGTAGTGTTCCGTATGCAGAAGCGTTGGCATAGTTGGTTCACCACCGGCTGTACACTTTCTTAGAATGTTTGAAGGATGGGGATTTGGAAAATTATGGTCAGATAATCGGTGTAGTCTGATGTCTACACTTCAGTCTCTAATGTGTCTGTCACAAGTAGATTGGAAAGCAGAGGTTCCAACATGGAGCTATCAGGTGGGCTATTTTGGATTGACTCCAGTTATCAGTCTCTAAAAGACACTATTTCTAGTACTTTGCTGGCAAAGGTCAACGGCCAAGCATTTGCGTTCTACCCGAATGCGTCAGGAATGTAAATGAGGTACCATGAGCTGTAGCAGTTTCTAAACCTTGATGTGACTAAGCAGGTTACAGATCTTTCTGACTGAAGGGAATGAGTTAGCTTCACGTTCCATAGATTGTTTGTACTATCAAACTTAATGGTGTTCAACGACTCACTTTACATTCACGTTATGCATTCATATATAAATATGGCAACCTGGTGACAGTTTACACTGGAAGTTGTGTGGCTACTCGTTGTGTTGGCAGTGTCTCCTGGACCTGTATTATGGTATGACATAGCTATAATGATAATGTTACTTATTACGTGTGAATACTGCAATGTCATCAGCCAACTTATAATCTACACTCCTGGAAATGGAAAAAAGAACACATTGACACCGGTGTGTCAGACCCACCATACTTGCTCCGGACACTGCGAGAGGGCTGTACAAGCAATGATCACACGCACGGCACAGCGGACACACCAGGAACCGCGGTGTTGGCCGTCGAATGGCGCTAGCTGCGCAGCATTTGTGCACCGCCGCCGTCAGTGTCAGCCAGTTTGCCGTGGCATACGGAGCTCCATCGCAGTCTTTAACACTGGTAGCATGCCGCGACAGCGTGGACGTGAACCGTATGTGCAGTTGACGGACTTTGAGCGAGGGCGTATAGTGGGCATGCGGGAGGCCGGGTGGACGTACCGCCGAATTGCTCAACACGTGGGGCGTGAGGTCTCCACAGTACATCGATGTTGTCGCCAGTGGTCGGCGGAAGGTGCGCGTGCCCGTCGACCTGGGACCGGACCGCAGCGACGCACGGATGCACGCCAAGACCGTAGGATCCCACGCAGTGCCGTAGGGGACCGCACCGCCACTTCCCAGCAAATTAGGGACACTGTTGCTCCTGGGGTATCGGCGAGGACCATTCGCAACCGTTTCCATGAAGCTAGGCTACGGTCCCGCACACCGTTAGGCCGTCTACCGCTCACGCCCCAACATCGTGCAGCCCGCCTCCAGTGGTGTCGCGACAGGCGTGAATGGAGGGACGAATGGAGACGTGTCGTCTTCAGCGATGAGAGTCGCTTCTGCCTTGGTGCCAATGATGGTCGTATGCGTGTTTGGTGCCGTGCAGGTGAGCGCCACAATCAGGACTGCATACGACCGAGGCACACAGGGCCAACACCCGGCATCATGGTGTGGGGAGCGATCTCCTACACAGGCCGTACACCACTGGTGATCGTCGAGGGGACACTGAATAGTGCACGGTACATCCAAACCGTCATCGAACCCATCGTTCTACCATTCCTAGACCGGCAAGGGAACTTGCTGTTCCAACAGGACAATGCACGTCCGCATGTATCCCGTGCCACCCAACGTGCTCTAGAAGGTGTAAGTCAACTACCCTGGCCAGCAAGATCTCCGGATCTGTCCCCCATTGAGCATGTTTGGGACTGGATGAAGCGTCGTCTCACGCGGTCTGCACGTCCAGCACGAACGCTGGTCCAACTGAGGCGCCAGGTGGAAATGGCATGGCAAGCCGTTCCACAGGACTACATCCAGCATCTCTACGATCGTCTCCATGGGAGAATAGCAGCCTGCATTGCTGCGAAAGGTGGATATACACTGTACTAGTGCCGACATTGTGCATGCTCTGTTGCCTGTGTCTATGTGCCTGTGGTTCTGTCAGTGTGATCATGTGATGTATCTGACCCCAGGAATGTGTCAATAAAGTTTTCCCTTCCTGGGACAATGAATTCACGGTGTTCTTATTTCAATTTCCAGGAGTGTAACTACAAACCGCTAACCTATAATCATGAGGGAAATTCACACAACTCTCCCCGGGCAATAAACAAATCTATAATAACGCACGATGAGCGAGTGTAGTGCTCGTTACCCTCTCTGAATAACAACAGATCGTTGAGTTTGGCCTCTGCGCACTGCGGTAACACCATGACAGTGAGAACAACAAAATTAGGAGTACAGTGCGTTATATTTATTATCAGTAGTTCGCCTAACCGTGAAAAAGTTGTGAACTATTAAAGGTTTTTGAAATTTAAACCAGGTGTCAATAAAACATATTTTTATTTGTTCTAAACATTGGACACAATTCACAAGAAACTGACTGAGAGCAAAGTGCTTTCACATCTCCATTGAAATGACACAGTATGACGCTAACGCTGTGGAGAAGTGACAATTTATATGGAAGTCTGTATGGAGGAAACGCAGCAACAACATGTCTCTACCTGCCCATCTCACAAATTCAGAGTGAATCAGACAAAATCGCAAATTATAGTGAAACAAGGCACATGTCGTATGCCTGAACAGTTCAGCAGCTAGCTGCTCAGAATATGGACCGCCCTACGGCAGAGTGTGACAATTACCTTTCCCCAAAAAACAGCAAGACGGGTAGTCATCAGCACTAGACGCCAGGCAGGAAACACAGTAGCACAGCGGCCTGGGAAAGAATGCCATGAAGCTCCGTTTTCCGCCCTTAACTCCCTACTTTTGAAAAAACTTTACACCGCGGGATGCCTCAATGCTGTTGCCAATGTGATGGATGACACTGCCATTTAAGCACTCCGTCTTCAGGACACGAGTGGCCTAGCGGGACCATCCGACCGCCGTGTCATCCTCCAAGGAGGATGCGGACAGGAGGGGCGTGGGGTCAGCAAACAGCTCTCACGGTCGTTATGATGATATTCTTGACCGAAGCCGCTACTATTCAGTCGAGTAGCTCCTCACTTGGCATCACGAGGCTGAGTGCACCCCGAAAAACGGCAACAGCGCATGGCAGCTGGATGGTCACCCATCCAAGTGCCGGCCACGCCCAACAGCGCTTAACTTCGGTGATCTCACGGGAACCGGTGTATCCACTGCGGCAAGGCCGTTGCCACACTGCCATTTACTTCGTGCTAAATCAAGGGAAAGCGGCAGAAACTTCCTACTCCTGGAGTACAAAATGCACTTCAATCGACTTGAAATTGATAGGCTGCTAACAGCCTTTAGGAATGTATCCAGGTTTGGTCGGCTTCTTGGCGTCAAGCACAGTGGCAGGGTGACAGATTCAATTGGATAAACAAAATTTTTTTGAAGCGAAGGCAACTAACTTTCTCTCAGTGACTGAATGGCGTCACAGGGTCTCGTCTTTCCGCTTTCATACAGAAAAGACGAAAATATTTTGCTCAGTTATTATCTGGGGACAGCAGTGGCCTGCAGTGCGTCCTTTGTCCTAAATGAGGACAGGCACTGGCTCTGCCCACAAAAGAATGAAGCAGGCTACAGCCCCTACTTCCACGAACGCTACCCAACACACTGCGGAGGCTCGCCTCTCCTAATGAAATTCACTGACTTCCTCCCTCTACCAAAGAGGATGCTGAGACCACAATGTGAGTGCATCTTCCCACTGAGAAAAATGCCAAGCTTTCCGCAAGAGCTTATGCGTCCAGTACTCTCAACATCATAACAACAACACAGTGTCAGAAAAATGAAAAAATATCGCTTAATGATACGTGAATAATGTCGCAACACATTATAAAAATAGACATTCTTCCACAAAATAGAAAAGTTGTCAAGTAGAAACTTTTTCGGTTTGTTTTCAAATGTAACGTCGCTTTCTGTCAGATGCTTTATACTACTAAGTGATGAAAAATTTGGTAGCTCCATTGTGCACACATCTTTGTGCTAAAGACAACCGTAGCGTGGAGTTATGAACGTCATTTTTCTTCTAGTGCTGTAAGTAAGTACATTATTGCTCCTTTCCGTTACAGTTCATTTTTCACAGCCAACTTCGTGAAGGAATAGATATACCATGAAGCAATAGTCAAAATGCATATCTCCTTAAAGATGATCTTTGGTGAGCACCATATACTATTCTTACAGCACGTTTTTGACCAATGAAGATTATTTTGTTAAGATGAGTTATCTCAAACCATTAATCCGTATATTATTAACTGAAAATACGCAAACATGAAAATTTACTTATTTGTCTCTCCCCAAGATTTGCAATGATTTGAAGTGCAAATGTTGCTAAATTAAGTTTTTGTAGCTCATTAGTTTGTACACATAAAAACATTGAAGTTTCCTCACTAGTTATTATTTCCTCACCATGTGTTACACTTACTATTGGTGCACTACATTTACATGCGCAAAACTGAATATGTTTTGTCTTTTTGAGACTGAGAGTGATAGCCACTCAATAATACTTTTAAGAACATAATTTACTACTTCCTCTGTTACTGTATGTATGTCTGGATTGATTACGATACTACTGTCCTCCCCCTAAAAAACTAATTTTCCTCGTTTACTAGACGGAAGGTCGTTTACGTACATAAGATACAATGGTGCACCTAAGGTTGGCCTTGTGGAACCTCATAAGTAATTTTTCACCAATCAGAAGAATCTCCTCTGCTTACATTGGAGACTTATTAAGTACAATTTTCTGCAGTCTTTTGGTTGGGTCTGGTATTACATGTTGGTTGACTAAACCAGTATAACCATAAAACCCCAGTTTATCTAGGAGAATATTGTGATTCACGCAGTCAAATGCTTTATTGACTACAGGAAATGTCACCGATACTATTTTGTTAGTTAAAGAAAAAGGCACTGACGAACTACCATCGTGTTTAAACTGTCTTCTGTTACAGTAGTCCTTTTTTCGTATTTCATTTTATATCTCCTTCTCATATTGCGCTAGTATGGTTTTTTGTTTCGTATTTTTCATTTTTTAATATATTCGTTAAACTATCTGCAGATCTTCGATGGTAATTAATCTAGTACCTGCAGACTTTCGTAATTTTCGGTTTACCTGACATAACTATTCGGTTACTTCTAGTCAACAGTCTTCCGAACTTTAGAAAGAAACGCAGAGTTATAAGCAAAACCTATACTTTCCATTTCTGCAGTGTTCAGTCAACATTCAATTCAAGCAAACTAGGAAAAATCATCTCAGTATGATTTAACATTGACTCCGACATCGTAGGAACACCAGCTAGCATCCTATTGGGAAACAGCTGAACGGCTAAATAAACCGGGGACAACCAGACTCATAGCTATGAGCGCATGGAGATCCAAAGGAGACAGGTGGAGTTTATACCCATGCTAACAATGCTGCATTGATGGATAAGAATTTTTGTTAACAGTACTGAAGATGGCCTGCAGTTAATTGGTGACAGGTAAATTTCTCTTGTGAGTCCCGTTTTCTGCATGATGGGGCGGACTAGATATGGCTTGTCAAGTGGATGGCATGACTCCAGGGACTCCCGAAGCCCTTTCAGTACTTGTTTAGGTCTATTCGGGTGTGATGGTTTTAGGCATGTTACGCCAATAGAGCAGAAAGGGGGGCACTCCTACAGTCTGAATGGAACAAATAGGGACCAGCTGCTACAAAATGTTTTATTTAAATACAATGCGAATATCTTTTCACTCATACAAAAATTAGTGGTTTGGAAAGTTGCACATTGGGTCTGATTGCGTTCTTCATTACTTGTCGTACACTCGAATGCTTCAAGAGTAGGTTTGAGTCGTACAGAGATGCCATGTGACTAGTGGACGAGGTATCTTCAGTTTGGTACTGGATGTAAGTGTGGGAGTGATAATCGCAGAGGGAGACCAACACAGAAAATAGGCTAAAATGGATGTGGGTTACAGTATTGCTAAGTGGGCACCACTGCTTAGTTTCGGCATGCTCTTTCCTCAATCGTTTTATGTTTTACCTACAATATTTTGAGCATCCTGACAGCGTCGTCATGGGCAGATTGAATGAGCGGCTCTTAAATCAAAAGTATTTTGGGGATATGTGGACGATACTTCCACAGGGGGGCCTCATGGAGACGATAAATTTAACGGTTTTTACGTTACCTCAACTTTATTCATAATGCCACACGGTTCGCTACAAAAATGATCGATGTCTGCTTTCTCTGATGTTTTAATTAAAAGGAAGTGTAACGGCTCCTTGGAGCACTCAGTTTATCATAATCCCTCTAATACCTATTTGTATTTACAGTCGACGAGTAGTCATCCCCGTCGAGAAGTGTGATTGTGCTTAAAACACTTGATACGTAACAGTCCTTTGACATACTGTGCATGTTACAGTTAACCATTCTTTCGGCGTAATCACGCAGTTATCGAGCAGGCACCACGAGTTAAGGTAATTTTTAGATGACTACCTCACATGTTCCCATTACCTTCTAGTTTTGCCAAGTGATTAGACTCTGGCGAGTTAAGTGATTATTCATTCCGTGTTCTCGGTATTTCAAAAATTCAGTTAGATCTTGAGATAAAATTTATAACCATATATTTAAACAGAAGAACGATTGCAATAAATAGGACTGATTTGGAACCCTGTTTCATTTCGATTTGTAAAACTGTTTCTTTTCGATCTGGGAACATGTTTCATTCCTTAGTCATATGTTCTCCTTTTTTGTTATTACATATTGTCTTGTGCTTGATCTATGATCTTATTGCCGGCCGGTGTGGCCGAGAAGTTCTAGGCGCTTCAGTCTGGAACCGCGCGACCACTAAGGTTGCACGTTCGAATCCTGCCGCGGGTATGGATGTGTGTGATGTCCTTAGGTTAGTTAGATTTAAATAGTTCTAAGTTCTAGGGGACTGATGACCTCAGCTGTTAAGTCCCATAGTGCTCAGAGCCATTTGAACCATTTTTTTAATGATCTTATTTCATCTGGGCCACCTCTTTCTCTTGTGCACAGTTTTAATTAAATTACATGATCGTATGGAAGAATACAGTAACAAACGCCCACTAGTATATCTGGTGGTGTCTGCCTATGTTTGTGAATGCCTTTGATCTCTGACCTGCAGCTAGAAAAGTTAAGACTGAGAGGAAAATCAAAAATAAATTGCTCGTGTGAATAATTAATGAATGTGTTTCCTTTTCATCGTTCTTCTGGACTGATTGGTTTGTATTGCCCATGTTGTTGCTGTTTCCCGGCGCTGTCTTACTTTAGGGGGGAGATCAGTGTATTGTGTGAGAGGTTAGAGAATTTGTGATATCGTTTTATGTGAGGATTTTACTTAGTTGTTCGAGTGACAGGAGTGTGTTGTAGATTGTGAGTTGACGCTTTATTAGGCAATGCCCACATTGACAACGACCAGGGAAAAGATTTTAATTACGATGAGCGTAGGGGAACAGAACGCATGTGATGTGGAGAAGGTGGATACTGAGAATAGTGATATGGAGAATCAATCAGAGATTAACATGCAGGCTAACGTTAGTCAAAGACAGAAAGAGTTTTCACAAAACTGAGGGAGTGAAGAAATCAAAACGTTAAGACGACAGGATGTTGAAGGCAGCTCAGGCCCGGTTCCAAGTCGAACGACATCTATGGTAAATCTAATCCGCAGATATCAGGAAAAGCAGTCACTGTGTGCGAGGGAGCGATGTGCAGGTTGTGCAGACCAGCGGTTTATGAATCGGCTCCGTATTCACCTCCTGCATTGGATCTCGGTGCCGTTCAGGTGTTTTTTTGTATTTACCAACGAGAAAAATGAGGAACACTTTAAAAAATTAAGTAAGGAAAATAAGGAACAGTTTGAGAAGATCGACAAGAGATTTGAGACCCAGTGTTAAAAACATCGGGCTAAATTATTCAGTCTTAAGCTTCAACCCTAAAGGAACACATTGGAGAAAATCAAGGAACAAGCAGAACGGATATATAAAAAATTTAAGGGTTCAGTAGACATGAGCTAGGAAACGAGAAAAGAAATAAGGACAGAGGTTGTGGACTTAAAAAACAATGCCGAAACCATTAGTACACGACAGTATGAAGTGGCAGAGCAAGGTAACAGAAATATTGTGAAGAGTAGTTAACAATGACTGGTTGCAAGTCTGAAATCTCTTACTATAATTTTATTTCAAGAAGCGAAGTTGGTACTAGTTTGTCTGTAATTAATATAGCTATACAAAGAGACTATTTACTAAGGAGTTTTTCACAATTCATTTGGTTGAAAACAGAATTACAATATATTAAATGCTTCAAGCAGTACCTGAGATAAACAATTTAGCTGAATCACACTGCATATTGTACGGTAACAATTAGAATTGAGCTATGTCAAAACTCCCGTTCTATAGTTTTGATAAACTACATAAATGACGCAGCATATGGTGCATTACCGGTAATACTGGTAGCAGTGGTAGTGAAAGAAACATAAATGAATGTGTAAGAGAAGAACTGGGAGCCGACGACTTCTATTTGTATTTTTTTTTTTTTTTGTTCATAATTAGAACCGCACGTCATTCAGTGTACTCCACTGTGCATTTTAGATCCTTACAGAATATAATTTTCTTTCATAAGTAACATAAATTATTTGATCGCATAACGTCCTCGCTTTTATGTAACCAAAGCAATTTCCATGCTCAAACATAAAAAATATATATAATTATTGTTGTTATTTTGTACTCGGTAGAACGTTCTTCATTATGATCTAAAGCAAGTGGTTCCTATTACTGTTGACAAAAGCGAATGTTGTTTGTGCATGACAAAAATATATTTTATATAAGTCGACGAAGTACTAAAATTATATTTACGGAGACAATCACAGAAAAGATTAGAAAACACAGACTACAATTCTATGGACACCTATACAGAATGCCACCACACAGACTGACTAAACAGATCTTTGAAACAACAAATGGGTGGCAGACATAAAAAACGACCTGAACCAATTCAACATCACACCAGACACACTAAACGACAGAATAAAATTCAGAAACATCATTAAGAAAAGTAAACTACAAGAGATACACTTTAAGAAAGGAACAGGCGTAAAACGGATCGTAGAACGCAAACAAGATCACAGCCGGAAGATGAAAGAAATATGGGCAACCAAAAAGGCAACCAAGATCAAGCCGTAGAAACGAAGCCGACCAGAAGCATGGATAGAGGACCGGAAGAAGAAACACAGCGAGTGAATGAGGGAAGTTTGGGCAGCAAGGAAGGCAGCAAAAGGAACTGGCCATGTAGTTTAGTCTAACTGCGCTCTTTAAGGGCAAAACACCAATAATATATATATATATATATATATATATATATATATATATATATATATATATATATATATGTGTGTGTGTGTGTGTGTGTGTGTGTGTGTGTGTGTGTGTGTGTGTGTGTGTGTGTGTGTGTGTGTGTGTCCCATTTACCTTGACCACCCTAAATAACTGTTTGTCCAGATTACAAAATGTTTCAGACAAATGTTCTTTAGCCATCAGGGTAACATCAATCAGCATGATTGCCTTCGGAGTAGCTCTGTTTTTCAAAAAGATATGAACAGTGGTATGACTTTTTTAAATGGCACCTTGTATTTTTTATTGGGTAATTCATTTCCTCTCCTAAAGACCTATTCGAAAATTTATCACAGTGTACCATTTACTGACACACAACGTTATTAATTCCATAACATAACACTGACGTTGACGCTCCCAGCGGTTAGTGTAGGTACTCGGGGTAATAGAAGACATCCACGTGCTGACGTTGACAGAGTACAAATGTAAACATAAGTAGAATGCACACCCGCCATTCCGTCAACCATCGTCAGTTGAAGAGTTGTGTGAGTAGAATGTACACCAACGAAGAGAAGGTAGAAATGCTACTCACCTATGGGGAATGTAAATTAGCAGAACAGTAATTGCAATACTGTTTTCTTATGTATGGTTGCATTTAGTTCAGTAGTTTAGTCCTTTCAAATACTGTTTTGTAGAGTAGGCATACAGTAAAGGCTGTCCTTCCTGCAAACTCCATCGACATAACGTTTCTTTTATTGTTGTTGTTGTTGAAGGTAGGCGAAATGCTACGCAGGCAGCGGAACTGTACAGAGAGCAATATCCTGACAAGAACCCCCCTTCCCGACTGATGTTTTCTTGTCTTGTTGCGACGCTTCAGGTAACAGGAAGTTTCAACTCATGACAACGCAATCGTCGTAACACTCGCATAGACGAAGCCGCCAAAGTTACTGTTCTCGCTTCCGTTGCTATGAATCCACATGTGAGCACACGACAGCTTAAACACGAGATTGGTATTCCTAAAACCAGTGTACATCGTATTCTTACACGTCACCGGTTCCATCCTTACCATGTACACCCACATCAAGAATTGAATGGGAATGATTTCCAGAATCGCGTACAGTTCTGTCAGTGGGCACAGCAGCAAATCTTCGCCAACCCGAACTTCTTCTCCAATGTTCTATTTATCGATGAATATTCCTTCTCAAACAAAGGACAGGTAAATACAAGGAACATGCATTATTGGACCAGCGACAACACACAGGTGGAACATCAGTGTCGATGGAGAGTTAACGTCTGTTGTGCGATGCTTGGTACTACAATTATTGGCCCTTATTTCATCAATGGTAGTCTAAACGGCACAGCGTATGCCAACTTCCTCAGACGAATTCTTCTTCCTCTTCTGAGTGAAGTGCCGCTAAGAACCAGAATCCTTATGTGGTATTAACACGATGGATGTCCAGCAAACAATGCCTTGCGTGCACGTCGTGTTGTGAACCGAAGGTATCTTGCCATACGGATTGGTCGAGAAGGAACAGTTACTTGGCCTGCTAGATCTCCTGATTTAAATCCTTAGGATTTTTTTTTCTTTGGGGATGCATTAAAGACGTTGTCTAAAGCGATACTCCATCAACTCCAGACGACATGCAGGAACGTATCGTGCTTGCTTGTAATCCTCTTCAGCAGGCAACACTGGAAGCAGTAAATAATTCTTTCATTGAACAAATGCACCAGTGTATCGGTGTCCAGGGTCACCACTTTGAGCACCTTTGAATGTTCAACACCTGGGCAACGGTACAGGAGAGTCAAAGCCTATGTTGTGTTATGTAATTAATAACTTTGTATTTCAGTGAATGGTACACTGTGATACATTTTTGAATAGATCTAGATGAGAGGAAATGAATAACCGAATAAAAAATACAGGGTGTCGTTTAAAAAAGTCATACCGCTGTTCATGTCTTTGTAAAAAACAATGCTACAACGAAAGCAATCACGCTGATTGATGTCACCCTGACGGCTAAAGAACATTTGCTAAAAATAAAAGGACGAGCCCCCGCAGAGTTACAGATCAACATCTCTAACTTCGGTTTGCTGTAAAATCCTTGAATAAGTCCTCAGTTCGAATATAATAAACTTTCGTGAGACTGAGAAAATGATGATCACGAATCAGTATGGTTTTAGAAACCATCACTCGTGCGAAACTCAGCTTTCCCTTCTCTCGCATGATATACTGTGAACAGCAGACGAAGAGAAAGAGGCTGATTCCAATTTCTAGATTTCCGGAAAGCATTCAATCCGGTGGCCCATTACACATTACAAGCTGCTAACGTGGGTACAAGTGTATGGAAAAAGTTGGCAGATATGTGAGTGGCTCGAAGACTACCTAAGTAATAGAATCCAGTATGTTGTTCTCGACTTCAGTTGGTAATCAGAGGCAAGGCTATCACCAGAAGTGCCCCAGTGAAATGTGATGGGAGCGTTGTTGTTCACTGTATACATGAATGATTTGGTGGACAGGATGGGCAGCAACCTGCGATTGTTTGCTGATGACGCTGCGGTGTGCAGTTAAGTGTCAAAGTTGACTGACTGTAGTAAAGATACATTACAACTTAAACAAAATTTCGAGTTATTATGATGAATGGCAGATAGCTCTAAATGTGGAAAAATGTAAGTTAATGCGGATGAGTAGGAAAAACAATCCTGTAATGTTCGGATACAGTATTACTAGCATCCTGCTTGATACAGTCAAGTCGTTTAAATATCTGGGTGTTACGTTCCAAAGCGATATGGTATGAGAACTGTGGTAGGGAAGGCGAATGGTCCACTTCGGATTATTGGAAAATTTTTAGGAAAGAGTGGTTCATCTGTAAAGGGGACCGCGTATAGGCCGCTGTTATTTCCTCTTCTCTAGTGTTTGGAACACGTATCAGGTCGGATTGAAGGAAGTCATCGAAGCAATTGAGAGGTGAGTAGCTAAATTTGTTACCAGTCGAGTCGAACAACACGTAAATGTTACAGACATGCTTCGGGAACACAAACGGGAATCCCTGGAGGGAAGGTGGCGTACTTTTCAAGAAAAACTATTGAGAAAATTTTGAGAAGCGGCATTATAAGCTGACTGCCAAACGATTCTACTGCTGCCAGCACAAAACTACGCATAAGGACCACGAAGGTAAGATACGAGAAGTTAGGGCTCATACGAAGTCATACAGCAGTTGTTTTTCCCTCGTTCTATTTGCGAGTGGAACAAGAAAGAAAATGGCTAGTGGTGGTACAGGCTACCCTCCGCCACTCACCATACTGTGGCTTGCGGAGTATCTATGTAGATGTAGATGTAGCTATGATAAATCTGTATTCTTTTTTTATTCTTATTACAACATTTCTCTGTTTAACGTTACAGATTAACAACTGTCGGATAAAACTTGAATTAAACATTGACAGTTTCAATTTCGCTATAAATACAGTTTACATTTTAAGTAACAGACAGGAGGATAACTATGTAGAGCAAAAATGTCTGCAGATTATCAGGCTCTTTATGAATCCTCACTCAGTTTCTAGACGATACACCACTTCGGATTTTTAGAGAAATTTAGTAAGGCACTGATTTAAAGAAAGCGATCGCTATGGGGAGGTAACGCCCGATAGGTATGCAACACACCTAACTTACAGGAAACACGGGCATAACCGTGACTGACCGAAGCTACCAGGAAGACTACTGTAATCTAATCTTACTTATGATAGTCTGCAACAGCCCACGGTTGTTTCGCTGCTCTATAAATAATCGAATTGAAAGACGAAACCAGAATTAGAATAAATGAAGGAGGATATTAGTGTCACCAAGCGAGAATCACATTGCTAGAAAACGCTAACAAGCTCGTAAAATTCGACGCCAGGATAATTAGTGTTCTCATACGAAGGAAAGCGTATTTCAGCATCGACGATTTCACTTCGCATCTGGTGCAGTAACTCGATCACTGCCGCCGTACGTTATGTTTCTAGGTCACGTGAGCGCACGAGAGGGGTGCACGCCACATTGGCTGCGCACAGTACAGTACTGCAAGGCGCGCGCGCTCGTCTGGAGCAATTACGGCGCGCGGGAGGAGCAGCGGCCGAGTCGGCGCACGCGCCCGAGTGGCGGCGGAAACAGCCGAGCACCGGCGGCCGTCGTCTATAATTGAAGCGGCGGCGGCCGCGTCCCGGTAGTCTGCGAGGCTGGCGGTGTGGTGCGTAGGCGGGAGCCGAGAGGGAGTCAGGCATGTCCACTACCGCTGCGGCGCGCGCGTGCGGCGCCCGGTCGCTCATGTCGCTGATGCTACTGCTGCTGCTGGGCCTGGCCGCCTCACTGCCGGGGGCGGTGCCCGCAGGTGGGGGCGGCGGGGGCGGCACGCCGGCCAGCCAGCACCTGCTGGTCTACCGGCTCGTGCTGCACACCTTCTGGGACAGGGCGCGCTTCCCCAAGCACTTCCCGGACTGGAGGCCGCCCGCACAGTTCTCTGCACTCATCGGTGAGTCCACCACTAACTGCCCTGTTTTTTTCCTGTTTTCATGCATCTTTCTGACTGCAACTACATTCTCGCCGTCTATTACGTACAAAAATCTACGGTTGCACCTCAAATGCCACCGTGAGGCGTGTGGCAGAGGGTATGTAATGCACCACTAGCACGTTGTCACCTACCTACTCCATTCCAGAGGAATGCCTAAAAGTATACAGGGTGTTCGGAAATTCCCCTTACTGACTTACAGGACTACATAATATTTTGAATAGGAACCCATGTTCGGGAACGTACAGTTTCCGTTCTACGGCGGTTTCAACTCAGATGTTTAACTCATCCACTTCAGCTTGAGGAACTGAATTAGGCGTAACACAGTACAATTATTAGGTAACATTTCGGGAGGACACATAAAGAAACATCCATTTATTACTTAGGCGCATTTGTTTGTATTAACATTTAAGCACTACGTGTTTACAGTATTCCAAAACAAAAAGAACACAGCATAATTAACGTACAGAACAGAAGTGATGCATTACAACGGCGGCTCGATGTGGTGACCACTAACGTCAGACACTGCACATACGAAGCATATTCTGACACACATTCTCCATCCATCCTGGTGTCTCTTCAATTTCAAGCGCAGTGGCCAGAATTCGAGCCATCAGACCTTCTTCTGTCCCTGCAGAAGCCTCATAAATTAAACATTGCACGCGATCCCAAAAGAAATAGTCCATATGAGTTAAATCCGCCGATCGCGGTGGCCACGCGGTTGGCCCACCTCGGCTTGGCCACCATATAGCCTGTTGTGATGTCTCAGAACGGCACGTGAGAAGTGAGATGCTGCACCATCATGCTGAAACCACATTTGCTTACGGACTTTCAGTGGCACAGTTTCCAAGAATGAGTCCAGTGCGTTTTGTAGTAAGATCAAGTATGCAAGATCAGTTAGATTGAATGGAAGGAGGTATGGCACATCTGAGTTGAAACCTCGTAGAAAGGACACGGTACGTTTTCCGACATGGATTCCTGTTCAAAATGCTACGTACTCACTCCCCTCTACAAGTTCTAGAAGTACGTAAAGCAAATTTGCGAACACCCTGTTTAGGTGCTTCATTACAATTCCTGACTTGAATCAGGATGTTTATTTTTAATCAGGCTATTAATTTTGGACGAAAATGAACATCTTCAGACCTGGAAAATATAAGGACATAGAGGTATCTTAATTTACAATACACTCCTATCCGAATGTAAGGCAGAAAACGAGTATAAAACAAATGTACAACATATCCATGCCTGAGTCAATACATGTTGCATTACATATATTACACCATTACCTGTGATGGTGAAGTCAAAATTATTAGCCATTTCGTTTTCGTCAAAGAAATAAAATTATGGGATTTAAAGAGCACCATTCAAGCCTACATACGGCACATGAAGAGAGACTCAGTCATACTACCGTGCAGCGGCAATAAACATGGCACTATCCAAGTCTGCTAGAAGTTGCCGCCCCACGTCAATTTATATCATTTCAAAGAAGTACATTCCTTACACTCACACATACAAAACCTTAGTTCAAATATAATAAAAGGAAATTTAGAAGATAGAACGGAAATCACTGTAGGTACATGTCATACAATAAATATAGTAGGAAAGGAGGCTATATTGAAACAAACAACTACGAGGGTTGGAACTTTAATAGTGGCTACTATTTGTTTACAGCTCGTACAGAATAGATGCGTGTCGTAGGTTGTGTCCCAAAAATTAACAGCATAGAGACAGAAGTGATGACGCTTTCTGCAGGACCTGAGCATCATTTTGCAGGACAATGCTCAAGCACGTACAGTGCAAGCTGTTACTGATTTGTTTGACTGATGGGCCTGCTAAGTGCTATAACACCTACTGCACTCCCCTGACTTAAGCCATCGCGAGTTCAGCTCGATTTCTAAAGGAAACACTTCACGGCATTCTCTTCAGAACTGCTACAAATTCTTCGGGCAATAGACCGCGCCGCTCGAACTGTCAACACAACTGGCACTGCTAAGGGTATCCTACGGCTTCCACATCGCTGCAACGGGCTATACACAATGCTGGTGACTACTTTGAAGGTCAGTAAAACAGTTTGGATTCCGTAGAAACACTGGAACACGTGAGGCAATACTGACCTTACGACTTATCTTAGAAGAAAGATTAAGGAAAGGCAAACCTACGTTTCTAGCATTTGTAGACTTACAGAAAGCTTTTGACAATGTTGACTGGAATACTCTCTTTCAAATTCTAAAGGTGGCAGGGGTAAAATACAGGGAGCGAAAGGCTATTTACAATTTGTACAGAAACCAGATGACAGTTATAAGAGTCGAGGGACATGAAAGGGAAGCAGTGGTTGGGAAGAGAGTAAGACAGGGTTGTAGCCTCTCCCCGATGTTGTTCAATCTGTATATTGAGCAAGCAGTAAAGGAAACAAAATAAAAATTCGGAGTAGGTATTAAAATTCATGGAGAAGAAATAAAAACTTTGAGGTTCGCCGATGACATTGTAATTCTGTCAGAGACAGCAAAGGACTTGGAAGAGCAGTTGAATGGAATGGACAGTGTCTTGAAAGGAGGATATAAGATGAACATCAACAAAAGCAAAACAAGGATAATGGAATGTAGTCTAATTAAGTCGGGTGATGCTGAGGGAATTAGATTAGGAAATGAGGCACTTAAAGTAGTAAAGGAGTTTTGCTATTTGGGGAGCAAAATAACTGATGATGGTCGAAGTAGAGAGGATATAAAATGTAGGCTGGCAATGGCAAGGAAAGCGTTTCTGAAGAAGAGAAATTTGTTAACATCCAGTATTGATTTAAGTGTCAGGAAGTCGTTTCTGAAAGTATTCGTATGGAGTGTAGCCATGTATGGAAGTGAAACATGGACAATAAATAGTTTGGACAAGAAGAGAATAGAAGCTTTCGAAATGTGGTGCTACAGAAGAATGCTGAAGATTAGATGGGTAGATCACATAACTAATGAGGAGGTATTGAATAGGATTGGGGAGAAGAGAAGTTTGTGGCACAACTTGACCAGAAGAAGGGATCGGTTGGTAGGACATGTTCTGAGGCATCAAGGGATCACCAGTTTAGTGTTGGAGGGCAGCGTGGAGGGTAAAAATCGTAGAGGGAGACCAAGAGATGAATACACTAAGCAGATTCAGAAGGATGTAGGTTGCAGTAGGTACTGGGAGATGAAAAAGCTTGCACAGGATAGAGTAGCATGGAGAGCTGCATCAAACCAGTCTCAGGACTGAAGACCACAACAACAACAACAACAACAAAACTTTGAAACACGTATCTATTTTGTAAGAGCTGTAAATAAATAGTTGCCACTATTAAAGTTCCAACACTCGTATATTAGAAGTTTACATAATCTCTACTTCGACGGAGGCGCGCTTCTTGTCTCTGCACAGTAGTATAACTGGTTTCATGTGCAGTGTGTACGTTTCAATGGTGCTCTTTCCGTACCATAATTTTATTTGCTTGACGAAACCGAACCACACCTTAGAACTAGTTAAACATAACTAACCTAAGGACATCACACACATCCATGCCCGAGGCAGGATTCGAACCTGCGACCGTAGCGGTCGCGCGGTTCCAGACTGTAGCGCCTAGAACCGCTCGGCCACATCGGCCGGCGATATGTGTAAGGCAACACATTTTGACTTAAATAAGCATATGCTGTACAATTCATTTCTGCCTTACATTCGTCTAGTAGGGAGTAATTTGGCTAGCTCTATGAAATTACGTTTTCTAGATCTGAAGGTAGTCGATACCGACCAAGGTTAACTAAATTGTGATCCAAGACTGGAATTGCAATAACGCAAGTATTTTTCCGGATCGGTGGAAAATTTTTTCGTGAGTATGCCGCAACTTGCAAACATGTGAACAGGGTGAACCCGAAGACTATTGACAAAGTTTCGGAGACTGATGCGAGATATTTTCAGAATATTTTAGTATAAAGGGCCTGCGGCCCTCATTGGCTGTTACTGAATAATTGCATTTCGTTTGGCTTCTTTTCCCCGATTGTCCCGATAACTTTATTGCTCTGAAAATACATGCACAACAGTACAAATGTCGACGGTATGTGCTGCGTGTCTTTTTCAGAAACAAATGTGTTTCTTTCATTCACAGTACTCGCTGATGACATCAGTAATGCTCACTTGATTCTGCGCAGTCAAACTTTTTTTCAGTACGACTCGTTTATGTTTTCCAGTCAACAGTGATACACAGCAGTATGGATAGGTTTACTCATGAGGAATTGAGTTGTATGGACGTCATGTATGGGTACAGTATGGGTACAGTCAACGCAGCGGAAAAGCGGCTCAACACCATGATGACGTGTTCCCGCAGTGACGGCCACAACATCACTGAAGCTTAGCACCAGCAACTCGTCAGTGAACGTACTCATCCTGCTGGATGTAACTTTTAATCTACATCTACATACACTGATAAGCCAAAACATTATGACCACTACCCGCTGCGACGCTGGACGCCGCCTGGTGGCGTTGCGCGCGAGTAACGTGGAAACAATTGCATGTAAGCAGAGCAGATACAGACGGGAAATCACACTAGCGAAGATATTGGCTGCAAATGCAAAATTCGTTGAGGATAATTATTGCGCAGAGCCTAAGAACGACTATCTCGAAAACGGAGAAGCTGGTCGAATGTTCACGTGCTACTGTCGTGAGCATCTACGGAAAGAGGTGGAACTACAGTCAAATATCTACGAGGCGCTAAATGGTTGGACGTCCACGACTTCTCAGAAGGTTGGGTTCAGATGCTTGTCTGCTCTGTAAAGTAGGACTGACAGATTGTGATCTGTGGCATCTCTGGCGAAAGAGCACAATGCTGGTGCACGCACAAGTGTTTCGGAGCACATCGTTCGTCGTACGTTGTTGAACATGGAGCTCCACAGCAGACCACCCATACGTGTTGACACTCTGACCTAGTGACATTGTGAGTTACGATTGCAGTGGGCACGGGACCATCGGGATTCGACTGTCGATCAATGGAAACGTGTGGGTCCTTCGGCTGAATCACATTTTTGCTAAAGTACGTTGACGGTCGTCTCCACAAACGCCATCATAGAGATGAACGGCGCCTCAAAACATGCAGCGCGTCACGGACGCAGGCTGGTGGGAACAGTATTATGCTATGGAGACATTCACCTGCACTTTGGCACCTGCGGTGGTAATCAAAGACACGCCGACAGCTGCGAACCAACTTCATCTCTTCATAGCCGATATCTTCCCCAACGGCGATGTCATCTTTCAGCAGCATAAGTTTCCGTGTCTCCGAGCCACAACCGTGCCACAGTGGTCTAAGGATCATTATAGTGAACACACGATGTTCCGACGACCAAATTTGCCTGCTAAACCCTGTGGAAACCATCTGGGTCTCGATCAGGTACGATCGCCGAGAATGCAAATCAGAGGCCCGTTATTTACGCGAATTACATGACCTGTGTGTAGACATACAGTGCCACGTACCTCCACAAACCAACCAACAAACTGTCGTACTCCTGATACTCATAAACAGTGATGTTCTTCGTTCCAAAGACGCACAGACAATTTGTTAAGCAGGTGGTCGTAATGTTTTGGCTCGTAGGTACTCTGCAAGGCACGATACAGTGTCGGCCGCAGGGCTCTTTGCGCCACTGTCAGTCACTCCCTGCCCCGTTACATTGGCTAAATCCTTCCATATGAACCCTGACATCTCTAATCTTTTCTTCGCGACCCTTAAGCGAGATGTACGCGTGCTTGTGACGATACAAGATACGCGAAAGAACTTGCCCCCCTTCTAACAGCGGTGTGCCGCAAGTCTCTAGAGGAACGGACGGTTCCAAATGATTGGAAAAGAGCACAGATAGTCCCAATCTTCAAGACGGGTCGTCGAGCAGATGCGCAAAACTATAGACCTATATCTCTTACGTCGATCTCTTGTAGAATTTTAGAACATGTTTTTTGCTCGAGTATCATGTCGTTTTTGGAAACCCAGAATCTACTTTGTGGGAATCAACATGGATTCCGGAAACAGCGATCGTGTGAAACCCAACTCGCTTTATTTGTTCGTGAGACCCAGAAAATATTAGATACAGGCTCCCAGGTAGATGCTATTTTTCTTGACTTCCGGAAGGCGTTCGATACAGTTCCGCACTGTCGCCTGATAAACAAAGTAAGAGCCTACGGAATATCAGACCAGCTGTGTGGCTGGATTGAAGAGTTTTTAGCAAACAGAACACAGCATGTTGTTATCAATGGAGAGACGTCTACAGACGTTAAAGTAACCTCTGGCGTGCCACAAGGGAGTGTTATGGGACCATTGCTTTTCACAATATATATAAATTACCTAGTAGATAGTGTCGGAAGTTGCATGCGGCTTTTCGCGGATGATGCTGTAGTATACAGAGAAGTTGCAGCATTAGAAAATTGTAGCGAAGTGCAGGAAGATCTGCAGCGGATAGGCACTTGGTGCAGGGAGTGGCAACTGACCCTTAACATAGACAAATGTAATGTATTGCGAATACATAGAAAGAAGGATCCTTTATTGTATGATTATATGATAGCGGAACAAACACTGGTAGCAGTTACTTCTGTAAAATATCTGGGAGTATGTGTGCGGAACGATTTGAAGTGGAATGATCATATAAAATTAATTGTTGGTAAGGCGGGTACCAGGTTGAGATTCATTGGGAGAGTGCTTAGAAAATGTAATCCATCAACAAAGGAGGTGGCTTACAAAACACTCGTTTGACCTATACTTGAGTATTGCTCATCAGTGTGGGATCCGTGCCAGATCGGTTTGACGGAGGAGATAGAGAAGATCCAAAGAAGAGCGGCGCGTTTCGTCACAGGGTTATTTGGTAACCGTGATAGCGTTACGGAGATGTTTTATAAACTCAAGTGGCAGACTCTGCAAGAGAGGCGCTCTGCATCGCGGTGTAGCTTGCTCGCCAGGTTTCGAGAGGGTGCGTTTCTGGATGAGGTATCGAATATATTGCTTCCCCCTACTTAAACCTCCCGAGGAGATCACGAATGTAAAATTAGAGAGATTAGAGCGCGCACGGAGGCTTTCAGACAGTCGTTCTTCCCGCGAACCATACGCGACTGGAACAGGAAAGGGAGGTAATGACAGTGGCATGTAAAGTGCCCTCCGCCACACACCGTTGGGTGGCTTGCGGAGTATAAATGTAGATGTAGATGTAGATGTACAATAATTCTGCAGTCAGTCGCAAATACCTGTTCTATTAAACTTTCTCAATAGCGTTTCGCTATAATAGCGTCTAACATCCTCCAGCAATTCCCACCACCAACAATTCCGGAAAAGCATATCCGAAACGGAGTCGACTAGCACTGAATGAAGGCTTGAGGGAGAATATCAAAGTCGGCGTTATAACAGTGAACAGCAAGTATCTTGGGAAAATAGAACAAGTTTGTTTCCTAACACAATCCACAGCGCGTACCGTCGCTTGCCGCACGGAGTGGCCGCGCAGTTAGAGGCGACATGTCACTGATTGTGCGGCTGCTCCCGCCCGAGGTTCGAGTCCTCCATCGGTCATGGGTGTGTGTGTTGTTCTTAGCATAAGTTATTTTAAGTAGTGTGTAAGTATAGGGACCGATGACCACAGCAGTTTGGTCCCTTAGGAATTCACACACGCATACATCGTCGCCAGTTGCATTGTTGTCCAGATGTTTTCAGTGCAGTACAGATAAAAAGATAAAAGATGTAGCAAATCAAATGTAATGAGTCATCAGAGACTAGTGGGGCCTCATATCAAAATATTTGGAAAATATCCCTAAACAATCGGAGTTTTTTAGTGAACCACATATTGAAGTTCCTTTCTAAATCAGGATGAATCTGTCTATTCATCTGTGCAAGCTGTTGTTAATCGTTTGTATTTTAAAGGTCGCTACGGATCAGGAGACTTAAGAACATTGGTAGGTTTCAGCCTGAACATATTCTGCCGCGGCTTTCGTCTGTTATTACATGGCTTTCTTCAGTTGGATAACAATGTTGCAGTATACCTTTAACGCCCTCCCGCCAATCTAGTACATCAGTGACAATTTGGGCTGCTGTTCTTTATATACCCTCTTTTCTCTCCCAGATTTCGGGTTTTTGCTACATTAGATCAAACAACGACAAATTACTGTTTAAACTAACATTTAATAAACTCAAACGTCTTAATAACGTGCAATCGACATTCATTTCATTTTATATTCTATATCTGTTGCAGACATGGTGAGTAACGCACTTTCTACTGAGTGTCCATCCTAATAGTCGTAAGGCGCATTTTCTAAGGTATTTCAGCAGATAATTGCAATTTTGTTATTGCGTTGTGTAGCTGGAGTCAGCCGAAACAAATACTGGTAATAACGCCTTCAATGCGACAACTAGTGTCGGCGGAAAGTTTCGATTTGTTTCCCGTTAACATAAAAAATGATTTGTAGAGCGGAGTTTTACGTGACCATTCCACAAACCTGTCCCACATTAGTCTAGTGCGATATTTGTTTAGCGATATGTATTAATAGGGATAGTAAAACACGAAAAATAATCAGTACTCCAGCAGTCGCTCAGTATAAATGCATACTTGGCGGTAGCAGTCAGCGCGGACCAGAGAAAAATACTCGTTATTCTTGATGTTATACCATCCTTGTTAATACATATCGATAAAACGGATATCGCACTAGACTAATTTGGGACCGCTCTATCAAATGATCACGTAAAACTCCAGTTCAAAAACAATTTTCTTTGTAACATTTAACAAATCGACGCTTTCCGTCGACATTGGGCGTCGCTTGAAAGACGCGATAAGCAGTATTTGTTTCGGCTGACTCCAGCTACGCAATCCGAAAACGAAATTGCAAATACGGTGTGAAACATCACAGAAAATGGGCTTGACGACTCTTAGCAGAGGGACCCTGTATATCTATCGTTAACTGTACGCTCAGAGATATTAAATTCTTATATTTTTCAGTGTACAGAGATTCATATTTCTCCATTTTAAGAACTAATTTCCAGTATTTGTATCAGGTTGATATTTTGTCAGTATGAGATGGATATTACTACAGCTTTCGTAGGGTAACACTTCCTCATAGATAACCATCACATCTACGAAAAGCATGAGTTTACAATTAGCCCTGCCCGCTAAATCCCAGGAACGCTTTATCATCAATACGTTTCCGTATAAGCACACATTTCTATGATTTAAAAGTCAGAGTTATACTGTGTGATGTATGTCGGAGGAATGAAAATGTCTCTTGGTCCGTTTTAGATCGTTCGCTGTCGAATGTATTACTGTTAGTTTTTGGCACTTGAGGTCACTGAACATTCCGGCTGCGCTCTCGTGCTTACTATTGTAAACAAGGACGTGTGAATTCGCGGAGCCATTCTTGTTTCGTCATTTCTACTCTGTAAGAGTACCACACTGTCGGATAATACACAAATATCGTCGCTACTCCACTTCAAGTGGCTGCAGAGGGACATTCCTACACATTTGGCAGATTCAGCTGATTGATCGTTGGCGGATAAGCAAACAATGTCGTGCCTTTGCACTGATTTAGTCACATGTTGCAAAATTTTTGTTCGCAGTCAGTCATCTTTTCATGAAACGTTGATCATCTTTAGGTTTCCTTGCATTTTACCATGATAAAAAGCTAAGTCGCACTGTCATTAAGAATTTTCGAATCACAAGAACAATTATACCTATAAAAAGATTACTAAACTGCTACATATGAACATTTCAACACAGCTATCCAGCATAAGGTGACAGAAAATAAGGACAACTATGGGTCAGTACCAACATCTATTATATATTTTATCACACCACTCGTCGCTACCAAGGAAATCTTCGGAAGGATCCATGTAGGCATGCGCAGGACATGTTGATACAACATTAGTAACTCTCTGTCGCTCTGCACCACTGTCAGAGGATGGTGATGAACTTTTGCCCCACTTATAGAGAGTGTCGGTACATTTTCGGTGGCCCGTTTGGATGTGGTTCTGGGTAGATCAAATTGCCCGAGGGTGGTCCCACGAGACATAACTAGGATTTAATCACCCTCGGGCAATTTGATCTACCCAGAACCACATCCAAACGGGCGATGGAAAATGTACCGACACTCTCTATAAGTGAGGCAGTTAGATGCGGCGGAGGACACTTTTGTTGTCAACACCGTTTCCATTCATCGGTGGCATTGAGTTCATTTTCAGTAAGAGTCCTGGCTCTGATAAGAGTGGGATGTATTGATCATCTTTTCCGCTTCACAGGAATGCTTCATTTAATATTGGAAGGTCGAGATTATCAACAATACACCGTCTGATATCAGGAGATGATATGTTACTGAAGATAGGTAAGTTTATGGGGTCTGCTAACAGCACGCACGTCTACGTTAAATTGTACATTTGTCTTTCTCACACACGGACCATTAAGCCACACAGAGGCGCAGTATTCTGCTTTTGAGTTTGCCAATCCGCGCGCTGATACTCGAAGTGTGTCTGCTAACGATTTCCATCTAATCCCACAGAGTTTATGGAGAATGTTATTTCTGCTTTTGAGTTTAGCAGATGTTCCTGTCAAGTGCTCCTTAAAAGAAAGTGTCCTGTATAATGTGATCACAATGTATTTTGGACCTGTGACATGAAGAAGTTTATCACCCTCAAAACAGACATCAACGCCCTGTGTGCCAGTCCATTGGACTGATAAAAAATAAAACTTCTTTTTTATCTGAATTAGGTTGTGACCTCCATTTACGGATATACTGACATAAAATGTTGAGATAGGAATTTAGGATTTCTTCAGTTGTTTCGGAGCTCTTGTGAATGGTAGCTGGAGGGTGCTGGATAGATCCGTGTGAATCCATTTCTTGTGAAAAATTCATTTTAGCCAGGAGATCTTCGAGATTATCTTCCTACCTCTGCTTCATGGCTTTAGATATTTGCCTCGAAATGACTGTTCTTTAGCATCACACTGAAGACACGTGTGACTTATGTAATGTCACTTAAGTAATGTCACGGAGGCGAACAGTTGTTGTTCCGGCAATGTCACGGACACGACCAGTCGCTGATGGTCAATAGTTAGGGAAAGGCTCCGGGCAGGTTGTTGATTGTCGGCTGGGAGTAATGATTTCCGGATGGCACGCACTGAAATCGGTGACGATCTCACTGAAAGTTGCCGGCTAATGCTCCACGTACTTCTGCGGAAACGATGTAACGTCACTTTGTCAAATGCTTCGTGCTGCGAGTGTGGATGCATTGTGTTTGCGATGCTGAAAACCCACCCTAGATGGTGTGAACATTGGAAATACGAAATCTTGTGTAATCTCCGACATATCGTAGCCCATGCGTCTTACCGATTATTGTGCAATGTTCAAGCTTGGAAACTCGCGAACTGCTGGCCCTTTTCGCTACACACATGCCGGTAACAGACTCCTCAGATCCGACATCTGCAGTCAATGTATATCTTCAAATGGCTAGACACTTCCGCGTGTCGTTTGTCCATTGAGTTTATTACACACAGCTACTGCCCTGTCTGACCAGTTCTCTCAAATGGAAACAATTTTCTAACATCTGTTTGACGATTAGTCTTTAATCTAACTGCGTACCTCGTCTTTCATTCCGTAAGCATTCACTTCCTTTACTAGGCGACGTCCCGGAAACCTGGGGATACACCGCGGATGTATGGAAATGAAGCATGAAATTGGTCTGTGCCATCAACATTGTGTGAATCTAGCGATAGGGAGCGCGTGTTGGGTGTCTTTCGACCTAGTATTGTTAAATTCGTTGTCTGAATATCTTGACAGCCTGTAGAATCTATTCATTCACCGGTTTCCATAATATAAGCATTCTGCTCCCTTCTTGTTCTATACGCAACAGTCAACAATATATGGCATTCTTTTCGCCAACACTATTTAGCTAATACTTCTGAGCCACCGATACATAAAGAGAGTTTCAAATCAATTACTCCAGTAATGCTTGTAAAATTCAACAGCAAAGCTTTTCCCAGCGTTCATTATAATTGTGTAGTAGAACCACATCAAGCGAAGAACTACATACGCTCTGTACCTAAGCAGAGGATCAGCAATGCACATTATCAGTGCCGATAGTTTTCCAGTAAGAAGCAAATACTCGCTAAACAAAAAAGAAAAAAAAATATGAAGCACCACAAACGAATTATCCGAATGGGATGGAAATCGTTATGTGACGTACATGTGCAGTCACACATGCGAGAGTATCAGTGATAAGATGAGCAAAGATCTGAGGAATCATTCTGCGCTAAGAATAACTGAGACAACTCGCTTTTATGCCCTGTAGAACGAAAGCTGAGCATAAGAAATTCAAGTTATATTTTTGCTGTTATTGCTGTTGTGATTAAACCTAAATGTCATTCATGTGTACAATTATAACAGCAGTACTAATAACATAAAAGTTTTGATATTCTTATTATTACATTGAATTCTGTTTCCAAAAAACGTGATATTTCATAGTTAACCTTTGTCGCAAAGTCTTCCCTCCACTACATTTAATGTTCAGAGTTAGTACCCCATTCTATGTAGCACTCGTGTTGTTTCATTAATTTTGTTAGTGTTTCCGTGAAAGATCGTCGTTTGTTTCCTCACATTTATATTTGATGAACATATTTCGAAAGTTTGTATAGTATATGGACAATAACAGAGACAAATATATCATGTGTACTGGGGTGCTTGTTATAGGCTTGGAATGATTAGACACAAAAATGATTGGTTCACTGCTTCAGTCACTTTTATTTTAATTTTTAATATCGCTACGCATTTCGATGGTCATGCCTTCATCATCAAGTGTATTACACCACTCCTACATCGTTAAATTTGTTCGTGACGTACACGTGTTGGCTATTTGGCATAGCATGACCATCGAAACACGCATCGTTTTTAAAAAACAAAAATAAAATTGATTAAAGCAGTGTATCAATAATAGTTTGTAATAATAGTGAATTACTTCATGATACTGACTGCTTCATGAACTACGAATTTAATGCTTTAGCGAAAAGTTATCGTAATAACAGCGTCTGAAATAATATCATATTCACTCTAACTTAGTTTCACGTAAAGGCAAACATACAAAGCTGTCATGGAAATGTAGAAGGTGGAGTCCTCATTCCAAGGCTTCCTTTTTCATTTCCGCTGACATTTCTCGTCTTCCCGGTTCTCTTCCTTAGTCCTCTAGTAGGAGCCTCAGTGAAATTTTGACTCCCAACAGGTTTCCATGCAGCCATCAACCGGACAATATTTATGAGTTGTTGATTATGACTAGGCAGACGAAACCGGTACAGCCTATATCAGTTTAGTGAACATTAGCTAGAATATGCTTTATACTGAAAATTTACCGGATTGTTAAACTTATTCTCTTTACTTTTCTTATTTTTCTTCGACCGAGCCGGCCGGAGGGGCCGAGCGGTTGTAGGCGCTACAGTCTGGAACCACGCGACCGCTACGGTCGCAGGTTCGAATCCTGCCTCGGGCATGGATGTGTGTGATGTCCTTAGGTTAGTTAGGTTTAAGTAGTTCTAACTTCTAGGGACTGATGACCTTAGATGTTAAGTCCAATAGTGCTCAGAGTCATTTGAAACATTTGTCATCACACACATCCATGCCCGAGGCAGGATTCGAACCTGCGACTGTAGCAGCAGCGCGCTTCCGGACTGAAGCGCCTAGAACCTTCGTCACAGCGGCCGGCCGTAGGTGTTCGTCCGGCGTAATAGGCTCCGGCTGTCGTCGCAACAGGAGCGCGAAAATATCCACTCAGCCAAGGGCGCGGACGTTTCTTTTGTAATCTTTGTGTATCCTGCTATGTTTCTTTTTTTTCCCCATTACACAAGGGTCACTCCCATACATTGATGCTGGTAACGACATAACTTTATAAAATTTAACGGAAATTTCTTATCTTACTTTCTTGGGAGGGTCCTTCTAATGGCACTGTTTATGTGAATGAGTTTCTCAGTTCTGTCATTTCGACCTATAACGGCTCCATGTGTTCTCAACCCAATATCATGGCAGATATGAGTCTTAGTAAATATTAACCTTAATTTATTTCGCTAACCAGTGAAAATAAATAAATACAGACGAAGTTCTGTATTTTACAACGCGTACCACCAGCAACAAATTCATGCACAGAGCTATAGATTCCTGATTTGATTATCAGACAATCGATGAAGAGAATCTGCACTGCCAGCGCTACAATTTCATTACTGAAACATATCCAGTAAATATTTCAACAAACGTTTGTTTGAACCAGTCAATAAATAAGTAAATAAGTAAATAAAAAATAAAAAGCATTACAATTGCAGCGAATACGCGAAGGGGAACCTCCACAACGGATAAATTTCTAAATCCCGTAGCTCCGTATGATGCAGTGTTTACAGCGCTCGATTACGGTAGAAGTTCAGACTAGTCCTTCTGTCGGTACAACATCAAGTGGAGGGAAGCGAGTCAAAGTACCTTCGATTAGTGTGTGTACTTCCTAGAGTCCACTAAGACCGAAGAGCAGCTTATCCCTCTGCCTTAACGGATAGGGGCGATACCCATTAGCGTGATTCGCTAAAGCTTCAGCGAGGGGGCGCACGAGGGAGGCTGCTGTGCCACTAATCGCCTTCAAGCCGCTGGCTTCGGGGCCCACGATCTCTGGCGATACTGTGCAGAGCAGAGCAGGGAGTGTTTTCTCGACTCCGCGCCACCTATTCCCAGCTGCAGTTTCACGTAAAACGAGCTTCTAAGACTCGGTACGTGGAGGAAATCGCCAGAAACACAAAAAAATTAAATACGTACACTAGGAACTGAACCGTAAAATTACTACTGGTTCACCAAAGGTCATTAATCACAATTAATACACAAAATGTAAAGTGGAAGTAGGCGCCAAGGAATAACTGGTGAAATTACACACAATTTTCAGTAATACTCTTTATTCAAATTTGTTGCAAGACTTTACGACATTTAAAAAAAAAACCAACAATCATTTAACGAATAAGTCACAATTTACGGTAGGAAAGGACTTTTAAATTATTAAATTATTATCAAAAGTTTCACGCCAGTAAAAGGCAAGTACAGGCAAGCAATTTAACGTATACAACGCGACGCTGTATAATGTTTCAAGCTCAGCTAAATTACGGGTGAATTTCACTCCATTAATAAATGACTACCATTTGAATATATGGCTTCACTTTTGGGCAGACAAATTTCCCATTTGGTTACAACAGCCGTAGGTACGGCCGCCCACAACAGCCTCACTCAGGCTCATTAAATGGCGCAGAATCTGACTTGTCTGCAACATGTAAAGACAATCCTGTTCACAAAAGTTCTCAAAATAGGAAAAATCAAAACGCATGAATCATGCTCACTGGAGGGGGGGGGGGGGGGGGGGTGGGGGACACTCACAGTTAATAACATTAACATTTCCAAAATATATAAAAAAACAAATTTTATAAATTTCTGTCAGTTAACTTACGGCAAACACACACGCTCGCGAGGTAGGACTTGCGAACCTATACAACATTCTCCTTTCAAGGCATCAATTTCTACCCGTAATGAAATGGCAAACTTTTGCATGGCAAGAAAATACACTAATAACCAACTATCTGTATAAAACACATAAGCACGTTGAGTAAATGCCTTAAAAGGTATTAAATTAGAAAAACACACAATATAAAAAATCCACTACGGCGTACATTAACAAACTTGCTTGATTATAGCCAAATATACATAAACACAAATTTACGTATGTTAACAGCTTCCAGATGAGCAGGGATTCGTTATGCAATTGACTGTTTCTTACCACGAGGCAAAAGGAATTTTTCTTCTTTATTAGAGTACCTTCTACACGTGAGTCTAGTAATACTAGTTATGGCAGGCGAGAGAATGGATCAGGTCTTAGTGCCTTGCATTTAAAACAGTACAGCCATTGGTGCCTTCGACTTTCACAGACATGGCAGAGGCTAACAGTCGAATAAACCCGTAGGTAAGCTCGGAAGGGAAAGAAGCAATTCGAACCACAGATTTACTCTGACTCTCCCTCCTTTCGTCCTCAAAAGGGGGCAAACGGACCACCCCTCTAATATTACCACCTTCCCGCGGGTGGGCAGACGAGAATGAATGGCGGGAAACCCCCAAAATAGACGGCTGGTGTAATTAACAAGAATAAGTAAAGTGAATTCAATTAAACTTCATAAAATCTGTTAACAATCAATACTCAACTTCTGGTGCGTTACGACTCCCAGGAGTCCTCCAAATGTTCTGCCGAGCCACCCGCTGCCGGCCGCTTCAACGGACGCAGGAAGGCGCGCCGATTTTCAGAACCTCCTCGCCGGTCGACAGCATACGGCCGAACTGCAAATTAGGCCCCTCGAGGACCCACGCTCAGGAAGATTCCTTTCGCGACGAGCAGTTAACGCCCCATACCACGGAGCCGCTGCTCGCGTTGCTTACGCCCATGCCGAGGTCTGCGCGCTGTCCCTCTAGCAACGGCAGAGAAGTCGCTTCTCGATGCCCCGACTGCTAACTCTGCACGAGAGCCCATACAGCCACTTCTTAAACCCACGCGAACAGCCCACTTTTCCCCTTTCCCGCAAGGGGGAGACACCGAAGCCTTCAATTGCGACAGTGGCGCCACCGCCAGAAAACGGAGGGCGACTGTTTCACGCTACGCGCTGCGGCGCGCATTTCAAAGATAACTTTACTATGACTCAGGAACGAATTATTTCTTATTTTACTCTTCTGCTGTACTGTTATTCGTATTGTAATCCACTGAACAGTTGAAAGAATCTGTCATTATTCGACATTATTATAATTACGTTGCGTATCGTCTACATTGTTTTACTTTTTTGATTCTGGTCTTTAGCACACAATGAGGTTACAAAAGTCATACAATAGCGATATGCACATATACCGAGGGAAGTAGAATCGCCTACGCAAGGTAGAAAAGAGCAGTCAATTGGCAGAGCTGTCATTTGTACTAAGGTGATTCATGTAAAAAGGTTTCTGGGGCGATTATGGCCGTACGACGGGAATTACCAGATTTTGAACGCGAAATGGTAGTTGTAGCTAGACGCATGGGACATTCCATTTCGCAAATCGTTAGACCTGCCTCGAGCATGGATGTGTGTGATGTCCTTAGGTTAGTTAGGTTTAAGTAGTTCTAAGTCTAGGGGACTGATGACCTCAGATGTTAAGTCCCGTAGTCCTTAGATCCATTTGAATTTTTGAAAATCGTTAGGGAATTCAATATTTCGCGATACACAGTGCAAACAGTATGCCATGAATACCAAATTTCAAGCGATGCCTCTTACCACGGACAACGCACTGCCCGACGGCCTTCACTTAACGGCTGACAACTGCGGCGTTTAGGTACAGTTGTCAGTGCTGACAGACAACCAACAGTGTATGAAATAACCACAGAAATGAATGTGGGGCATCCGACGAACGTATCCATTGGGAAAGTGCGGGAAAATTTGGAGTTAATGGGCTATGGTAAAATTTCAGTTGGTAAGAACTGATAGTAGGGTTCAAGTGTGTGCAGACCCCACGCAGCCATGCACCCAAGTAGTCAACAAGTCACTGTGCCAGCTGATGGTGGCTCCACAATGATATAGTCTGTGTTTAGATGGAATTCACATGGTGCGCATGGGTCTAAGCACTATGGGACTTGATGGAAGCGGACGAAATGAATTATAGAACTTAACATCTGAAGGCATCAGTCCCCTAGACTTAGAACTACGTAAACCTAATTAAACTAAAGATATCACATACATCAATGCCCGAGGCAAGATTCGAACCTGCGACCGTAGCAGCCGCGTGGTTCCGGACTGAAGCGCCTAGAACCTCTCGGACACAGCGGCCGGCTTACATGGAATTGAACGGGTACTATCGTCCAACTG
This sequence comes from Schistocerca serialis cubense, assembly GCF_023864345.2. NCBI lineage: Eukaryota > Metazoa > Arthropoda > Insecta > Orthoptera > Acrididae > Schistocerca > Schistocerca serialis. The sequence continues at coordinate 351,314,243 of NC_064642.1, read as the reverse complement.
CAATCACTGACTAGAAATGAGTATGTTCGGCTACTTGGAGACCATTTGCCGCTTTACATGGTCTTTATGTTCCCAAACAATGATTCATGTCACCGGGTACAACTTTTCGCTAATGGTTTCAAGAACATTCTGGACAATTCGAGTGAATGATTTGGTCCTCCAGATCGCCTAGCATGGATATCACTGAACTTTTATCGGACATGATCGAGAGATCAGTTGGTGCACAACATTCTGCACCGGCAACATTTTCGCAATTATGGACAGCTATAGAGGCAACATGGCTCAGTATTTCTGCAGGGGACTTCCAACGACTTGTTTGGTCCATGACACGTCGAGTAGCGGCACTCCGCAGGCACCAACAGGTCTGACATGATGTTAGGAGGTTCCCATGACGTTTTTCACCTTATTGTACTACGAGGGCGTGCTGAAAAGTGATGCTTCCCAACTCTTTATGTGAAAACTCTTCAAGATCAGAAGATCAAAACAAATTGGAAAACGATTTAGAAAAGATATCTGAATGTTCCGGAAAGTGGCTGCTGACCCTAAGTAACGAAAAGTGTGAGGTCATCCACATGAGTGCTAAAAGAAACTCATTAAACTTCGCTTACACGATAAATCAGTCTAATCAAAAAGCAGTAAATTCAACTAAATACCTAGGTATTACAATTTCGAACAACTTAAATTGCACGGAACGCATGGGAAAAAAATGGTTCAGATGGCTCTGAGCACTATGGGACTTAACTGCAGTGGTCATCAGTCCCCTAGAACTTAGAACTACTTAAACCTAACTAACCTAAGGACACCACATACATCCATGCCCGAGGCAGGATTCGAAACTGCGACCGTAGCGGTCGCGCGGTTCCAGACTGTAGCGCCTAGAACCGCTCGGCCGCTTCGGCCGGCGGAACGCATAAAAAATATTGTGGGGAAGGCTAACCAAAGACTGCGTTTTATTGGCAGGACACTAAGAAAACGCAACAGACCTACTATCGAGACTGCCTACACTACGCTTGTCCGTCCTCTTTTAGAACACTGCTGCACGGTGTGGGATCCTTACCAGATAGGACTGACGGAGTACATCGATAAAGTTCGAACAAAGGCAGCACGTTTTGTATTATCGCGAAATAAGGAGAGAGTGTCACAGAAATGATACAGGATTTGGGCTGGACATCATTAAAAGAAAGTCGTTTTTCGTTGCGACGGAATTTTCTCACGAAATTCCAATCACAAACTTTCTCCTCCGAATGCGAAAATATCTTGTTGACACATAGGGAGGAACGATCACCACGATAAAATAAGGGAAATCAGAGCTCGTACGGAAAGATATATCTGTTCGTTCTTTCCACGCGCTATACGAGCTTGGAATAATAGAGAATTGTGAAGGTGGTTCGATAAACCCTCTGCCAGGCACTTAAATGTGATTTGCAGAGTATCCATGCAGATGTAGATCGGTGAGATACAATGCTGACTGTCGCCCACCGTGCGACCTGAAAACGAGCTGTGATGGTGTGGGGAGCCGTTTTATTTCATAGCAGAACCGCTTTGGTAGTTGTGCGCGGCACCCTTACTGCACAGCACAACGTCAACGATATTCTGCTCCCCGTTTTGTTGCCCTTCATAGATATCCGTCCTGAGCTAACAATTTCAGCAAGATAAATGCCCATCCGCACACGGTGAGCGTTTTTACTTTCTTTTAGCACTCATGTGGATGACTTCACACTTTCCGTTATTTAGGGTCAACAGCCACTTTTCGCAACATTCAGATATCTTTTCTAAATCGTTTTGCAATTTGATCTGATCTGCTGATGACTTTATTAGCCGATAAACGGCAGCGTCATCTGCAAACAACCTAAGACGGCTGCTCAGATTGTCTCCCAAATCGTTTATATAGATAATGAACAGCAAAGGGCCTATAACACTACCTTGGGACCGCCAGAAATCACTTCTGTTTTACTCGATGACTTTCCGTCAATTACTACTAACTGTGACCTCTATAACAGGAAATCACAAATCCAGTCACATAACTGAGACGATATTCCATAAGCACGCAATTTCACTACGAGCCGCTTGTGTGGTAGAGTGTCAAAAGCCTTCCAGAAATTCGGAATCGATCTGAAATCCCTTGTCAATAGCACTCAACACTTCATGTGAATAACGAGCTAGTTGTGTTTCACAGGAACGATGCTTTCTAAACCCATGGTCACTGTGTGTCAATAGACCGTTGTCTTCGAGGTAATTCATAACGTTCGAACACAATATATGTTCCAAAATCCTGCTGCAGATAGACGTTAACGATATGGGCTTGTAATTTAGCGGATTACTCCTACTACCTTTCTTGAATACTGGTGTGATCTGTGCAACTTTCCAATCCTTGGATACGGATCTTTCGTCGAGCCAACGGTTGTATATGATTGTTAAGTATGGAGCTAATGCATCAGCATACTCCGAAAGGAACATAATTGGTATACAGTCTGGACCAGAAGACTTGCTTTTATTAAGTGATTTAAGTTGCTTCACTACTCCGACGATATTTACTTCTACGTTATTCATGTTGGCAGCTGTTCTCCATTCGAATTTCGGGGTATTTACTTCTTCACGGGATGTCTCCATACACGACTTCGCTGGTCTTCAGGGTTGAATTCGAAGTGGTACTCATCACTGAAGACATTTCTACTCCAATCAACGAGACTCCAGGCCGAACACGCTAAACCCTCTCAGAAGTGTGGATACATAATGACTTAAGATGGTTCAAATGGCTGTGAGCACTATGAGACTTAACATCTATGGTCATCAGTCCCCTAGAACTTTGAACTACTTAAACCTAACTAACCTAAGGACACCACACAACACCCAATCATCTCTAGGCAGAGAAAATCCCTGACTAATATCGAGAAGCAATACCAAACGACACGTGTTGCCAGTAGCACTCACACTCTGTGCTACTGTCCGGACACTTTTGATCAGATATTGTATATCTCGCGAAGCAACCATAAGAGTAAGACGAATGAGATTATGGTGCATACAGACTCATTCAATCATTTTTCACCCGGCCAGTATGTGAAGAGAGTATAATAGAATATTGCTAATAGTGGTATAGAGTTCCCTTCATCGCGCACTGTACGGTGACTTTAACAGTATTATGTGTAGTTATTAATGTGGATCTGTGACAGGACCGACAGATAAAAATGATCGCAGATCTGGAGATAACCGGTTCCAATTCTAGAATCTGAAGATTCTGATAGACAAGGAAATCTCTAGACTGTGCTTTACTGCACGTAGGTAACTTCAAACTTTGAGATCTGCGAACATCATAACATTTAGATTCTCTGATACTTCTCGAAAATACCGAGTTTCTAGTCAGTTCCACACTCCCTTTCTCCAGTCCTCATCACAGCAACAAGTCATACGACGCTCACTCGTTGCCGTCTGCAATGAAGGCATGTGGGAGACTATCTCATATCCCGCATGTCAAGAGCGAGATAGACAGTCAGAGCCTCCAGTAGGCAATTTGAACCAGCCCAAGCGGGGATGGAGCCAAACTGTTGTATTGCTTCGGTTACATTGCTATTTCCTAATAGCTGTCATGGAGTCCAATGAAACCAGATCGCTGGGATGTTCACTCGCGAATTTGTCCTCCCACTGTATTTTCATGCAGGCTCGATAGGTTATCAGCACGGTATCTTTCATAATGCATTTCAGATTCGAATGGTTCAAATGGCTCTAAGCACTATGAGGTCATCAGTCCCCTAGAACTTAGAACTACTTAAACCTAACTAATCTAAGGACATCACACACATCCATGCCCGAGGCGGGATTCGAACATGCGATCGCAGCAGCAGCGCGGTTGCGGACTGAAGCGCCTAGAGCCGCTCGGCCACAGCGTCCGGCTCATTTCAGATTCTTTGGCGTGCTGAGATCGGTGTAAACAGAGCCTATTTTTTTCACGACTACAGAAATATGGAGAGCGCGGCAGCATTAACTAGCGTATTTTGGTGGCTCCGCTAATAATAGACATCTTCCATATTTTTGTCACTGTGTTATCGCTGTCTTAGCTCTCCGGCTAATTTCCTCGCTACGTCTATCCTTATTAACTACAAATAACACGAAACAAATCACCTCCTCGGTCTTTATTTCTTTGTTAGATGTCTGCTGCTAAGTATAGCTGAATTTTTTTATTTCTAAACTCAGAAGTTTTCCATTACTTGCATACGCTCTTACAAAAATGTGATAAAACAGTCATTAGTATAGTATTTCTGAACAAAGAAAAATGTTCGTTCATATTTATATTCTCTTCGCTGTGTAACAACTTTCATTCCAAATAAAAGAGAGTGATGACAAGAGATGTTTCTCTGCAAATGGCAATTTTCTTTGTGTCTAATCCGATACCAAATCCATTTACTAGATGTATTAAAGACACATTGGCAGGTTTTAATCTGTTTAATACACCTAATCTACATTGGTCTAAGTACATTTTCAGCATTGATACACACTTCATTTGAAATAAGTTTACTGTTCTAAAATTAATGCGGCGTACTATGTTGCAGCTGCTTATGTAGCTCTGGGAGATTTTCGTTTGCAGTACAAAAAGAAACTAATTGTTTTAAAGCAACTCAGCTTCAAAGATATTTGAGCTAGTGAGCCTTCGCAGTTTAAATTTTATCGCCTCTTCAGTGATCTGTTTGCCTGTTTTCTTTAAGATAAGAATTTTCTAGTTGTAGTAAACATGAAGCAGTATACGTTACATGTCGAACAATACAAAAGTGTTCAGATGTATGTGAATTCTTATGGGACTTAACTGTTAAGGTCATCAGTCCCTAAGCTTTCACACTACTTAACCTAAATTATCCTAAGGACAAACACACACACCGATGCTCGAGGGAGGACTTGAACCTCCGCCGGGACCAGCCGCGGAAAATGTAATATAAAATTATAAAACGCTGTATAAGCACGAAGTTCCGCTAAAGAGACAGATAAAATATAGATCATTTAAACTTTTTATCGAATATTTTATTGTTTTTGAGTGCAGTCTTAAGTCTTAAACACACAATAATCATTTATCTTATTTTGGAAGTGTGGTAGATCTTGAAGTTATAGTACTCGTGTGACAAACATTACTTTCATGTTTTTGATACGAAATATCACCGTAACAGAATTTTCATACACTGTTGCAATAACTACTGAAATGTAGAAAAGCTACGTTTTCCCATCTGTTTCTTTTGCAATATTTTAAATTATTTTCCTATTTTGTCTCACACGGACATATGCTAAGAGAATTGTGAAAAAAAGTGTATTAGAAAGGTAATGTTATGTGACAGAGGAGAGTAATAAATCACATCAGACGAGACCACAAAAAACGACCTTTGATAGACGGAATAAAGGAATAATTGCTCGTATAAATACTAATGACTAACTTTCTTTGAATACCTGCTTCCCTCCCCCCTCCCCCCCCCCCCCTACTGAGTGCAGACGCTGCTACACAGACCGAGGGCGAATGAACAACGCTATACTGCCATCATCCGCTGCTGTCTGTTGTGTAACTTAAGTGAAGCAGAAGGCAAGAGAAGGCAAAGGTCCCGAGTTCGAGTCTCGGTCCGGCGCACAGTTTTAATTTGCCAGGAATTTTCATATCTGCGCAGACGGCGCTGCAGAAAGAAAATTTCATTCTAGAAGCAAGACAGTTAGCGTAATTTCTCTCTCTCTCTCTCTCTCTCTCTCTCTCTCTCTCTCTCTCTCCATTTCTTCCGCCACGCTGAAGTGCAAATTATTCAACTGTTGGTCTTTCTCTCATTGTGGATAAGATATACATTTCTGCGGTACATTTCAGCGGAAATATACCGTCTGCTTAATGGAAGAATGGATGGGTTATCGTATTATGTCCGGATGGCTTTGAGTATTGCCTGTCTATGAAGGAAGTGGACAGCCAACCCGAATTTATCCGAAAGGAACTGAAATACCATCTCAAGTCGCATTCGAGTTACATGTGCGTACTGACCAAATGTCATGATGATTGTGAAATGATACCTGCACGCCTAATCTGCTGCAGATCTTGTACACAATTTACAGGAGTACGAGGACAACAAATCGAAATAAACGCAGTTGCTGCTGTGGATCGTTAACTTTACAAATAATTTCAAACCTTTATGCTTGTGTTTCGAACAGAGTTAGTAGTAGGAATGTTGTTAACTGAAACGCCTGAACCGCTACAGTCGCAGGTTCGAATCCTGCCTCGGGCATGGATGTGTGTGATGTCCTTAGGTTAGTTAGGTTTAAGTAGTTCTAAGTTCTAGGGGACTGATGACCTCAGAAGTTAAGTCCCATGGTGCTCAGACCCATTTGAACCAAGTCAGTGCGGGGCACACGCTGGACGAGTCCGCTTGGACAGTGCGGTGAAATTTGACGTTAAAGGGCTTTGGCAGCAAACGACTGACGCGATTGTCTTTGCTAACAGCGCAACATCGCCTGCATCGCCTCTCCTGGGGACTTGACCACGTCAGTTGGACACTAGCCGACTCGAAAACCTTGGCCTGGCCAGATGAGTCACAATTTCAGTTGGTAAGAGCTGACGGTAGGGTTTAAGTGTGGTACAGACCCCACGAAGCCATTGACCCAAGATGTTAACGAGGCACCGTACCAGTTGTTGGTGGCTGCATAACGACGTGCGCTGTGTTTGTATGGAATGGATTGGGTCATCTGGTCCAACTGTACAACTTGAAGACCATTTGCATTCATTCAAGGATATCATGATAGCAAACAATTTTTATAGGTGTCGGTGCGCTATGTCATCCCCTCGCAGTTGTTCGTAGCTAATTTGAAGACATTCTGAACAGTTTGAGAAAATGATTTGGCCACCCAGATCGCCCGACTTAAATCCCGACCATTTATGGTACATAATCAAGAGGTCAGTTCGTGCACAAAATCTTGCGCCGGCAACACTTTCCCAACTATGGACGGCTATAGAAGCAGCATGGTTCAATGTTTCTCCAGGGGTCTTCCAGTGACCTGAGTCCATGTCACGTCGAGCTGCTGCACTACGCCAGGCAAACGGACATCCTACACGATATTAGGAGGTATACCATGACTTTTGTCCAGTTTATACTTCATATGAGAAGATTACTACAGATTTTACATTTTTAATTTCGGGCAATAATTTTCGCCCCTGGAAGCTGGTAGATCGGGTATCGTGCACTTAAATCGAGATAGCCATATAGTACACTACTGGCCATTAAAATTGCTACACCACAAAGATGACGTGCTAGAGACGCGAAATTTAACCGACAGGAAGAAGATGCTGTGGTATGAAAATGATTAGCTTTTCAGAGAATTCACACAAGGAAGGCGCCTGGTGGTGACACCTACAACGTGCTGACATGAGGAAAGTTTCCAACCAATTTCTCATACACAAACAGCAGCTGACCGGCGTTGCCTGCTGAAACGTTGTTGTGATGCCTCGTGTAAGGAGGAGAAATGCGTACCATCATGTTTCCGACTTTGATAAAGGTCGGATTGTAGCCTATCGCGATTGTGGTTTATCGTATCGCGACATTGCTGCTCGCGTTGGTCGAGATCCAATGACTGTTAGCAGAATATGGAATCGGTGGGTTCAGGAGGGTAATACGGAACGCCGTGCTGGATCACAACGGCCTCGCATCACTAGCAGTCGAGATGACAGGCATCTTATCCGCATGTCTGTAAGGGATCTTGCAGCCACGTCTCGCTCCCTGAGTCGACAGATGGGGACGTTTGCCAGACAACAACCATCTCCACGAACAGTTCGACGACGTTTGCAGTAGCACGGACTATCAGCTCGGAGACCATGGCTGCGGTTACCCTTGACGTCGCATCACAGACAGGAGCGCCTGCGATGGTGTACTCGACGGCGGAATGGCAAAACGTCATTTTTACGGATGAATCCATGTCCTGTTTGCATTATCATGATGGTCGCATCCGTGTTTGGCGACATCGCGGTGAAGGCACATTGGAAGCGTGTATTCGTCTTCACCATACTGGCGTATCACCCGCCGTGATGGTATGGGGTGCCATTGGTTACACGTCTCGGTCACCCTCTTGTTCGCATTGACGGCACTTTGAACAGTGAACGTTACATTTCAGATGTGTTATGACCCGTGGCTCTACCCTTCATTTGATCCCTGCGAAACCATACATTTCAGCAGGATAATGCACGACCGCATGTTGCAGGTCCTGTACGAGTCTTTCTGGATAGAGAAAATGTTGGACTGCTGCCCTGGCCAGCACATTCTCCAGATCTCTCGCCAATTGAAAACGTCTGGTCAATGGTGGCCGAGCAACCGGATCGTCACAATACGCCAGTCACTACTCTTGATAAACTGTGGTATCGTGTTGAAGCTGCATGGGGAGCTGTACCTGTACTCGCCATCAAAGCTCTGTTTGACTCAATACCCAGGCGTATCAAGGCTGTTATTACGGCCAGAGGTGGTTGTTCTGGGTACTGATTTCTCAGGATCTATGCATCCAAATTGCGTGAAAATGTAATCACATGTCAGTTCTAGTATAATATATTTGTTCAATGAATACCCGTTTATCATCTACATTTATTCATGGCTTAGCAATTTTAATGGCCCGTAGTGTAATATGGCCAAACGATAAAAAATTAACTACCAAATCTTGCAAGCTTCCTTCATAGAAATTTGTCTTTGCCTAGGTCAGATGATTATTCCAAAATGCTGCCGAGAGCTACTTCTCCATAATCTTATCTGCCGTTCGAGAAAATTAATGATCAAAAAGGAACTGTTATAGTTTTCGTAAATGATTCTAGCAAATGCAATGACCGATGGCAACAGAACGGCACGGCTGAGTCAACTTTTCGCTCTTTCTCAATCCGATTAGCGTTTCAGCCTCAATGAAAACGCCGTTAACACCACAGAAAAAGAAGAAACAGCGACAAAACTATTGCAGACATTATGAGGCAATCAAGGTTAGCACTCAGCACGTAAATCTTGACCGAGAGAATTATTACGAGGAAGTAACGGCCTCTTCCACGTGCGGGAATAGGCAGCAGAGTAGCGGGGGACACACGGATTCTCCGGGGAGAGCGCTACGATAAACCACCGTGTTGCGCAGTTGTCGAGTTCTCGGCGGCGAGTTGCAGGTATAGGGTGGAGTGGGGGCGGGCTACGGCACCTTTTGCGGTGGGTGGGCAGGCTGTGCGGACGACACCGGAACCCCCATCGATCCTTAAAGGCGAGCGCCGCCGCCGCCGCCGCCGCCACCTCTCCGGGCTCCAGTGCCTGGAAATTAGTGCTGCTCCCCAGACGTGGCGTCCTTCATTAGCTGCCAAGTCTCGTAAACTACTTGCCACGCTAACAGAGCGCAGGTGAGATTTTCCCGCATACCGGATGAGACCAAACTTCGCCGATAACGTTTCGGAACTGTTTCAGCGATATTTTCCAAGTATTTTGGGAAAAGGGACCTGTAGCCTCCGGTGACTCTTTACAGAGAATTGCATTTCGTTCGATTACTTACTCGCATTTATCTTTGTATCCCCACACCGTAATGGTATTTGCATAACAATGCAAATGTCGACTGTATGTGCTGTGCCTTCTTTGGAAACAAAGTTGATCCATTCTCTGTACTTGCTGCTGACGACCATAATGGCCACTTGACTCGTCGCTATGAAGTTTTCATCCAGCACTGACCAGTTCTGTCTCGGGCGTTTTTTTAATTATTATGATTATAATGATTGTAGCGATACGAATACTTTGATTTTTCACCGTAAATCTGCATGTGTTATATTGAGGAGATTTGTGTTTAACGTCCCGTCGACATCGAGGTCATTAGAGACGGAGGATTAGGGAAGGACGGGGAAGAAATTGGCAGCACCCTTTCAAAGGAACCATTCCGGCATTTGCCTGAAGCGATTTAGAAAGATCATGATAAACCTAAATCAGAATGGCCGAACGCAGGTTTGAACCGTCGTTCTCTCGAATGCGAATCCAGTGTGCTAAGCAATAAGCAACCTCGCTCGGTGTTGTATTGAGGCAATTGTGTGTACCTACACAGAACTTCGAGTGGCTTTAGCAGGTGTTTTTAGCGACAGATCGAGGGTAGGAGCCGGTGTCCGGAAACGTCATCCAACGACACTACACAGTATCGAAGTTACAGGCACTGGCGCCTGTCACTAGGCCACCCTTTCGGCAACAAAGATGACTTTGTGTGCTAATTGTCCACAGACGGAACGTCTCACACAGTTGTTTGTTTTTCAGTGATAGGGACTGGTTGCCACGGTTGCCATTGGAGAGGATGGAGGGGTCTGCTGCATAAAAAGGCCTTCTCTCCTATGGATGGGAGGCTCTGTTGCCTCAGCGGACGATGCCTGCAGACACGAGTTTCCTGAAGCCCTCTAAAATCTCCATTGTCTTTCGTTATATGGACTCGAATGTACAGTACATATGACAGTGTAGGGTAATGCACAGCAGCGATGGCAAGCTGTGGATCGAATCCACGTCGCAGAGTAACGGCAGTCGGTGGTATACCGGCCTCCTTGAATATGGTTTTTAGGTCGTTTCCCACGCTCATTTAAGCAAATTCTGGGCTGTTCCCCAGTTTTCCCCTTATAAATAGTTAAAATACGATACACACAGAACAAAGCTTACACAATTCACAAACAGATAGCGCAAACAACTTCCCTCCTGTAACTGACGGCTACAGGCGACAGGAAGGACAGTTGCTGGAAAGTTAAATAAAAATAAATTTGTCAGGTCTTGAGTACAGCGGAGCCCGTAATTAGGCCAGATTAACGCTAAGAAAAATAAGAAAGATTCGAATCTAAATGCGACCTCCACGGTTCAGTATTTGTGAAGCTCTTTTACCGTGCTATCATTTTATATGTAGCTGTAAAAAAAGCAAATGTGAAAGATCTGAAACAATGGGCTTAATTCCATCCCACCAGCAGCATAATATGCCAACTGCCTTGCTGCAGTCGTAACACCGGTTCCCATAATATCACCGAAGTTAAGCGTTGTCGGGCTGGGCTAGCACTTGGATGGGTGACCATCCGGTCTGCCTAGCACTGTTGGCAATCGCGGTGCAGTCAGCCCTTGTCAGGCAAACTGAGAAGCTACTTCACAGAGAAGTAGCGGATCCGGCCTCGTAAACTGACATACGGCCAGGAGAGCGGTGTGCTGACCACACGCACCAAATGTCGCCGGTGGGCTGAGGATTACACGGCGTCCGGTCGGTACCGTTGAGCCTTCATGGCCTGCTCGGGAGGAGTTTTGGTTTTTTTAGTAGCAAAATAAGGTACTGTTTCAGTAAACCACAGAAAGGGTGTCCGTCTAAAAGGGGGCAGGTAAAACACAGTAAGGTAGTTGTAGAAAAGATCGGTATTGCAGTTGTAAATTCTCGTAGCTGTGTTGGGACAGAACCAGAGCTCCAAGCCCTAACAGAGAGCACTGAAGCTCAAATAGGTATAGGTACAGAAAGCTGGCTAAAGCCGGAAATACGTTCAGCTGAATTTTTTTCAAACGACCTAACAGTGTTCAGAAAGGATGGATTAAATACAGTTGATGGTGGAGTAGCCCATTTATTGCTGTCAGAAGTAGTTTATCATGTAGTGAAATTGAAGTACATAGTTCTTGCGAAATAGTATGGGTAGAGGTTATATCTGAAAATCAACTAAACTATTAACTGGGTCGTTTTACCGAGCACCCGACTAAGAAGATGTTGCTGCTAAACACTTCAAAGAAAACTTGAGTCTCATTTAAAAAAGGTACCACACTCATATAATTATAGTCAGTGGTGGCTTCAATCTGCCTTCGATATGCTGGAAAAAAAGGTTTAAAGCCGGCGGCAGGCATAAAACGTCATCCGAAATTGCTTTCTCAAAAAATTGTTTTGAACAGTTAATTCATGAGGCCACTAGAAGCGTAAATGGTTTCGAAAGCATACTTGACCTCTTAGCAACAAATAATCCTGGACAAATAAGGAGTATCGTGACGGCCGGCCGCAGTGGCCGTGCGGTTCTGAGCTCTACAGTTTGGAACCGCGAGACCGCTACGGTCGCAGGTTCGAATCCTGCCTCGGGCATAGATGTGTGTGATGTCCTTAGGTTAGTTAGGTTTAATTAGTTCTAAGTCCCAGGCGACTGATGACCTCAGCAGTTAAATCGCATAGTGCTCAGAGCCAGTATCGTGACGAATACAGGGACTAGCGATCACGAGACAGTTGCTGCTAGGCTGAATACCGTAACACCTACAACCATCAAAAAGAGCCGCAAAGTACGAGTATATAAAAATGCTCTTAAGCCTTTTTAAGAGACAGTCTTCACTCCTTCCGATTTGAACATGTAAGCATAGAAAAGAAGTGGAATGATTTCAAAAAGGTAGTATGGACGGCAATTGAGAGATACATACCACATAAATTAATAATTGATGGTGCTGATCCCCACATGGTACATAAAACTGGTCAGATCACTGTTGCAGAAGCAACGGAAAAAGCATACCAAATATAAAAGGACACAAAATCCCCAAGATTGGCAAAGTTTTGCAGAAGTTCGAAAGATAGCGCGTACTTCAATACGAGATGCTTTTAATAATTTCCACAACGAATCTCTGTCTCGGAATCTGGCAGAAAACCCATAGAGATTCTGCTCATACATAAAGCACACTAGTGGCAAAAGGCAATCAGTACCTTCACTGCGCGCCAACAATTGTGAAGTCACTGATGACAGTGCCACTAAAGCAGAGTTATTAAACACTGTTTTCCGAAACTCCTTCACCAAAGAAGACAAAGCAAATATTCATGAATTCCAATCAGCTACCAAGATGAGAAACATAGAAGTAGATATCCTCGGTGTGAGAAAGCAGCTTAAATGGTTTAATAAAGGCAAGGCCCCCGGTCCAGATTGCATATCAGTCAGGTTCCTTTCAGAGTATGCTGATACAATAGCTCCATATTTAGCAGTTATATACCGCTCGGTCACAGAAAGATCCGTACCTAAAGACTAGAAAATTGCTCAGGTCACTCCAATACCCAAAAAGGAAAATAGGAGTAATCTGCTGAATTGCAGACCCATATCACTAACGTCGATTTGCAGTACTGTGTTCGAACATATACTGTGTTCGAACATTATGAATTACCTCGAAGAAAACGATTTATTGACAAATAGTCAGCACGGATTCAGAAAATATCGTTCTTGTGAAACGCAAGTAGCTCTTTATACTCATGAAGTAATGAGTCTTATCGAGAGGGGCTGTCAAATTGGTTCCATATTTTTAGATTTCCAGACGGCTTTGGACACCGTTCCTTACAACCGTCTTCTAATCGAACTGCATGCCTATGGAATATCGCTCATTTGTGCGACTGGATTCGTGATTTCCTGTCAGAAAGGCCACAGTTAGTAGTAATAGACGGTAAATCATCGAGTAAAACAGAAGTAATATCCGAAGTTCCCCAAGAAAGTGTTATAGGCCCTATATTGTTCCTGATCTATATTAATGACACAGGAGACAATCTGAGTAGCCGTCTTAGATTGTCTGCAGATGATTCTGTCATTTACCGTCTTGTAAAGTCATGAGACGACCAAAATGAATTACAAAATGATTTAAATAAGATATCTGTATGGTGGGGAAAGTGGCAATTGACCCTGAAAAGTGTGAAGCTATTCACATGAGTACTAAAAGAAATCCGGTAAATTTCGGTTACGTGATAAGTCACACAAATCTGAAGGCTGTAAATTCAACTAAATACTAGGGATTACAATTACAAATAACCTAAATTGGAACAATTACATAGATAATGTCGTGGGTAGAGCAAATCGAAGACTGTGATTAATTGGCAGAACACTTAGAAGGTGCCACAGGTCTACTATAGAGATTGCTTACACCACGCTTGTCCGCCCTATTCTGGAGTATTGCTGTGCGGTGTGGGATCCGCATCAGGTGGGACTGACGGATGACGTCGAAAAAGTTCACAGAAGAGCAGCTCGTTTTGTGCTATAGCGAAACAGGGGAGATAGTGGTACAGACATGATATGTGAATTGGAGTGGCAATCATAAAACAAAGGCGATTTTCGTTGCGACGGGATCTTCTCATGAAATTTCAATCTCCAGTTTTCTTCTTCTATTGCGAATACATCCTGTTGGCACCGACCTACATAGCGAGAAATGATTATCACGATAAAATACGAGAAATCAGGGCTCGCGCACAAAGATTCAAGTGCTCGTTTTTCCCGCGCGCCGTTCGAGCGTGGAACGGTAGAGAGACAGCTTAAAGGTGGTTCATTGAACCCCCTTCCAGGCACTTTATTGTGAATAGCAGAGTAATCACGTAGATGTAGATGTGTTGTGGTATCGTCGTCCCGATAGGAATTGTTGAGCCAGGTTCCCACTTGTAGTCACTGACAGAGGATACTTGAAAGACTATCCTGCCTGAACAGAGAGGCCGGCCGATGTGGCCGTGCGGTTAAAGGCGCTTCAGTCTGGAACCGCGAGACCGCTACGGTCGCAGGTTCGAATCCTGCCTCGGGAATGGATGTGTGTGATGTCCTTAGGTTAGTTAGGTTTAAGTAGTTCTAAGTTCTAGGGGACTGATGACCACAGATGTTAAGTCCCATAGTGCTCAGAGCCATTTGAACCATTTGAACAGAGAGAGAGCTTCTACACGCTCGGTTAATACAGCGCTAATATAGATGATTCTGTCATTTCGAAATTTCTATATTTTCGAAAACAATTGATGCATAAATAAAACGGTAAATTCATAATGTTTGCATTTTGCACTCTACAAATGTCCTGTGGGTGCACTTCTGCTCACACGTCACATGTCCAAGCAATAATCAAGTTAGTTTAATACTTTATGTAGCAACATCCCGTCAGTGGTCATCACTGCAAAATGGCTCAAATAGCTCTGAGCGCTATGGGATCTAACTTCCGAGGTCATCAGTCCCCTAGAACTTAGAACTACTTAAACCTAACTAACCTAAGGACATCACACACATCCATGCCCGAGGCAGGATTCGAACCTGCGACCGTAGCGGTCGCGCGATTCCAGACTGTGGCGCCTAGAACCGCTAGGCCACACCGGCCGGCTCATCACTGCAGCACTGACGCGTTCCTTGACCTGTTCCAGTGTTGTTGGCACTGGGCGTACGTATACTTGGTCCTTAATGTACCCCCAAAGAAAGAAGTCACAAGGCGTTCAGTCAGGTGACCTGATGGGCCAAGGGAACAATCCGACGACATCTTAACCACGGCGCCCAACCCAGCAATGCGAATGTTCCTCGTCTAGGTAGCGAGAGGCGGTGTCGCAACTTGAAGCAAGACGAATTTCTCGACGGCCGGTGTGGCTGAGCGGTTCTAGGCGCTTCAGTCTGAAACCGCGCGACCGCTACGGTCGCAGATTCGAATCCTGCCTCGGGCAAGGATGTGTGAGATGACCTTAGGTTGGTTAGGTTTACGTAGTTCTAAGCTCTAGGGGACTGATGAACTCAGATGTTAAGTCCCATAGTGCTCAGAGCCATTTGAACCATTTGTAGGAATTTCTCATAATCAGCAGTCAGTTGCGGGAACAACCAAATGCAACATGGCAATGGAAGGTGTACCCGTCACACTCTTCTCACAGAAGCCTGGAGAAAAAAACGTTCGTCTTAATTTCGTTCATCGTGTTCGATGTTTTAGGAGAGCCTGCAACTGTGTCATTCATGTTCTAAATAATGAAAAACAGCAACAGTTACTTACATGCTTACAAGTATATGGTGCAGTTTGAAAGTGTTGTTAATAAAAATTCTCTATTTAAACTAGACTGAACTGCATGTGACTGCTTTAGTCTTTAGTAAAACTTGCATCTGACTGCGTATTTAACTGAACTGAACTTTATCTGACTGCATGAAAATATTGTTGGAAAATTAATACTCAAAATACACATCTGACTGCATGAAAGTTTAATGGTAAAAATAAATTAAAGTCACCAACCTGCATCTGACCGCGTCTGTGGACTTAGCTCGTGTACTCCTTCCCGTTTAGCTAATAATAAAACATATATTCAACACAGCCGTAGTAATATAAATTCTGTCCTGATCTGAATAATTTGCGAACCGTGCAATGGCATATAGATTATTTTACTCTGATAAATGAAATTATTAGCTTTACTCATGGGAACTTTACTTTAATGTACCTTTTGGTTCAATGCAAGCACAGGATGCGGAGAACGACATAAGGTGTGAGATGAAACTCTAATTTTATCCAAAAAATATTTATTGTTCAAACTTTTAAGGCACATGTGAAAAACTAAAAAAAACTTCTATAGCATGGATTTACGAGATAGTTTCACAAAACGCTTATTGCATCAACAATGGGATTTCTATCTAGCTTTTAGACATTATTTAACCAAAGAAAACCTATTTTATTAATTATTCTTTCTAGTTTCCCCAGGTATGTGCCGAGTTTCGCTCAATATATAGCTTATTATGTGCGTAGCGCCAATTCTTACTTCGATGCTGTCACGACCCGGCTGCCTCCTGCAGGCATCTAGCTCCGACTCGAAACACGGCTGCTGTCTCTGCGCATCTCCTCACCACTACTCAAACTTTTACCGCGTGCACCTAGCTCTGTTAGCTGTCAAAGATCTTACTACTCGAAGATGTACTACTCGTCCAACCTTGCGGTTGGGAACTATCGACATTTTTCACTGGCTCTATCCTGATCGAATGTCAGCACATACCTTTCAAGTTTTTCGTTATTTAAATAAAAAATTAAAAGGCAAGGAGACCCAGGTTCGAGTCCCGGCCATAGCATAAATTTTAATAATTAATCCTTATCGTAAATAAAAATGTTCATTCTAAAACGCTTCCTGCGTTGTGATGCAAAACTGAAAGCCCTAGCCGTAATATTCCTGTTTTAGTAGTTGCACAAGCTTCAGAAGGTCCCGTTTAAAATGCAACAGCCATTTAAAAATCTTCCAGATTGTCTGATGTGTATTCCAAGGTCGTTTCCACGGTACACTTGATCGAATGGTACTTTTCTGTTTACAGAGACAATGCTCTGCTTGCAGTGCTTTTCCATAGTACCCGCTGAATGCGTGTTGCACTGTTGCAGCAGAATATTCCAACACACAAAACTCTCTTCTTGCTCTGTCGCCATTTTGTCAAAGCACTGTACTCGCAACGCCAACTGGTGAGCACAGTGCAAACTCGGTGAGTTTACGGTTTTGCATATGCATCAGCCATATTTGTTCTTGTAGTGCTTTGTAAAATATGGAACTCTGAAAACTGTACTTATAATAGCTCTGTACTGTGAGATAACGCCAAAAGAAGCATGACGACATATTTCCTGTATGGCAGGATCTCTAGAACAACAGATAACCGCAGGAATTGACATATCCGTAACGAAGCTCCGTGCAGTAACGATCGTGCGAATGCAGCCTGAACTACATTCCGGACTATGGGAATCAGGTCGCGATACGGTTATTTTGAGACACATTCTCGCCATTATTCGATACACCAGCCGAATGCCGTAAGGCTTCATTAACGGATCCGGCAGCGGGATCTGCCCGTTTGGAACGGGCCGCATTTCTAATTATCTCTATCGTGCGGGAAGATAAACACGAACGGCACGAACATTCCGCTCCCGGGCGCAGCCATTAATTCCCCAGCTGATTCTCTTTGTGGTTTCACCGGCGACCGGCTGCAGATGAGCGCAAATGGCGTCCACTGTACAGCACTGCGGTAGACGGCGCCCGTCCCGTCCCACTGCCAGCCACCGCTTTCTCTGCGCAGAAATTCCTGAGCTCTTTAAAGTCTCCAAATTACAGCAAGCTCTAATAAGGCAGAGCCAGTCCAGCGAAGAGTTTCCATGGTAATTAGGGTCAGCGAAGGACAGTGTAGTGCTGTGCTTCGGAAAGTATTACACAGCAGTATTTGGAAATTCAGCGTCAACCGAATATGGCGCACAGACATAACCGTATACAGTCAGAGCAAAATTCTTCTTTGGAGAAAAAGAAATAAAGTTCACCCTGCCTCCAAAGCAAAATATGTCACTGTCCATGATTCCCCTCATAACACGGATGCTGTTCTTATAGCCCTGGACTTGCATTCGGGAGGACGACGGTTCAATCCCGTCTCCAGCCATCCTGATTTAGGTTTTCCGTGATTTCCCTAAATCGTTTCAGGCAAATGCCGGGATGGTTCCTTTGAAAGGGCACGGCCGATTTCCTTCCCAATCCTTCCCTAACCCGAGCTTGCGCTCCGTCTCTAATGACCTCGTTGTCGACGGGACGTTAAACACTAACCACCACCACCTTATAGCCCTCAGTAGTCCACTAAACTGTAGCTGTTGTCACAACAAACGACCACACTTGGCGTTTGTCCGGTATGTCGAGCCACAACATAAGCTACCGGATTTTCAAATTACAAAAACACGCTATTCGGATAATGACCCAGAGCCCACCTCAAGCACATAGTAAGCCCCTTTTTAAAGCATTGAAAATTTTAGCAATTCCATCACTAAACATTCTGAAATGTCTGTTGGTGATCAAAAGAAATCAGGACAAAATGAAAACCAACACAGACTATCATAATTACGACACACGGCAATATAAAGGTCTCCACTTACAACCTGTAACAAGGACCCGAATCCAGAAACAGGTATGTAATCAAGGCATCAAACTTTTTAATGCACTACCAAAACATAACAAACAGCTGGAAAATGAGGATAAATTTAAAACCGTTATAAAGAATCACGTGCTTGACCAATTTTATTACAGTGTAAGTTAATTTCTATGTTCAACTGTATTAGAATACAAAGAACCACATGCTTGACAAATGTTATTACAGCACAAGTGAATATCTCTGAGCAGCTGTATAAGAATGTATGTTTAAATTAATGTGACAAATGAAATTACATCAATGAAAATGTCTGTCAAACACATAAGAAGATTAAGATCCACACACATGACAAATGTCACTACAGTGTAAGTGAATAGCTCTGGTCAACTGTATAAGAATATATGATATCATAAATGTGACAAATAAAATCACAACATCAAGGAATAGGTCTGTCAAGCACATAAGAAATTATGTTATAAAAACACTTATTAGTTGTATATTCTATTAAACCATAAGATATATTCATATGAATTCAGCATAGAAAAAATATTTTGTAAAGATATTATATAGTTGTTGAAATGTATCTTGACAAATCCTATACCACAAATGTGATCATTGGGATGATAATAAATAACTAAATAAATTGCGGCCATCGTAGCATCGGCTAGTAGAGTAGGGTTAAATTGAAGCATTAATGTCCGAAACACGACATTTTTACCATCAAGCACGCCGTAGCCACGATCCACTTGCCCATTGCTCCCTGTCGAATAGGCTACCGGACCAGAACCGTATCACCAACCAGTTCCGGAAGACCACATCAATTTATCGACACAGACACGTTCACACACTGCAGAGCAGAGTTGTCGAGTAACAAATGGTTCGAATGGTTCTAAGCACTATGGGACAACATCTGAGATCATCAGTCCCCTAGACTTAGAACTACTTAAACCTAACTAACCTAAGGACATCACACATAACCATGCCAGAGGCAGGATTCGAACCTGCGATCGTAGCAGCAGCGCGGTTTCGGACTGAAGCGCCTAGAACTGCTCGGCCACAGCGGTCGGCCTCTCGAGTAATACTATGGACGTAACGCTACTATTTGCTAGTGTCTTCTCCATAAAGCTGCAATCGTTCCGTACCTCGCTCAAGTGGTCCAGATCCCATAAGTAACAATGTACGATCTTCTTCCATCCACTGATTACACGTACACGTAGCTCACTTCACAACAGGTAATATGCAACACCAAGTGACACAACATGGAAGACTGATTTTCCAGAGACTGAACTTTCTCCCTGATGCCAACGTACTCTCAAGCAGATATTCCGCCCACTGATCTCAACGGATCAAACTGAGTTTCATATCCATGTCCTTGTCTCTCCCTCCCCTTTCTCTCTCTCTTTCCGAATGGTATTATCCTATCTGTACTAGTTTCTCCCTCTCTTATGAACACTTACACCTAACGCGCTCAACTGTTCATTGAATATAGCTTTTTATATATAATTTTTGCACGCTGTGGTCCCCACAATTACAATGTCCATCACATTGATGTGAGCACCTAACAAAAGCCTGAATAACCAATCACTGCGAGACATGCAAGAAGAGTCATTGAGGTTTTGGAAGTTACCGACAGGGATATCGACCCCAGTGCCGTAGCCAGCTGCCCTAGGTTTGTCAGCGCAATGGCTCAGGAGCCATGGGGCTAACAGCCCGATCGAAGTAGCCCCACATATTCTCGACTGGGCTTAAATCTGGGAACTTTGGTAACCAGGAGGGTACGGTAAACTCATCCTTGCGCTTTTCGCACCACGGACGTACACTGCGAGCTCTGTGACACTTTGCGTTGTCCTGCTGGTTGAAGCCATGGTACTGTGGAAAAACGAGCTGTGTGTAGGGGTGGACATGGTCCTCAATGATAGATGCATACTTGTATGGATAGATTGTGCCTTCCAGACTGACGAGATCACCCAGGTAATGCCCTCCGGGCTGGACCCTTCCGACGGTTGTTGGAAGATGTCTACTTTCAAAAGTTTCACGTCGCACACGTTTACAGCCATCTGTCCCATGGAGCATGAAAAGTGATTCGTCTGAAAAGGCCACCTGTCACCGCTCATTGGTCGTCCAGCTGCGGTAATGGTGTGCAAATTCCAGCCTAAGTAGCCGATGAACAGTAGTCAGCATGGTTTCAAGATCCAGGCGCCTGCTGCGGAGGGTCGTACGTAGCAACAGTCGCTGAACCATCGTTGAGGAGACACTGTTTGTAGCCCCTTAGTTCATCTGGGCAGTCTGTTGCTTAACATCCGCACTTCTGCTAGGCCACACACTCCACAGCCTCTGCTCACGTCTGTCATCTATGGACCGTGGTGCACCGCATTTGCCTTGGTGCCGGTTTTGGATAGCATCATTTTGCCATGAACCGTATACTTCAACCAACGAGGCACATGAAAAATTTATAGTCTTAGCCGTTTTGGAAGTACTTCCAGCCTTGATCTGAAAGCCAATGATCATTTCCTTTCGATCGTCGGATAAATCGCTCCGTTTCCGCATTACGGTAAAACCTGCACAGTTTTCCCGTCCCCTCCGACACGCTTTATATACCCTCCAATGCTAGTGCTGCCAACTGCGATCTGAGAGTGGTTGTTGCACACTGACGCTGAACATAGGCGATGGTCACATTAACGTGACTAGACCGTGTACCATGGAAGTAATTTCTTGATGGTTTAACAAATTTTCTACCATCCTTCTGTTTCTTACAGCCAATGTATTCCACACACTCCTGTCCTTTGATTCTCTGGAGGACTGTGTCATTTCTTATCAGAATACTTCGAGTAACACATCTCAGATGCATCAATTCTCTTCGTTCTTGATTTTCCCGCATGCCATGTTCCACTTCCATAATATGCTTGGCTCCAGACGTACACTCACGGAAATTTCTTTCTCGGTGTAAAGCCTATACTTAATACTCGTATGCTTATTTTGGCGAGAAATGCTCACTTTGATTCTGCTAGTCTACTTTTTTGATGTCCCCATTACTTCACCTGTCACGCGTTATTCTGCTTCCAAGGCAGCAGAATTCTCCTTTCTTCTATTACTTTGTGCGAATCGTTATGTTAAGATTGACGCTGATCTCACTTATGCTACTTCTCAATTCTTTCGTATTTCATATGTTTACTTCCAATCCATATTCTGTTGTCGGTAGACTGTTCATCCTATTCAACAGGTTCTCTAATTCCCACTTTCACAGATTATAGCAATAACACTTTTGAACTTTAATTTTATTTTCTTTCTTGCAGTTTGAATACGCTTGTTGATTAGTATCGTAGAAACTGCATCCCTACCGTAATCTCTTTTTAATCCGACTACTTCTCTAATGGTCCTTCATTCTTATTGTTCCCTCTTGATCTCTGAACATATTATATACCACTGTCTTCTTTAGAGCCTATAGCTATTTATGAGAAAATGTACCACCACAGCTGTATCTTGAGAATGTCTTCATTGTCTCACACGACTAGTTTCGACGGCACATTACCGCCAACCTCAGGCCCCACCACTGCCCGAAGGGTATTAGATTTTCATGGCGCATTTATTTTGGAGTCCTTGTTACTAACAAATTTGGGCTAGCTTTCCTCAGGAGTCTCTACTCGACACCGTATTGTCTCCACCGTGTTTTTCTCTGAGAATTGCAAGTTTTTGAGACCGATTCAAATAGATAATCATCTAAAATGCAAAATGCCTTAATTTTCTTTTCCATTTTTCTGCGTATTGTTCTGGTCGGCAACTCGGATGCATGAGCTGTCAATCTAACTGTGTGACAGCTTTCTCAAATTTGTATAAGAGAAATCAGAACTCATACGAAAGCATAGAAACAGTCGTTTTCCCCTCGCTACATTTGGGAGTAGAACAAGAAAGATAATGACTAATGATGCTACAAGATACCCTCTGCCATGCACCTCATTGTGGCTTGCGGTGTACGAATGTTGAATAAAACATTCAGTAAATATACGTTTTTTAGCTCCAAAGAGTTTTATCACAGTCGCTTGTAGTAGTATACAGACGACCGTTCCCATTGGAGCATTTAAAAGACCAACAACGTTCCACGCCCGGACTGACCCACGCCGTACATCTCGCTGATTGCCGGCCAACTGTTTGGCAACGATCCGTTGCCGGCAGCGTCGGTAGCGTTCCAACGGCGCGCTGTTGGCACATAATTTATTGCAGCCAATAATCTTGACCATGGGCCTGTTGCCAAATCGGTATTACCGCTAACAGGCGCATTAAATTAAAGTTCTACTTTCACAGACAAGGGATATAAATCTCATTCGCCGAACGATCTCTTCAGTACGTTATCTTACTCCAGTCTGAGTCTTCTGCATTCAGGTCATAAGCAAGACCGTCCGTTATGAGCAGTGAGTAGGCATTTCCTTTGCATACAGTTCTGCAGCGCGCTTTGCTATTGCTTCTGATTGACGGAGAGTGCAGTCTTGTTGGTTAGAGCAGTTTCGTAACTCCGAAATACATCATTCTCATTTGCTCGTACAGACAAATATCCAACCACGTCTTGAAAAACATGAGTTTGGAGATTTTTACTGCAATTTGCGCATACGTGTAATTTACCTCAACAATGTCTTCATTAACACATAGAAATACCATTTGCAAGAATGCAGAAAAACTAAATTTCCACTTTCTGATGAATGGCAGCTATAAAAAAGAGAAAGATTTAGTAGCATCCCATTATAAGATTAAGGGCTATCTTCGGGAGAACATCAAACCAATAATTGTTCAGGGATAAATTTAAGAAGTGACATGAAATGGGTTAGGAAAGCGAAAGCAAGATTTAGAATTTTTGGAAGAGTCCTCGGAAAGTGCAGTGTATGGGTAAAGGAAACCACGTAAGAGATACTGATGCGACAAGTTCTAGAGTATTATTCTACTGTTTTTTACCTTTCTCAAGGAGGCATGACAAAACGGCGAAAGAATTCCAATACGCACTGCTAGTGTAACGCATTGTTCGAGGGAACTTACAGGAGAATCTTTAGATGAAAGGCGACAGTGTCTTTGCGGAGCCTAGCAGGGAACGAAAAGTTATCTGCATCTTACGCAGGAAGCATGCTACAGTATACAAGACACGAATCGCACGAAATAAAAATAGTAGAGAGACAGGGTTTCAGCCTCTCCCTAATGTAATTCAGTGTGTAGATCCAGCAAGTGTTAAAGGAAACAAAGAACAAATTTGTAAAGGGAATTAAAGTTAACTGAGAAGAAATAAGTACTTTGCGGTTGGCTTACGTCAGTGTAACCCTGTCCTCATGGCATAGAACTTGGAAGAGCAGTTGAACTAGTGTCTTGAAAAGAAAGTGTAAGATGAATATGAACAAATCACGTGATGCTACCGGAATTTGATTACGAAATGAGACGATAAAAATAGTAAATGAATTCTGCTATTACGGCAGGAAAATAACTGACGATGGCCAAAGACGAGTGGTTAAGAAAGTAGACTGACAGTAGGAAAGAAGATAAATTTTTAACGTCTACTATAAACTGAACTGTTAGGAAGTCCATTCCTAAGGAAACTCTACTCCGTTTCTAGAAAAAGAAGCCGGCATGAACCATGACACGTGTACTGCAACAAAAGGAAATGAACAAAGAACAGAAATATCGGAGCTCCGGTTCCTAAGAGGAGCAGTTGGGTACCCATTATCCGACAGGGGGAGCAAAGATAACATCAGAGAAGAACTGGAAGCGAAAAGTTTAAGTGAGCAGATTAAAGAATACAGAATAAACTGGAAGGGCCATGTCAAAAGAGTAAAAGAGGACGGAATGCAAAAATTAATGACGAAGTATTATCCAGTGGGCAGAAAATGTTTAGGAAGACCGAGGAAACATTGAAATACTGAACTATGTCAACCGGCGGGAGGGGGAAGGGGGACTGCTGATGTCTAATACATGCAGAAAGAATAAAGAGGGTGGAGGCTTTTCTGAAAGGATATGTCCAGAGTGTAGCCTTGTATGGAAATGAGGGATGGAGAATAAGCAATCCAGAAGCGAAGAGAACAGAAATGTGATGGTACAGAATAATGTAGAAATTAGACATGTAGATCGACTAACCGATGAGGAGATGCTTATCAAATTAGGTAAAAAGACATTTGTGGAAAAACTTGGTTGATAGAGGGATAAGTTGATAGGATAATACCTGAGGCATGAGGGAATCTTTATGCAGGAGTAGGCTTCCGTGGCCGTTGACAGCATCAATAAAATTTTAAACGTGTGTGACCGCATTGTCAGTACACACCGAGGAGACGAAAGTCATGGAATACCTTCTAATATCGTGTCGGACATTCTTTTGCCCGGCGCATTTCAGCACCTCGACGTCGCATGAAGTCAACAAGTTGTTGGAAGTCCACTGCAAAAATACTGAGCCACGCTGCCTCTATAGACGTTCATTAATGCGAAAGTGTTAGCAGAGAACGATTTCGTACACGAACTGACCTGTCGATTAAGTCTCATAAATGTTCGATGCATTTGTCGGGCAATCTGGGGTACAAAACCTTCCGCTCGAATTGTCCAGAATGTTCTTCAAACCAGTCGCTAACGTTTGTGCACGGTCGGTGACATGGCGCATTGTCATCCATAAAAATTTCATCATTGTTTGGGGACATAAATGGCTGCAAATGGTCTTCAAGTAGCCGAACATAACTGTTTCCAGTGAATGATCGGTGCCACTCCACGTAAAGAAAGCCCACACTATTATGAATCCACCACCAGTTGGCACAATCCCTTATCGACAACCTGGGTCCGTTGCTTCTTGGGGTCTGCGACACACTCGAACCCTACCATCAGCTCTTAGCATATGATACTAGACCTCATGTGACCACGGCACCGTTTTCCAGTCGTCTAGGGTCCAACCAAAATGGTCACGATCCCAGTAGAGGCGCTGCAGACGATGTCGCGTCGGTAGTCTGCTGCCATAGCCCGTTAACGTCAGATTTCGCCGCACTGAACGGATGCAGTCTTC
The DNA here is from genome assembly GCF_023864345.2 of Schistocerca serialis cubense. Lineage (NCBI taxonomy): Eukaryota > Metazoa > Arthropoda > Insecta > Orthoptera > Acrididae > Schistocerca > Schistocerca serialis. Next base: position 351,288,657 of record NC_064642.1, on the reverse strand, counting down.
TACATACCACGTTGATTTCTGCAGTTATTTCATGCAGTGTTGCTTGTCTGTTAGCACTGACAACTCTACGCGAACGCCGCTGCTCGTGGTCGTTAAGTGAAGGCCGTCAGCCACTGTGTCGTCCGTTGTGAGAGAAAGTGCCTAAAATTTAGTATTCTCGGCAAGCTCTTGACACTGTGGATTTCGGAGTATTGGATTCCCTAACGACTTCCGAAATGGAATATCCCACGCGTCTATTTCCAATTACCATTCTGCTTTCAGTGTCTATTAATTCCAGTCGTGTGGCCAAAATCACGTCGGAAACTTTTTCAGATGACTCACATGAGTACAAATGACAGCTCCCCCAATGCACTGCCGGCCGGTGTGGCCGAGCGGTTCTAGGCGCTACAGTCTGGAACCACGCGACCGCTATGCTCGCAGGTTCGAATCCTGCCTCGGGCATGGATGTGTGTGAAGTCCTTAGGTTAGTTACGTTTAAGTAGTTCTAAGGTCTAGGGGACTGATGACCTCAGAAGTTGTCCCATAGTGCTCAGAGCCATTTTGAACGTAATGCACAGCCATTCTACATCTTGTGTACACGAATCTACCGCCATCTGTATATGTGCTTATCGCTACCCCACGACTTTTGTAACCTCAGTGTATAAACTGAAGCGTTAGGAAGTCTATTCCGAAGTAAATTTAATTTCTACAAAAAGACGTCGGACGAACCGTCATATGTGGGAGAGACCTGTGCACTGTGATAGAAAGAAATGAACAGAGAATAAAAGCATCTGAGATCCGATTTCTAATAGGAGTAGTTGGGTACATACTGAAACTTCCTGGCAGATTAAAACTGTGTGCCGGACCGAGACTCGTACTTGGGACCTTTGCCTTTCGCTGGCAAGTGCTCTACCAACTGAGCTACCCAAGCACGACTCACGCTTCGTCTCACAGCTTTAATTCCGCCAGTACCTTGTCTCCTACCTTCCAAACTTCACTTGCCCGCGGAAGGCAAAGTCCCGAGTTCGAGTCTCGGTTCGGCACACAGTTTTAATCTGCCAGGAAGTTTCATATCAGCGCACACTCCGCTGTAGAGTGAAAATTTCTTTCTGGGTACATACTATTCGACAGGAAGAGGAATGCTGATATCAGAGAAGATCTGCAAATGAAAAGCTCAAATGAGAAGATTAAGGAGTATAGAAACAACTGAAAGAACCATGTTGCAAGAATAAAAGACGTCGGAATACCAAAATTAATTATGAATTATGAGTGATTGGGCAGAAGATCTTTAGGAAGGCCAAGGAAGAAATGAAAAGATCAATAATGTCAACCAACAGGGACTACAAAGCAAAGGCCTAACACACGCAGAAAGATGAAAAATGATGAATGCTCTTCTGAAAGTATTTGTCTGGAGTGTAGCCTTAAGCGGAAGTGAAACCCGAACGGTAAGTAGTTTAGACAAGAAGTGAAATGTGACGTCACAAAAGAATGTAGAAAATTAGTTGGGTAAATCGAATAACAGATGAGGAGATGCTGAATCAAATTAGGTGAAAAAGAAATTTCGTTGACAGAGAGATCTGTTGATCTTCCTGAGGCATGAGGGATTCTGTATGTGAGCGTAAACATCCGCAACCGTTGACAGCGTCAATAAAATTTTCTGGTGACCGCATTGTCAATATACAGGGTGAAAAGTATTTAAACCGACAAACTCTGGGAGGTTGTAGGGGACATCAAAACAAATATTTTTCCCTAAAGTCATTTTTTCCTATGAGGAGTATTTAAACCGGTAGAGAAAGATTTCTCTGGCAGCAAATTAATTAAACCAACAAACACTTTTCCATTTTTTACGACCAAGAGACAACAATTAGGTATCAGATACTGCCCAATTAAACAGTCCCCAACACCGACCCACACATTAACGAAGAACCGCACTTGATGAGCGCTAGTAACTGTGACATGTGGGTTATCCTCACTCCAAACATGCGAGTTGTGCATGTTGAAGACTCCATCACCCCCGAACGTTGCTTCATCGGTAAACAACACAGAGGATGGAAATGTAGGATGCATTTCACACAGTTCCAGGTACCACTGCGAAAACTGTGCTCTGGGTGGATAATCAACTGGTTCCAGATCGTGGACACGCTGTAAGTGAAATAGACATAACAATTGCTCTCGAAGGACGGTTCTTACATTCGTCTGATTCGTCCCCATGTTACGTGCAATTTCACGAGTGCTGATTGAAGGATCCCGCTCCAGATGCTGGAAGACAGCTTCCTCAACTTGTAGCGTTCTTATGGTGCGACGGCGTCCCTGTCCAGGTAATCTGCTAAATGACCCGGTCTTACAGCAGCAAAGGTCGTATGATGCGGGATACGGCGATTAGGATATTGTTGTTGATAAACCCGCTGTGCAGCTCGTCCGTTGTGGTGCCCTACGTAGTACGCACCAACCATATCAGTTGTAAGTAGGCTGTTTAGGTTTTTATACTGGTAACGCCACGTATCGCTCTGTATGAAAATCACTGGCTGTGCTGTGTGCAGTCTGTTGCTGGGTGGCATTGTTGTAATATTCGCTATTGTAGTGTTGGGCTGTTGGCTGTTAACAGCGCGTAGCGTTACGCAGTTGGAGGTGAGCCGCCAGCAGTGGTGGATGTGGGGAAGTGAGATGGCGGATTTTTGAGAGCGGATGATCTGGACGTGTGTCCATCAGAAACAGTACATTTGTAAGAATGGATGTCATGAACTGCTATATTTGTTATGACTTTTGAACACTATTAAGGTAAATACATTGTTTGTTCTCTTTCAAAATCTTTCATTTGCTAACTATGCCTATCAGTAATTAGTGCCTTCAGTAGTTTGAATCTTTTATTTAGCTGGCAGTAATGGCGCTCGCTGTATTGCAGTAGTTCGAGTAACGAAGATTTTTGTGAGGTAAGTGATTTGTGAAAGGTATAGGTTATTGTTAGTCAGGGCCATTCCTTTGTTGGGATTTTTGAAAGTCAGATTGCGTTGCGCTAAATATATTGTGCGTCAGTTTAGTTCAGATGCTCTGAGCACTATGGGACTTAACATCTTAGGTCATCAGTCCCCTAGAACTTAGAACTACTTAAACCTAACTAACCTAAGGACATCACACACATCCATGCCCGAGGCAGGATTCGAACCTGCGACCGCAGCAGTCCCGCGGTTCCGGACTGCAGCGTCTAGAACCGCACGGCCACCGCGGCCGGCGTCAGTTTAGTGTTGAACAGAATAGGTAAAGAGCGAAATGTCTGAGTACGTTCAATTCTGCTCAGCTGTTTGAAAATCAAATAATGTGAGAGATTTATCAGCACAGTAATTCAATAATGTTTCGAAGGGGATGTTTCACAGAGTATTCACTCCAGGTGTATCGCTAGATTAGTAAACAGAGACAATGCACTACTGCACTGGCGGACAGCAGGTGCCTAAAATTTAAGATCGTAATACGGCCTATAACAACTGAACAGCGTAACACGGCCTCCACCGGTTTAAATAATCCTCATAGGAAAAAATGGCATTAGGGAAAAATATTTGTTTTGATGTCCCCTACAACTTCTCAGAGTTGGTCGGTTTAAATACTTTTCACCCTGTATAAAATTCTGCCACGTTTCCACCACTTTGCTCGTGGCCTTCCTCAGACCCACAGGAAAGTAGCCGGCTGGTGTGGCCGTGCGGTTCTAGGCGCATGTCTGGAACCGCGTGACCGCTACGGTCGCAGGTTCGAATCCTGCCTCGGGCATGGATGTGTGTGATGTTCTTAGGTTGGTTAGGTTTAAGTAGTTCCAAGTTCTAGGAGACTGATGACCAGAGATGTTAAGTCCCATAGTGCTCAGAGCCATTTGTACCATTTGAACAGTAAAGTAAGGAGCGTAAATACTATAGAAGAATCCTGAAGAGTTAACAAAATTAACAGGTTCAAGTGGATGTAGATTGCAGTACTTTGATGTAGGGGCTTGCTCAGGAGATTGGAGAGCCGCCTCAGACCCGTCTTCCGAGTGAGCACTACAACAACAGCGACAACAAAAGGCCTTTCGTTACCGTAGGTTTCACGCGTTCGTTCTAGCCCGACCTCCGCGTTGTCTGAGCCCCAGGAGAAACAGGCCACGCCAGCTGCCAATTGTGGCGGCTGATTCGCCGCGTCATGCCGCAGCCGCGGCACAATGCGCGGCCGATAGCTATCAGCTGGGACCTCTCTCGCTGCTCACTGGGACGAGTAACGGCCCAGTCTGCTCGCCTGCCGGCCTGCACGCCATCCACGAACTGTTCTCGGGGGAGGGGGGCTCATAATAAATAATGGCGTGCAGGGTCGGCGCGGCGCGCGTGCTGTTATGCGGCGGCGGCTTTCCAGAAGAAACCGTGGGAGTGCCGGCGGGGCGGCACGAGGCGAGGGCGCCGGGTCGAGCCCCGGCGCCGGAGAAAGCCAGCCGCCGGCTACCGTGGGACGCGGCGGCGGGTATAGGGCGGTATGCGGCGAATTCAGCGGAGCCTACGTCTTAGGCTCACCGGTGCCTTTCGCACTACACATAGGCCGGCATTGCGCTATCAAATTTCTTTGTCAAAGATTTGATCAAAGATGTGGTCAAACATTCCGTCAAATATTTTGACAAAGATCTTTGACGTAGTGCTAGAAGGGGTATTACCACAGTCTAACATAACAGTCGTGACACTTCGCCTCGATTTTGTTGCCTACAGCGCCAGCAGCGCCCCAAGCGGCCGGTAGGTTGAACTGTGAGTTCGGCGCGATCGTGAAAGCGAGTAGTGATTGTTTATTTTGATTTATACAATGGTTTTTACCATCGGGAGCGTTAGTAGCGCAATAAATTGCAGCAACAACAGGAAGAAGACACCACAGCTGTCTCTTTTTAGGTTTCCTAAGGATCCTGAGAGGTATATACCATCATGTTACTAAACTGTATCGTCAGGATTCACTTGCAAACTATATGTGTATAAATGATGAATGTTTCGTTTTAGGAGCAGAAATGGCTAGTTAATAGCAGACGAGAAGACCTTATGAAGAAAGACCCAGTTTACCTGTATAATAACATTACGTTTTGTCCGCTACATTTCGAAGAAAATCAGTTCATGAACGCAGACAATAACAAACTCTTGCGGAATGCAGTACCCACACTGTTTGACATCCCAAATAAGCCACCTCAACTTACGATGAAGAGGAAACCGCCACAAAGATTCGACAGTCAATCTAAAGCTGTAAAACAGTCGTATGACACAGAAGCAACCAGTTCAGCTCTCCATGTATCAGTGCCAGATTCGTGCGAATCGTCACCACAGACGTGCTTTGACGATAAAGTGGTTAGATTAAGTGCAGCTGTCCGTGTCTTACAAAAGCGTGTGAAGTGTGAGAATGTGCAGATCGAGCGAAACTATTACGGGACAAGGAAAGTACCTACAGACAGATTGTTTGAAAATTATTCAAATATTCGGTTTTTCGTGAAATGTAATGTAATCAGCTCATTATAATATTTTCAGAATATTTCTGCCACTATTTGGCAGTTGCTTGTCCCACTTAGAATAATATAAAGATGAAGATCGTACTTGTGGCAACAGGCGACAATGTCACACACAGTAGGCCTACAAAACGATAAACGAGCTGTCGATCGCTTTTGCATGTAGAGGAACATGTCTGTGCTTCTTACATGTGAATCTGTGTGTTTATATTCTTTTGATATCAACGTGGTAAGCTGCAATTCTGTCCAATGTCACAAGTGTTTCTTCACGAACGTGTTGTAGCTTGCCACTCTATTCATGGTTTTTGTTCATACTTCCGCTTCTTTTAGAATCATTAATAGAAACATATATGCCTTCTGATCCTTCACAAACTCTTGGAGGCAAGAAAATAACTCGAATAATTCGGAAATTACGTAGGAAATGGATGCAAACAAACATTATGCTTACGACACGTCTGACGTTCACCTTACCTGCCGCTCGGAGCGCTAGTGTCGCTCCAGCTGTCGAACGGCAACAACTTTTACAGCAGTGAGTGTCGCGACTGTTATGTTAGACTGTGGTATTACACTGTGCCGGCCGAAGTGGCCGTGCGGTTAAAGGCGCTGCAGTCTGGAACCGCAAGACCGCTACGGTCGCAGGTTCGAATCCTGCCTCGGGTATGGATGTTTGTGATGTCCTTAGGTTAGTTAGGTTTAACTAGTTCTAAGTTCTAGGGGACTAATGACCTCAGCAGTTGAGTCCCATAGTGCTCAGAGCCATTTATTACACTGTCATCATATTTTTCGTCAAAGTTCAAGATGGCTGACAACAACAACTTGTTATTAACCGCAGCAGTTGCATATACCACAACTGCACTCTGTGCACATGCGGATGAGAAGCGGAAGAAAAAAAAGGAAACATACCTGGGTGAAGCCGTAGGTTTTACGGCCACACGATAAAAACATTCAGCAAGACTTGTTACGTGAGCTTATAGTGGAGGACATCAAGTCGTACATCAATTGCTTAAGAATGGATGAGCATACATTTCTGTAGGTGCCCAGTGAAGTGTGTCCTCGTATCACAAAGCACAATATTCTCTTAAGAACTGCTACATCTGCAAAAGACAGGCTCACTGTAACACTCTGATTCCTTGCTACAGGAGAGGGTTAGGTTAGGTTAGGTTAGGTTAGGTTAGGTCAGATCGGGTCAGGTCTCCAATCTTCTTAATCTATTTTTTTATTTAGCGTGCCTCACGTTGTCAAGCGCCTCATCAGCTTCATACATCTCTATTAATTTTGTTTATAAAAATACTACAGATGACAGAACACTGCAGCGATGCTAACGCTCCACGTGGTAACATGTCACACTGCAGTGAACAGAAGACAAGCGACTTCTTTGATCAAATCTACAGTGAGGCCCTAGATTTGATCAAATATTGGACGACATTTGACAAAGTTCCCTATTACACCTTTGACAAAGATTTTTGACAAACATATTTGTCAAAGAAATTTGATAGTGTAATACCGGCCTTGTCGAGGGATTATTGGTGATTCTCAGGGAATGTCCGACGAATATCGTGGTACGTTACAGGGCAGCGCTGTATTGCTTGGGATTGAACTATAAGATTGTGTGTACAGGATCACAGGAAATCATATTACTGACACATTTACGAACCTGGAAGTCAGATGAATGGCAGTCAGATTGGGACACTAGGAGCACTGCAAAGCGTGTTTACTATATGTTCACAAGCCTTAAGAACAGGCTTAAACTGCACCACATTGCCCCTACGCAAGGTCTGGTGCACCCATTAACAAGTCATGGTCCATATCCCAAACATTTGCATCGAGTGGGATGTAGTAACACATTAATCTGTGAATGTGGAGACGAAGATTACGATAATTATGTGGTTCTCCGATGGCCCCTTTTTCAGATAGAGAGATACTGCAGACAATTTGTCTGCGATCTGCAGACAATCATCAGTAACCAAAGCTTGTGGACGACAGTTAACATGATTGCACGTAGAATATCTAAAAGGCAACTGCTTAAATTTCAGTCTATAGGATCAACTGGGCGCTGTGAATATTAAAATAACGTCCACATATCACAAGAACCATTATCGACAATTATATATATATATATATATATATATATATATATATATATATATATATATATATATATATATACTGCTGGCCACCGTAAATGCAACACCCTGAAGGAAGCATCCGAATCAAGTGAAATTTACACCATGAGTTTGCAGCGATGAGATATGCAACTGATTAGAATTTCAGCGCAGACGCACATCACGCGCGCCTGTGGCGCCACCTCATAGCGCCATTTAAGGCTTGGCGATTTCGACGAGTGTACGTTCGGCACGTGTGTTTACCTTTTGGTTGTTTCACAAGACGATCAGCTATGCCTCGTAGACAACAGCGAACATCTTTTGATCAAGTATCCGAGTTCGACAGAGGAAGGATAGTGGCTTACCGAGATTGTGGATTATCATACAGAGAAATCGCTAGTCGTGTTGGACGAAACCAAACAACTGTAATGCGGATATGTGACCGTTGGATGCAGGAGGGTACGACGGACCGACGTGGTCGATCGCATTCACCTCGATGCACCACTGCACGTGCTGATAGGCAAATTGTGCGCATGGCAGTGACGGATCGCTCAGTGACATCCCCAACCATAGCACAGCACATTGCGTCTGTAACGCATCATCCAGTGTCTGCGCGTACCATTCGACGCCGTTTACAGCAGAGTGGTCTATCCGCAAGACGTCCATTGCTTCGTCTACCATTGACGCAGAACCACAGACGTCTCCGTCGCCAATGGTGTGATGACAGACGGATGTGGACGGCAGAATGGAATGGCGTTGTCTTTCCTGACGAGGCACGCTTCTGTCTGCAGCACCACGTCGGATTCGAGTGTGGAGACACCGTGGAGAGAGGATGCTGGACAGCTGCATTATGCACCGCCACACTGGTCTTGCACCGGGTATTATGGTATGGGGCGGTATTGGATATTACTCTCGCATGCCTCTAGTACGCATTGCCGGTACTTTAAATAGCCGGCGCTACATATCCGAAGTGCTGGAGCCAGTTGTCCTTCCCTGCCTTCAGGGCTTGGCCACAGCCATATTTCAACAGGATAATGTGCGACCACATGTGGCACGCATTGTCCAAAGGTTCTTCGTCAATAACCAGATTGAATTGCTTCCCTGGCCGTCTCGCTCTCCGGATCTTTCGCCGATAGAAAACATGTGGTCCATGGTTGCTCAACGAGTGACCCAGATTACATCCCCAGCTGCCACACCAGATGATCTTTGGCAACGTGTGGAAGCTGCTTGGGCTGTTGTACCCCAGGAACACATCCAACGTCTCTTTGAATCAATGCCGAGACGTGTGGCAGCGGTAATCTCCAACAATGGCGGCTACTCTGGCTACTGATTCTGGCAGAAACCACATGTCACAGACGTCTGTAAACGTAATCATTTGATACTTGGTCAACATGTTATCTGCAAAATAAATTTTGTTGTGCTACCTCTTGTCTTTCTTGGTGTTGCATTTACGGTGGCCAGCAGTGTATATATATATATATATATATGTGTGTGTGTGTGTGTGTGTGTGTGGTGTGTGTATATATAAACTCACAGGCGAAGGATACCGTCTACTATCACACACAGTCACAGATAAATGTTGTAACACCGAAACCGATTTGCCCAAACGATGACTGAAATTCTATGGACGCATTATGAGACCTGATGACAACCAACTAACAAAGAAATTTTTAACGTACCTACAGAAACTGGAAACAACAACAGTCTAGATAAAATAGGTCCACATTGATCTAAAAAATGCCAAAATCTAACCAACAGACATCGAAGATCAAAACGTCTTCAGACATAAGACTACAGCTGGGAAATTTCATCAGAAGACAAACCCAAGGTACCTAGAAGAAAGTTGTAAGATGAACGTCGAGCTAAGCATAGCGAGGCCGGCCGAAGTGGCCGTGCGGTTAAAGGCGCTGCAGTCTGGAACCGCAAGACCGCTACGGTCGCAGGTTCGAATCCTGCCTCGGGCATGGATGTTTGTGATGTCCTTAGGTTAGTTAGGTTTAACTAGTTCTAAGTTCTAGGGGACTAATGACCTCAGCAGTTGAGTCCCATAGTGCTCAGAGCCATTTGAACCATTTTAAGCATAGCGAGGTGGTGAAACAATTCTGGAAGAACAAGAAAAATAACAACCACAGGTCATAGTTTGCTTTATGTTATCCTCTATGGGTCTAAACAATGTAAATAAATAAATAAGAAACATTAAACTAAGGAAAGAAAGAAAAAATGCTATGACCAACTAGACGGATACGTGTACACTCGAGGATTGTCGAGGCACGCGCATACTGGTGCGAGCAATGTAAAATAGTGTAGCGCCAATAGGTTTAAAAGTAGTTATACTCGTAGTTAGTCGGCAAACCTCGAGTTACTCCGAGGCTGCCAGTAACGTATCTATAGTAATATGAGCTGCAATTTATTCACTTGAAACTTGAGTTAATTCCTTTGGTTTATTTTTTTTTAATTGATTCTTAGTTTCAGTTTCTGTTTTATTTCTACGTTAATGTTTCCGACGGTTCCTGTTAACTGAATTTATTACTATATACAAAGTATAAATCTTTTATATCACCATGGTTATTGAATACTCAAGACTTGTTTCGAATTTCCAACAATGTACGGTGTCTGATCAAAATTATCGGACGCCCCAACGTAAAGCGGAATTGATCATTAGGTGTCACTGGAGGCGGATCCACCAGTATAAAAGGAAGCAGGGAGTATTGTGTAGTCAGTAGAGAAGAAGTGACAGCATAATGGATCGGTCAGGGTAGTTCAGTGACTTCTAAAGTGGAAAAGTCGTTGATTGTCACCTCAGTAACAAATCCAGTAGATACATGTCAACGTTTCTAAGGTGGCCGTCTTGGCTGTTGATGAAAAGATTGCGAAGTGAAAATGCGAACTAACTACCACAGCTAAACCAAAACCAGGAAGACCTCATGTACTGCTCGACAGGGCCATCGGGCATTGTGGAGAGTTCAATGAAGTCAGCGAAAGATCACTCTTGAGTTCCAACGAGGTACCAGCAGTTCAGTCAGCATAGTGACTATGCGTAGGGAGTTAAAAAGAGTGGAGTAAAATGGTCGAGCAGCTCCTCATAAGCCACACACCAAAGCGATGCCTGATGTTCTTAGGGCGACGCCTATGGACAGTGCATGAGTGAAAACTGCTGATTTTGGTGATGAAACATGCTATACCATTTCGCAGTCAGATGGAAAAGTTGAGTTTGGCGAGTGCGTGGAAAACGTTGCCTGCCATCGTGTGCAGTGCTAGCAGTAAAGTACGGATAAGGTGGTGCTGCGGTCGTCGCGGTTAGGGTGTATTCCACCTACTGTACTTATGAATACGCTAAATGCGGAAGGATATGGTTTTACAGCATTGTACACTGCTTACATCTGAGGAACAATTCGGAGACGATGACTGTTTGTAGCAGCATGGAAATAACATTCCTGAAACGAAGTGGCCTACCCGCGCTCCCTACTTGAACCTAATGGAACAAGTCTGGAATGAGCTAGAACGTGTGATTCTCGTTTACTTCCCACTAGCATCCAACATCATTACCTTTTCTGGTTTCTCCTCTTGAGGGAGTTGGTCTGCCTTTCTTCCAAGCACTTTCGGATGCTTCATGAAAGGTGTCCACATCGGAGTTCAAGTCGCCATAAAGCCCAAGGTGTACACACTAGAGCTGCTCATAAAACATCAGTATATCAGTATTCTTCACAAGAAAATTATCGATATACATCGACGATATTTATTTCCACAATATAACGATATGTCGATGCCTAAATGGTAGTATTGAGGGCCGATATTTGTATTTTATATTATATTTTTTTCTTTGAAATCGTTCTTTTGAAATTGTTGTAGAACATAATTTTACTATCACTGTGTGAAGGAATCCTGCAATGTTTTGAGCTTTCATCACATGCAGTCGTTCTCTTTATGTGAAGCAAGTGTAGGTGACACAAGGAAGATGTAGGATTGCACTGGGGGGGGGAGGGGGGGGGGGGGTTGGCGATGTTATTGGAATAACTAGATTCCCGTAGTGAAGAAGTAGCACAACCGTTAGGTAAAAAAATAAAAAAAATTAACGAAACTAGGTGTTGCATCTTCACATCAGCGCTCTTCAGAACAAATTGCTCAAAATCATGAAGAAAAATGTAAATGACAACATTGTTCTCTTTGGTGGGCGAAGACGTGTGATAGGAAAGATGATGTAATCTGTGCTCGGCGCTACCAACACAAACTGTAACATTCAACTTCACCGCGCAGTTTTGACACTACGACTGCTAGCTCGCTGGCGTTGGCAGAAATGAGAAAACAGGCGTCGACGTCAAGCGTTCCGCACAGTTCCAGTATGTGAGGAAACCGAACAAACCAGCACCTTTTGTTGTGCCACATACATGCAATTACCATTGTTAGCAAAGTGGTTATTCACATGCGTGAACGTGCAGTTCTTGCTCTATGGGGGGATAGGCAAGCCGCCAGCTTGTTGATGTACAGAATACCTAATAATAAATCACTACTTGGATATGTAGCTTTAACACTGGCATTATATTTACAATGTGCAGCCGAAATTTTTATAGGCCGGTACGCCGCTGTTTCGTTCGTCGATAAATCGATACTTTTTAAGTATCGATATATCAGACTACCGATATTTTTAAAAATATCAACAATCCTAGTACACAACCCACATTCATGTTCACTAACAGGACAATCGATCATATAGTGCAAATTGCGTTTCTACAAGATAACACTCAACACGTTACTACATGCAATGGAAATTGAATTAAACGATCGAGAGAATTGGTAAGTGGGTGTAGTTCGTAAAACCTTCGGTGTAGGCACTACGGTCCAAGCAGCCATTTATTAACAGTGGGAACTATAGGTCTCCAAATTACCAATCAATAAATTACAGAAGAATGGAAGAGAAAATACGGATACGCTAGTGGACGATCGTATTGACTTTAGGAAACGTAAAGGCACTATAGAGGCAGTTCTGAGATTCTGCTTAATGATAATAAGACCTAAATGAATTCAAGACACATTAATATGATCTAACAACCTAGACAGAGCTTTCGTCGGTGTAAAGCGTTGCAAGATGATAGAAATGCTAAGCAAAATGTATGTAAGCTAAGGGCAAAGACGGGCATACAAAGTGTGTGCAAGCATAAAAAGGAACAAGAAAACCGACAGACAAGAAGGAAGTGATCTGATTAGAAAGTGTGTAACACAGGGATGCAGTCATGCTCCGCTAACGTTCAATCTCTGTATTGAATAAGCAATGAAGGAAGTAAAAGAATGGTTCCGGAGTATACCAGCGATAAAAGTCACTTATCAAATTTTTATCCTCACTGAAAGTGAGGGACAATTGCAGGACCTGCTAAATCGAACGATCAGCGTAATAAGGACATTATGTGGATTGAAACCGAAGAAAGACGAAGGCAGTGAGGAGTAGCAGAAATGAGATCAGCAATACTAGTACTGGGGACTGCAAAGCAGACGAAGTGAACCAGTTTTATGACGTATATATGCAGACTGAAGGAACGAATGAAAACCGTACCAAGGCCGGGATGCCTTCAGGGCTGTCGATTAATCCTAAGAGTACGATGGGGTGGAGATCACTTGGGAACAGCACGTTGAAAGGCATCCCCTGTATGCTCAATAATGTTCATGTCTGGGGAGTGTGGCGACCAGCGGAATTTTTTAAACTCAGAATAGTCTTCCTGGGTCCACTCCGTAGCAATTCTGGACGTGAAGGGTGTTGCATTGTCCTGCTGGAATTGCCCAATTTCGTCGGCATGCACAATGGACATGAATGGGTGCAGGTGAGCAGACAGGATGCTTATGTACGTGTCACCTGTCAGAGTTGTATCTAGACGTCTCAGGGTTCCCATATCATTCCAACTGCACATACATCATACCATTACAGAGCCTCCACCAGCTTGAACATTCCCCTGCCGACATGCAGGGTCCATGGATTCATGAGGTTGTCTCCATACGCGTTCACGTCCATCCGCTGTATACAATTTGAAAAGAGACTCGTCACAGTACGGTGTCGGTATTGATAGGCCCAGGCGAGGTGTAAAGCTTTGTGTCGTGCTGTCATGAAGGGTATACGAGTGGGCCTTCTGCTCCGAAAGCCCATATCGACGATGTTTCGTTGATTGGTTCGGACGCTGGCACTTGTTGATGGCCCAAACTGAAATCTGCGGAAATTTGCGGAAGGGTTGCACTTCTGTCACGTTGAACATTTCTCTTCAGTCGTCGTTGGCCCCATTCTTTTAGGATCTTTTTCCGGCCGCAGCGATGTTGGAGATTTGATGTTTTACCGGATTCTTGATATTCTCGGTCCACTAATTAAATGGTCGCCCGGGAAAATTCCCAGTTCATCGCTGCCTCGGAAATGCTGCGTTCTATCGCTCTTGCTCCGACTATAACACCACGTTCAAACTCACTTTAACGTTGATAACCTGCCATTGTAGCAGTAGTAACATGTGTGAAAACTGCCCCTATCTGACTATATAAGACACTTGTCTTATATAGGCGCTGCCGGCCTCAGCGCCGTATTCTGCCTGTTTACATATCTCTGTGTTTGAATACACAAGCTTATACCAGTTTCTCTGGCGCTTCAGTTGAAGAAGTTACACGACGCTGCTTAAATCCGAGCTGTATCTGCGGTCGTGTTGAATGGTTAACCACGGAAAGCCATGAAAGACGCTCCGGACAGAAATTCTTGTGAGGAGAACTAAGGAGAATAGCGTGTACGGTCCGCATTTCTGTGCGGAGAAAATACCAGAAGTTGCACACATGGACCAGAAGGCGACCGTCTAGCAGGTGCCAGGGGACAGCAGTAGTGGAGAAGTCTGGGCTGGGCTCTGACTCAGAGGCGCGCAGAGGGGACTGGCGGCTGGGAACTGGCAACTAGCAACTGGGACACAGCCAGGCTGGCACGCCCCACTCTGAAACAGGTGCGGGCGCCGGCCGCCACTTGTTCACAGCAATGGACACTACACCACGGCTGGCTGAAACACGTGCTACGTGTTCCAATTCGTAGACAACGAAGATCACCTGTATAAATACCAACATGGGTTCTGTAAAAGCACACCATGAGAAACACAAAGCACTCTATTCCTAAACTAAGTATAGAGCGCCGTAAACAAAGACGACATGGTTGATGATGTTTCAATGACTTCCGCTAGGTATTCAGTAAATCCTGCACTGTCGTTCAGTGAACAAAAAACGAGCTTACCATACGACTACATTTTTGACTGGACTCGGGAGTTACTGAGTGTAAGAGGCAAAATCAATTCATTTTTCTTGCCGCGATCGACAGCTTAAAGGCAATGCCGAGTTCCCCAAGGGAATGCTGCAGGGCCGCTTCTGCTTACAGCGCTATAAATGATCCATCAGATAACGTCGAAAACTTCACGAGGCACTACACAGAAATATTTTGGAACTCCTAAAACAGGTTAGTTCAGCCACATCAACACTTAGAATCATCATTGTAAATCTCGGGAAGACACAAATCAGAGCCGGCCGCCGTGGCCGAGCAGTTCTAGACGCTTCAGTCCGGAACCGCCCTACTGCTACGGTCGCAGGTTCGAATCCTGCCTCGGACGTGGATATGAGTGATGTCCTTAGGTTAGTTAGGTTTAAGTAGTTCTAAGTCTATGGGACTCAAGACCTCAGATGTTAAGTCCCATAGTGCTCAGAGCCATTTGAACCATTTGAGCACAAATCAGACGGTTAAAAATTGCATTGAGCAGTACACAATTGTACTATATTATTTTTATTGCTGACAATCGATTTCCGTCCTGAATCAAAGAAAGTTCTGGTGCTACAGCAAAAGAGAAAACCAAATACCAAGTGCACACAACTCTAAAAAATAAACAGTTACTCATCACGTGTATAACCATTCCATTTAGAGAATCACATGTTATTACATTATACCAAACTGTAACTAAATTCCGGCCGAACAGGCATCAGAAGGCCCAACGGTACCGACCGACCTCGTGTCGTCCTTAGCCGATATAGTCGCTGGATGCGGATGTGGAGAGCATCTGGTCAGCACACCGCTCTCGCGACTTGAGCTCCTCCATTGTCCTCACAAGGTCTGAGTGCACCGCGTTTGCCCACAGCGCTCAGCAGACCCGGACGGTTACCCATCCAAGAGCTTGCCAAGCCCGACAGCGCTTAATTTCGGTGCTCTGATGGGAACCGATGTTACCACTGCGGCAAGGCCGTTGGCGTTATTACAAGTTAGGACTTACAAAAGGCTATTCAGCTATGTGTTGTCCAATTGCAACGGCAAATAAAACTTATAGAATATGCCATTTTGTTATGTCTAACGGTTATCTCGTAACAAAATCGGAAACGTTTGTGTACACCCTATTGTCCCACTTCGAACTTAAGGGCCCTAGGTCGTTATGATGGAGGCCGGAGCCTTCCAAAGATATACGACTATCGACTTAAAAAATGGTTCAAATGGCTCTGAGCACTATGGGACTCAACTGCTGAGGTCATTAGTCCCCTGGAACTTAGAACTAGTTAAACCTAACTAACCTAAGGACATCACAAACATCCATGCCCGAGGCAGGATTCGAACCTGCGACCGTAGCGGTCTTGCGGTTCCAGACTGCAGCGCCTTTAACCGCACGGCCACTTCGGCCGGCCTATCGACTTAACCAGTCTGTCAACAAATCGAAGATGTCATGACGTGTCGTAATTCGACTAGTGACTGCATGCACAAGGTTTTACATTATTTATTCATTCACATTTTAACATTAATTATCGTGTTAGATTGTTGTAGCAGCATGAATAAAACATTTAAAACAAACATGCGTAAACTCATACAATAATAAAGCAGCTCATACCAGTCCAATGTAGTAAAAATTATAAAAAAATTATAAAGAGGAAATGTGTTTACTTGTTCAGTTAGGTCGAATAAAAATCCTCAGTGGAGAAGAACCAATATTTGGACGTTACAGTTCATTAGCTTTAACGCTAATATAACTTACAAGTGTACACCACTTTGTTTTCACATATCGAACATTGTCATAATGTACGGAAAAAAACGTAATGCAGATATAGGATTAAATTATAGCAAAGTATACAGGCACAACTGTGTAATTGTCTACACACACTGATGAGTTTAAAATAGAGGAAATGTACGTACAAAGCACTGAGACCAAAGAAATAGAATTACTGGCTAACAACTGCGACAGAACATTTAAGAAGACTGGATGTCTATGTTTTTCTCCCTAAAATTTACTACCTTAGTCTGTAAAAATAAAATAAAGAAATTGTCTTTGTATCTCCACACCGGCAGAAGATAACAAATGAATTAAAGTATTTAATCATACGTGTGATTCAGGATCGAGATCGATTATCTTAAATAAAAATAAACTAATACAGCTATGTATTGTACACAGCAAGTTATAACATCCCTAAAAGCACCGCCTGCACAAAATAGGTGTCATTAAGTTGACATAATTTACGTATTTCATTCACTAATGTCCTGTGGGAACTTACCTTTAAGAAGGAAAGTCTTCATTGCTGAAAAACGTACTGTAAGAATAATATGTCGTGCTCTCCAATGACCATCTTGTAAACATTTCTCTCAGGAGTCAAGCATTTCAACGACTGCTTCACAGTATATTTATTCCTTCATGTGGTTTGTGGAAATAATCCAGTGCAATTCAAAAGGAAAACTGATGTACATGATTGCAACACCGGAAGAAAGGATGGCATTCATCACTTTAGCACATAAAGGGGTGCACAATGCTGCCACCAAAATTATTGATCATGTACCCAATTACATAATATGTCTGACAGACAGAAAAGTTAAATTTAAAAAGTTTTGCTTTACTATTCTCTCTCTCTCTCTCTCTCTCTCTCTATGCTATAGAAAATTTCTACTTTTGTAGTGTGTAAATGGTGATTGTTAAGGAATCACTAACTCACATCTGTATTAAAAAGTGTGTTAAAAAGAAGAAATCTTGTAAATATCTAGAATATTTACATATGAACGTGTAAATTGGTTGTAAAATGACTCGCACCACATCGATACGATTGATCTTACGAATGACTGATGGACGTGAAACTAACTAAAGAATCGTTGTATATAGGAAGACTGGAAAGCCAGAAAACTATGGCAAAATACAGGAAGACGTGCGGAGGATCGATGACTGCTGCAGGCCTTGGATTTTGACCATGAACGTAAATGAATGTAACGTATTGCTCGTAAATAGGCGAAGAGATCCATTATTGTTCGATTATGCTATCGGCGACAAATCAGTGGAAACAAAATCAATCATAAATATCTAGGAGAATCCGCTCGAAGCCGCCTCGAGTTGAATGACTTCATTAAACAAACTGTGGGAAAATCGGATGCCAGACTGAGATTAATTGGGGAAATCCTAAGAAAATGTAATTCGCCCACTAAAGAAGTGGCTTACAAAACTTTTTCTGCCGTTTCTTGAGTACCTCTGATCAGTCTGGAACCCTTTTAAAACTGGACAAATGGCTGAGACTGCTGTAGCGCTTTGGATTCGCCTGACACATCAGCTGCCGAAAACGATATGTCGCACGACACTACGCTTTATCAACGGTCTGTGCCGATTTACTTTGGGCTCAGAAGCGGCGTGCTACCGTACTGTGTTAATAACTGGGCAGGACTGCTACTCATTTCTTGTACACTATACCATTTTCTTTATGTATGCCTCGATTCGGTAATGAAATTAGTCGTTTAATTTGACTCTATATTTAAATCCTGATTCAGTTCTTCCAGTTTTTGAGCTCAACTGCTCTCTCTCTCTCTCTTGTCAGATTAAGCAGACTTACCTGCTTCGTGTCATGGCTAATCTTTCTGTCAGGAGTCTTCGCTTGCATCTGTTCTAGTATTCCTGTCTACGTTTCAGTTCCGTTCTGCACATACACTGAAGAGCCAAAGCAACTGGTACACCTGCCTAATATTGTGTAGCAATTCTGGACGTGTGGGTGACGCATTGTCCTGCTCTAATTTTCTAAGCCCGTCGGAATGCCCAATGGACATGAATGGATGCAGGTCATCAGACAGGATGGTTACGTACGGGTCACCTGTCATAATCGTATCTAGAAGTATCAGGGAATCCCATATCACTCCAACTGCACACGCCCCACACCATTACAGAGCCTCCTCCTGCTTGAACAGTCCGCTGCTAACATGCAGGGTCCATGTATTCATGAGGTTGTCTCCATATCCTTACACGCCCATTCCCTCGGTACAATCTGAAACGAGACTCGTCCGACTAGGCAAAATCTTTCCAGACATCAACAGTCCAGTGTCAGTGTTAACGGGCCCATCAAGGCGTAAAGTTTTGTGTCGTGCAGTCATCAAGGGTACACGAGTGAGCCTATGTCCATGATGTTTCGTTGAATGGTTCGCACGCTGACACTTGTTAATGGCCCAGAATTGAAACCTGCAGCCATTTGCGGAAGGATTGCACTTCTGTCACGTTGAATGATTCTCTTCAGTCGTCGTTGATCCCGTTCTTGTAGGATCTTTCTCCCGCCGCAGAGATGTCGGAGATTTGATGTTTTGGCGGATTCCTGATATTCACAGTACACTCTTAAAATGGTTGTACTGGAGAATCCCCACTTCATCGCTATCTCGGAAATGCCATGTGCCATCGATTGTGCGCCGACTTAAATCTTGATAAATCTGCCACTGTTGCAGCAGTAACCGATGTAACAACTGCGCCAGACACTTGTTGCCTTATACAGCCGTTGCCGATCGCAGCGCCGTATTTCCCTATTTACAGTATCTCTGTATTTGAATATGCGTCAGTATATCAGTTTCTTTGGTGCTTCAGTGTATTTATAATTTGCACGCTGGAGGTAAGGTTATCGTAAGTGTATTCCTTTTTCTACAAATTAGTTTTTCTTGTGTGCTAGCCTTTGCTTATTAGTGTCTTCATAGCGACAAAGTTCAGCGAGAACAGTAGCCACTAACACTGTATTCCTTGTACGTACAGGAAGACGTGAAAATATTAGCGCAGAATCGAAAGAGACGGACCACTGCGGCAAACCAGTGGAAAGGCTGACGACTTTAAATAAATCGTTCATTGATTTCCTTCACAACTGATAAGCTGTACAAGCAGTTCGACGTGCGGCCTTTGCCTACTAGCACACCGTGTGCATTCAGCTCTACAGTTCCTCCCCGTCAGGGCTTCGGTGTCTCGTTATCTCCTACATTTTCTTCCTGGATTTTATGTGGAGTCAGGCGAATTTCTTGAGGATGGATGACAGTTAGGAAAACGACGATAAGATAATCCCATTTTGCGAGTGTGAGAGGATTTCTATGCATGTGCCATGCCCCAAAAAGTTTGCGCGGTACAAATCGGAAATCGGAAAACGGAAAGACGCGTTCCAAAACTAGTGATCAAGCCAGTTTTAAAAAGTTTAAAAAATAAATACTACTACTCTTCGGTAGAAGATGACCAATAGCTTGCAAATACATATCACAAATCACATATTCACCATCAGCTGCTCTAAAAAACGTTTACTATTGCTGCCATTTCCTAGTATCACGAGTCAATTGTGGTTCTCGGGTCCAACACAAATGTTTTTTCCAGGTATTCGCAATTACCCCCGAATTAGATGCGCTTCAGTATTTTGTTATTTGTATCACTTTCTGACTTTGATTTTGCCCTCTTCGCGTTATACGTAGTAGAACTGAACCCAGTATGCATCGCATGAGATGTATATATTTACACAGATACTGTCATCACTTTCTGAGTCCGACGGTGATAAGTAAGGTTCAGTAACAAAGGTTTTTGACTGGAGCTGGTAGTGGGCATCATTATTATCGATAAGTAAAAGACTGATGTAATCTCAGAAGAACTTATCTATTAAATCTGGAGTGTGCAGATGCATAGGTTCCGATTCTTCTTCTGATATTTCAGCTGTATATCCCTCAGCAATCTTCAGAGTGAGCCGAAAGACCGACACCCCATCACTTGTTCTGTCTTTTTAAACTCACGGATCGCGCCACTGCGCATGCGGCCACAGAAACACAAGATCCAGAGATGCTTCAAGATCTATGAATTAGGTCTGTAGCCGCGTAAACTGCCAGGTTAACCGAGAGCGCTGCGGCGCTGCTTCCTGGACTTCCGTAGGAGCGCCGGCGACGGTTCGGATTAACAACGAGGGCCGGTGTGCTGGCCAGCCTGGATGTGGTTTTTAGGCAGTTTTCCACATTCCCCTAGGTGAGTACTGGGATGGTCCCCAAGTCTCGCAGACATTTCAAAACGTTCGCACTATTTCATAGTTTACACTAGATACAGACAGCTGGGGTATACTAATTCTGTCCTGAGGGGTACAGGGTGGCGACAGTAAGAGCATCTGGCCAACCCCTTATCCTAACATCGCTAAATCTATAGTAACAAGGCCGACCCCGCGTTGAAGTGTGGCAAAGGCCCAAAGAAAATTATGATATGTGGCTGCATAGTCGATCCACGCTCGGATGTCATTCTTAGCTGAACTGTGGCTTCGTCTCAACAAGTTTATTAACACAAAGCGTCGGATTCCGAGATATCCAAGCTGAAGTCGCTATCTCTACTAATTAAGTTCGTCGCCAAGCGAATTTAAACGGACTTTTCACCATCCTGTCCCAAAAAAAAATGTAGTAGACGCTAAAGTTTCGACGTTTTAGTACAACATAGAGAGACCACAATCAACACAGTCCTTGATATAGCCGATTTATTGGGCTATAAGACCCGTGTGTTTCTGTCGTCTGTCCGATATACGAAAAGCGATGTTGCGGGACATGTTGTGAGACCCAGCATTCAGGAGCATCAAATCACCTTTAACGGAATTCGAGAGTGCTGCTGCCTTCGGTGGAGGACGAAAAATCACCTTTTCATTGTGCTTGCTGAGAATCCATCTTGTTCTTGACGACAGCCTTCTCGCATATGGCAGGGAAGCCATGGATTTAAATCTTTCTGTGTCTTCTTCTACAAGGCTTACGGTCGTCTTCGGTTCCACTCGTAGCGCCTTACGATCTGCTGTAGAGACTACCCATTAGCTTCATAAACTCTCTTTAAATGTAGAAGTTTGTCCTGCAGACTGCCCTCGTCAATAATGATGGCTGCTCTCTGAATCAAAATTCTGAAAACACTCATCGCCTGAGAAGGATGGTGGCAGATATTTGCACGTAAATATAAATCTACGTGCTTCAGATTCCAATGTATTGCATGTCCCAAGGTGCTATCATCTTTGCGCCGAACGAAAGCATCCCTCATTTTCAATTTACACTGTAAACTGGATTTGTCCACGGATGGAATTCAGATTGTTTAAAAATTATTGTAATTTATCTGTGCCGCTGGGCCAAACTACAAACGTTTGGTCAACGTATCTCGAAAGTACCGTGGGCCTAACCTACCAGATCCCTACGCCTTTTCCTCAGAATCCTCCATAAATAAACAGGTCACTAAGGCTGAGGTTGTAACATGCCTGAACAAAGTTTAATTCTCTTTATAAACTTCTCAGATGCACTAAGAAGAATTTTTCGTCACTGAGAGTAGATCAAGCGAGCTTTAGTTATTATTTTTATTTCAATTTGACCAACTCAGGATCACTTGGAACAACTGATTTATGACCTTTATATCAACAGCCCACAAGCCTGACGTTGTATGGCGGTGGGTAATTCTGGTACCATTAGTAATGTTTCCGACTTTTCCAGAATGTTGTCTCTCTGGATTTCAATTATAAACCAGTCCGTGATGCACAACGCCCCTCTTGCAACGTCTGCTAGTGGCGTTTGTTGAGCATTTCTCTAACGTTCTCGCGTCGAGTAAACGGCCCTGCCACGAAACGAACTGCCCTTCGTTGAATTTTTCTATCTCTACTATTAGTCACACATGGTAAGGACCCAAAAGTGATGAGCAACACTCAATAATCGGTCTTCTTTCTTCTGTTCATATCCCTCATCTCTTCTTTTGTATTTTCTTCCTTTTCCCTCCATGTATGTCTGTTTTCTGTGTCTTTGTCTGTTACTTCCAACTCCTGCACATCTTTCTTAACTTCTGCAAACCATGACATTTGCTTTTTTTTATTTTGGTCAAAGAAATTGAATATCTTTTCGGTCAGCAGCTCTCGTCCATTCTTTTCACATAAAAGTGATACTCCGCGTTCTCTTTGTATCTATTATAGTCTTAGTTTTTCATATACATACTTGCCACTTATCAATTTCCGAATCCCATTTTCATTCTCTGGCTTCCAATTTTTGGAATTATTCTCTTTTCTTCTTCCACAAATTATTCAACTGTTTGACTGTGTTTATGGCGAATCATTCTGAGGCTTAGAGAAACCCGGTTTTAGTTACCACATTGTAATGCCTCAGTTTTGTGTTAATACACAATAATTTCTTGTTGTACATGTTATTTTTTAAGTGGAATGGCATTTCCGTTTTTCTGCTTCTATTTATGTTAGTTGCTTTGTTCACAGGATTTGATTGGCTGGGTTTATCCTCCCAAGTATTTATGTGCAGAAACTTTCTTTATTTTTCCATATTTTGTCTCCGTATATTTTGGTATACCTTGTACACCGTTTTTTGAAACGAAATTCTACTACCTATTGGAGAACGTTTACTCGAAGCTACATCTGTCAGTTCCAAGTTTCTCTTTCCTTCTTCAAAGTTTCACATTAATAATTTCCTCTTCCTGTAATCTTTGTCTCTTTTCTAGTACTAATTTCCCCAAAACACAGAGAAATAATTAAGGAGATATTCCATCCTCCTGATTCACGCCTGTTTTAATTTAGAAAGCTGTTGTTATTTCACTTAAGCTTTGGAAATTGTATTAGTCAGCCGGCCGGAGTGGCCGAGCGGTTAAAGGCGCTGCAGTCTGGAACCGTACGACCACTACGGTCGCAGGTTCGATTCCTGCCTCGGGCATGGATGTGTGTGATGTCCTTAGGTTAGTTAGGTTTAAGTAGTTCTAAGTTCTAGGGGACTTATGACCACAGCAGTTGAGTCCCATAGTGCTCAGAGCCATTTGAACCATTTTTTTGTATTAGTCAAAAATTGCTCAATGATTGACATTGTTTTATCGTCAGCTGCGGTTTTTTCTCGGACTGTGAAAAGCAATGTTACTGATCCACATTTCATGAGGTAAGTAAAAGGAGGACTTATTGTAGTGGAGTCGTAATCTGAAGGGGTCGCGTTGAAGCCTTGTTACAGTCTCGTGATTTATCTTTCACGTTATTGCCGATTCCGACGCGACGGAAGTAACATAAGAAAATTCATACGAAAGTAGCGTGTAATAAAAGTTAGAACTCAGTATCTCTAGAGTCATAGGCACAGTTTTCACCGTCACAAGGTGAAAACTGTTTTTCTTTCAGTACCATAAAATATTACGCCTTTTACAACCAGAACGTTCCCCGTGGACATCCCACAGCGTCCGTTATAACAGCGTGAAGTTTCTGCAACATCCAATCGATATGGCTTGCAGTAAATGCTTGAATAGGACCCAATCAGCGATGTCCAGCTGCGGCTCCACTCGAATGGCGGCAATAGCCACGGCGGCAAGGCTATTGTCAGCAACACTGTTGTCCTTTCCCCTCCGCCTGCGGCCCGTTCCACGCCGCATTCAACGTATAGGCGCAGTCTCTGAGAGATCAGTATCCGCTGTCAGCTATGTTTCACACTAAGTGAATGTGGGCGTGGTTTTAGAAAGAGTCTACATCTACAACTACATCCACACTCCTCAAGCCATCATAAGGAGTGTAGTGGAGAGTACTTCGGATACGGCTGTCGTTTCCCCCTTATTCTTGTTCCAGTACCGAATGGAGAGCGGACAGAACGATTATAGATAACCCTTCGTGTAACCCTGAATCTCTGTAATTTTACCTTCATGGCTTTTCGTGGGAACTGTATAGGAACACGCAGTACGTTACTCTACTTTTCTAGGAATGTACACTCTCGGAATTTCAACAGTAAACGACTCCGTGATACACAGCGCCCCTCTTTTAGAGTCTACCACCTGTGTTTGATGAACATCCCTGTGACGGTTTCGCACTTACCAAATTAAAACCGTGTCGAAACGCATTGCTCTTCTTTCGAGCTTCTCTAATTCGTCAATTAAGAGGCAATATTCAAGTTTCAGTGAAACGAGGGATTTGTGAGCTACATTCTTCGAGGATGGACTACACTTCTTGAGAATTCTTCCAGTCAAACTCAGTCTGGCGGCTTCCTATCCTTCAATTAATTTTATGTGGCCACTTCACTTTAAATCGCCCTATACGCATACTTCGAAATTGGTATTGAATCGACTATTTCTTGTCACTGTTCATCAATTGTGGATTCATACAGTTACTGTCTGTTTATGCTCAGTACATATATTTTTGTTGAGGGTCAACTGCCAGTCCCTGCACGAAGCATAAATGCTGCGGAGATTTTACTGCTTTTTATATGCGTGTTAACTGGTGATATAATTAAGGCAATGACAGCCAAAGATCCTTTCAGTGCAGAAGCACGCCACGCACCAAATCTTGCGGAAATCGGCGAGATGCCATGAGTAATGAGGCTAATGAGTAGGGGCACTACATCACTAATGTATAGCATAAGCTGCGTCTGACAGTAGGTCTGCTAGGGTAGTAAGTGCTGTGGCGGTGACTAATGTGTGCGGATGTCGTAGTGGTCAGCACATCTGCCTAGTAACGCCGGCACGGTAGCTCAGCGTGTTCGGTCAGAGGGTAATGTGCCCTCTGTAATAAAAAAACTGAGTTAACAGATCAACAACGAACTTAAATGGATGTCTTACGACGTCCGCCCCGAGCAGATGCAACGAACTAAAGCGAAAAAAATGGAAAAAAAATAAGCAGGAGACACGGGTTCGAATCCCAGTCCGGCACAAAGTTTCAATTTGCCACATTGATATAAATCAATGTCCACTTGCAGCTAAAGTCTTTAATTCCTTTGTGTTGTCAACAATTTTCTAGCGTCGCAACGTCTCTGTGTATAGCAGCATCAGCAAGGAGTCTCTGCAACATCAGATGTTATCCACTGAGTCATTTGTGGATGTACCCAGCGGGGATGGGGGTGGGAGGGGAGGGTGGTGCCGCTCCTACCTATATAAAAAAAAAATCTCAAAGCGAACTCGTATCCTCCCCTGCCAAAGCCAAAGAGACAGACCTATGAAATCAGTATTAGTTTGAGAGCTTCAAGAAATCTAGAACATGTAATGTACATTTTATACTATCAATCGTACCTGAAGCAGGATTAAAACTGTGTGCCAGACAGGGGACCCCAAAGTCTGTTGTAGATTGACAATTCATTCTGGGTAACTAGACCTATTTGTTCTGAAATCTCAACACTATTTCGTCAATCACTGCGATACTAATAGGAGCTCAGGTCCTGGGTACACTCTCGTCCCTTTGGAATACTAGTTTTTGGTCTGAAGAATTTCTTCCGTGAAGAAAGAAATGATGCGTTCTGCTTGGGAGGAACGCTTCAGTCTACTCACTAGTGGTTTTTGAAATAACTTATGATTGATTCCATCCGAAACACTTGTTGTAGAGAGGTAGTGAGTGCTGTGTTTGTAATGCCACTGATACCTTTCGGCCACTAAACTGTGTCGGAGAAAGATGGATAAAGCACTACAAAAATATCATGAAAATGAACTTTTGGTTTGTATCGTTATTAAGTGATATATTGAAATGTCTACAGTTTTTCCTCTAAAGAATTAATAGGAAATATGTTAGTCGATACGATTTTGTGGTCCGAGGACAAATTACTCTTAGATAAAAGATGAGCCACAGACAAATAAATATTTATAAAATGACGCTTTTCCGGCGTCAGCCACGATTATTTTCCGATATGTATTGGCGCGATGGAATGCGGCAGCTTGCTGCCGTCACAGGTGCCTTTGTGTTGTTCATACAACAATTCTAAATTAAAAATTTCCCTTAAGTGAGGAATGATTTTTTCTCTGTGTACCAGGGAGGTTATGATCGAAAATGTTGCGTATAAGCGCACCAATCAACTTAACCTGAGCAGTGTACAATTTCTCCTCCATTTGCTTCTCTTTGAACTGCAGTACGGCTGCTACCGACGACGGGCATTATTTCCAGTGTTCCCAAATCAGCTGTCTTTTAGAGGTAACTCTGAGTTCTTTTTAACACAATTTAGCTGGCAAATGAGTGATTTAGTTGGCGTCCGGAAGTATTGTTTTCCCCACAATCATTTGGCGTAATTTCTAGCTTTTTCCCCTTCACAGCAGGAAAGCATTAAAATCCATGTTGACTAAAGGAAAATTGTTTGCTTTGAGCTAATATATCAAAAGTCGTTGCCGTATTATTAGACTGAATTAAAAGGCACAATAAAACAAAGTTCAGTCGTAATTATGTGTGTTATAGGCTCGTCAGCATACACATACAAAAGACCAGAAACATAACTACGATAAATAAACAACTGTCAGCCTTACTGAAAATGCTGTTGTACCCCAGTATACTATCACAGCTTCACAATGATGAAAAAAGTTGTTCTAACCAAAGCAGCCTCTGATTTACGCAGGATGAATCAGAAGTCATCCGCTTCACTACTGCAATAAACAATGTACCAGTGAGGAGAAGAATAGCAAACTTGTACTCTGTGTAGTAGTAAGAAGTAATGTAATATTACAACGCAGATATTGTGAAAGAAATCCACATAAAGCTATTTATTGAAATTCGTTATTGCGTCAAAAATGATTCAAATGGCTCTGAGCACTATGGGACTTAACATCTGAGGTCATCAGTCCCCTAGAACGTAGAACTACTTAAACCTAACCAACCTAAGGGCATCACACACATTCATGCCCGAGGCAGGATTCGAACCTGCGACCGTAGCGGTCACGCGATTCCAGACTGAAGCGCTTAGAACCGCTCGGCCACCCTGGCCGGCTATTGCATCAAAATATTGAGGTTTTAAAAAGTGGGCTTCCATTTTATTAGCATATTACAGAAATAAAATCTCAAATTGTTATATCTGCATTCGAAGTAGAAGTGAATCCAGAAATCATTTCTCTAGTGGTATGCACGAGACACACCTCTAAATTTTTGTTCTTTTGTGCTTGTCTCTCCGGCTATTAAAGCCTCCAAAATGAAACGTCGTTACCTTGTTTCAAATATAAGACATACGCGAAATCATGAAATTATTTTAAAATGAACTACATACCTGATATGAGCAAATCTAATAAATTATTTTTCAAGAACTTGATTAAAAAAGTGTCAGTGTTGATTACATTTCGGCTTGCTCGTGTGTAAAATTTGGTGTTATCTAATACTACGTACGTTACCGGATTTTCGTATATAAGTTCCTCCTCCAATTACCTACCTTACACAGTATAAATCAGTCAGTATAAGTACTGCAAAAATAAATGTGCAGAATATTACGCATTGTTTCATGTCAGCTTTTTTACTGGCCATTTTCGTGGACACATTTAGCTTCTTTCGTTTTGGAGACTTGGCGACACTCATTGTTTCAGTGAACAGTGTACTGTTTGTCTTATTTGGATACGGAGCATGGAGACGAAGTGTGCTGTCGCGTTGATGACGTGAAAATAGATATAACAGAAATACTTAACAGGGAACAAATTATACGATATAACGAGTAATTTACGCAGAATGTTATCTTGAGTTGATTATTATAGACAACTGGAAGAATTGTCACTGGTAAGGCTCCTACGTGTATGAAAAGTAGAAACATGACTTCAACAATGTGCGTGTGAGAGCCAAAACCATAGCGACTGATACTGATAATAATTAAAAATTAAAATCCCTCACTGCGTTTTTCTGTCTGTATGTGAAGGATAGTCTCAGGAGGTACTGCAAGGATTCTGATACGGTTTTCAGAAATATACAGACTGATTCACGGGGAAGATTGTGTATATAATTTATTACCGCCACGGCAGGCAAATCGTCCGGCCGTAGCTAATTATTGCTACATATGCGAAGCCTGTCTGGGTCTCTAGTTTGGCAGTAAATTTCAAAGTGCCATCAAACTTGACTTTAACTGTTTTCGACATTACCTCAGTCATTAAGAGTCGCTATAATGAATATAACTGTCGTTTGTGGACACGTGGTCATTGTTAAGAGCGAATACAACCAAAGGATGTGAGCTCTAGTACTAATTAACCAGCCCAATTACCGAAAATTAATTACATTGTAATAATTTATTAGTAGAGGTCTTGTATACATACTCACCGAAAAGAATTTCGGAACATAGCCTCACTGGTAACCACAGCGAAAATTCTTCAAGATGATGGCAGCATGCTGCCGAAATTCTTCGTATCAATAAATTGGAAGAGGGCTAGTTTATCAGTTTGGTAATACAGTCGTATATCTCAATCACTTCAATGCACTGTGGACAAGTATAACAAGAGAAAATATCTCTTCAACAACATCTTCGCACAGATTTGCGTGCACATTATTAGGCGTAATATGTGTCACAAAATTCCTACGGTCATTTTTATATTGCACTATGTGTTAAATTCTCATAAATAACTGTAGTACTGGGCAGTCCAAATCAAGTATTTGCGTATTACGTGAGAACAACTTCTTCGTGATAGCTGTCATTCACTCGTTACAGTTCCTTTCACTTTGAAAAACTAAGACTGATTTATTCCCTGACCTTCTGAACAAAGCAGAGTGGGATACTTGCACTTCGTTTTCTACTCGTTACTTATAGGCAAGATTATTTGATTAATAATGTACGTTCTGTTCGCGAGACTGCAGTCGGCAAGTTATGCCTCAGCAACGTGGGTTCTGGTATAGGAGCAGAACACGCTAGCCCTAATTATATGTTTACGGAGATCGATGAAGAGCCATGTTTACATTTCCAGTGAAAAAAACATATCTCTGATTAAAGTAGGACAAAGAGATAACATGTAACAATGAAATATTGTCAACAAACAAACACTGTACTGCCACCGCGAGTGCTTGCGAGAGCGTTGTGTATGTGAATAATGAGAGACCAGAAAATGTTCCTATTTTTCATATTTAATAAGGAGTTTCAATGGAAACCTACACCCTAAAACATACAGAAGCAGGTATAAAGCACCAGCAACGAAAAAGTGGCGTTACTAACCATTAGAGAGTTACAGGTAATACCTCTGGGACTCGGTTTTCCAATGTTGCATGTGTAGAGAAATAGGTGTTACTGATTCTTCTCACGAAGTATGTGATAGGATTATATATATATATATATATATATATATATATATATATATATATATATATATATACTCCTGGAAATTGAAATAAGAACACCGTGAATTCATTGTCCCAGGAAGGGGAAACTTTACTGACACATTCCTGGGGTCAGATACATCACATGATCACACTGACAGAACCACAGGCACATAGACACAGGCAACAGAGCATGCACAATGTCGGCACTAGTACAGTGTATATCCACCTTTCGCAGCAATGCAGGCTGCTATTCTCCCCTGGAGACGATCGTAGAGGTGCTGGATGTAGTCCTGTGGAACGGCTTGCCATGCCATTTCCACCTGGCGCCTCAGTTGGACCAGCGTTCGTGCTGGACGTGCAGACCGCGTGAGACGACGCTTCATCCAGTCCCAAACATGCTCAATTGGGGACAGATCCGGAGATCTTGCTGGCCAGGGTAGTTGACTTACACCTTCTAGAGCACGTTGGGTGGCACGGGATACATGCGGACGTGCATTGTCCTGTTGGAATAGCAAGTTCCCTTGCCGGTCTAGGAATGGTAGAACGATGGGTTCGATGACGGTTTGGATGTACCGTGCACTATTCAGTGTCCCCTCGACGATCACCAGTGGTGTACGGCCAGTGTAGGAGATCGCTCCCCACACCATGATGCCGGGTGTTGGCCCTGTGTGCCTCGGTCGTATGCATTCCTGATTGTGGCGCTGACCTGCACGGCGCCAAACACGCATACGACCATCATTGGCACCAAGGCAGAAGCGACTCTCATCGCTGAAGACGACACGTCTCCATTCGTCCCTCCATTCACGCCTGTCGCGACACCACTGGAGGCGGGCTGCACGATGTTGGGGCGTGAGCGGAAGACGGCCTAACGGTGTGCGGGACCGTAGCCCAGCTTCATGGAGACGGTTGCGAATGGTCCTCGCCGATACCCCAGGAGCAACAGTGTCCCTAATTTGCTGGGAAGTGGCGGTGCGGTCCCCTACGGCACTGCGTAGGATCCTACGGTCTTGGCGTGCATCCGTGCGTCGCTGCGGTCCGGTCCCAGGTCGACGGGCACGTGCACCTTCCGCCGACCACTGGCGACAACATCGATGTACTGTGGAGACCTCACGCCCGACGTGTTGAGCAATTCGGCGGTACGTCCACCCGGCCTCCCGCATGCCCACTATACGCCCTCGCTCAAAGTCCGTCAATTGCACATACGGTTCACGTCCACGCTGTCGCGGCATGCTACCAGTGTTAAAGACTGCGATGGAGCTCCGTATGCCACGGCAAACTGGCTGACACTGACGGCGGCGGTGCACAAATGCTGCGCAGCTAGCGCCATTCGACGGCCAACACCGCGATTCCTGGTGTGTCCGCTGTGCCGTGCGTGTGATCATTGCTTGTACAGCCCTCTCGCAGTGTCCGGAGCAAGTATGGTGGGTCTGACACACCGGTGTCAATGTGTTCTTTTTTCCATTTGCAGGAATATATATATATATATATATATATATATATATATATATATATATATATATATAGGGTGGTCAGAAAATGTGTGAAATGATTGTAGGGATGTTACAGGGCAGGTAGTACTGAGACATAAATGTTAAGAAAGAAATTCGATACGTTGCGCCGTTTCCGAGTTATTTAGCATTGAAGTTAGCCAATCAGATCGTCGCGCGCGTATATTCAAGTTTCAGCTAACGGGACAAAGCACTCGTTGGGAAACCGCGCCCCTGGCAGGCCGCTTGAATGTGAGCGCGCGACGCCCCGACTGGCTAAATTCTATGCTAAATAACTCGGAAACGGAGCAACGTATCGAATTTCTTTCTTAACATTTATGTCTCAGTACAACCTGCCCTGTGACATCCCTACAAGCATTTCACACATTTTCTGACCACCGTGTGAGTGTGTGTGTGTGTGTGTGTGTGTGTTTTGTGCTCTGTAAAGTAAGATATTTGGTGATCTGTGGAATCTTTGTGGAACGAGCACAATGCTGGTGCAAGCATAAGTGTTTCGGAACACACAGTTCATCGTACATTCTTGAACATGGAGCTCAGCAGCAGACCACCCCTACTGGTTCACATGTTGACCCCACGACATCGTCAGTTACTATTGCAGTGGGCACGGATCCGTCGGGATTCGATCCTCGATCAATGGAAACGTGTTAGCTCTTCCGGTTAATCACATTTTTGCTACAATAAGTCGATGGTCGTCTCCACAAACGCCGTCATCGAGGTGAACCGCGGCTCGAAACGTGCGGCGCGCCACGGCGCAGGCTGGTGGGAGCAGTAAATATTCCGCTATTGGAGAAATTCTCCTGTGCTTGCAGTGGAGCTGTGGTAGTAAATTGGAGACACTCTGACAGCTGCGAACCGCAAGCATCCCTTCAATACTTCGTGGCTTCCCCGACGGCGATGTCATCTTTCAGCAGTATAATTGTCCGTGTCTCGGAGCCAGAAACGTGCCACAATGGTTTGAGGAACATTATAGTGCACTCAGGTTGATGTCTCGACGACCAAATTCGCCTGCTGTAAATCCTATGGAACCCATTTGGGTCGCTATCGGGTGCCACCACCGCGGTCCGTCATTTATGCGATTTACATAACCTGTGCTTAGATATGTAATACCACATACCTCCACAAACCTACGACTAAACTGTCGGATTCCTAGTTCACAGTATCAGTGATGTGGTTCGTTTCAAAGATGGACAAACAAGCTATTAAACAGGATAACATAATGGCTTGGCCTACCATCGTGTGTGTGTGTGTGTGTGTGTGTGTGTGTGTGTGTGTGTGTGTGTGTGTGTGTACCTGTGCGTGTGCGTGTGTCTGTGTAAGAACATATTAATGGAAGTAATGAAATAGAGAAGTTGTATAGATTACACACACCTCACATCGTCACTCAAAAGAAATTTAGGAATATGTGACTGAAGAGAAACTAGCAGATTACATACGATTGAGGACGGCAGGGCTACAGTTTGCCCGGTGAAAAAATTTATTACGGAGATACCATTCCGAGAAGTCGCCGTAGTTGTGAATGATTGTCATCCTGGAGTGAATGATACAAAGAAAATTGTAACCTCCCACTCACTTATCGACCTTAATGACAGTAAAAATTAAACCGCGTGTACCTAATGGAAATTTGGGAAAAGCAATCGTCACCGAAGTTAATCTGTCGTAAGGAGGGAGGAAAGGGTTACATCTAAATGAAAGGAAATATGCAAATGAAACTGGTGGAAATTAATTTTGAAAAGGGGTAAAGTTAATGAAGAAGATAAATGTGCGGTCGTTACGTTAACAATTAACTGGCGTTAATTAGATATGTGAGATTTGGGAAATATTACGGTCGCCAGTCCTATGGACAACTACTATAATAACTGAAAAAGAAAGGTTATTACACATATAATTAGCACTAAAACCGTGGCAACTGAATGTTGACATGTGTTGTGTGAAAACTGAATGTTTGTCAGAAGTAATAAATTTCCGTACACTCTGACTTAATTTAGCAAAAGAATTAATAAAACAGGAAATTGAAAGTTAATTTAGTGACTGAAATTAATAGTGAACTTTGTTTCTGAAGCACTACGAAATTCAATAAAATAAGGTTAGTCTTGGGCTACCTCAACAATCATTTCAAAAGCTACTTGAATCTACCCAATTTAGAAATAAGAGATTTAACTTTGAACTTGAATTAAATGATTCTGAACAATTAACAATAGTAAAATCTAGTACGTACCAAGCTGAGCTGCAGTCACAGGCAAGCTACAATATGGTAACATAACTCGCACTCTTAATTTGTGCTTGTGTAATCTAAATATTGTAGCCAGCTATGAATACCTTAACTGAACTTTGAAATTAAAGCAGCGAAATCGAATGATATTACTTTAATGCTGGCGTTTGAATTTCAACGACACTCGAGTTCATTTCGGAAAAGGAAGGCACCCTGCTTGGTAATGCAATTAGGACAATGAGAAACAAAGGTTCATGCTAAGTTGCTGTATTTTAGTGATGCTAATGGAATAGTTTGCAAAGCTGAGATCTGCCATACAGTTCTAAAACTTTACGTGCTTTCAGTCTTCCTTGTTGGCTGATTGAATGTTTGAAGTCGTCGATCGAGGAGGTGACGACAATCACTTATGTCAGCCGTAGCTGTTGCAGAAGCTGGATGTTGGCGCGCCATTTTCTCGACACGGTCACCAGGCGAAACGGGCTCTTGATGTGCGCCAGCTAATGCTTCCCGTCCGCGACACCGTATCAGAAACTATCATAGCAAGTCGAGCGCAATTACATGCTGCCAATCCCCGAAAGCGCGGCAGCTCGCGGGAGCGTCACTCAACACACCTGCTCCACTGCCCTACTCCCGCCAGACTCCACTCTGCCCGCGCATTTCCGGCGCTACAAAATAAAATTAATTAGAAAATTAAAACAAAGTACACATATAATTCTAATGATCTCCCCACTCGCTGACGCAAGAGTGTGTCATTTTCAAAACAGCAAAGAGAATCCTTTTGAGACGAATGAAACTACACTCCTGGAAATTGAAATAAGAACACCGTGAATTCATTGTCTCAGGAAGGGGAAACTTTATTGACACATTCCTGGGGTCAGATACATCACATGATCACACTGACAGAACCACAGGCACATAGACACAGGCAACAGAGCATGCACAATGTCGGCACTAGTACAGTGTATATCCACCTTTCGCAGCAATGCAGGCTGCTATTCTCCCATGGAGACGATCGTAGAGATGCTGGATGTAGTCCTGTGGAACGGCTTGCCATGCCATTTCCACCTGGCGCCTCAATTGGACCAGCGTTCGTGCTGGACGTGCAGACCGCGTGAGACGACGCTTCATCCAGTCCCAAACATGCTCAATGGGGGACAGATCCGGAGATCTTGCTGGCCAGGGTAGTTGACTTACACCTTCTAGAGCACGTTGGGTGGCACGGGATACATGCGGACGTGCTTTGTCCTGTTGGAACAGCAAGTTCCCTTGCCGGTCTAGGAATGGTAGAACGATGGGTTCGATGACGGTTTGGATGTACCGTGCACTATTCAGTGTCCCCTCGACGATCACCAGTGGTGTACGGCCAGTGTAGGAGATCGCTCCCCACACCATGACGCCGGGTGTTGGCCCTGTGTGCCTCGGTCGTATGCAGTCCTGATTGTGGCGCTCACCTGCACGGCGCCAAACACGCATACGACCATCATTGGCACCAAGGCAGAAGCGACTCTCATCGCTGAAGACGACACGTCTCCATTCGTCCCTCCATTCACGCCTGTCGCGACACCACTGGAGGCGGGCTGCACGATGTTGGGGCGTGAGCGGAAGACGGCCTAACGGTGTGCGGGACCGTAGCCCAGCTTCATGGAGACGGTTGCGAATGGTCCTCGCCGATACCCCAGGAGCAACAGTGTCCCTAATTTGCTGGGAAGTGGCGGTGCGGTCCCCTACGGCACTGCGTAGGATCCTACGGTGTTGGCGTGCATCCGTGCGTCGCTGCGGTCCGGTCCCAGGTCGACGGGCACGTGCACCTTCCGCCGACCACTGGCGACAACATCGATGTCCTGTGGAGACCTCACGCCCCACGTGTTGAGCAATTCGGCGGTACGTCCACCCGGCCTCCCGCATGCCCACTATACGCCCTCGCTCAAAGTCCGTCAACTGCACATACGGTTCACGTCCACGCTGTCGCGGCATGCTACCAGTGTTAAAGACTGCGATGGAGCTCCGTATGCCACGGCAAACTGGCTGACACTGACGGCGGCGGTGCACAAATGCTGCGCAGCTAGCGCCATTCGACGGCCAACACCGCGGTTCCTGGTGTGTCCGCTGTGCCGTGCGTGTGATCATTGCTTGTAGAGCCCTCTCGCAGTGTCCGGAGCAAGTATGGTGGGTCTGACACACCGGTGTCAATGTGTTCTTTTTTCCATTTCCAGGAGTGTAATTTCTTAGGAATTAATTAGTCATGTAAACCTTAATAGGAGTTATGAAAAGGACCAGGCATAGGCGATGTACTGAAAAACTGCCTAAAATAGATCGAGAAATGCTACTTATTGCAGCAGACAAAAGTTTATGTCACAAGGGGAAAGAGAGATGAAATGCAACCAACAACTTTCCTAGTACTGAAAGTGAAGGATATAAAAAACCAAGAAAAATTTATGCTGTTCAAGAGACATTGTTAGAGCCCAGCGATATAGTGCAATTACGTCACCATGTAAATAAACCACCATTAAGGCACTGCAGTCTTCCCCAATGCACTTAACATCCCATCGACAGCGAGTTCATTAGACTAGTAGCAAAATGTGGGATAGGACAAGGTCAGGGAGGAATATAGGACTTAAACTCACCCCAAGAAATGTAGGAAAACCACAGTAAATCGAAACCTGGAAGTTCGGACGTGTATTTCAGTACCGCTCGACCTAGATCATGTGGATCCTATAAATAACTGCATTGAAATACTGGACGATCAAAGATGCCCGTTGCTTCACACACACACAAGCGCGCGCGCGCGCACACACACACACACACACACACACACACACACACACACACACACACTCGAAAGCTGTCCTCAGTTATCTCTGCATTTTGTGTATGCACGATACTTGCGGCCACTGACCTGTAGTAAAATGTCCCATACGTTTAGCAGGTAACGGGCGTCTTATCTCCGTATGCGCACCTTAATTGCAGTTCTTGTGCTCCACGTCCCGCAATCTCCCCGCCTGCTTATCTCGACCAAGTCGTGCAGCCTATCTTCAGCTACTACCTTTACTATCACTGCGTTTTCCCTGGCGGTGCAGAGGAAGGCTCCTCTCCTTCGTATGCTTACACTCAGTGTGCGCACTCCCAAGGCAACCAGCATGTGACATCCATGGTGTAGAACTGCAAGCCGCCAGTAAGCTTAAGAGCGCTTCCCTCCAGTCTGTTAATAAAGTGCAACCGCAGCGCAACATATGCGTGCTAGCGAAGTTACTGTTTCAGACTGCTGCTGTATTCCTGGCAATGAGTCCTTTTACTAGGTAGCTGAGTGTGGTGATAATGTAGGGACCCAGTCACTGCCTTAAGTCTCAGCATAGCTTTACTGCCTCTATCTTCCTTCTATGTTTAGTTTATTGTGCCACGTGTGTTACTGTATAGTGTGATGAGTTCTGAAGAAGTTTCCAGCGTGCATTATTACTTTTCGGTATGTTCAATACTGTCTCACAGGAAAAAGTGAAGCATCCAAAAGCGAAGGATAAAATGAAATCAAACACTACGATTTGACAGGGTATGTGATGCTATTTTAGTGAGTACAATATCGACTCAAATTCACAAAGAGCTTAGCGATATGAGTCCATTTATCGGTATGACGTTGCTCCAGGTGTGGCCTGGATATATGCAGAGATTCGATTGGGAAGGGTGTCATAAAGCCCGCCTGAGGCAATATGGTCCACATCTGTGCAACTGGTATTTGATATTCAGGATGCTGGCACTTGGATGGGCCTGTCGCACACATTTACTATGTGGGACAGACCTAGGGATCTCGCTCGCCATAGGTGAACCTCAACAGTTCAGATAGTCCACAGAGAATGTACGATGTGTGGACCAGCATTGTCTTGCTGAGAATGACACCCCGATGGTGTGGCATGAGGGTTGACACATGAGGGCACAAGATGTCCTACGTACTTTATGACCTCAGTGACCAGCAGCCATGACCTGAAGTCATACCCGATGACTCTCTACACAATACCACAAAAACTTTTGAAAGTATGGGACCTCTTTACAGGTCGGCGCCATACTCGCCGCACTCTTGACCTGTTGATAAAATGTCTATATATTGATGTTTCTTCCACAACATTTCATATATACGAGGGTTGTCCAGAATGTAAGTTCCGATCGGTGGCTAAATAGGAACCACAGTGAAAATAAGAAACATTTGATTTGCAAGAGTTAACTACACTTTCCAGATACTTCTCTACATAGTCGCCGCTGCGACTTAGACATTTGTCGGAGCGTTATACCAAATTTCCAACACCATCGTCATAGAAGGCAGCCGCCTGTGCTGGTCTATAGCGCATAGCCTCGCCGAAGTCTTGTCTTCGTATCCAGCGTTTCATGTCAACAGAAATGATACTCAGGACGAGACAATTAGGACTG
This sequence comes from Schistocerca serialis cubense, assembly GCF_023864345.2. Lineage (NCBI taxonomy): Eukaryota > Metazoa > Arthropoda > Insecta > Orthoptera > Acrididae > Schistocerca > Schistocerca serialis. The sequence goes on along the minus strand of NC_064642.1, from coordinate 351,250,767 downwards.
TGTTGTGGGTGATCGAACACTTCCCATCGAAAAGGCTGCAGGAGCGTCTTCACTGCCCCTGCAGAATGCGGCTCAGAATTGCTATGAAGAAGGAAGTTCGTGGCAGTTGTTTTAGGTGAGCTGCATTCATTAAGGGGAAGCCTGGCAGTGGCCCTCCTACTTGGCGGGAGACATCGTTGTTCTAGGCCCCTTTACTCGCTCACAGTGCGCTCACAACTGAAAAGAGCGTCTTCATGCGATCGATGGTCATACTGGAGACACTACCCAACACATCTGTGCATAGCTTCATCGGGTTTTCAATGTGGTGTTCATTTCGCTACCGATCGGAACTTACTTTCTGGACAGCCCTCGTATATATCGGCGATACTGCTACCCCCGATATATCGAAGTCAAAAAGGAAATATCGATTGACGATATTTTGATTTTATATTATATTTTGTCATAATTTTCGGAAAATATTTGAAGTTGTTCTTTTGAAACTGTGGTAGGACATAATTTTACTTTCACTGTGTGAAGGAGTCTTTCTACTTCTTGAACTTTCATCACGTCCAATCTTTGACTGAGTGAAGCAAGTATATGTGGCACAGGAGAAAAACTCCGGTTGCACTTGGAGGGGGGTAAGGGGATTGGCGGTGTGAATGGAATAACAAGATTTCCTATGTGACGAAACAGCACATCAGTTGATTTAAAAAACAATTTTTAACGCAATTAGCGTGCTGTTTCTTCACATCGACATTCTTCAAAAACAGCTGCTGAAAATGATGAAACAATCTAAATCACAAGATTTGTCGTTGCTGTGGGCGGAGAAATGTGATGGGAAATGCTGACCTAATCGGCACTCGGCGCTACCATCAGAAACTGCAACTTTAGCTTCACCACGCAATTTTGACGATACAACTACCAGATCGCTGGGGTTTCAGAAATGAAAAAAAAAAACAGGGAAGTCGACATGAAGTGTTCCGGAAAAATTCGATATGAGACGAAACCGAATGATGGACCTATCAGACAACTTTTATTGTGTCACTTACATTCAGCTACCATTCTTAACAAAGTGATTATCACTAAGAGTGAATGTGCGTCATTTTCCTGTAAATTATTGTTGTAAGGGGGATAGGCGGGCTGCTAAACTTTTTGATTTACAGAATATCTAATAATAAATCAATACAGCCGATAATCTTACAGACAGGTACGTCGCTATTTTTGCCGCCGATACAAGATGAACACCTGATAATCATATTGTCTTAAATATCTATATATCGGATTCCCGATATTTTTAAAAATATCCACACTCCTACTGTACACAATGCAACGCCATTCATCAGCGGACCGTGCCCCCAGTCACGGCAACACTCCAATCTTAGTCTATCTGCTGCTCGTCTCCAACCAGTGCTGCAGGACGACGCATAATGTTGCAGGTAGTCAATTTAATTGTCTTCAGATGGCAGGCGCTGATGTGAAAGGGCTACGATATTCTTGTCACGCAAAACGACGATCCTCCTATGCGGTGGTCACGCGTGGTTGACTGGAACCATGACGGCGACTATGCCTCACGTTCTCATACAGTACAACATCAGGCAACTGCTAGAACTGAATGTCCCACAAACGTGAACACTGCCCGATTCGGCCATCCGGCCAATTGGACACTCATAATGAATCCTCTTTTGAACTCTTGCAGGTGCTGATATCGTTGTCTCACGCAAGTAAGCGTCAACTCCGTGTTCTTCAGAGTGTTCGTGCCCTGTCTTCTAGGCCAGGAAACAACACTAAACTTGCACTACGCGAACACTCACTGGTGGCCGTTTTACCAGTCACACAGGAAGGCGTCTCCAACCATTTAAATGTCCGCCTATGGCGTGCATGTGTACAAATTTACGTTAAAACCCGAACATGTCTTCTGGATGACTCACTTCTTTTGTTGGGCATAAAGTTGAAAATGAAAGTTATATGCTGAGGGGAATTGCTATTCCGTGCATAAGCCTATCACTCTCTAATGGTTTAGACGCCTACGGAGCGGTAGATACTATCCCATCATCAGATTCCTACGACATTTTATCTCAATGAAAATAGCTTATTCCCACTTTAAACCACTAAAAACGCTCTTCAGGGTCAAAGGAAACATTTTGGTTTCTTTTTACGTATACAGAGCGATGCTTGTAACTCTTTACAGTATCTTGTCACTAACATATGAAAGCCGCGATAGCCGGCTCTGCTCAGATCTCCTAAAACTAACATGCATTACTCCATCACAGTCCTGTCGACCATATACTAAGTTCAAAAGGCGTACGAAGACAGGAAACGATACTTCAAAAGCTCGTACTCTCTACCAGCTACAAATGTACAGCCTCATTGTCTTGGGACAAATTATACTTTTTAATCGTAATGGAACATTGTCTGCATCTCTGTTGACCATATGGTACATCTTAGTACCAGAAACAGACGTATGTACTGCATCAGTCTCTAAACTACCTATTTCTATTTCCCCTTCTTCAATCTGCGTTTCCCACAGTGATCTCCTGGTTCCCACTCTCTGTCCTATCTATCCATCTCTCTCTCTCTTTCTTTTTCACTCTTTCTGTCTCTCACCCACTCACTCATTCACTGAGTCACTCTGCACTCTGCCTCTCATCCCCTCCTCTCTCTCTCTCTCTCTCTCTCTCTGTGTGTGTGTGTGTGTGTGTGTGTGTGTGTGTGTGTCTGTGTGAAGCACTAAACCCCCAATTTCTTCAGGTACCGAAGAAGATAACGAAGTGGTCGAGCCACCAAGCCATTGGACTCGCCTGTGGGAGGTGACGGCCAGTATCTTCTTCAGGCCACCCATATTTCAGTTTTCCTTAATAACTTAAGGCAAAAACTCTACGGGCCCTTTGAAGATGCTTCGGCCTTTTACCATCCCCATCCTCATCCAACCGCAACTTGTTTCCATCTGCAATTATCTCACAGTTTGAAAATGTTAAACACAAGTCTTCGTTCGTCTTCCTCTTCCCTGTAGTCATAACTCTTTTGACTAGTTTAATCCGTCTTGCATGTTTCAGTGTTGAGGTAATCATTAATTCTTTACGTACGTGTTAATACTATAATCAGCTTAAAAAAATGTTCAAATGGCTCTGAGCACTATGGGACTTAACTTCTAACGTCATAAGTCCCCTATAACTTAGAACTACTTAAACCTAATTAACCTAAGACATCACACACATCCATGCCCGAGGCAGGATTCGAACCTGCGACCGTAGCGGTCGCGCGGTTCCAGACTGTAGCGCCTAGAACCACTCGGCCACCCCGTATAATCATCTTCCCTCGTACTCTAATCTTCATATGTTCCTACAATTTTTCGTCTGTAGCACTACTTGCCGTGCCACTTTAGCCAATCCAAGACTTGGCGAGACCTCTGTCAATAACTTGTCAGTTGCTGTATATTGATAATTTTTACTGTTTGTACCGTCTGACTACAACTGAATGAAACACAATTTTCGTGCCATTCAGTTGTAGTCAGACGGTACAAAAAGTAAAAATTATCAATAAACCGTAATATTGCAGGCAACTGAAGAAGACAGGGCTGCAAAACTTGAAGTGTTAACTTGTCACTTCTTTTGATCAGTCATATTTTGTCTCTAAATCATCTCTAAACTTCCTTCTCTTGCTCTCACTGTTCCTCTCCGCCGCTGAAAATGCACTGACAAAATCATCGAAATTTAGTCGCTTTTTTTCCAAAGAAAGAGAGGCACAGACAGTTGAGAGACTCAATCGAAGAATACAGCTTAGTTTGTATTAAGTTCCGTATGTCTCCATAAATGCAAAGAAGAACATTTTAATCTAATTAAGTTAGACTATGCAGAGGATGTAAAAGTTCTACAAACACGTCACCAAGGAAATCGTTTGCATGCAACGTTCATGAATTCATGCGCGTTTAATGCTTCCGACGTTTTATTGTAAAGCAATAACTCCGTTATGTTCTAGCGCGTTTAGTTGCTCAAGTGGCATATAAAACGTTACAGTACGGCATTTTATGGGATGCTTCGCAGCAAACAGCTCATATTTTTGCTAATATTACCAGTGACGTGTACCAGCGACGGCTTCTGCACAACGGCGAAAAGGGGTTGTTCGTGTTGCACGAAAGACGTATTTATTCGGTTCGTCGATGGAACTTTGCAGCTGTTGTTCGCAGCAAAATAATACAATAACAAAAAAAGTTCAAATGTGTGCAATCAGTCCCTAAGCTTGCACACTACTTAACCTAAATTATCCTAAGAACAAACACACACACCCATGCCCGAGGGAGGACTCGAACCTCCGCCGGGACCAGCCTCACAGTCCATGAATGCAGCGCCTCAGACCGCTCGGCTAATCCCGCGCGGCAAAATAATACAACACTTTCAGCAGTAAATCGTCTGACAATATATGTTTAATCAGTTGACTAAGATAGTTGTAATTTAAGTCAAAGATGTCCGGTTTATCTAAATCCTGTTATATCGTCTCAGTCACGAAAATTACCTAAATACATGTTTGCCTAAACTGAGATTCAGTCTCAGGGACATTTTTACATTTTAATATCATCGACTATGGCAAACATTGCGCTCTATAGTTGACTGACATTATCTTGACACCATATACTTGCTTGCTGCTGTTTGTACACTGTAAGGTGGTGAAACGTCCCCTTAGAAAAATTAATGAATTATTGTGCTGATAAACCTCTTACATTATTTGATTTTCAAACAGCTGAGCAGAACTGAATGAACTCAGACATTTCTCTCTTTACCTGTTCTGATCAACACTAAACTGACAGCCAATATTTTTAGCGCAAAGCAATCTGACTTTCAATAATCCCTACAAGAGAATGGCCCTGACTAACATTAACCTATTCGTTTCACAAATCACTTACCTCACAAAAATCGTCGTTACTGGAACTACTGCAATACAGCGAGCGCCACTACTGCCAGCTGAATAAAAGATTAAAACTACTGATGGCACTAACTACTGATAGGCATAGTTAGCAAATGAAAGATTTTGGTAATATATATATCAGTCCATGATATCCAATATTGCAAATTTACTCTTTTTGATGGACACACGTCCAGATCGTCCACTCTCAAAATTCCGCCATCTCTCTCTCCACATCCACCACTGCTGGCGGCTCACCTCCAACTGCGCATCGCTGCGCGCTATTAACAGCCAACTGCCCAACGCTACAATAGCATATACTCCAACAACGCAAACCAACCACAGTCTTCACACAGCACAGTCAGTGATTTTCATCTTGAGCGCTACGTGGCGTTACCAACATAAAAACCTAAACATCCTACTTACAGTGGCTATAATTTTTCACCTTACAAGCACTCATCGACATACTTTGCCGTGATCTACAACCACAATTAGGTATCATTTGATAGGTTGTACATCGTATATATGAATATCTAAAGAAGACTGATATTGTCACATACGCCTTGTAAATAATTGTTAACGCTTTTGCATGAAAGGTGACGGAGTGTCTTTATTATCAAAACGGCGTAATGAATGATTGCCTATACTAGTAGAGGTTGGAACGCCAGTGGAGATGAAACGGCTCGCAGAATTCAAGCCCTGGGTGGAAAAAGACCGCACAGGTGTTGGTCCTGCCTGACAGAGGAAGTGCCAAGACGGACAGTCTGGACACCTGGGCCGGGAAACACAATACAGCGCGGTTGGCCGGTATTGTAGGTAGGCCAGAAGGATGATCGGGACCTCTGCAAATATTGGACGCACCTGAGGGGAAAGAGAAAGCGTCACCTCGGAAATCATGCAGGCTGGGTTATTTCCAAGGATTTTACTAAGAACCATACCATTGTATGTGTATAACTATTTCCTCGCAAACTTTCCGCGATGGACGACAAAAGGCTTAAATACGGTTGGTCTGCGTTCGGAAGATCTGTAGAGAGTGAGAGAATATTCCCTGGTTTCGCGAAGATGATTCGGCTTCTGGAGTTGCGAGGGAGGGGAGCCGAGTCTTGCTGGGAAGCCAGCGGTCGAGAGGAAGAGGTCTTCCGTTTTTGAGCACCCGTGTGTGACGGTCGCTCTGTATCAGCTTTGTTGGTACAGGCGGACTTGCTGTCTTTGCTCTAAGGTGATTTTATGATTAGAACGGTTAGCCACTGTACTGTTGCAAACTTATTCGATTCTGGACTTCACCTCCGGATCGGAAGTCGTCGTTGAGTACGCAGCGTTCAGTGATTGAGAGCACTTCTTCTGCCTATACTTCGTTTACACGTTATTTGTACTCCGTCTTTGTGGCTGGGAGTTTGCGTTTCTCGTCTGTAGAACACAGAGAGGAGAAGACAGTACTAGAGTATATTAGTCAGAGGACCGCCTTTTGCCGTCCTAGTGTTTGAAAGAGTTTCATTTTGTGGCTGGAGTTCTTCCATCGTCGGCCGCGCGGAATTCGCCGAGCGGTCTCAGGCGCTGCAGCCATGGACTGTGCGGCTGGTCCCGGCGGAGGTTCGAGTCCTCCCTCGGGCATGGGTGTGTGTGTTTGTCGTTAGGTTAATTTAGGTTAAGTAGTGTGTCAGCTTAGGGACTGATGATCGTAGCAGTCAAGTCCCGTAAGATTTCACACACATTTGAACATTTTTCTTCCATCGTCGCAGACGTGTACGAGAACCATCACTCCGACGAACCGGACGCAGTACATACGGTGATATTGCTAATTTCTTCTGATTATTAGGGCTATAAAGCTAAACAGTTGTGATCACGCTAGTTTATTTCCACTGAGGTTCCACACCAACGTAGATAATCTTTGAAAGTAGTGTCTTCTAGTGGCTCAAATGGCTTTGAGCACTATGGGACTTAACATCTGTGGTCATCAGTCCCCTAGAACGTAGAACTACTTAAACCGAACTAACCTAAGGACATCACACACATCCATGCCCGAGGCAGGGTTCGAACCTGCGACCGTAGTAGTCGCGCGGTTCCGGACCGAGCGCCTGAACCGCTAGACCACCGCGGCCGGCTGTCTTCTAGTGTTTGGTACGTAGATGATGTCAGTCATTTCGCGTTATTTATGTTAGATCGCGTGGCCATAAAAAGGAACAGAGTTGGGCAATTCATCAAGCAACTTTTAATCAGGAAATATAGACAATTGTAATATAAAGGGTTGTTTCTTAATCTACAATAGATGTATAATGAGAAACAACATTTATCATTTAGTAGTGTTAGATACCTTAATCATTCATTTATGTTTAAGTAATTTATATGTTAAAGAGCATTAAGAGATCCTAAGATATGCTTCAGGGGGTAGTCAGAAAGGACCAAATCATCATTTTAGCCTTCAAAAATGGTTCAAATGGCTCTGAGCACTATGGGACTCGACTTCTGAGGTCATCAGTCCCCTAGAACGTAGAACTACTTAAGCCTAACTAACCTAAGGACATCACACACATCCATGCCCGAGGCAGGATTGGAACCTGCGACCGTAGCGGTCTCGCGGTTCCAGACTGCAGCGCCTAGAACCGCACGGCCACTCCGGCCGGCTTTAGCGTTCAATATTTTCCGTTGCGCACATGCATTTTACACCCGCCTGGAGTAGCATCTTGGAATACAAGTAGTAGATGTAGTGACTAAGAAAAACTCCATAAATCAATGGCTCATTGCCACAGATCTCGGTAGATTTGTTTCGTCCCGAACGACCAAGCAAGATGAAGCAATGCTAACGCACTAGACTCGCTTTTGAGTGGACAGTGTTTTAATTCCCTTTTCGGCCATCCAGCTTTATGTTTCCACAAAAACAGGAACAGTTGCTATGAGTAGAATACGTCCGATTTTCTTCCGTACTCCTCCACATTGCCAATTTACGCTCCTCTCTAATGATCTCTTCATCGACGAGTCGTTAATTCTTAATCTTCCTTCTTTCGTCAACAACTACATGTCAAACCTTAGCTATCCGTTCGTCTTATCTGTATTCTTATTGACTACGTAGGTGTCATAGGGGCTGAAGATGGAAACTAATGAGCGCACTCAGTGATCGAGAAAGACCCCTGAAAGTCCAGGTAGGCAGAGTCAGGTAAAATTATTGACCGATTTAATTAGCCAGTTGTGTTGATCGAAATAGTCTCAGTCTTCTGACATTTCTTACTTTTTCGGCGAAACATCCACTGACAAAGTGTAAGGGTGTATATGATAATGAGAGTCTGGTGCATAAAGAGATGTTAGCACTTGCTGCCTAACGATGACTTGTTCCGAAGAATAGATTGAAAATCTGTCAAGTCTTAGGAAAGTGGAAACAAATGAAAAGAATGTATGAAACACAATGAAGTAAAATGTGTGTTTGTTTCATTTCAAATAATACGGGCACATTTCGTAGAGATATAATGGTTCACTACTGCGTTATGAATCTCCTATGGAGAATGAGGTTGGGCAGCATCTTCCATGTCGTCAGTAGCGCATAAGAGCACAGCATTTAGTTTTTGCGCAATTCGGTTGTTGGGCAGCAGTTTCTGTATCGTTATCAGCACAAAAGAGCACATCATGTCGTATGTGAGTTTTAACGAGTTTCGAATTACAAGAAGCGGCTTGCTTTTATACTTACTGCGTACATCTTAGTCTAAAATCTTAAACCTTGTGTATTTGTGTATCTAGTAGCCTCAGTTCAACGTTTTGTCTAGTCTGTACTTCAGCCGTCTTTAGTATGTATAGGGACTGTGATCACTCCATAAAGATGCGATCTGAGTTAGTGACGCTTCACTCACAGCTCCAGGAGGTACTGGCCTCGTCATACAGCCTGACGCTATTGCCAATGGGCATCGCTATGGAGGGGCTGGACGTTGGGATGCAACGTCCTTCCAGCACATCCTCCATGTCTCCCGATCGGTCCGCTACTGTGACCGCCCTGATTACTGTTCGCATTGAGAATAACCCCTCACATGCGGTCGAGTGAGAGGTTATTTCAAAATATGGCAGGCAGCGAAAGACTTTCTGGGGTGCCGATCGAAGGACCTCCCTGGTTCGTCTGACGAATCGGTTGTGGGCACTATCTGTGGCTGACGAAAGTCGTGAGCCAGTTGTCGTCGCTCACGCTCCTCCAGAGGAAGCCTCGCGGTCCTCTGTACAGCACAAGGCCTGGCCTTACCATTGTAAACAAATCAGGAAATGAAAAAGAATATTCTAAATTTTTGGGTATTCATACTGATAAGAAACTATTGCAGATTATATTAAAAGTTAAGCTCAGCAAGTTTTGTATTACATATAATAGCAGATTTACGAGATGCAAAGTAAAATATTCACTTACTTTTTCATATTTTTATTCACTGATCTTTCATGACATAGTATTCTGGGAATACTTCATTAAGGAAGAAAGTATTTGCTGTGCAGAATCGTGTAATAACGACAATATGTGATGTCCACTTAGAACTTTTTCCCTTTAGTTGTACTTACTGGCAACAGCCTCATAATACGTTTACTCCCATTCAGCGTTTGTTGTGAACAATCAGTTACTATCCAAAAACAACAACAGCATTCATAAAAACGAGGATCATTCCGTAAGTCACGGTAATTACGATATATCGTGCGAAAGCTTGGCACTGCTATATTCGCAGTAAATACACTCACCAGATCTCAGTCCACGCGACTTCGACCTTATTGCACAAGTGAGGAAACCATTGCTTGGGAGACGCTATGCAAATGGGGCCAAGGTCTTCACGGCACACATTGACGACAATTCCATTGGTAATCCGCGCCTTCCTCATCATTGGCAATGCTGCGTGTATGAACAGTAGTTGATTTTTACTCATTTTTGCTCCATTTGTATTCGTGCATGATAAATTTACACAGAGTTCCATTGCAAGCGTTTCATTTCAACCGCGCGGGCTGAGACGTCTTGTCACGGTGCGCTCCCCCCGTCGGAGGTTCGAGTCCTCCCTCGGGCATGGGTGTGTGTGTTGTTCTTAGCGTAAATTAGTTTAAGTTAGATTAAGTAGTGTGTAAGCTTAGGAACCGATGACCTAAGCAATTTGGTCCCATAAGATCTTATGACAAATTTACTTTTCAACCCTTACCTACCGCGACCCCTTGTACTGGAACCCTAATTTATGTTGATATGGAGATACACACAGGCATACCGGCTCAATTGGCAAGATATTCCATAGTTTCCATGAGTTATGAAATGACCGTCTTACAATACTGGAAGGAGAAATGACGTAGTATCTATCATTCAAACTTGGTCTGAGATAGCACGGAGTGATATATTTACCTATAAAAATCTCTGACCTTTCGCCTAGAGATGCAAAATATCTAATTGGTAACAAAATTAATTTCATTTTTGTCGCCTGGCAGCCACACTTTATTGCTCAAACACAAGACACAGTAAATGACAGGATGGAATACCGAGTTCACTCGGCAGCGTAACACTAGTGTACACACTTCGGAAACCAGTTCGTAGCGCAGAATTGTCTGCAGTACAAGCACCAATAAATTAAGTACTGTCCTTGAGAGAAAATCCTGTATGGTAGGATCGTTGGTTATCGTTGAGTACGCCCGGCAGATCGCGACCGTAAACAGCGTAGGCGTAGTGCTGTGAGAGTGCTGAAGCTGCTGCCGTAGTAACCTCCCCCTCTCCCGCCCCGGTACGGGGCGATAGGCCACGGCCAAGCGACAAAGAGTGGCCTATGAAGCCGTCGCCTCGTTCTTACGTTCCCTCGTTCTTGTGTGGCGAGTCTGTATCGACAGCGCTATCGGATACTAAAACATCTGAGAGACAGAGAGAGAGAACATACATTGATGAGACAAAAAATTATGATCACTGCCGATCACGAAACTGAATGCTGTCTGATGGCACTGAGGACAAATTACACAGTAAGGAAAATATATACTGTTTACGGTATAACATTGATGCTGGTAACCTTAGTGGTTTATTTCCTCCGGAAGCTATGATGCACCTTCAGTGCTTTAAGCTCACTACCCCTTATGTAATGGTGGCTTTGTCACGATGTATGTTTGCTACTACATCGGCCCTTATGTGATTTTGCCTGGCTCTAAAATTTTGGTTTTCCCTGTGAATGTGTAGTGACAGGATCGTGTACCAGTGTTCGTAATTCTTTCTTAACAAGAGCCATTATTGTCAGTTTTAAAGTTCTGACATGTATACCGTTTGTGGACTTCACTAATATAGGAATGTAATTTTTTATATTTTGGCTGTATATGCCACTGGGCGTAAGTTTCTCGGCGTAAGCGCCACCTGCCTTTTATGGTGTATAACTACATTATTTGTACCAATGCTCCCATACTGTTATAACGGGAGTGATAATTTCCTTCCTTTTTTATTGTTACTCTATCTAAGGACGTTATTAATATTGATAATTTACACGTTGCCTTTGTACGCCAATTGGCACACGTTTCTCGGCACGAGCGCCACCTGCCCTGTTTTCAGAGTAACTACGCTCGCCGATTACACTCATTCTGTTGTGAGCGCTGCAAGATTCATGAGCTATTTTACATTTACGTGACAAACCCTAATTCTAGGGCGATATTTTATTTTTGACACATGGATCTATGCCGACAATTGTAAAAACGGCGATGGTACATTAGTCCTTACCAATGTAAAATTGTAAGTACCAGTCGTCGTTATCATACTTCTGTAATGCAAGAGTTCTCTAACTTGTGATAAAATTTATTCTTGGCTTATAAGTTTCCTACTTTCCTTATGTAAGCTATGATGTTCATTGTCCTTAGGCTACCTTCTGAAGAAGACAAATTTATAATTGTCGAAACCTAGGTAAAGAATTTCTTTATCCATTGCAACTGGTCGGCTGTTTATATTTTTATTGCGTGAAACCGTTGCTGTTGTGCAGTTATGTTTAAAATATAAAAGGATATATAACAAGAGGATATGGAAATGGTTCTAGAGACGCTGCGGCCCACAGATGATGAGGATGTGCACTGGCGTAAGCGACTTTTACAAAGTGAAGATTGCTATGGCCCCTGCGCCTGGGAAAGGACATCTCGGAAATGGCGAAGCTGGTCACCTGTTCGCGTGCTACTGTCCTGAGCATCTACTGGAAGTGGTTGAAGTACGGTAACACCACGAGTAAGAGACACGGTGATGGACCTCTACACCGCATCACAGAACGTGGATGTCGGAGGCCGTCCCACTCTGTAAAGCAGAATAGGCGGCCATGTGTGGCAGATCTGATGACAGAAAGAAATGCAGGTACAGGACAAGTGTTTCACTGTAAACGCTGTTAAAAATCTGGCTCCAGCGCAGACGATACCTAGGTTTTCCAGTGTTAACCCAAGCCGCCAATTATTATTGCAGTGAGGCACGGGAACATCTAGATTCGACGCACGGATCAACGAGATGTGTTACGTGGTCGAATGAGTAGCGTTTCTTGTTACACAAGGTCGGTGGTCAAGTCCGTATGTCGTCATTCAGGCAAACGGCTGTTCAAACGGTGCACCGGGCCAAGACAAAGACTGGGAAGGCGGAGGCAGTGGGGGGCGGGGGCAGACTTATACTGTAGCGGTCATTTACCTGAGTTTCTGTGGGGCCTGTGCTACCAATCGAAGGCACCGTGACAGCGGTGACCTATGTGAACCTTAACGGGGGCCACTCCATGCCTTCGTTCTTGATATCTTCCTTGCATCTCCCAGCAGGATACCTGTCCCTCTCACAAGGCCAGAATCGTTCTGTACTGGTTTGAGGAGCATGGTAGTGAACTTCTGATGATGTTTCGACCAACAAATTCAACTGATATAACACGCTGGAATAGATCTGGGATGCCATGAGACGCCAGCTCTGCACCCGTAACCACTGGACCGTAATTTACACGAACTGCGTGAGTAGTGCGTAGGCATCTGGTGTCACATGCCTCCTGAAACACACCAAGGACTTGTCGGAAACATGATACGCAGAGTCTCTGCTGCATTACTTCGGAAACGTGCGCCATTTCACTATTAAGTCGATAAGCATAATAATTTTCTCATTTTTTTGGGTCATAGTCATGTAGTAATGTTTGAGTCTTAATTCCACGATTTGGCTGTACAATCTTCTTCATTTTATATTAAGCCTGAAGTCATCATTAAATACAGCAATTTTGGTTATAATTAGACTTTGTTAAGTGTAGTCATTGTCAGGATCTGTTGAACTGGGAGTCCCAGCTTGTGGACGAGTGCAAAATCAAAAATGTATGACAGACGGGTAGCAAAAATACTTTCTAGCCATAGAGCAACTAAACCACAGAATCGACATCAATACAGTGGTTACATCTGGAGCGCACATGATCTGAAACCTTTCTGGTTGCTGGTCCACAATGTATTTTCAGACTGTGTTCACTGCACTTGTAACGACTATATCGATATTCATTCTGTGGCTCACTTGTTATGTGGCTGGAAAATATATTTGCTACTTGTCTGTTCTACGTTTTTGTGATTTTGTACTTACCGACATGTTGGGACTCAGTTCAATAGCTCTTTACGATAACCTTACTTAAAGTGTAATTATACTTAACATTGTTGTATTTGATAATGGCTTAAGGCCGAAATAATGATAATAATATAAAATAAAGAAGTTTGTACTCACAAATGACGGACACATCATTCAGGCAAATGTTCGTAACGTTATGGCTCATCAGTGCATCAAAGTGCAAATAATTGTTCGTCAAAAGAAAAAAAAAAGTCGTTTAAGAGAATCCTGTAGAAGGTCAGCATTTCGTAACATTTTTCAGTTCTAAAGTGTACTATATTCGCAGCTCGTTCCACGTCATAGTGATAAATTACAGTGGAATATGTATAATTTTAATTAATATTGTGTTTATACTGGTTGCTGGTGAGGAGGAAAGTTAGTTATTAGTATTTTATTAATGATCTCATTCATAAGCAGCCATATCACAGTCATCACAGTCGCTCAAGAAAGTTATAATTAAGCTTTACTTGTTTAATCAGAATCGGACGATGACTCTCCGTGTCCGCAGTCTCGGTGATTCGAAGCGATCTGCAATCCTGTGTAAATAAAATGTCTTGGTTTTCTTGCGTTGCGTAGTCAGTCGGGAAACCTCAGATCAAGCGAAAAGTTTGCTTTGATAGAGTTTAATTATCCGATGAAATAATGGAGCTCTTGCATCTAATAATTGCAGGTTATTTTCTAGTTCATCGGAAGTTCCCTTCTGATTACCAACGAAACGACACCTCCGTGCAAATTTCCAATTAGAGACTACATATATAATGAAATTCCTTACACACCTTTGATGTAAATGCTCAGTATATATTTTCTTGAGTAGCATACAATATATTTTCGATCTCTTTCTTCCAGTAATCTCCATAGCAAAATTACAATTATTCAATGCGGCTATTCGGCACGGAGAAGATCCTAGAAGTCCCCTCAACACGCCAGAGAGAATATTACAACGAGTAATTTTGCGCTCATGGAATAGTACACTACTGGCCATTAAAATTGCTGCACCATGAAGGAATGCAGATGATAAACGGGTATTCATTGGACAAATATATTATACTAGAACTGACATGTGATTACATTTTCACGCAATTTGGGTGCATAGATCCTGACAAATCAGTACCCAGAACAACCACCTCTGGCCGTAATAACAGCCTTGATACGCCTCGGTATTGAGTCAAACAGAGCTTGGATGGCGTGTACAGGTACAGCTTCCCATGCAGCTTCAACACGATACCACAGTTCATCAAGAGTAGTGACTGGCGTATTGTGAAGAGCCAGTTGCTCAGCCACCATTGACCAGACGTTTTCAATTGGTGAGAGATCTGGAGAATGTGCTGACCAGGGCAGCGTTCGAACATTTCCTGTATTCATAGAAGCGCGTACAGGACTTGCAACATGCGGCCGTGAAATGTAGGGTTCGCAGGGATCGAATGATGGGTTGAGCCACGGGTCGTAACACATCCGAAATGTAACGTCCACTGTTCAAAGTGCCAACAATGCGAACAAGAGGTGACCGAGACGTGTAACCAATGGCACCCCATACGAACACACCAGGTGATAGGCCAATATGGCGTTGACAAATAAACGCTTCCAATGTGCGTTCACCGCGATGTCGCCAAACACGGATGCGACCATCATGATGCTGTAAACAGAACCTGGATTCATCCGAAAAAATGACGTTTTGCCATTCGTGTACCCAGGTTCGTCGTTGAGTACACCATCGCAGGCGCTCGTGTCTGTGATGCAGCGTCAAGGGTAACCGCAGCCATGGTCTCCCAGCTGATAGTCCATGCTGCTGCAAACGTCGTTGAACTGTTCGTCCAGATGGCTGTTATCTTGCAAACGTCCCCATCTGTTGACTCAGGGATCGAGACGTCGCTGCACGATCCATTACAGCCATGCGGATAAGATGCCTGTCATCCCGACTGCTAGTGATACGAGGCCGTTGGGATCCAGCACGGCGTTCCGTATTACCCTCCTGAACCCACCGGTCTCCATATTCTGTTAAGTCATTGGATCTCGACCAACGCGAGCGGCAATGTCGCAATACGATAAACCGCAATCACGATAGACTACAATCCGACCTTTAGCAAAGTCAAAAACGTGATGGTACGCATTTCTTCTCCTTACACGAGGCATCACAACAACGTTTCACCAGGCAACGCCGGTCCACTGCTGTTTGTGTATGAGAAATCGGTTGGAAACTTTCCTCATGTCAGCACGTTGTAGGTGTCGCCACCGGCGCCAACCTTGCGTGAATGCTCTGAAGAGCTAATCATTTGCACATCACAGCATTTTCTTCCTGTCGGTTAAATTTCGCGTCTGTAGCACGTCATTTTCGTGGTGTAGTAATTTTAATGGCCCAGTAGTGTAATAGTACTGTAGTACTTCGCGCATCGATTCTGCGAGTATATAGATGGTCAAGTAGGAAACGTAATTTACTCGTAGAATTGTGCAGGGATAATTAGTGGAATATAAAGAGATGTTACATATGGATCATGGGAATGACTATCAAACACTGGTTCCATCGTCAGGGCGTGGCCGGCACGAAATCCAGGCTTGTCCAGCTCGGACTACCCTTAGTCTCTCACATTCGTAACTCACTACGCATTGCGGACGTCCGACGTGCAGGTTGCGCAGATTAACGTATCCGGAGACTGTAATGCCGCAGACGTCGCCAGTGGCACCCGGCACGCGCTAATTGGTGACCAGCAGAGCGTGGTCGCTGAGCAGGTCTAATCCCCGGCCGATCCCTCTGCCTCAGTGTCCGCGCGGCGCTCTTCATAACACAGACGCGTCCGCCCGCACCCCGCACCGAACTCCATCTTCGACGCCAATGGCGACGCCGACAGCAGACGCCAATAGCTGTGGGTCTATTCTGGGCGCGGCTTTTTGTCTCGGCCACACAGCCGGCTTACGGCCGGAAGCGTCCGACTTTTTCTCCCATTGTTCTTTTATGACAAAGACGGGGAGGCTTTTCTTTAAAAAGCATTTCTCATCCTTTTTTGTGGTGTGGAAGCGTCTGTCTCGTTGCGGTAATTTTCATTCCTTGTCCTCTGTCCCACTTCCGTCTCTGTGAATCTCCTTACTGGAAGATATAATGCCGACGTTGTTATAATTTATTTTGAAATAAGTCGCAACGTGACGCTATTAAACCAGTACCTCCTGTGTTATTTCCTTTTTTTTTTTTTTTTCGAAGGCTGCGTTTTACTGCTGCTGTTAGTCTGCTCTTCGCATCAATTTTTATGCCATCATCTTGCCTTTCGCCTCATCTGCCCTTCCAGAATAAAGTATCACGCGTCTGTCGTTGTGTGTGTCTAAATGAATCATCTAGGATTACATTTTTCCGTAAGGCTCTAAGTATAGCGGTAAATTTCCCGTAATTAGGATGCCGCTGATGAGAAACTTTTCACCGTGAATTCAGTCGGCTTTACACATACTACTTGCTGCTGCACCATACATTAAGTTTCTGTAACAACTTTTCATGAACTGTAAACATTAGTAAACTCCTTCCTTTTTCAGTACAGCACCACCATCGCCGAACATGCAGGTCGTTATTTGTTATGAAACGTAGTTTCAAGCACGTTCTTTGTATGCGTAGATAATGTTAGAGCTCGTTTCGCTATATATATTCATTTCGGGTAGTTGGTTCCGTATCTAAAAATTTTCACTTTAACCTCCTGCTCTACCTATATAATTTTGGTACTAAATGCTGTGCTACCCCACATACGTAGAGGAAACTATAAAAAAATTTCCCGTAATAGCAAAACAGTTCAAAAAATGTTCAGATGTGTGTGAAATCTAATGGGACTTAACTGCTAAGGTCATCAGTCCCTAAGCTTACACACTACTTAACCTAAATTAATCTAAGGACAAACACACACACCCATGCCCGAGGGAGGACTCGAACCTACGCCGGCACCAGCCGCACAGTCCATGACTGCAGCGCCTGCGACCGCTCGGCTAATCCCGCGCGGCTAGCAAAACAGTTACATGTTATGAGTACAACTACCTTTAATCATCATACTCCCTGTCAGTGACTGTTAATTGTTCCCATTCTTCTTAAGAGACATCCAAAGAACTGGAAGTGGAATTGGCGTCTCACGGACTACTGCTGGTGTGCGCAGATAACGCCAGATACACTCTACACGATTCATATCCTGAGTTCTCATTGGGCAGCTCACGTGACTGATATCCTCAACAGATTATCTGGATATGAACAGATGTAATGGTACCTACCTAAATCCGTACATCTCATTGTAGTACCTTAATATCCTACTTATGAGCACTTGACAGTGTTCCTCCGACCAGCAGAAACAATCTGATACTCGGTACATTAATCCTAAATGATTCTTCCTGGCGCCAGAACACTGTCACCATTCTACTGGTCTCTTTCCAAGAGTCTCCTGTGATTGTACGGGTTCTTCTTCTTCTTCTTCTTCTTCGTCTTCTTCTTCTTCTGTGGCGCTACAGTCCAGGATGGAAAACTGGAAATTTGTGGTAAGGACTATGGAACCAGACTGCTAAGGTCATCGATCCCTAGGCTTATGCACTATTTAATCTAACTTAAACTTACGCTAACGACATCACACACACCCATGCCCGAGGGAGGACTAGAACCTCCGACGGGGGAAACCGCGCGAACCGTGACAAGACGCCTCAGTCAAGGATGAACCTTAGCCTTTCCAAAGAGGCCAGCCGGTGTGGCCGAGCGGTTCTATTCACTACAGTCTGGGACCGCACGACCGCTACGGTCGCAGGTTCGAATCCTGCCTCGGACATGGATGTGTGTGATGTCCTTAGGTTAGTTAGGTTTAAGTAGTTCTAAGTTCTAGGGGACTGATGACGTCAGATGTTAACTCCCATAGTGCTCAGAGCCATTTGAACCATTTGAACCTTCCCAACGAGCTTCCGCCATCCGTCATGGTCATTATTAATCCGTCCAGCTTCTGCTTTACTTTTTTTGCAGGAAGAGTACAGGATCTATCTATGAAGAGCACTTTGACGGTTTCATTCATGGTCTTATATCGATGTTTCAAACTCGAGAACGAAGGAAGGAAAACAGACCAAGAGCTATGAGCCTCCGATACAAACTATGCCAGAATGCGCAAGTCCTGGAGCGGCTCTAAACTCTGAAGACGACTGAGACGCACACGTGGATACAACTCAAAATAGTGCAGTTTAGTCCAGAGATTAGTTTTGTTGTAGATTGGTCTATTTTGTACTAACGAAAACAATTTATTGTGTCTCGGTACCTCGACCTATGCATTAAAATGACACACTGCACCATATTCTGCATGGCAGTAACTGCCTTTCGTCTCGTTTATTTCGAAATGTGCTCCGAATTAATGCTGCAAATCAGTTTTCTAACGACGTCTTTGTTTCGTTAGTTACTCTAATAAACTTCCTGGCGTTAATATACTGTTATTGTACAACCGATTCACATGTTTTATTAATGAGTATATATGGCTTGACGCCATAAGATCATTTCAGTGCTGATAGACTCCGTCTCCTGAACTCTTGCAGGAATTCAGTGTCATACCACGAGCAATGAGTATGGTGGTCAGAGGGTGCTACTTGAGTAGCGTGCGACTAGTTGTTGAGTAGGACGGAAAGTGTGCTCCGACAGCCGGCCGGGGTGGCCAAGCGGTTAAAGGCGCTACAGTCTGGAACCGCGCGACCGCTGCGGTCGCAGGTTCGAATCCTGCCTCGGGCATGGATGTGTGTGATGTCCTTAGGTTAGTTAGGTTTAAGTAGTTCTACGTTCTAGGGGACTGATGACCATCGAAGTTAAGTCCCATAGTGTTCAGAGCCATTTGAACCATTTTTTTTGTGCTCGGACAACCGAAGCAGTTAAGGCAACTGCTCGCGTAAAGTGGGATATCCGGGTTTGAGTCCGGTCCGGCACAAATTTTTACTTGTTTCAGTGGTCATTTGCTGCCGACGTCAGAGCTTATTTTATTTCAAGGTGTTTGATTATGTGATATAAACGCCATTAATCAATTTCCAAATTATACAATTTCGTTTCCTGGCGCGCTTGGGACAGTCGAACTGAAACGAAAATTTGAGATTCATGAACTGATCCAAAACGTAACCACAATGAAAATCAGTTGTGGTGCTGTAAGCATGAAATACGGCAGTTGTTATGTGGACCCAGTAGGAAGGTCAAACCGAAATTTCATTCTCACTCAAGGAAAACCAAAGCAGGCTTCAAACATACGTGAATACGATATTGCAGTACCTTTGTTACGATGCAAAGTTCCTTTGGACATGCATGAATATCCAAAGGAACAGTCACTGCGGGGCTACACCCATTGTGAAGTATCAGCTGTTGAATGGAATTCTGACAACGAAAATATGTACCGGATCGGGACTTGTCCATTTTATGTAATGTATGAAGATTAATCGCAATATCGTGGAATAGGTGGCCTGTGTTTTTTTATATGGGTGGCTATTGCTGGTTTATTATAGTTGTTAGTGTGGTAGGCATTTGTATGTTCGCTGTATCCTATTTGGGAGTCTCAAAAATGGCTCTGAGCACTATGGGACTTAACATCTATGGTCATCAGTCCCTTAGAACTTAGAACTACTTAAACCTAACTAACCTAAGGACAGCACACAACACCCAGCCATCACGAGGCAGAGAAAATCCCTGACCCCGCATTTGGGAGTCTGTTGCGTTTTGGCCTACATGGAGGGCTTTGCAGGTACTACATTCTACGTATTTTATAAACGCCTGATTGTCTTTATCTATATGTGTGTCAGTATAGTATCTCTGTACGTGTTGCTGTTTGTTATTGCGACGGCAATGTTAAAGTTGTGTGGTCTGAACATGTTTGCTGTTTTGAAGGAGATTTTGTCTTAGAAAGGAATGGAAGCAGTGAGTTTGTTTTTCATTTTCTATGTGGAAGTTGGTTTAATATAGTTTTTTCTTTTTTATATGAGGCTATTTGCTGTATCACTTTTCATTTTTATTGTCTCACTTTTCTTCCCAGTAGTGCTTCGCAAGCTCTTCACAATGACTCCCGAATCAATGATGTAGTACAGCGCCTTTCCGCGCTACTACAGTTTACAACTTTGCCCAAAATTAACTCGTAACCATCATGCGGATGCACGAGCACTGGTACGTTGACGTCACAGGTAAAAGGAACAGTGCTCGACAAAGAAGTACAAACACGACCTATCCGTGGTGGTCTCACCCATTATTTGCGCATTATTAGTCTCGTAGTTAACAGCAATGAAGGACTGACCGTATTTCATCAGCCAAGAAAGTCCGACCGAGTATCACTATAACGAGCGTATAGACACTTCCTTATATTTAAATTTACGTCCTTTGTTCAGAAAAACCTTTCTGTATTTTGCCAGTCTATATTTTGTATCATCTAGAGAAGACACACCAGGACAAATTCCATAGTGTAAAAGCAAAAACTCCATTAAGGAAAAATCCTGGTAGTACTGGCAACCGAACCTGTGTCTTTCGTGTTGCTGTCAGATGCCCTCAACGGTTGTTTTTTTTTTTTCAACGTTGTTATGTCACCAGTGATTCTTGAGAGTTTTGTAGTACGTAGGGGGGGCAGCCCCCTGACCGAACACACTTGGCTACCGTGCCTGCTGTTCACTTTCGGAGACGGACTACAGCTTACGCTACACTACGCGAACGAAAAATAATTACCGAGGAAAGAATGCAGAACAGTGAGGTCGGAGTAACAACTTGGCCGAAGACAAGAGCACGTAATGGCAATAGTTCGTATGTAGCTTCCAAGCAGCAACGTCTGACAGAAGAGTGGAGTGGTAAAAGAAATTCCCAGTGATAAGGAGAGTCGGGACTCGCGCTGACTCGTGGTACAAAGTGCTTCCGACACTGCTTGCGGTGGCTAGTCTGTGTGTGTTGTGAGAGGTTTGAGGTTTGGCTGGTAATGGACGTGGTCGTTTGGGGGGGGGATTGCGGGAGAGGGGGGGCTCGACCCGGCGTGTTGCGTGTGTGCGTGGTGCGTCGGCCAGAGGCACAGCAGACGCGCTGGCTGCGGCGCCCGCCGCGGTCAGGGGTCAGCAGCAGCCGCGCAGCGGGGTCACTGGCCGTTTCCCGCTCGCCGCCGGCCTTATCGCCGTTCGCGGAAACCGCCAACTACAGCAGCGTCCCGAAGACGGCCGTAGTTGGAAAGGATGGCAAAGGGGAATCTAACGTCCGGTCGACGGCAGCGTTACTAGGTACTGGGCACAAACGGGAAGGAAAAAAAGCACGGTTACTAGGGACTTAGTGACAAACGGGAAGAAAAGAAAAAGTACAGACAGAACGGATAATCAGTCAGTGCAGATAGCCGTATCGGTTTCTTCGCAGTTCGGAATTCCACTGTCTTCGTAGGTAACAGGTACACTCGTAACTATTGAACGTATTGATATTAACTGTATACTTCAGATCATGAGAGAACGGATAATCATTCCCCGCAAGTAGCCTTACCGGTCAATATTTCTTTGCATATCGGAGATGAACTGTCTTTGCTGGAAGCAGGCTCTTTCGGAAATACTGAACGTAGCAGTTCCACCCGTCACCAAAATAGTGCGGCAAACCGTTCGTCTAATTTGGGCGTTATCATAATGAAAACTGTCATGGAAAACTTAATAATAAATTCCATCTTCAGGTACTTTCGGAAATACTGCAAGTAGCAATTCCACGCATGTGTGATGGTCTATGACGTCATCAAAACTGTGCACAAATGGTTCCAATGGCTCTGAGCACTATGGGACTTAACATCTGTGGTCATCAGTCCCCTAGAACTTAGAACTACTTAAACCTAGCTAACCTAAAGACATCACACACATCCATGCCCGAGGCAGGATTCGAACCTGCGACCGTAGCGATCGCGCGGTTCCAGACTGAAGCGCCTAGAACCGCTAGACCACCGCGGACGGCCAACTGTGCACACAAACCGTATATAACTCAGCATTTACCTAATATCGGCACGTTGTGTATTATCGTAATAAAAAGGGTCTTGGAAAACTTAATAAAAATATCGTCTACTGACTTTATACCATTGTTATTATTCCGATGTACATTTAGAATTCACAGTTTCGTCAACAAGGCTTATCGCGAGCGGGATTTATATGAAGATTTGGAAAGATTTATTCATAATATAGTATATGGGGACATGATGCTAAAAGATAAACTTGAAAGTAATTAACTGCTCCAAAAAGTCCTCCAATATCGAATGACTATTTGATTGGAAAGCAGGTATTTACCAACCGCTCACCTAATATATCCATCTGGATATAACTGTTTTGCCTTCACTATATGCTACGGTTTTAGGAATGAAAACAAGTTTATC
This sequence comes from Schistocerca serialis cubense, assembly GCF_023864345.2. Classification (NCBI taxonomy): domain Eukaryota; kingdom Metazoa; phylum Arthropoda; class Insecta; order Orthoptera; family Acrididae; genus Schistocerca; species Schistocerca serialis. The sequence goes on along the minus strand of NC_064642.1, from coordinate 351,228,036 downwards.
TTAGCTCCTAAGACTCTTTGGATTGACGTACACAAATGATTGTGAAAATGTTAAGTTGTGATCTACTTGCTGCTGTATTCTGTGTGCCAGAGAAGGAAATTACCAACAAAAATGTAAATAAGTGCACTAACAAAAAGACTAATCATCCTTAGCACATAAGACACTCGCTATAACACATTAATCTTTCTGAACAGGTGTCTTTTTCAACATATGACCTCACCGACACACACAGCAGAGGAAACGAACCGCACTTCATATTAATTACAACGTAAAATTAGCTGTGAATGCACGTGATGGTAGCAACATGTTGTCGAAAGGCGTAGTGCTAATAAAATATTAGTAACAAGTGGCTTTGCAATGTATATTATTTCATAAAAATTTTTCAATACAATTACAGCACTCAAATAACATCTATACGACATGTATAAAGTAAAAATTATTCGCCGTAAGGATTGGCAACAGGAAGGGCATTCGGCCAGCCTCTACGATTAACATAACCAAATTAAGAATAACACACCGAAACCGAGACGATACTGGATAAGGTCAAGAAAAAGAAGTTTGGACCTGACGATGCCAGCAGTCGAAATGTCGTTATTAATGAATATTAAGTAAGCTATCCAGACGGATTTTTTCTAAAATAAATTATTTTTGTTTAGAACCAGCTATCAATTTTTAACTAGGCACTGACAATCTACTAATTACTCTCCACTTCGTAACCGGTTTCTAAGCATGTCACCTCCATGTACACAATTGCGTAGTCTGCAGAGAGCGTCATTGAGCTACAAATGAGACCATTTTGTTTCTCTGGAACATCAGTGGTTCTGCCACACTACCTTGAGTTATGCTGCACTGTACCTTCACTTCTGAAGGACTCGCATTAAGACTGATACATTCAATTTTGTTTTCTAGGAAGTCTTCGATGCAGTCACATATCTATTCGGATATTCCATATGGGAGTATCATACTTATCAGATAACGATGTGGAACCACATCGAAGGTACTTTGAGTTCACCGTCTACTGCTTTCATGCCTTAAAAGTGGAATTATATTTTTGAAATGATTGTAGGATCCTCATTTCTTTTGTGGACTGTCCTTGTGACATCCTCATAATGTCTCAAGTTAATTTCTGATGAAAATGGGATCAATATCTATTTCTCCCCCTCAGCAAAGAGTCTAGATGTAGAAGATGAAAAACTAAATTAGGCTGAGCACATTGCTGCGATATGCAAGCAGGCATCTGCATCATTCTATGCCCTACAAAAATATAAAAACTGTTTACCTCTTGACCTGAAAAAGAAAATTGTTCAAATGTTTAAACTTCCAGTTGATAATTACAGGGATGTTAAACTGGAAGGGCTTTCCCGAGAAAGGTCACGGAGCCTCGAACTAGTGATCAACGCCTGCGTTCGGTGCATCTGTGACGTTAGAATCTTTGATCATATTTGACCATCTTATGGACCGCTATCCTGGCCTCTACAAAAAATGGTTCAAATGGCTCTGAGCACTATGGGACTTAACTTCCGAGTTCATCAGTCCCCTATAATTTAGAACTATTAAACCTAACTAACCTAAGGACATCACACACATCCATGACCGAGGCAGGATTCGAACCTGCGACCGTAGCGGTCGCGCGGTTCCGGACTGTAGCGCCTACAACTGCTCGGTGGTCAATACAGACAAGCAAAAGAATTCCATACACTCTTTCTCTTCTACCGTGTTATCAACGTACACTGTCCGTGATATCACTCCTCTACATTTACACTCTTGTCAGAGCGTAGTAGCAGAAGCACTTATTCACATCAGGGCAAAATCCTTTCAGCCCCACTCTGTCACTCACCCATTCACTGGAAGTCCTCTTCAGTAGCAGGAACCCAATTCTGGAACGACATCCCTCATTATATCAGAGAACTGAATAACATCTCCAGCTTCAAATGAAGGTTAATGACATGTCTACTGAAGCGATAATAATGTCTGCCTTTGTCCCTGTACAGAACTGTTACCTCATTAAATCGTTCTTTCCGTATAGATTTTCCTCGTTTCCCAGTGCTCTTAGCTGGTGCAGTTTACCTAGATCTCTCTCTCTCAAAACTCGCTGTATCAGAGAATATCATTCTCCTGCACCTATAAATATGTTTTGTGTATACCACTATCACTGTTATTATTATTATTATTATTATTACTACCACTACTACTACTACTATTAGCGGCGACAGCAGTAGCACAATGAGTAGTATTAGTAGTAGTGCTAGTATTAGCTTTATTAGTTTTTATCCAGGTCTCTTTATTCATACTGTCTCTACATACAATCAAAAAATTATTACTTCTATTAATACTATTTTATTATCACTTGTCATACTAAAATTATTGTTATTTCTTTCGTAACTACGGTGCAAAAGCGTACTACAATCTGAAGTCCTGGTATGATGCAAGACAGGGCCTGATCAGGTTAAATACATGAATAAATATGTCCACTGCGTACAAATGATACCAATGTAATTTCGAATTTTTATCGTGGCTGGCGTTTGGGGTCGTTAAGTTCTGTCTTCCACTTTTACGCTTATATCTCAAGTTTCTTTTATTATTATTATTTTTTCGCGAGCTGTATTGCTGGTGAATGGCTACTGGCCCCTGTTTGCAAGTGATAAGTATCATATCGTCTAGCCGGCCGGTGTGGCCGTGCGGTTAAAGGCGCTTCAGTCTGGAACCGCGTGACCGCTACGGTTGCAGGTTCGAATCCTGCATCAGGCGTGGATGTGTGTGATGTCCTTAGGTTAGTTAGGTTTAAGTAGTTCTAAGTTCTAGGGGACTGATGACCACAGCAGTTAAGTCCTATAGTGCTCAGAGCCATTTGAACCATTTGATCATATCGTCTACATGTATATCTTTGTTGACCCCTAACAAAACAGGCGGATCAGCCATGAGATATAGACATGCGCCCAGACACAAGGCTTCCACGTTAGCTAGCCACAGCGTCCTGTTGTCTGGATACTTTCTTTTTAAATCTCATACCTTTATGACATTATTACAAAATATTTGGTATAATTTTTTCAAATTCTTGGTAACAGAAATTAATGGCTGAAATCCCCTGGCATTCTGAGGCAAAACGGATGCATCAAGCGATCATAAGCAAAGGTTGTGGAACATTGCTCTATCACTTCTGAAATATGATGACCTAGAACCTTGACACTTAGCCCCGACAGCTGGACCAACTTGCGAAATACAGTGTCCCATTCTTCTCTCACCACTTACAAAATTGCGCTCAGAATCTAACAATCGTAGACGTGTAGAAAGACATGGAATATCAAAATCTGCGAATCCTTTATTGCTGACGGTGCGTGGAAGTACGTTACAAAGATTGGAATATCTCAACCACTGGAGTCAATCAAATAAATATGTAGCAGATATTCGGAGTGAAATTAAACATGAAAACGTTTATATGGAAAACACGAAAACTCAAATTGAGGCACATAACAATGAAACGGTATATGCCTTAGCGATGCAAAGTATTACAAAAGGCTGTTTCCAAATCACTGGGCTCCCTTACACTGACTTCACCCCTTTGATCAAGAAACACACATACACACCAAGAGATGAAATTCCTATGCCCGTGTTCAACCTGTTATCACAAGAAAACGATATCGCTCTATTGAATCTCACTAAATGGCCTATTGCATTCATCATTAGAATGCATGTAGGACGTGGATTAAAAGTTAAGGACGATCCATTTTGCGCCAAGAGAGTTTTCCAAATACCTGATCCACAGTCACATAATTGTGGAATATAAAAAGCACAAGAAAAAGTAAAAACACTTGTACGAGGAACTTCGGAAACAAGAAGCAACATTCCTCACTTCATTATTTATTTTATTGTATGGCAGCATAACACTATTAAAAAAATTTTGGCTGTTATTTGTCTCAGGCAAATATTGTTTTATACACTGAAGCGTAAAAAACTGGTATAGGCATGCATATTCAAATACAGAGATGTGTAACCAGGCAGAATACATCGCAGCGGTCGGCAACGCCAATAAAAGACAACAAGTGTTTGGCGCACTTGTTAGATAAGATACTGCTTCTCCTATACCAGATAATGAAGATTTGTGTCCGTCTGAACGTGGTGTTACAGTCGGCTCACGAGCGATGGGACACATCATCACCGAAGTAGCGGTGAAGTGGGGATTTTCCCGTACGACCATTTCAGGAGTGTACCCCGAATATCAGGAATCCGATAAAACATCAAATCTGCGACATCGCAGATACTGCAAGAACAGACAACAACGAATCACGAGAATCGTTCAACGTGACAGAAGTACAACCCTTCCGCACATGCTGCAGATTTCAATGCTGGGCCATCAACAACTTTCAGCATGCGAACCATTTAGTGAAACATCATCGATAGGGGCTTTCGGAGCCGAACGCTCGCTCGTGTACCCTTGATGACTGCACGACACAAAGCTTTACGCCTCGCCTTGGCCCGTCAACACCGACATTCGACTGTTGATGCCTGGAAACACGTTGCCTGGTCGGAAGAGTCTCGTTTCAATTTGTACCGAGCGGATGGGCGTGAACGGGTATTGAGACAACCTCATGAATCCATGAACTCTGCGTTTCAGCAGGGGACTGTTCAAGCTGGTGGAGGCTCTGTAATGGTGTGGGGCGTGTGCGGTTGAAGTGATATGGGACCCCTGCTACGTCCAGATACGACTCTGACAGCCGACACGTACGTAAGCATCCTGTCTCATCACTTACATCCATTCATGTCCATTGTGCATTCCGGCGAACTTGGGCAATTCCAGCAGGACAATACGACACCCCAAATGTCCAGAATTGCTACAGAGGAGCTCCAGGAACACTCTTCTGAGTTCAAACACAAACAGACATGAACATTATTGAGCATACCTCGGATGCCCTGCAACGTGATGTTCAGAAGAGATCTCCACCCCGCATACTCTTACGGATTTCTGGACAGCGCTGCAGGATTCATGGTGTGAGTTCCCTCCAGCAGTACTTCAGATATTGGCAGAGTCCACGCCACGCCATGTTGCGGCACTTCTGCGTGCTCGCGGGGGCCCAAAACGATATTAGGCTGGTGTAGCAGTTTCTTTGGCTCTTCAGTGTAAATTAATGTATGATTAGACAGTATTCAAATGTCAAACGTTGTGACGAAAGTAAATGAAAGTAAATGAATTCCACAGAATTTAATTTCATTACAACCGTAACAACATATTTCATAATATCTCTGTATTCCTATACATTAGGAAAAGTATAGTACGCAACAGTTGTTATATTTTATGTATAGTATGTCAATAACTGTTGAGAGGCTGACTTTATAGTTTAACTGAGGCTAACAATAATTTCAAAGTATCATAATACCTCAAAAGGATGTCTGGAAGATATGCCTCAATGTACACTTTAAACGAGACATTTTCCATAACGACAATAATTTCTCTGTTATTTTGTCGCGTCAAATTGGAATGAAACTCCAAACTTTTGACACCTTCATCAACTGTCTCCCTCAGGAGAACAACTGTCCCAGAGACTATGGAAATATCCGATGAAATCTGATATTCGTGATGCGTCACCGTTAGCGACACTACTGTCAACACGATGTAAACTACGCCTCAAATTACTTTGTAGTCTATTTGCATCAAGCGCTTGCTTCTCTGCATTTCTGGGTGCATATCACATAGCTCATTTAGGTTTTGAAAGTTACGAAGCGTTTCAGATGGAGTATTACACAGGACATAAAGAAATGAAGCGATGGTCTGCAGAATCGGCGGGAAATGAATTTGTGGATGTCCAGGACTGTAGAGAACGTCTGAGGCTGGAATATATCCAATAAAACATGTGGTGTAATTGCTGTTTTGAAGGAAGAAAGAAATATTATAGTTTTACGTCCCGTCAGTAACTATGTCATTAGAGACGGAGCACATGTTCGGATTGTTAATTTGGATGGCCGGATGTGGATTTCAATCGTATCCTCACGAATGCGACTCTAGAGTGCTAACCACTGCGCCACCTCACTGGGTGAGGAGATTATACAACTACCATATTATAATATTTCGGCTTCCCTTGAAAACAAACCAGTATTAGCGTCAGAAGTAGGTTATGGTGCGAGCGTTTGGGCTCAAAGATTGCAGCTAGAGAAACCAGTCTCTTTAGTTAGAAGAGTTCAACGAGGAGTGGTGCTAAAATTAACGGGCCGCTATTGCACTACCCGGAATAATGTTTTGTTAGTAACCCTAGGAATATGCCACTGGACATGGATACTAGGAAAAGAGGCACGTTTCACGGGCTAAACAAAGGCCAACAAATGGAGGGACGAAGGAAGCTTGGAACTGAGGCCAATACTAAAAGGGTAATAAAAGATCGCATATTACACCCGTGGCAAAATGGATGGGACACTTCGGACACAAGCAGGAGAACATATGAATTTCTCCCTAGTGTCATTGAGAGATAAAAATGAGATTTCTTAACCCGGCTAGTGGATTGATACAGTATCCGATTGGCCATGGCCTTTATGCCGCCGATCGAGTTGGCGAAGTGGTTAGCACATTGGACTCGCTTTCGGGAGGACAATGGTTCAAACCGGTGTCCAGTCATCCCGATTTAGGTCTTCCGTGATTTCCCTAAATCGCTTCAGGCCAGTGCCTGGATGGTTCCTTTGAAAGGGCACGGCCAGCTTCCTTCCCCATACTTCCCTAATCCAATGGGACCGATGACATCGCTGTTTAGTCCCCTCCCCCAAATCAACAAACCAATGTATCTGTACAAAACCAGGAGGCAAGTGAATGACAGATGTGGCAGTGTGGGCACATCAGAATACAGATTGTGGGACTGCACGCTCTATGAAGATGCGGCGCGCAATGGATGTCAGGTATTAAGGATGTTGGAAACCAAATCAGCACTAAGGAGCCAGTCGATCTGGCGCATTTTGAACGACACTGCAGTCCCGGTAATCCAGGAAAGCCAAGCAAGACTTCACGAGGCATTCGACTGTAACTCAGCATGCTGCCATCCAGACCAGACAACGTACTCAGAAGATGGAGAGAGGATAACCTAGGTCGGCGACCACCGAATGAAATAGTGTCCCAAGAGTCTACATTGGTTTGATGCAAGTGATCATTAAAGTGTGGAATTTAGGACGTAACCGAGATGGGTGGAATTACTTGCTATAGCGGAAACGCTGCTGGCGTGCTTCCCGACGCCCAAGAAATCCAGCAGACAATGACTGTTGACATGGGATATTGTGAGGGCGGATCCAGAGAGGGAACAACTATTTACAAGTTAAATGCATTAACATAAATACACAGAGAATAAATTCTGTAGTGTTTGTAATATTATTAGTAGTTGGTTAATTGGTTTAGAGTTTCATTGTTGTTTTTAGTAGTAGAAGTCGTTGTAGTATTTTAAAAATTAAGTATCAGACATATGTAGTTGATACATAATTTATTACCATCCAAGAAAATGTGACTTTCATGGCTTATCTTAACTTTTCAGATAACAGGCTATAATTAATTAATTATAATGTATCTGTGATATCAGCTATTTACATTTATGTGTTTTCCCATGCAATCGTAGTAATTATTACAACTGTTGCATATTCGCAATAAATGTGTTATAATATTAAAGAGGAAAACTCCTTCTAATGTTCTGCAAAATTGTATTGTCACCTGACGATTGCCTGAGAAGCCGAAAGTCGGTTCGTGAAAAAAAAGTACAATTTCGCAGAACATTAGGAATTGTTTTCCTCTTTAATATTATTATCATGTTATGCCAAGCACCGACGGAAAATTCAGTAAATGTTAAATGTGTTATATGTAATTGATGGAATTACTTACCTTTCAATAACATCATTTGTGTAGGATGTGATTTTGTCCTTCAGGAGTGATGAATTAAACATCCAGGTCTATTCTAGTAACAGAATGAAACAGTTTTATTGTCCACGTCACAGTTTATTCTGATATTTTCATCCAAGAACATGTTAACTTTGCAGCTGGACTTATAAAGAGCAGTTCACATGGAAGGTGTCCAGAGGAAACTTCTTGAGACAAGTTGATGCCTTTTATGGGCGTTAATGTTTCTTAACAACTGAGATAAAGAATTAACTTTGTGCGAAATTATACGACCTCCGATTACGAACCAGAACATTCCAAAAAAATAATCTTAAAACAACTTTTTACAATCTCCAAATTACAAATTAGTTACAGTTTATTTGTAGGTTTTATGAATTTTTAATTAAAACGTTACAAAATTGCGGTCTTTTCATTTTGATTTATTTTTTATTTTGCTATCGACCGATCTAGAGTACTAGACTTACGCCATTTTTATGTACGTTCTTACTCTTGACTTTTACATTAATGGTCTAACGTGTCGAGTGTTTTATTTATAAAAACGTATCTAAAATTGCAAGTCTCGAACCGTATCAGATATTACGAAACAAAGAAGTTCGTTTTTTCAACTTGACCTATTTTCAGGTACCTCACGAGGTGACGACGTTGGTGCAAAACACAGTAGAGGAAGACGCGATGGGCTGTGTGAAACCGAAGGGTAAAGAAGTGAGAATGAAAGGGGATGACGTTGAATGGGGGTGGGACGTTTGCATTTCCACGTCCTTCTTGATGGGGTGCTTCCAGGGAGCACCACCATATCATTCACATTGGTGAAATCCCAGCATATCTGAGACAGTTGGTTACATTTCTGTAAGCTTTCGCTACACAATTGCCAATGAAGGTAAAAATTCTTACATGTTAGTCCACGCCATGTTGCTCTTCAGACTGTTTCTTGGCAATCGATGCTTCTGCTGCGATTATCTTCAGTATCTTCCAGTCTCTTCTAACAACCCCGGTTAGCCGAACATTAACTAACCGGAAGCACCAGTAGATTCTTGAGATTATTCCAACACAGGACAGAAATGTAGGTTGAGAAGCAGAAATTTGAAATCGAACGTAACACGGCGTAACATGTTACCTTTAGTAAGTTCTTGGTGACGAATACAATAAAGGGAATTCTTATAAACTTGAAATGTTGTCCTAGTTTTATACAACAGGTGAATCGAGGACATAATATCCAGCTGTACAACTTGAAACTGAATCCAGTGCTGTCTGACTATTAGCCCACAGCCATTTTGTTACATTTCCAAATACGGCGAAGCCCTGGAGAACCTGTGGTAGGCTCAGTGTTGCTGCCGCAAGTTCAGCTGACGTGGCAATCATTACGACAGTCGGCGCTCGCAAACTGCATGGGAGCAATAATCTCGCCATAATGACGTGGCCGCAGCGCGCTGTTTCGCGTCGTGAATACTGCTACAGTAAATTACTTTAGAAACACCGTATTTGGTCGCACTCGTTATTTCAATGCCACCGCGGAAATACGAGAATCGAATGTAGCGCTAGAGGTGGCGAGGTCGCCGTAGCAGCGATAACAGGCGCTCTTAGAACCCTGGCGCTTTGCCAGTGCGTTCGGTCCCCATTATCGGAACGCAATTTCCTTTAAACTCATGCAGGTGCAGATTTATCGCGCCGTGCCTGTATTACTGTAGGCGGCTGCTGCAATAAATTCTTAATTGGAGGCATGATGGCTTCCTCCCTCGAAACCAATTTATCATGCGAACCCTAATGAGGGAGCCGACGATGTGCCCGTAGACAGCCTGCGCACATTTGCTGACGCAGGGGGGAGGGGCAAGGCGCAGATATTTTCATCGCTGGCCTTCGACGCAGTCACAACTTTCACGGCTTACACACCGAGAGTACAGTTTCTTCTTACCATTTCCCCGAACACTGACGTCAATAATGGTTTAAACTATTAGTAGAAAATGAATATGAAACGTGCTCTCGAAATATCTTCCGTCTTATATGTCAGACAGCTCTTCATTTATGCACCGTAGCTCTCCCTAAGGTGTTTGGGGAAGGTGCTATGTGTACTACTGCTGCCGTTTTCTGTTCAGTCGCGAATGGTGCGTAGGAGGACGAGCGCTGGCAAGCTCCCGTGTAAGCTCGAAGCTCTCTCATTTTTACTATTAATGGTAGTTTCGCAACACATGTGTAGGAGGAAGAAATATATTGGTTGACTCTTCTAGGAACATATACTTCCGGAATTTTGTCAGTCAATGACTCTGTGCTTCACAAAGCCTGTCTTGTATTGTCTTGCACTAGAGATGGGTGAGCGTCCGCGTGATGCTTTTATTCTTACTAAACGAACCTGTGACGAAAAGCGCTGCTCTTCTTTGAATCTTATATTTCTTCTGTCAGTATTACACTGAAGAGCCACAGAAACTGGCACACCTGCCTAAAATCGTGTAGTGCCTCCTCGAGCACGCAGAAGGGCCTCAACACGACGGGCCATGGACTCGACTAATGCCTGAAGTAGTGCTGGAGGGAATTGACACGATGAATCTTGCAGGGCTGTCCATAAATCCGTGAGAGTACGAGGGGGCGGAGATCTCTTCTAAAACACCACGCTGCAAGGCACCCCATATGTTCAATAATGTTCATGTGTGGGGAGTTCGATGGCCAGCGGAAGTCTTTCAGCTCAGAAGAGTGTTCCTCGAGCCACCGTGTAGCACCTCTGGACGTTTGGAGTGTCGCATTGTCCTGCTGGAATTGCCCAAGTCCGTCGGAATGCAGAATGGACATGAATGTATGCAGGTTATCAGACAGGATGTTTATATACGTGTTACTTGTCAGAGTCGTATCTAGACGTCTCAGGGGTCCCAACTGCACACGCCCCACTCCATTACAGAGCCTCCGCTGCTGACATTGATGACGTTGTCTCTTTACCCGTACATGTCCATCCGCTCGATACAATTTGAAATGAGACTCGTCCGACCAGGCAATATGATTCACTCGTTAAATGGTGGTACGGGAAAATTCCCATTTCATCGCTACCTCGGAGATGCTGTGTGCCATCGCTCGTGCGCTGATATAACACCACGTTCAAACTCCTTAAATCTTGATAACTTGTCATTGTAGCAGCAGATACCGATCTAACAACTACACCAAATACCCACTGTCTTATATAGGTGTTGCCGACTGCAGCGTCGTATACTGCCTGTTTATGTATCTATGCATTTGAAAACGCACGCCTATACCAGTTTCTTTGGCGCTTCAGTGTATATGGTAAGGATCCCAGAGTGATGGGCAGTGCTCACTATCTTTCAATCGAAGGTTTGGTAAGCTACCTCCTCTGAGCGAGGACTCCACTTATTGAGGATTTTTCCAATCTATCCCATTCTGATATCTGCCTATCCCACGATTATTTTTATGTGACTATTCCACTTTACATAGTTCCCTACATCTAGTCCCAAATATTTCATTAATGTGACTGATTTCAGTGATAAGTCGGCAGTCGCATTATCAGACAATAACGGTTCTTTTAACCGGTTCGTTTACAAGACTTTAACTTTATTTATGCCCTCCCTGCACCAAGCGTCGATGTTCTGCAGTTGATATTACGTTTCGCCACGATTTCCTAGCTTCGTGACTGGTCTATAAACGTAAAACGTCCTTCGTCGTCTGCGGACAGTCTCCTAGAGACAGCAGTAAAGCCCTGTAGATAATTTGTGCTAATTAGGAACAGTAATAGTTCTATAACAGTTCCTTGGGAAACGGCGGAAATTTTACGTCTGAAGCGTCCTTTCGTCAGGAATGCTATGCTATTTACTAGGAACACTGCAGTCGAAACCGAACGAGTTGGCACAGTGGTTAGTGCACTGGACACACATTCGGGAGGACGGCGGTTCAAACCCGCGTCCGGCCATCCTGATTTAGGTTTTCCGTGATCTCCCTAAATCGCTTCAGGCAAGTGCTGCGATGGTTTCTTTGAAAGGGCACGGCCAACGTCCTTCCCCATCCTTCCCTAATCCGATAGGACCGATGACCTGGCTGTTTGGTCCTCTCTCCCCAACCAACGAACCAACTTCAAAAATGATTCAAATGGCTCTGAGCGCTATGGGACTTAACATCTGAGGTCATCAGTCCCATAGAACTTAGAACTACATAATCCTAACTAACCTAAGGACATCACACACATCCATATTGCCTTGTCGGACGAGTCTCGTTTCAAGTTGTATCGAGCGGATGGACATGTACGGGTAAGGAGACAGACTGAAGCACCTAGAACCGCCACAGCGGCCAGCAATAGGATAATCCTCGTCAATCATGGCACGTGCCTTTAGGAACTATCTGAGAGAGTTTTATGTTTTATCGTTTTTTTCTGTTGCTCATGGAGAGATTGTGATTTCGCCACTGACATAAGTCATTCTTCATCCTGTTTCGTTTCTTTGTCTGTGTTAACCTTCTGTAGTTGCATTGTCTGGTTGTCTGTTATCATTAACCTAGTACACAGTGAAGGTCAGTGATAGTATAGAGTAAATGCTTCAGAGGAGCCGCTTGTTTCAGTGCTCAATGTGTTTCTGTAGACCCATTTGAGAATTTGTTAGCGGCTGGTATTAGTTCTCTTTTGTTGGTGCCCACACGTAAATTCACCTGGACTGAGTTAGATTATTATCTAAAAATATTTTTATTATATTTATTATATTTTTTTATTACATTACTGTGCCCACTCTGAGCAAGAATCGTACTAAATTTACAGTGCTGGGGAAGAAAAACCTAGCACACCTGGAAAGGCGACGTCGATTTTGATCCGATGACGGAATATCCCACCTGGGGGATAGTAGATGTACTGATAATAGTTTCAGCGCCGTCCGCCAACAGCGAGTGGGGCATAGCTACCAGAGTGGCATCTAGATCTATCCTTTAACAGGGAGCGCTCACAGGCAGAATGCTCAGCCTGATGCAAACATGTGAAGCAAGCAGGCAGCTGTGCCACGGAGACACGATCGTTCTTCCTGCAGCGAAGTGAGTTTTAAAGGGGTCAAATTGTGGCCTTCCGAGTGCCGCGATTGTGTTTTCAGAGCTGTGTCAGCTGTGCAACGATGCTGTTATCAACAGTCACGTGAAGACTCTCACACGTGTAGATGAGGTGCTGGATGTCAACGTAGGACAGTACTGTCGTATTCTAAGGACAGCAGTGCCAGATCACGCAGCAACCACAGCACAGATAAGGGGGCTTGTGAGCCAAGACGTGTCAATACGAACTGCTGTGAATCAATTATTGTCACTGGGACTACGGGCACGCGCACCTTTATCCCATCTTCCACTCACCTCCCAGCATCGAACTGCACAGGCCCACTGGTGCCGGCAGAGGATGATTTGGAAGGTCTTCAGTGATGAAAGCAGAGTCTGAAACTTCCTGGCAGATTAAAACTGTGTGTCGAACCGAGACTCGAACTCGGGAACTTTGCCTTTCGCGAGCAAGTGCGCTACCATCTGAGCTACCCAAGCAAGACTCACGCCCCGTCCTCACCTGCCAATATATCGTCTCCTACCTCCCAAACTTCACAGCTTGACTGAAAGCAGATTCTGCCTGCACTCGGGTGATAATAGTTCGCGCGTACGACGTAGACCTGGTGAGCGCTGTCTCGTGGAGTACATTCGTCCACGACACGTCCACCCCAGGCCTTATGGTCGGGCGTGCGGTAGGCTACAGCTCTCGTTCACCTTTGGTGTTTCTGGAGGGACCCTAACCAGCGCTCGGTACATGCAGAATGTTAAACGCGTTCTTTTGCTGTTCTTGCAACAGAAATGTGATGTGTTGTTCCAACAGGATAAGGCTCGTTCGCACGCTGTCTGTGAAACCAAACGTGCTCTGCAAGACATGCAGCAACTTGCCTGGCCAGCACGATCTCCAGATTTGTCTCCAATCGAGCACCTATGGGATTATGGTGGGACGAAAAGTGACTCCAGTGACTCATTAGTCAAGATGGTTGCAGAGCAGGCGCCTGCATTGCGACCTGTCGAGGCTACACCACGTATTAGTATGGGTGTTTCATCATGGGCCGATACCTGGTACCTCAGAACGGCGTGAGCTATTCATCTGCAGGTGTAATCATTTCATGTGCTCCATATTCACTGTTCCAGCAATAAAATTTGAGTGAATTGGAAACCTCTAAAAGGTGTACCAGTTTTTCCCGGCAGTATACAGGGTGATCCATTGATCGTGACCGGGCCAAATATCTCATGAAATAAGCGTCAAACGAAAAAAACTACAAAGACGAAACTTGTCTAGCTTGAAGGGGGAAAACAGATGGCGCTATGGTTGGCCCGCTAGATGGCGATGCCATAGGTCAAACGAATATCAACTGCGAGGCAAACTGAGGAGCTACTTGGTTGAGAAGTAGCGGCTCCGGTCTCGGAAACTGACATACGGCCGGGAGAGCGGTGTGCTGACCACATGCCCCTCCATACCCGCATCCGGTGGCGCCTGTGAACTGAGGATGAGGCGGCAGCCGGTCGGTACCGTTGGTCCTTCACGTCCTCTGTTCGGGAGGAGTTTAGTTTTAGAACTACTGTTTCGCGAATGTAATTAACACCCATCTAGCCGACGTTCCACAATGCTGAAAGGAAAAAGCGATGGAGCTCGTATTTGGAAGAAATATGTTCACACTCCTCTCCAGACGCCCCTGTTTCGGTTATGTGAATCAGATCAAGCTAGACAAGCTGACAAGTTTCGTTCTTTTTTCGTTTGACACTTATTTCGTGAGATATTTGGCCCTGTCACGATCAATGGACCACCTTGTATATCCAGGCATAATAGTGATTATACGAATGCACTGTGTTTGTTCTTTCGGGCGTGATTCGCTTCGATGGACGATGAATCCACCATCTTCATTGCGGATGCACAATTGCGTTAGATTTCCTGCGGGAATCTCAAAGTAGCGATCATGGGGGACATGAATGGGAACTGGGGATATGTGTTGCCAGGTGGGGTTGTGGGTTGGCCGAAAGGCGTGCCGAGATAGTTCTCGCATTTGCGATAAACAGTGTGTCCGGGTGGCGCAGTGGTTAACGCAACTGCCTAGCAAGCAGGAGATGTCGGGCTCGGATCCTGATGTGGCACATATTTTCACTCATCGCCGCTGATTACGCATAAAGCCCCGATGTGCCTGACATCAATAATTCCTTCTCTTTCCTTTCCCTCCCCCCCCAATCCTTTCAATTTACGTAATAACGATTATTTCTGCTATTATCACCTTTAAGTTATTTTTTTCTATCAAGCGGAAAGATTGTTATTTGTACGTCCTTCCAGTTATAATTTTTGATTATTAATAAAGAGGTATTTAAGACCACGCTTACGTCACTCCAGCCAAACCCTTCGTTACAGTGTTGTAGAAACACAAAAACAGAGAATACACTTTAGTACGATACATTCCGTGAAGGCGGAGGAGAGCAGGAGAATGAGTGATTGCGTGGGAGGTGGAGGCGGGCGGCGTGGGAGGCGCCGGCGCGCCGCGTTCCCTGGTGACGCTGGACGTCGCGGCGAGGGGCGTCGCCGGCGCGGCCGTAGCGCGCGCGCGCCTATTTCCGGCCGTCTAATGATAGCGAGAGCTCTTCCCACCGGGAGAGCCGTCGCTGTCACAGGCTCGCTTCCTTCCTCCACAGCTAACGAGTTTACTGCGGCTAAGCTGGAAACTTTGCTCGCTGCAGGCCAACCGAAAATACCTTCACCCCTACCTTATGTTACAGTGTAGTAGACACTGTGCATCGTCGAGAGAGCTTAGACGATACTGGTACCATCAGGAACGCTATTCATACACAATTTCCAAGTTCCTGGGTTGTGTCTACTGAAGGGTATCTGTCTGTGCTCCTGATGAACGTGTCCATAAAAATGAGTTATCTACTAACGTGGAATGTGGGAATTCGTTATTGAGATATACATGAAAGAAAAATCTTTGATATTTAGATGAAATGAGTTGCCGTATCCGCACGTTTATGATAGTTAAATAAATATTAAACTGGGGCACCAAGACGAAGTTGTAAATGTAATTTTGTAACTCAGCCAAGAGCGTTATGTAGAACAGCAACCATCACCCATTTATTAGTTGTTTAGTTTATTAGTTTGTTCAGTTGTGTCTTCAATGAACGTGATATTTCTATCGTAGCATATACTTACGTATTCCCTTGCAAACTTCCATTTTTACGTCCTACTGCTATCCGTTGTACAGCATATAAATATGGCCAAGACGTAAATTTTAACTGGAGCTGAAATCTATAAAAATAAGATAATGAATTAACTATGAATAGGCACACTCACATTTAGTCGGTGTCACCCGTCTCGCGTCTCCAGGAACACTGAAAAGATGTAATATGGATTTACGCCAATGCAGTACAAGTGAGCAAAGAACGTATCAATGATATTCACCTCAAGTAAATAACAGGATAAAATTCTGTAATTTCAAGTCGTTATCGAACAGCTTGAAAATTGGAAATCTGTGGTAAGTTCCTATGGGACCAAACTGCTGAGGTCATCGGTCCCTAGGCTTACACGCCACTTAATCTAACTTAAACTAACTTACGCTGAGGACAACACACACACACCCATGCCCCAGGGAGGACTCGAACTTCCGACAGGGGGAGCCGCAGAACCGTGGCAAGGCACCTAAGACCTCACGGCAACCTCGCTCGGCGAACAGCCTGACATCAACAGTGTCCGACGCAGTCCGGGACAAGACGAAGAGTAGAACAGAGTGTACGGCAGGCAATCTGCCCAGCCGAACTTGAAGCTCTGCGCCAAGTATCCTCATTGGCTGACAAGCTCTGCACTCAAAGTTCTGCTTGAAGACAACAAGGATGTAAAGTCTGTACGAGTGATTTGCAATTCGCTCATTAATACATAATTTTAAAGACGTTTGTAACAACTACGCGCTATGATACACTGCATAAAAGACGGATATAACAGGCTACAACTTTAAGACGGAAGCGAATCACCGAAAGCATGCACAAGTGTTTGAATTTAAACTAACTTGCACCAGCAATAATCCCTTATGCTAAAAAGCGTAGCCACTAAATAAATGAGGTGAAGATAATGATTGTAGCTTAATAGTCAAAGGTGATCGAACTTTAGATTCCTGTCCATGGCTGTTTACCTCAGTTGCTATTTTATGTGTCGCTTGCTGGGTAAAGGATAACTATGAAATAGACTGCGCTAAAAGCATAATAGTGCAAATAATGTGCTAAGATAACGAGCTGTACTAGAGAAATGGCACTTCAGTAAAATAGTGTTGCCATGTGGTAGTTTAAGATGGAATGGTACTAATGATGAAATCCATACATGGGATGGGCAAACATATGGAAACATAGTGAGAAACGTATGGTAGAATATACGAGGGTTTCCCAGAAAGTAATGCACCACATTTTGTTTCTACAACAATTCTTTATTTAACATAATGAGAATTACACACAGAAAAGAATTGCGTTTTATCTTCGCCGTCTATTTTTCCACGTAATCTCCGTCCTGTTCTATGTCCTTCCTCCAGCGCGAAACAATGGCGTCTATGCCCTGTCGGTACCAATCCCTGTCCTGGTGGTGGAGCAGTACTCCACTGTGTGAATCACGTTCTCATGGTCCTCAAAATGTCTTCCACGAATGGCATCCGTTAGGGGCCCAAACAAATGGAAGACCAAGGGGGCTAGGCCAGGTGTGTCACGAGTGACAGCCGTGGATGTCCCCCCCCCCCCTCCCCCCCCCCGGCCCCTGTAAATCGTGGAGCTCCGACGAACCGCCTTCTGATGACCTCAGCCACCTTGTCCAGCGACTAACTGTACTTCTGTAGACAGCTAGATGCTCCATAGACATTGCACAAGCGTTTGTGAATATTTCCCACGCTTTCTTTCTCTGCAGTCAGAACCGGCCGCTGTGTGCTTATAGCTTTTGGATCAAGTGGCATGAAACTTAAATTCTCTCTCTGGAACTGTATTATATTTTATTCGTCAAATGTTCTACATTTCGACAGTTCCATCACTTACATCTTTTTAACGTATCATTTATTTATGGGGGCCAGTGTGCCATCTCATAAGAGGAGTAGATGTAATCTCTGTGTCATGGTGGATGCAACAAACTGTATACTGCAGGACCAGCCATGGCGAGACAAACGGCACATGCACATGGTGTGCGAGCCGTGTGTGGCCCACGTCTCGATCTGTCTCTGCTTTGTTTGTTCCTTCCCTGCAGTATTCGCTACAGCGTAACACTTCATTCAGCATTGCCCCGTGATATTTTTCGCCCGGCACCATTCTCTTCAGTTCTATAGAATCGTGGCGCTGTTTGCACTTCGCTATTTCTTCTTGTCATGGCGGACGTTCGCAAGTCCGGTGGCTGTTTGCGCAGAAAGAGACAGTCCGGCCATTTATGTTCATAAAATGTGAAAAACGAATGTGGATGTCAGAAGAGAGCGATGAGAACTCTTAATGTGTATAATACAGTTGTGTAATCAACGCGTAGTGCATATTTGCCATGAAATGACATTAAAACACCGTGTAGAAAGAATTAAAAGACTTATTTAACATTGAAAGAGCAAAAAATTACAACGATCAACAGATACGATTCATCGTTCTTTGTAGCGAAAAGCACTTTGTGCTGTATTTGCAGGTGTGGAGGAAACTGAAATGAATTTTTTATGTCGGACGCCTTATTCCACAGTCTATTGCAACAGTTTTCGGTGGAACTGAATGAAGAGTATGGCCACTTTATATATAACTGAGAAGTGCTTTGGTTAGGTCAAGGAGCATACCTGGAACGAGTTCTCGATTTAAAGCCTACTATTGTTGAATGTTTGAGCCAAAAGAAGGCAGGTACGAAAATTAGAACATCCGGAATGTATTGCAGATCTCGCATTGAAACGCAACATTTTTCTGATTTGATGCGGATGCATTTTAAAAAGAAAATCACACTGTAGAAGGAACAAATTCTGACAAAAAACCACAGGCCAGCTCCCTGAGCCCACAGGCTTTGAAGAAAACAGGATGTTTGAAGGATTCATTGTTGCCTTAAAAGAATTACAAGAATAGCTTCATAAAAGTTTTTGAGGACACTGCCAGTCTCACGTGTATCTTTGAACTGTTTTCGATACCGTTTGCCGTTTCAGTTGAAATCATCCCCGAGAATGTGCAGTTGTAACTGATTGATCTGCAATGTAATCCTTTACTTTAAGCCGGCCGGAGTGGCCGTGCGGTTCTGGGCGCTACAATCTGGAACCGAGCGACCGCTACGGTCGCATGTTTGAATCCTGCCTTGGGCATGGATGTGTGTGATGTCCTTAGGTTAGTTAGGTTTAATTAGTTCTAAGTTCTAGACGACTGATGACCTCAGATGTTAAGTCCCATAGTGCTCAGAGCCATTTGAACCTTTTTTTTTTTTTTTTTTTTCTTTTTTTTTTTTTTTTTTTAAACTACCCAGGACTAGATTGTTTTCCTCAGGAAGAAATGTGTGAATTCCTGTGGGACCAAACTGCTGAGGTCATCGGTCCCTAGACTTACACACTACTTAAACTATCTTAAAGTAACTTTTGCTAAGAACAACACACACATCCATGCCCGAGGGAGGATTCGAACCTCCGGCAGGAGGAGCCGCGACTCAAAAAAAGTCCATGATGAGTTTGTAAACATCGATAAAAATATGTGAAAGGCTTTCTTCGATTACGAAACTGAGTGAGTCACAATTACGCTGGTATCTGAGTGCGAAAATCTGTTCAAATGGTTCAAATGGCTCTGAGCACCATGGAACTTAACATCTATGGTCATTAGTCCCCTAGAACTTAGAACTACTTAAGCCTAACTAACCTAAGGACATCACACAACACCCAGTCATCACGAGGCAGAGAAGATCCCTGACCCCGCCGGGAATCGAAGAAAATCTGTGAAACTGTCTCCGTCCGCCAGTATACCGACAGTATGTATCAGATAAAAATTGTATTGTGCCTTCAGCGTGCCAAAAATAACCAAGCAATTCTGAGAATTTGTTTCGTTTGTGATAGATGTTGTTGGGAAATATGGAACCGAGACGTATGCTGTACGACTACATTTCCATTTAAATACTGCGAATTCGCCGTATACCCCTCTTCTCGTTCAGCGTGGCGTGGCCGTGAGGGAAAAGTAGTCTCAGTGACAAGGGAAACTTCCCACTGCAACCCCCTGGGATTTAGTGGCAGGACGGCCCAGTGGATAACACGTCAAAAACTGAACACAGGTCAAGCATGAAACAGGAGTAAGATGTAGTGAACTGCGAAAAAAAGCAAAATAGAAACAGTGAACTGTCCAAGGACAAGAAGTCAAATATACAGCCGGAGGTCCAATATAGAGCAGGACGTAAGTGCAACGGCGTCGTGGTTGTTAAGTTCAAATGGTTCAAATGGCTCTGAGCACTATGGGACTAAACATCTGGGGTCATCAGTCCCCTAGAACTTAGAACTACTTAAAACTAACTAACCTAAGGACGTCACACACATCCATGCCCGAGGCAGGATTCGAACCTGCGCCCGTTACAGACTGTAGCGCCTACAGCCGTTTGGCCACCCCGGCCAGCGGTTGTTAAGTGGTGACGGTGTTAGGGTGATACGGAATCCTAACAACAGTCATCGTTCCCACGAACAATTTACAAATGGATCGGAAATGGGAGGGAAATGATAGTGAGTGACGAAGCATCCTCAGTCACACATTATAACGTTCAATGAGGAGCTTAAGTGTAAATCTGCCAAAAGCCACTTCTGTTTTACAGATTTGAAGCAACTGTCGTGAAACTTAAATTCTCTCTCTGGGACTGTGCATATTGTATTTGTTATATTTTATTATTCTTTTATTCGTGAAATGTTCACCTCCATCATCGTTACCTGAATTTGCTGGCCGGTGTGGCTGTGCGGTTCTAGGCGCATCAGTCTGGAACCGCGTGACCGCAGCGGTCGCAGATTCGAATCCTGCCTCGAGCATGGATGTGTGTGATGTCCTTAGGTTAGTTAGGTTTAATTAGTTCTAAGTTCTAGGGGATTGATGACCACATATGTTAAATCCCATAGTCACCAGAGCCGTTTGAACCATTTGTGTTACCTGAATTTGCCGCTATTTTGCGTGAAGAATGATTTCCCTGAAAACCATATAGGACCTGCATTTATCCATTCTGAGAAGACTGGAAGCTTATTTGAATATGAATGGTTTTCCTGTACGATATTAGACATGGATGTGTGATGTGTTTTTGGTTGTCACATGTTTTTGTCCACGCCCTCTAGGTTTCTAAGTTTTGCTAATGTACAGCATCCGCTGGCGTAGTGTAACGAGCAGAGCGCTAGGTTGCGAAATAGGATGGTAAGCCTGACCAACATCGAATCGGCACGGCAGATTAACGATTGTGACTGGCGTACTGGCCAGCCTAAGTGTGGATCTCAGACGGCTTCGTCGCGCGGTGTAGCCGCGTGATCTTGAGCGTCTTGCCAGGGTCCGCGCTGTTCCCCCCCGTCTGAGGTTCGAGTCCTCCCTCGGGCATGTGTGTGTGTGTGTGTGTGTGTGTGTGTGTATGTGTGTGTGTGTTGTCCATAGCTTAAGTTAGTTTCAGTTAGATCAAGTAGTGCGTAAGCTTAGAGAACGATGACCTCAGCACTTTGGTCCCATAAGACCTTACCACAAATTTCCAAAAAAAAATTTCTCAGACGGCTTCGCACGCTCGTTTAGGCAAATGCTACACTGGTTCCCAATTTCCACCTCATGAAATGCGATACACACAAACAATTAAAACACCATCATACACAGATCGAAGATTATACAATACACAGACAGGTGGCGCACAGGACTTACGACCCTTAAATAACTGACGAATGCAGCGACAGAAACGGCATCCGGCAGTAGTGATACGTAAGACAAATTTTCCAAATCTTCAGCACAGCAGGGCTCGTAGAAAGACCAGAGTAACGTTAAGGAAAGCACAGAAAGAGTCAATGAATTTTTATTCGGTGCAATTTGCACGAAAATGCTATGAGACGCAGCGGCCATTTAGTTACACTTTCATAACTTTCTGTTATCTTGACCACACTTTTCATTATTTTCAAAACTGCCTTATGCGTTTCGACATTCCGTCATCTCCAAACGCTATACGATACAATACAAAACTGGTATTCAACGACATGAATATACGTTACATTTCACCATTAATTAGAGACATAGTACACTCCTGGAAATTGAAATAAGAACACCGTGAATTCATTGTCCCAGGAAGGGGAAACTTTATTGACACATTCCTGGGGTCAGATACATCACATGATCACACTGACAGAACCACAGGCACATAGACACAGGCAACAGAGCATGCACAATGTCGGCACTAGTACAGTGTATATCCACCTTTCGCAGCAATGCAGGCTGCTATTCTCCCATGGAGACGATCGTAGAGATGCTGGATGTAGTCCTGTGGAACGGCTTGCCATGCCATTTCCACATGGCGCCTCAGTTGGACCAGCGTTCGTGCTGGACGTGCAGACCGCGTGAGACGACGCTTCATCCAGTCCCAAACATGCTCAATGGGGGACAGATCCGGAGATCTTGCTGGCCAGGGTAGTTGACTTACACCTTCTAGAGCACGTTGGGTGGCACGGGATACATGCGGGCGTGCATTGTCCTGTTGGAACAGCAAGTTCCCTTGCCGGTCTAGGAATGGTAGAACGATGGGTTCGATGACGGTTTGGATGTACCGTGCACTATTCAGTGTCCCCTCGACGATCACCAGTGGTGTACGGCCAGTGTAGGAGATCGCTCCCCACACCATGATGCCGGGTGTTGGCCCTGTGTGCCTTGGTCGTATGCAGTCCTGATTGTGGCGCTCACCTGCACGGCGCCAAACACGCATACGACCATCATTGGCACCAAGGCAGAAGCGACTCTCATCGCTGAAGACGACACATCTCCATTCGTCCCTCCATTCACGCCTGTCGCGACACCACTGGAGGCGGGCTGCACGATGTTGGGGCGTGAGCGGAAGACGGCCTAACGGTGTGCGGGACCGTAGCCCAGCTTCATGGAGACGGTTGCGAATGGTCCTCGCGGATACCCCAGGAGCAACAGTGTCCCTAATTTGCTGGGAAGTGGCGGTGCGGTCCCCTACGGCACTGCGTAGGATCCTACGGTCTTGGCGTGCATCCGTGCGTCGCTGCGGTCCGGTCCCAGGTCGACGGGCACGTGCACCTTCCGCCGACCACTGGCGACAACATCGATGTACTGTGGAGACCTCACGCCCCACGTGTTGAGCAATTCGGCGGTACGTCCACCCGGCCTCCCGCATGCCCACTATACGCCCTCGCTCAAAGTCCGTCAACTGCACATACGGTTCACGTCCACGCTGTCGCGGCATGCTACCAGTGTTAAAGACTGCGATGGAGCTCCGTATGCCACGGCAAACTGGCTGACACTGACGGCGGCGGTGCACAAATGCTGCGCAGCTAGCGCCATTCGACGGCCAACACCGCGGTTCCTGGTGTGTCCGCTGTGCCGTGCGTGTGATCATTGCTTGTACAGCCCTCTCGCAGTGTCCGGAGCAAGTATGGTGGGTCTGACACACCGGTGTCAATGTGTTCTTTTTTCCATTTCCAGGAGTGTATAATGAATACAGTATGTTATGTCAATCACATAAAATTGTTCTTTAGATATATTGTATCTCGTCAACATTCTCAGTCAGTAGACAAATGCAAACTACCACCAAGGGACAGTTTGGAAGCCAAGTTGACTAAACCGCTAGGCGCCGCTGGGTACATGGTATACGCTGCATTTGTTTGTTCACAACTACATTTTCATCGTTACATCGTATTAAACAATTTGATCAGTAAACAATTCATGGAAATCACTTAACAGTGTCTTCCAACAAGGTATTTCTTTTCGAAACAATGTGTAACAGATCTTCTGAGTGGTCGAAAATAATACATAGGAAGAGTCTGCTGAGTAGCGGTAGAGTACATGAGGCTAACTGTATGTTAATAAACAATTTTTGACAATTCTAAATTGCTAGGATCAGTAAAATTTATAAATGTAATTTTATAAGTATTTACAGACTCCAGAAATATCAGTTGAAGCATGATGCGCACTCACTTATGAGGAATAAGTGGCACCATATATTGCAGTTTCCGCCAATGAGACCAAAGGCATAAAAGTTATACAGGAAATTCAAAAAATTTGGGAAGGTGTAATTTTCGAATCCCATATACGAGAGTCGTTCAATAATCAATGCCCCACATTTTTTTTGTTGAGTCAGTATTTGGTGACAGTATACATCAACATGACTTGTCCATGTCCTATTTTTCTATGTAGTCTCCATCACGTTCTATGACCGCGCGGCATCGTTGTGGAGAGCATGTATTCCCTGCTGGTAAAAGCTCTTGTCCGGTAGACCTAGCCATGAGCGCCACGATCCGTGACAGAAAGGCTTCTCCATACGTCTCAAAACGCTCCAACAATACAGAATCAAATGGCCTTTCTTTGAATGTTGTGGTCATCTGTGAGCATTTGTGAATCTCATTGTGAGCACCTCTTTTAATATCCGAGGGTTTCGACCATTACAGACGTACTTCCAATGCTGACCTACAACTGTAGAGCCAATTGTCGAGTTATGATGCGCCAGTCGGCACGAATAATGGCATCCGCACAATTCAGCATGTCTGGAGCAGTGGCTGTGACAGGACGACCCGAGCGTAGCTGATCATGGAGCTCTGTTTCTGCATTTCCTGACGCTGTAACTTTATTTACCCATCGCCCAACTATACTCTTACCAACTGCAGGATCAATATACGAATGGCTCTTCGCGAGATATATGTAGGAGGGAGCAATATACTGCTTGACTCCTCGGTGAAGGTAAGTTCTCGTAACTTCAACAAAAGCCCATACCGAGTTACTGAGCGTCTCTCCCGCAGAGTCTTCCACTGGAATTTATCTATCATCTGCGAGACGCTTTCGCGATTACAAAATGATCCTGTAACGAATCGCGGCGCTCTCCGTTGGATATTCTCTATCTCTTCTGTCAACCCTATCTGGTACGGATCCCACACTGCTGAACAGTATTCAAGCAGTGGGCGAACAAGTGTACTGTAATCTACTTCCTTTGTATTCGGATTGCATTTCCTTAGGGTTCTTCCAACGAAAGTCTGGCATCTGCTTTACCGACGATCAACTTTATATGATCATTCCATTTTTAAATCACTCCTAATGCCTAATCCCAGATAATTTATGGAATTAACTGTTTCCAGTTGCTGACCTGCTAGATTGTAGCTAAATGAAGAAGAATATTTCTTTCTATATATTCGCAGCACATTACACCATGCGTCAATTCGTTGCAGATCTTCCTGCATTTCAGAACAATTTCCCACTGTTACAACCTCTCGATATACTACAGCATCATCCGCAAAAAGCCTCAGTGAACTTCCGATGTTATCCACAAGGTCATTATGTAGCAACGGTCCTACGACACACCCCTGAAATCACTCTTACTTCGGAAGACTTCTCTCCATTGAGAATGACATGCTGCGTTCTGTTATCTAGGAAATCTACAATCCAATCACACAATTGGTCTGATATTCCATATGCTCTTACTTTGTTCATTAAACGACTGTGGGGAACCGTATCGAATTCCTGCGGAAGTCAAGTAACACGGCATCTACCTGGGAACCCGTGTGTATGGCCCTCTGAGTCTCGTGGACGAATACCGCGAGCTGGGTTTCACACGATCGTCTTTTCCGAAACTCATGCTGATTCCTACAGAGTAGATTTCTAGTCTCCACAACTGATCGACGTTAGAGATATATGTCTATTGTTCTGCACATCTAGGCAAAATTCAGGTGGACATCCATGGATACAGTGGAGCTCGTGTAAAGTACCATTACGGTCATGGAGTATCGTGCATTGGTTTCAGGCCACGTACACCCCTTCGTGACGTCCATGTTTCCTGACGTCATTGGCATTTTTCAGTAAGATAATGCGTCATTTCACAAGGCCAGGAGAGTGATGGAGTGGTTCGAGGAATACAGTGGCGAGTCAATGTTCTGGCCCCCAAGCCTCCAGATCTGAACCCGATCGAACACATCTGGGTTGTGACTGAACATGGTATCAGAGCTCATCGCCTCCCTCCCCGAATTTTACGGCAGTTAGGTGACTTGTATGTGCAGATGTGGTGCAAACTCGCTCCAGAGACTTACCAATTCTGCACTGCTTCCATGTCACGACGCGCCGCCACTGTTATCCGTACCAAAGGTGGACATACCGACTATTAGGTAGGAGGTCATAATGTCCTACCAGTCCTGGTAACGACACTAAACGCAAACACCAATGCACTCTGGTGGACGTTCTATCTATCGCAGAGAATAGCTCTATTCATTTACTCGTTCACCGATGCCATGTACGTGAACTACTTCTGAGAGCTTCTCTTTTCTCTCAGTGAATGACTTTTTATTACAGTTTTATTCGCCGTTTTGGACTTCGATTTCTTGACTACTAAATGTACTTCTCATCAGTTCAGACAGGAAAGCCATTGATAGACTCAGCAGACTAAAGCTATACTTTTCACACACCTGCCCCTTCGTCATTAAGATTCATGTGCCGTTCATTTCGCGAGACCGGCTCACGGACGCTTCGAAGTAAAAGTGTGTCTGCAACGTGTCTGAGCTCAGCGTTTGCACCTCACCTCGCCTCGGGGTCAAGGCAGTCGAGCCAACGCCTTCCGGGATACCTACCAAGGATTTTCCTGAATAGAAGTGCACACAGTAGTTCTACGCACAACCAAATATAGATGTCTGAAAACGTGTGACATTTTAAAAATCATCAGCCTAACATATACATTGTGCGAATGTCACCTAACTGCTGCCATCTTTCGGAAGCTTTTGGTGTATTAACATTGCTTAACCTGAGTCCACAGCCCGTATGAATCGTTCAGATGCCGTCAGTTTCTGATTACGACGGAAAAACTTTTATTCTGCTACTGCAGTTTTCTTTGGCCTTAGGCCAGTGTCAAGCCTAAATGCCCGAGGTCATATTACGACTTTTATCTGTGCCGTAACACGATATCGAATATTTGTGCTCGACAATGGCGTAAGCCGAAATTTATAGTTGCGCAATAAAAAACTTATGCGGCCGTGTGCAGAGGATGACGTCATTTAAACAATCGTTTTTAGATGCCGTGCTGAAAACTTTCGGAGACGTATGCAATGGTTGTTTTCTTGTCGCGATGGTGTAAACAATAAACATAGTGGACGAAATTTCGTTACGAATTGCGGAAATCGAATCACACAAAAAATACGACTTAGCTCTAACATTTTTCGTTTTCGACTGACCAGAGGCGATCAGCTGAATTTAAGCGTGAACCGGATCTCCGACAACCACTACGACAAAAGAAATTATCGTAAAAATTTACGCTTCCGTATTATGACTGCTGCCTGCTGGTATTTCGAAGATCTTGGCAAACCGTGTGCACCATGTTTAACATGAAGTTATGCGTAAGGCCAAATTCTAAACTAAATGAGAACCGAACATATTAACAACTGAGCAAAAACGTTTTCGAGTCAGCATGGCTAAAAGTGTTTGAAGGTATTTCAATGGAGATCCAGTGAGTTCCTCCGACTATTCGTAACAGCAGATTCCACATGTATTCACAATACGCCAGAGATAAAAATGCAGTCGAAACAGCTGGTGACAAATGCTGATGAGTTTACTAATGAAAACAAAAATGTTTTCTTCTGTAGAAAAAGTCGTGAATATTGTTTCTTGTTTTAACCTGGTGCGATGCTCACAGACTACCTTCACAATGACAGATCATCGGCAGGGAGTATTAAGGCTCATTATTGGACAAATTCAAAGATGTTTATAAAGGTAAGCGTGTATATCTTGCAAGATAAAGCTTTCTTCCCTCACGTCTCGGAGAGTCTGCATCTCATGCTTGCACTATACCCACTTGAACCTGAAGACGTGCGTCAGAGGACACTTAAATGGTTCAGTAAACATGTATGAGTACACGCACAGATACTGAAGTCCAGAGACTCAGGTGTCTGGTCTCAAGTTCGTTGAATTCTTGGTCGTGATCTTCTGACCTACTGTCAGACCATCACAATTTCTTGCTGGGAGATCCCACGCACCTTACAGAAAATCATAACGAAACATATAATCATGAAACTTCCTGGCAGATTAAAACTGTGTGCCGGACCGAGGCTCGAACTCGGGACCAAATTGTGGGTTATTAGATCCGTCCTACAGAAAACAATAAGCAAGCACAACGCCATAACCAAATTGTTACCAAGTTCCTCACAAGCGAAAATTCGTTGATTTGGTTAGATAATAGTGCTACTGTTCCCATCTTGTACTGTTCTAGGATGGGTCTCCTACTGGTGCCTGGTGTTAATGTGTTAGATGAAAGCCTTATTGAAGACAACTTTCGCAGTATCTCTTTCTTGTGTTATCGTAAAAATAGCGACTATATTACCATAGGTGAAGTCTGAGAGCTCGTAATTGACAACGTTTGCCCACCATGTTCCAAAACCGTATCGTAGATTTACTCCGTTGCAATATGATCGGCTGCCCCACAATCACCTTAGAAACTGACATTAGCCCCCTCATTTCCATGGTGTGCGGTGTTCAGTAGTGCATCCCAGTTGTTCAGGACGGCGTTGTGTGATACACATTCGGCCAACGGCATGCGCGTTGTTCGCCAATAGCGATGCTTCACAAATACCGTCAGTCCTAAAGCTGATAATCATCGCTTTTTGCTGCCCGGATAAATCGCCCGTTTAACTCGCGAGAGCGATGAGCGATATGCATACAGACGGTCTACTGCGCACATGAGCCCGTCAGGGAAATTCACGACACGTGACCAGAGCTTCATGATCCACGGTTTGCTGACGTCAGACGTGGGAGCGTCCATAATAAAGTGATACAACTGTATACTTCCACGTACCGTGACGCATGCTCGCTATATTTTTAACCCACGGATTCACAACCTTATGGAACATAAATTTATCATTTATGTCACCGTACCATCCGTATATGCTTTCCAGCGTCGTTAGTGGCGACATTTTAAGTCAATAAAACTAAATGCACATGGTCACGGAAGTACATACTTTCCTCGAGTTGCATAGTCAGATTTTCAAATAAATTTAATAATTACGGGACGTAAGAGCACAATGTCGAAAATCGACTGTAGTGGGCATCATATGGTTTTTTAACTTAAATTTCTGGATGGACACATTTATTAATGCATATAATGTATAAAATTAATTCCAGAACTACGATTTGAACACATACACACTGGACTCACATTCGGGAGAACGACGGTTCAAACCCGCGCCCGGCATCCTGATTTAGGTTTTCCGTGATTTCCCTAAATCGCTTCAGATAAATGCTGGGATGGTTCCTGTGAAGGGGCACGGCAGAGTTCCTTCCCCATCCTTCCCTAATCCGATGGGACTGATGACTTCGCTGTTTGGTCCCCTCCCCGGAATTAACCAACCAACCAACATCTAGAAATTCTTGTTTACGTAACTTCTTTAAAATAACTAATTAGCTAATGATACATTCAGAAATTAACATGGTATAAATATTCTGTATACGAAATTTAAATCTCAATCTCATTGTGACTTTCATCGCTGTACTTCATTGCTCATTGCTTCGTAGAATTCATCAAGATTTCCATTTGTTAGTCGAGACCCGTAGTATGATTTTGTGACATTCATTGCTGAAATTTATTCATGGAAGCGTGTGAAACAGAAAAACGATTGATCTTCTCTGTTGTTTTTCTGAAGAATCGGACTCTTTTTCTGTCGACTATATTCTAAGTTTTCTAATTTGATATAGTAGACTTTAGAACAAGATCCTAAATTTCTCGGCATATTTATTTTTGCCGAAATTGAACAAACTATTCAATGGAAGGACATATTTCGGTTACACTTACGTGGCAAGTGAAATGACTGTCAAAGAGGTGGTCAGTGGTTTAGTTATACTCTGCCGGAAAAAATCTTGACGCCCTCTAGGGGCAGGTCACTTTATTGACAACTGAGGTGCAAGTACTTCTTCATTGTATGTGTGTATGGCGGAAAATCCATACCAAATGAAACATATATGTCGCAGTAAAGGGTACCTAAACAGTCGCATCAATACACTGTGTACCTATACTGTCTGATCAAAAGTATCCGGACACCCCCAGAAATACACGTTTTTCATATTGGGTGCATTGTTCTGCCAGGTACTCAATCTCAGCGACCTCAGTAGTCATTAGACATCGTGAGAGAGCAGAATGGGGCGCTCCGTGGAACTCACGGACTTCGAACGTGGTCAGGTGATTGGGTGTCAGTTGTGTCATACGTCTGTACGCGAGATTTCCACACGCCTAAACATCGCTAGGTCCACTATTTCCGATGTGACAGTGAAGTGGAAAAGTGAAGGGACACGTAAAGCACAAAAGCGTACAGGCCGACCTCGTCTGTTGACGGACAGAGACAGCCGACAGTAAAAGAGGGTCGTAATGGGTAATAGGCAGACATCTATCCAGACCATCACACAGGAATTCCAGACTGGATCAGGATCCACTGCAAGTTAGGCGGATGGTGAGGAAACTTGGATTTCATGGTAGAGCGACAAACCTTCAGTGTACACAGACGCACGCGCGGGTGTGGACTCGGCTTATAGCTAGCCACGGCTGCCACAAGTTGTCAGTGTGTAGCAGTTATTCAGCAACAGTTGAGTACGATATATTTACAGGGTGACAGTCATTGAATTATATGAAAAGAAATGTAAATTAGTTACTAACTACGGCGTGCACACACTTCACTCAACCTGTAAATGTCACTAAAGATATTCGGATTTGGGTTGTGACATGTTTGATACGCCTGCAATCATTGGCGATGATGTGGCGGAGACTAAAAGCGAAATTTTGCATGACGTGCTGAAGTGTCGGAACATCGATGCAGTCGATGACCTTCTGAATGATTGCTTTCAATGCAGCAATGGTTTTGGGGCTATTGCTGTACACCGTGTCTTTAATATAGCACCACAAAAAGGAGTTGCACGTGTTCAGATCCGGAGAATATGGTGATCAATCGAGGCCCATACCTGTGGCCTTTGGGTACCCCAGAGCCAGCGTGCGATCCCCAAAGTGTTCCTCCATGACGTCAGACACTCTCCTGCTTCGATGGGTCGAACTCCGTCTTCCATGAACCACATCTTGTCGAAATCAGGGCCACTTTGGATAATGGGGTGAAATTGTCTTCCAAAATCTCCACGTACCGTTCGGTAGCCATCGTGCCATCAAGGAATATAGCACCGATTATTCCGTGACTGGACACTGCACACCACACAGTCACCCGTTGACGGTGAAGAGATTTCTGGATAGTGAAATGCGGATTCTCGGTCCACCAAATGCGCCAATTTTGCTTATTGACGAACTCATCCAAATGAAATACATGAAATGAATTCGCAGTTGCGAATAAGGACAACCATCAGCTGTAGAAGGGAATGACGACAGCGAAAATTTGTGCCGGATCGGGACACGAACCCGTGTTTCACGCTTATCGCGGCCGGTCGCTTAACCATTTGGCTATCCGTGCACGACTCACAGCCAGACCCAAACTTCCATTTGTCGTCAACTATGTGTTAACGACCTTTCTCGTAGATCCATTATGTATATTCCGGTAGAGGTCAGACGTCAAACTTGACAGTCGCTTGACCGGTATTGGCAGATAAATACGTATTGCAGTGCTTCTGTTATTCTGATTACGATGCAAAGTTCCTTTGTATAAGCACAGACACTGCAATATCGGATACATCCAAATGAAACGCGTATACTAATTCCCATCATGCCCGCGGCCAACCGTGCAGTTTGAACGTCCTAACGCAAACCGTTCAGAAGTTATGACGATTTCATTTCATATAGTTCAATAATGGTCTCCCTGCACTTACAGTGCACTTTTGTCAACTAATCGCTTGCTTACCTGTTCAGGTTCCTATGGAAACAGATCCCTTTGGCCACCTTCCACCCATTTTAAGCCGGTCGGAGTGGCCGAGCGGTTCTAGGCGCTACAGTCTGGAGCCGCGCGACCGCTACGGTCGCAGGTTCGATTCCTGCCTCGGGCATGGATGTGTGTGATGTCCTTAGGTTAGTTAGGTTTAAGTAGTTCTAAGTTCTAGGGGACTGATGACCTCAGAAGTTAAGTCATATAGTGCTTAGAGACATTTGAACCATTTGAACCCGTTTCACATTAACAACGGGCACATAACATTTGGCTCCTTGAAACATAACGTTTGCCGACTCATAACAGTCTCTTCGAAAAAACGTGTTGTTAATATCGTTTTACTAATAATTTTGCGGATTTCTTTGACTCATCCAGCAAAACTTACAAAGATGATGATGTCTGTAATGGTACAAAGATAAACACCAAAGACTTATGTCTGTAATGGTACAAAGATAAACACCAAAGACTTTACTACCACCAAATAAATTAATTGCTAATATTAAGTGTGCAAAATAAGAAATTCTCAATCACTTAATCCCAAAATAAATTTAATAGTAGACAACAAGCTAATAACCCGAACCCAGCTCGCAGAATTATATAATTCGTTATACAAGTGCCAAAAAAGTGTGTTTTCCCTTATAATCATTGCAAACCAAGCACTCAGCCTGAAACTGAAATTTCTTATGTATCTTCTATACATCTGCTTTGCTTGAAATTCCTGGACGAAACCGACAACAGCAAGAGCTTAATCGAGATCTTTGTCGAGAAGAAACGGCAGTGAGCAAAGATAATTATAAAAAAACTGTCTGATATCATCCTCCTGACTCTAGTTCGCGGGAAGGTGTTCTATTCAAGTGTATGAAAGTGTTAACGTTGCAGGGCCCCTTTATCCGGTTATGGAAAAGACTCCCAAAGTTCATAATGCCTTTCGGCCACATCATTCAATGGACTTCACATGAGAGACTGCTCATGCCTTCGACTTTCGAAAGTGAAACTATTCAGAGGGTCATTCATAATTACCGAGCGCTTGGCGCAGTGGCTAGCACGCTGGATTCGCATTCGGGAGGACGACGGTTCAATCCCGCGTCTGGTTATCCTGATTTAGGTTTTCCGTGATTTCCCTAAATCGCTCCAGGCAAATGATGGTATGGTTCCTGTGAAAGGGCACGGCCGACTTCCGTCCCCGTCCGTCCCTAATCCGATGACAGCGATGACCTCGCTATCTGTCTCCTCCCCCAAACAACCCAACCATCATTCATGATTCTTTGGTTTGCTTCTGTGTCAGTATCGGAGCACAAGCCGAACTCTGACCTTTAAATGCCAGGAAGAGAGGAGGATGTCTAT
Organism: Schistocerca serialis cubense; assembly: GCF_023864345.2. NCBI lineage: Eukaryota > Metazoa > Arthropoda > Insecta > Orthoptera > Acrididae > Schistocerca > Schistocerca serialis. The sequence continues at coordinate 351,194,850 of NC_064642.1, read as the reverse complement.
TTTCGTTTCCATGTGATGGAGGACGCAATGATACACGTTTGTAATTACTCAGTAATGGCGCGTTATGTATGTTAAACGTTGTGTGAGGAACGTTAAACTAAATACAGCTATTCTCATAACCAAAACATATCGATACATCATATAGTACTGTGTTCCAGTGTAAAGAATTACCTCGTCGAGGAACATCCCGACATCGCCATTTCATTTCCCACTTTTTGGATCGGTTTGTATACGGTAAAAAGTAAACTGCCAGGAAACGGTTTGAACATTAATGTTTCTGATGTTTACAGCCAGTGCATACATGGACTGTATTTCCCGTTTGCTCTTGCCACCGTTAGAGACACAAACAACAGATGTTTACTCATTTAGTTACAGGCTGCAGCGTCCGTAGCTGAATCTGTTCGTGCTTGCTCTAAACAGTATACTATCGGAAATTACAAGTAGGATTTATTTTTAAAAAAGTCTTTGGTTTACGGAAATCTCTCGAAGCCAAACAGTTATCAAAAAGTTATTTTCCTCGACAGTCTCGTTACGTTCTGTTGTATCTGTGTGTACAATCTCGACATTTTACAGCATATAGGGATTTTTTTTATTTCTTTTGGGATTCCTTCCAGGTTCATACAGAGTAATAACACACATTTGCCACACACAGGTAGATTACAACACTGAATCACCTAAGTAACGTACAATTTCGCTTGGGTTAATCAACACTAAGCCTTACAGCAGCGATGCTTACTGATTATTTGTTTCCTTGGCTTTGTTTATACTGGACACTTATCGTTGTGACCCGCTCTACAAATTAAGTGAAGGTAATATCCCCTCATGACAGAACAGTAACCGATTGTAAACTTTACAGCTTATCTGATTTACAGTCCTATATTCATTGGTATAACGTGACAAATGCTCTATGCTAGCTCGATACTTTTATGATAAACTTCCAAGCTCACAAAAATTGCATAAGGTAGATGTTACATCTTATTGGGGGACTTCAAACGGTTTCTCATCATTACTCGTTGAATTAGATTCCGTACAGGAGAGAAAATTGAGACAAAAATGTTATCACTGAAAACAGCTGCACTGTATTCCTATTTATAAACTGTTTCACTATTTTGTAGGTAAATGTTTCCGCTACAGGAGCAGTTCGCTGAGCATTAAAGTCACAGTCGCCAGAGAGATCATGGTTAACTGCAGATTACCTTTATACTATATACTTGGAGTTGCTATTACCCTTGATGAACTACCATCCTATGCGCCTACGCTATTAGTCATTTTACATTTATACTCCAAGGTGGCTTAGCTACAAACTGAGCTCGTTAAGCGTTAAAGGCACAGCCACGCGACAAATCATAGAAGCACAAGGCAGTCATCTTGGCAGACAGGTTTTACTGCCCTTGCTGAAACGGGCCGACTGTGAATAGCGGTGTCTCATTTGAATAATATACACTTAATTGAGACCTTTTCAGTATAAACCGTGCAGTAAAAACGTTACCCGTCGTACTGTGATGTAATTCTGTTGAATTTATCGCATTTTAACAGGCGAATGTCTCTACCTTCATGCAGTAAGAGTCCGTAGCGTTATAAAGTGGTTAGGTTATTTCCCGCTTACGTTAGTAGACTTTATTTTTCTACTACTGCGGTTTCGGCGGAATTCATTATCACGCATAAATATTCGATATCATGTAACGGCACAAATGTAAGTAACCGTACCCTTATGCCACTAATCTGAATACTAACGCCGGCCGAAGTGGCCGTGCGGTTAAAGGCGCTGCAGTCTGGAACCGCAAGACCACTACGGTCGCAGGTTCGAATCCTGCCTCGGGCATGGATGTTTGTGATATCCTTAGATTAGTTAGGTTTAACTAGTTCTAAGTTCTAGGGGACTAATGACCTCAGAAGTTGAGTCCCATAGTGCTCAGAGCCATTTGAACCATTTTGAAAACTAACGAATGACAGCAATTCATATTCCCATGTAAACTAATGAACTAGGGACATTCAGAATTCACAGAACCATAGACATTAAGTAGATCAGTATGCATCGATCACTCTTTGCGTTATTTTCTGGTTACTTGGTAATATCGCCTTGCTATGAAGCAGCTAATATTCACTGCTCCTTCGCCCGAACCTAATCTAAAGCGAACATTAACTTTTCGTAGTTGATGGGATGCATAAGTCCCATTAAAGTAATACGCATTTTTGAGTGTTGGGACATACGTATCTCAGTGCTAACATGTAACGAGACACTTTCGTAGCTTGGAGAAAAATACTATGGACCATGGGGTGGATATATAGAAAGCTGTGAGCGATCAAATGGGGTGGCGTGTGTTTAAAATAGGTGACACAGTGCGCCTGTTTCACGAAAATCAGATAAATCACAGTCTTCTCCATTCAAACAATGTCTGAAGTAAATAATTGTGTTTTCGTATACATCATACACATTGTTTTGAAATATTTTCACACACCTCAGTAATTCTGCTGGTCTGTACATTGTTCTTATGTAATGGGACGTATATGCCAAAGAAAACTTGGTAGAATGTAGGAAAGATTGGTGTGTGGTATGTCAAACACTTCTTCATAAGTTGTGTTGACAGCTTGTGTGCCATATTTCATGTTTTTCATTTTCAGAAGTATAAATGTGTTTTGGTATCGATTTGTTATACGTTATCCATAACTGTCATCCTGTCGAAATAATTCTAAAATTAACAATGTAACGCTGAAAATCTTATGTTCACATGAAAACGTGGATATAGTTATGTTAGTGGTACATTTGTGTCCCATCTCAGCGATTTTTAAGATTGGTCAGGTCAAATGTGTTGAATGTATGTTTTTTATCGCAAAGGAAGACAGTTTTCGGTCTTTTATTTTTCAAATATACGTCAAATAAATTTTAAAAGTGAAAGAGTTAAAATCTTCATAGTTACGAAAGCACATCTGTGTTAGTAAACCGAGCGATGAGGCGCAGTTGTCACGCACTATACTTGTATTCAGGACGTTGGTTAAAACGACCTGTTCGGCCATCCAGATTTCATTTTTCCGCGGTTACCTGATCAGTTTAAGGCAAATGCCGATATGGTTTCTTAGAAAAGGACCGACCCGATTTACGTTACTGACGTCGACGTCACCTGATGTTAAACTGTAACCTTCCTTCCTTCCTTCCGTTATCGGCCTGCAAACAGTGCGACGTCTACCGCGTTTACTTCTCCTATCCCGTACCTGAAAGTCGCAGCAAAAAGCGTTTGAACGTTTTTCTTTATATGGAATGCAGAGTTGAGGATATCGTTCGGCGTATATCGGCATGCACCAAATAATTGACGCAGTTGTCTACAGACAATTGTCTAAAGGAAATAGAATACCGTAACATGTTCGTCAATACCCGTGTGAAATAATGCGAATCTGCTTCTCACTGTAGTTGTTCACATTCCACGAAATCACTAATCTTGTCCTGATGCCAACGCAACCTCAAAAACTATATGCAAGGAAAGGTAAATGTTCTAGAAGTTGACAGCAGCATCACAATCAGTGAACTAAATCCAAAGAGGAGCACAACAAATCAGAAATTAGCAATGAACGTTAACCGCAAGAAACCCTACTCCACAGAAATCTAACTATTCCTGACACTAGCAGTAAGGCCTACCTTCTAAAAAGCATTCGTTTCTCGTACTTTCAGAGGACCATCTTCTGCACTGCTCGTCATTAAAACTGAAAAACGAAGGAGGACAGCAAATATTGAAACTTTACTGACTGCGCGTATACACTGTAGTAGGGAGAATGAACGATTAAATTTATTCTACACCTGTTTAGCGTCCACCTGCTTCTCTCGAGTATAGTGTATGATCTGCACAGTTTCTTTCTTTCCTTCTTTATTTTAAATCGAATTTGTATGTTGTTACGCCCATCGCTCACTTGTAAATCTATACACTGTGCAAGCAGTGTACCGATTCTACACAAACTAAGCTGCAGAAAGTGTATTAAAATTTAATAATGATTAGGGCCAGTCTTACACCCGGTACTGAATTCCCTCATAACAAATGGATATTCCCCTGCATGGAATCGCATTTAACATGGTACCTATTTTGTCGCTAGTGTTGATTAATTTGAGTACTAATTACAACAAAAATAATTTTATAAGCATATGTTAGGCCTACTGAAAAATTAATGTATTAAAGACCCGTTTCATTTTCTTAGCAGTTCTGATAAAGTTGATTTGTCATGTTGACTGTTAGATAATATTCATTGGTTTAGTTCACAAACTGCAAAATCTTTTTAACTTTTCACTCATTAATCCCACAGAAGCATAGTCTTTTCTGAATGTACTTTTAACTCAAAATCGGTGCTGGCAGCCAGAGTCGGAGGTGTTTCTTAATCCAAGTTTTTGAACCCCTGTGGTGTTATTTCCATTGTAGCTTTCATCCCCTAATACATACATATCGAAGAGTAAAATTCCAATTTTCGTAGATTTAGCTTTAAAAATATTCAGATTAAACGATGACTTTCCAACAACAATGAAAACTGTTGTTTTTTTATTTCCAACCGAGAAGCCAAATACAAATTATCTTAGTTTTAGCTTAAAAAAATTTCTCTAACGAAATATTTTCATAAAAACTTTCACAAGGGAAATTTGGAAGTATCCCTGCCTCAACAATGCCTACTGCGTAAGATCAACACCCTCACCAATTATATATATATCGAATACGTATTTTCTTAGATGTACCGTTACAAAAGCTTTAGTAGTTCTTTGATAATGATTTACTTTCAAAAGAAATTTCACTCACTATTTCACGCCTTTAGGAGCTGAATTTCTAAAAATGTTGAACCACAATTTTTTTCTGATCAAGAAACCAAATACCAATTGTTTAGCTTCAAAATTGCCGTAATAGTGACACGTTTTCAAAAAGCTTATAGTCCTCTATGTCATTTCCTTATGGGTGAAATCTCGAAATATCCCTTCCTAAACCGATGCCTACTGTGTAAGATCAACACCCTCCTCATTTTTCATCCTTAGTGGATTGGGCTGGCTGACAGAAACTGTGTCTCCACCTAGCCAGGCTTGAGATCAAACTGAGGTTGGATTACAAATCAGCTCATGCTGCTTCAGCTCTCTGCAAGAGTTCGTCAATATTAGAAGGTGGCGGTTGATGATACACCAGTCTCTCGGCATCAGAAGTGTAGCAGATGCTGTCCAAACTACTGGCTAAGCAAATCAGAAGTGATAGTACTTTGTACCCAATGGAATCACATGGCATGGCGACAGGCGCTCGGCATTTGTAATGATGACGAATGCAGTCTGGCAACGACCGTTCTCCTCGCAGCTTCCACACACATATACCTCCATAGCGATACTGTATACAGAATGAGGACTCATGTGGAAAGAAGGCAGGGTGTCTCTCCTGCACACGTTGCTGTAGTTTGGTGCAAGACTGTCAGTTCGCCTCTCTCTGCTGTCGCATCAAAGAACGCCGCAACAGTGGCCGCCTTGCTTGAAGTCTGCACTGCTCCAGACGTCGACACACTGCCCGCGAGGATACTTGTCTGTCCGCAGCTCGTGGTCGTGCGGTAGCGTTCTCGCTTCCCGCGCCCCGCGCCCGTGTTCCCGGGTTCGATTCCCGGCGGGGTGGGGAATTTTCTCTGCCTCGTGATGACTGGGTGTTGTGTGATGTCCTTAGGTTAGTTAGGTTTAAGCAGTTCTAAGATCTAGGGGAGTGATGACCATAGATGTTAAGTTCCATAGTGCTCAGAGCCATTTTTTTTTTTTTTTTTTTTTATACTTGTCTCACGATAAACTTCCTGACTCAAGGTATGTGATGTGGCTGTGCCGTCCTGAATGGATGAGTGGCCAATATACTCACATCTGTCCTCTCGGGCGCTAGTCACACGGTACCGTTTAGATCCTGGACGGTATTTAGTGCAGCCCACCTGGACGAGTCATTGGATCTCGATCAAAAAAAAAAAAAAATGGTTCAAATGGCTCTGAGCACTATGGGACTTAACATCTATGGTCATCAGTCCCCTAGAACTTGAACTACTTAAACCTAACTAACCTAAGGACATCACTCAACGCCCAGTCATCACGAGGCAGAGAAAATCCCTGACCCCGCCGGGAATCGAACCCGGGAACCCGGGCGTGGGAAGCGAGAACGCTACCGCACAACCACGAGCTGCGGACGGATCTCGATCAACGCGAGCAATAATATCGAGGAACGACGAACCGCGCTCGCTTTAGAATACGATCATATCGCTGTCGATTGCCGATGGATGGTAATAGACGCTGCTCCTTCTTGCTCAGGGCATAACACTATTTTCTCAGAAATAACCAATGTTCTAGTCCGATTTATATGTGATAAAAGGTAAGGTAAAGTAAGGACGGTCAGTCGGATACGACCGACCGCGGTGTCATCCTCTACAGTCGATACATTATGAAGGGCTGAGTGACAATGGCGTTGCTTAATCTTTCTTTATACACGATCCAGTCACATCGATGTGACTACAGACTATGTTCGACGTCAACGTGCAAAACTAATCACAGACAGCAGCAGGCAATACTAGCGCGGTAGGTGTATAAAGAATATCGGGGGGACGCAGAAAGTAGTGCAGTGGTTGTCATAATGCGGAAACGGAGCTACTTCTCTGACGTCCAAAAGGGTGTGGTCATTGATTTTTGGGCTAAGGGTGGAAGCACTTCCGAAACGGCTAAATTTGTAAACCGTTCTAATGCCGCCGTGATTAAGATATGTCGTGTAGGCAAAATTGCGCTATCCAAAACCGACACTGGGGCAACAGTGGTGCACAAAAATGACAGGGGTGAACGACGGTCTGCGGAAATGTGTACAATCGATTAGAAGTGCAACTGTTGAGTGGCTCACTGCCCAGATGAACCAAGGGGCTACCAACAGTGTCTCCTCAATAGCCGTTCATCGAACGTTGTTGTGCATGGGTCTCCGGAGAAGGCGCCTGGTTCATTCACCCATACCGACTACTGTTCCTCGATGACGAAGGCTGCAATTTGTACATCAGTACCGCAGCTGGACGTTCAATGAGTGACGAGAGGTGGCCTGTTCAGATAAATCACGTTTTATGCTCTATCGGGCTGAGGGCCACTGGCGTCTACGGCGTGAAACCTCTGAAAGCAAATACCCTAGTTAGAAGGATCCTTCGTTAGAAGGATCCGCTGGCCGCGGCTCTGGGGCCGACATGGTTCCACATCGCTGTTGGTACCTTCCAGAACATCACTCTTCCTGCACCTCCCACAGTGGTCCGCACTGCAAAAGGAGCTTACTCGGTCTTTTGACAGGCGGTCACCATTAATGGAAGGTTTATGAAGAACAGATGACGTTATTAGAAACTGCTTTGTACCGTTGGGGTGAAATGCGTATTACATTAGAGCAGGGCTTCCCAACGTGTGGTTTGCGGACCCCTTAGGGGTCCGCCGGCTCTTTCTAGGGGGTCCGCGGCCACCTTTCACCAAATCCTGTAGAATAATGAGTAAAATTATTGAATAGAGATGTGAAAATCAAATTCATCACTTTTTTTCGTGTGAAAAACATGTTTACTTTTACTTCAGGTCGTATTCCCAAGAAGCCTTTGCGGTTTTTAAGCGAGAACGCATACACAGTTTAGTGCCGGAGAATGCGGCTTCTCTGATCGACTGTTTCGCGGCAATACGGGGGTCGTTTGTGCGCCGGCTCACGGCGCTATATGCGCTGAAACCTTTAACGCATGCGCGGAGCGAGCTTTGTCGACCAATCAGCGAACAGTTTGAACTGACGTTGATTGCTCTTGGAGGAAGGCAGCTCCAACGTGTGAAATGTCAATTACAAAGTAATTTTAATCAGGCTATAGTGTGTTGAAAAAAGGGAGTAAATCCACTAGCAAGTGTCTGGATACAGTGGGAATTCAAATTGGATCGTTAATTTCAAGTTGTTTTCATTCATCTCTAAACCAAATACTATTCATACTTTGGGGGGGGGGGGGGGGTTCATTTGGAACATGGCCCCTGCATTAAGAAGCTTTCAGTTCCCATGGGTTTCTCTCTGAAAGTTACTGTGCTCTTGACTGATTAGGGGTCCGCCATGGATTTTCGACTGAAGAAGGGGTCCGCCAGCTGAAAAGGTTGGGAGGCCCTGCAGTAGAGCGTCGATTATCCGAACGTCGGTCAGCCGAACGACCGCTGAAGCGAACTGTGTACTCGCTCGCACCTGTTACTCTCCCACCCTACCATCCATCATTCCCCTCACTCCCAAACCAAGTTTCCCACAGTAGTCGCCGCACTGGGCCACCGCTGGCGGAACATTGCTTCTAATGGGGCTTTCACAAGGCGCTGCTGACCGGCCAAGCCGCCAGTCGCTGTGTTTCAACAATCAGCACACTTCTGTCGGCTTGGCACTGGCAGTAGAAGTAGCGGCAGTATCAAAACTGTTCACAGCAACAGCTGCGCCAGCTTAGAGTTGAGGCGAGTCGCTCCGCGCAGTTTGAAGGATTTCGCGCCCCCAACAAGAGCTTCTCACGGTGCAATCAGTCACGTAATCAGTTACCTTCTGTTCTCTGTTACGACCACTTGTGTGCCGCTGCGTGAAGAAGTGAACTTGACGATACAAAATGCTTTAACGTAAACGTATTGTCCTTTCTATGAGGGACAAGTAAGAGATTATTACTATATATTCCTACTGGAGTTGCCTTTGTAGCCGGCCGGAGTGGCCGAGCGGTTAAAGGCGCTACAGTCTGGAACCGCACGACCGCTACGGTCGCAGGTTCGAATCCTGCCTCGGGCATGGATGTGTGTGATGTCCTTAGGTTAGTTAGGTTTAAGTAGTTCTAAGTTCTAGGGGACTTACGACCACAGCAGTTGAGTGCCATAGTGCTCAGAGCCATTTGAACCATTTTGCCTTTGTATGTTACTTTGTAATACTAAAAGAGATGCCTGTTTTTATGAATAAATTTACTGTACAGTACTTCTTTTTGGCAAATAAACATGTACAGTTCGATTATCCGAACAAAGCAATTTTCCGAACACCCATGTCCCCCAATTACTTCGGATAATCGACGCTCTCCTGTATTTGCATTTCCGATTGTGTAGTGGATTCATGCCAATTAGAAGTGTGTTGCATGTAGCCTTCTTAATGTTGCAGTTTGATGTATGGTAAACTTTTCCGCAAGCGACCTGTATGGCACTGTAGTTACTCTGTAACTGGAGCAGCAGCCTGTGGAACGCAGTCTGAATCACCAGACAGCCTGCGTTGCGTCATGTCACGTAAGAGTATACACCGCCTTTTCGTGACTACTCCCAGTGGAAGAGCAATGTGTTCCGATGGATCCGTCAGGCACAACCGAAGGGCACACGTGCTGACACGCGTGACGGCAAGAACAGCCGCCACCAGAGGCGCACCGTATCAGTCGAATGCCTGCGGGCGCCTTCATCTCGCTTCTGGCTCTTTTTTGGCAGCCACGGCTCTGTAAAGCGCCGCCGTCTCGCTTCCCACTCTTAGCGTCTCTGCTCTCCGTTAAGTAATAATGGAGGTCTCTCCTTATCTCTCTCTCTCTCTCTTTCTTTCAACGACGTCCAAGGTCACTGCTTCTTCCGCCCGGGCGTCTCAGGTTTTCTTTTGCTTTTGCGAGTCGCATTAACTACAAAAGCTGCTTTGATGCTCTGAAGGAAGCGACGGCCCGCTGCAAAGTCGACGTAATGCGTAGAGTAACGCACACTAGAGCGCGAACGGCTCAGGGATAGCAGAACGCAATTAAAGCAGCGTTAGCGCGGCGCGAAAGGTTTATAAATGGGGTTGAGCGCTGTCAGTTCTTTCAATAGGACGTCTTTTTCTTCTACAGAACAAAAATGGCACCTAGGTTCTTACTTTCGGTTTTTTCATTGGCTCAGTTGCGGCACACGTCAGCGTGCTCATTAGTGCTCATACGCTGGCAATTAGAAAGTCGCAACAAATAAAATGAGTTTCAAAGAAAATTAACCATCATGAGCACCGTCTCTGAAGTTTTGACCACGTGGTCCTGTTCTTCCGTCAACGGAAATTATCACCCCGTCTGGTGTACAGTCTTCCTACATTCTGTCGTCCTGTCAATACTCATACAAACTTTGTTTTCTGCCTTTACTGGTTTCGACTCTTCATTCATTATCACTAACACTATAAAACAAGAAACAGTATACAAAAACAGACATTACATAAAAAACTAAATAAACTACAGACTTCTAGGGGTGACAGATAAACATAGAGTCATGGAGAACAATTTTCGCCATAGAGTAATTGTTCGATGCCGCTTCCCGGTGACGCTAGGATCTCATAGTCTCCGCCAGTCTCGGGATGACGAGTGTCCATTGAACTGGGGTAGATATATAGAAAGGTGTGAGCGATTAAATGGGACGACGGCTGTTTACTGGTATCACAATGTGCCTATCCATGAAAATCAGATTAAATCACCATCATCTCTATTCCAAGAACGTCTGAAAATGGTACAAATGGCTCTGGGCACTATGGAACTTAACATCTAAAGTCATCAGTCCCCTAGAACCTAGAACTGCTTAAACCTAACTAACCTAAGGACATCACACACATCCATGCCCGAGGCAGGATTCGAACCTGCGACAGTAGCAGTCAAGCGGTTCCGGACTGAAGCACCTAGAACCGCTCGGCCACCGCGGCCGGCGAACGTTTGAAGCACCTAATTTTGTTTTCCTATACATTACAGACATTGTTTTGAAACATTTCCACACATCTGCTAGTTTGCACATAATTTGTATGTAATGGGACGACTATGCCCCAGAAAACTTCGTAGAATGTAGAAAACGTTGGTGTGTGGTACGTCAAAGCCATCTTCAAACGTTACGTTGAAAGCTTCTTCATTGTCTGAAGAATGAGTGTTTTTACCAATTTTTTATACTTTTTTCCATAATTGCCATGCTGATGAAATCATTCCAAAGTTAACAATTTAACTCTGAAAATCAAAGGTTCACATGAATACATGGATCTAGTTACGTTCGTGGGACACATGTGTCCCACCTCAGCGATTTTTAAGATGGGTCAGCTCAATTTATTTTTCTTTTTTGTGATGAAAGTGTATTATTTATCTCAAAGGAAGACAGTTTTTGACCTTTTATTTTTGAAATAAAAATAAAGTAAATTTTAAACGTGAAAGGGTTAAATGTGTATGTCGTACGAGAATACTGAGATGGGCGAACTATTGCGCTTAGCGCCTGTGGACTGTAGGCAGCGGGTGTGACCTTGAGGTGTCTTTAATTTCTTAACTGCTACGTTAGCAAGGTCTGCTGATAAAGTGTACCGGATACTACGTATACCAGTAAATTGATAGTGATTTTCAATAAGAAAACTTTATGAATGAGTTTCTTCAAGCAGAGGCAGAACTTTTAGAACCGCACCAGGAACTTTAAATTTGCAGGACATACCACCTTGATTTCTAGAGGAGATGAGTTAATTATAGGCAACACACAAGGCATACATACGCCACTGAGCCCTTATCCTCTATCGTCTCACAGGGACATCACCAATACAAATGGATACCTACCGTCGCTAGGAAGTGCCAGTGAACAGTTTGTCTCTAACAAACGTTGATCCACGAGACTTGATCCGTTATTCCTCGACTTTTGATAAAAAGACATTGGAGTACCCTGTACAGCCAAACATATCAGTGTATGTGTCAGTTGAAACAGATACAATGACATCAATGTCGTTTGTAAGCGTGATATAACATAAATTTCCTGTAAAATAATTTCGACACGTCTGTTGTAGTATATTGTTTCCCATTTTATAGTATCTTTGATTATGATATAAATATCGAAACTGACATATACAATAAATGAAAATTGTGTGAGCATTGACTGATATAAAATTTATGGTCAGTACTATTATTGTTTGTTTGTTCAACATGCTCTTTCATTTTTCAATTGCTGTCTTTCATTCTATCATTTATATTTGAACTTCCCAGTTCTTGCCTTATTTCATTACTTAGTTTTTCACCCAGGAGTATGTAGCCTACCACAGACCTTAGGAATCTCATCTCGGTACTTTCTAAGTTCCTCCAGTCTGCTCTGCTTATGGTCTGCTTTCCGCTGGGGTATGTGGTCATGGGGAATTCCCTTGTTTTATAAACTTTATTTTGCTATTCGCCTGAAATGTCCTGTTGTCATGAAATCAGAATTTCTCTGAAATTTATTTTATAGTAAATTCCGTTCTTTCGGAATAAAATCATGAACTTTTTTGAAATTGTAAAACAAGGAGTGAAAAATATATAAGACAGTCACTTTGGCAGGTAACTTGATATAAACTGGAAACTATTGAAATATTGTATTACTTATTTAGCGCAAGGACAATATGGCCTAGCATATATACAGGGTGTTACAAAAAGGTACGGCCAAACTTTCAAGAAACATTCCTCACATACAAATAAAGAAAAGATGTTATGTGGACATGTGTCCGGAAACGCTTAATTTCCATGTTAGAGCTCATTTTAGTTTCGTCAGTGTGTACTGTACTTCCTCATTCCAACGTGATCAAATTGTAAATTTTCACAATCAACACGTATGGGCTGACGAGAATCCGCACGCAATTGTGCAATCACGTCATCAACACAGATTTTCTGTAAACGTTTGGGCAGGCATTGTTGGTGATTCCAGAATGAGATTTTCACTCTGCAGCGGAGTGTGAGCTGATATGAAACTGCCTGGCAGATTAAAACTGTGTGCCCGACCGAGACTCGAACTCGGGAAAGGTAGGAGACGAGGTACTGGCAGAAGTAAAGCTGTGAGTACCGGGCGTGAGTCGTGCTTCGGTAGCTCAGTTGGTAGAGCACTTGCCCGCGAAAGGCAAAGGTCCCGAGTTCGAGTCTCGGTCGGGCACACAGTTTTAATCTACCAGGAAGTTTCATTGTTGGTGATGTCTTGATTGGGCCCCATTTTCTTCCACCTATGCTCAATGGAGCACATTATCATGATTTCATACGGGATACTCTACCTGTGCTGCTAGAACATGTGCCTTTACAAGTACGACACAACATGTGGTTCGTGCACGATGCAGCTCCTGCACATTTCAGTCGAAGTGTTCGTACTTTTCTGGAGAGACCCTTCGTGCTCGTATTGTGGACGGCTGTGATACAATACGCCATTCTCCAGGGCTGCATCAGCGCATCAGGTCTTCCATGCGACTGAGGGTGGATGCATGTATCCTCGCTAACGGAGGATATTTTGAACATTTCCTGTAACAAAGTGTTTGAAGTCACGCTGGTACGTTCTGTTGCTGTGTGTTTCCATTCCATGATTAATGTGATTTGAAGAGAAGTAATAAAATGAGCTCTAACATGGAAAGTAAGCTTTTCCGGACACATGTCCACATAACATATTTTCTTTCTTTGTGTGTGAGGAATGTTTCCTGAAAGTTTGGCCGTACCTTTTTGTAACACCCTGTATACTACGATGGATCCTACAGTGTGTTAAGGAACAACTAATAATCATGGTTTGAATAAGTAAATCACACACACCCTGAGACAAGAAAACAGAACAAAACACGAAGTGCCACGAAGCAATTATCGAAATGGGACAGAAATCGATAGGTGTGATCTACATGTACCAACAACAGGATTCCTCCTGAGGGATACTGAGCCAAATTCTGTACAATCGGCACGATAATGCCATTTAGTAAAGTGCAATTCTGTGGGAAAGAATGTTTCACTCTGCACATATTAAGATTTTGTGGCGCACACGGATTCAAACCCAGACCATTGCCTTACAAGAGCAACGTTCTTACAGAAGGTGGTATCCACGCACCACGCACAGCCTTCCCGTACAACCTCAGTTATGCCATTACCTCTCTACTACTTTCACAACTTCACATAAATGTTTCTACTTCGGAGAAGAAGAAGTATTGCAGAGGAACTAGTTGGATACAAGGACTTGTTTAAAAAATTAGTATTTCACTCTGCGTCGGTGTCTGTGCTTTTGTGAAACTTCTTAACCAATTAAAATTGTGTACCGGACTGCGACTTTGCCTTTGGCAGTGCGGCTCGTCCGTTGTGTCTAGGTGGCACAGTCGGTAGTGAGTACTTAAGTCTGAACGCGGTACTACACCATTCCTCGCAGATGTCGCCACACGTTCCACAACTGATATTCATTGGTCTCATATAACAGATAAAATCTGGGTGTGAAGTTCATACAGCTTCTGACTGCTCAAATCATATGAAGGGCCACTTTGTCGTGACTGAAGTGTATGAATTGAATGCCATTATATAATCTCTCTTTATTAAGGTATACTTCTCTAATTTGAAGAATTTTGTAGTATACCTTTATATAAAGTTGGTTGTTACTTACGATTTGTCCTCAGCTTTTCTAGGAACAATTTATAGTTAAGCAATTCACCTCAATGAGCCAGTCGCCAAAGTTCCGGCAGTTTGAAGTTCTGTGCCAGTCGATGAAGTGAGAGTGGGTGACAAAGAATGGTGAGCGATATAGAGGAAGGTATTGATGTAGGTTCTAGCCTTGTCCAGCATACAGCTTTAACTTGCCATAAAAGTTCATTCCAGAACAGTATATATCCAATCTAAGTGGTCTAATTCAGGTAACTTTTTACTTGATTACACGAATACAATCAACACAGAAACAGTCCCATTTATTTCTTAAGTCAGATAATACATTATGACTAACGACCACTGGTACTACTCCTGAGAAATAATAAGCAAATGAAACCTTTCTACAAAGTTCTAGCGAGAAATTGGCCCCAGGCGGAATACTGCAGAGTAAACCACTTGGCGTCTTTCCTTCTACTAACTTTTCTTTACAGCCCTCTTGAAGTCCGTGAACCGCTTTACTTCGTGTTTCCACAACTTACGTAAACGCGCCGTTGACAGCTTAACAGGTTTTCTCTCTTCATACGTCCGGAAGGAGAGTGGTAACTTAGCTCCGCTATCGATGGAATCTCTAGCAACTGTTTGCAGATTTTCTCTTCGATAAAGACGGACAAAGTAGAGACCTGAGTTTCTCTCGGCAAGTTCAAAGAACTTATGGAAATACAGCCGAGTGACGTCATCGACAACCGCCGATATTTATATAAATGACTACCCTGTCGTTTTCAAGGCAAAACTGGAGCATGTAAGTGCAGTGCAGTGGAATTTAAAAGCTCGGTTTGTAGAGCAATCCTGGAAAAGAATACCACGCAGAATTTAAGCTAAAACGTCTATCTCTATCTACATTGTTACTTGCTAATTCCATTTCAACTGCTTCATTAATAACACCGTCCCAATAGCTGTTAGCGCAGCCCGGAATCTCCGTGTTATATTCCGTTGGATGACCGGTGCAAAGACAATGCTCTACAATAGCCTGTTTTCTTGCTGTTGTAAGCGTTTACGTTCTTTCCGCTCTCCGTCATTAGGGCCTCTCGCCACCGATGCCTCTATAGCCGGCCTTTGTGACCGAGCGGTTCTAGGCGCTTCAGTCCGGAACCGCGCTGCTGCTACGGCCGTAGGTTCGAATCCTGCCTCGGGCATGGATGTGTGTGATGTCCTTAGGTTATTTAAGTTTAAGTAGTTCAAAGTCTAGGGGACTGATGACCTCAGATGTTAAGTCCCATAGTGCTTAGAGCCATTTGAACCATTTGATGCTTCTGTGACGTCATCCTTTCAGCATCGCGAAGGTCTGCCACGCTTTCTCCCTTGGTTTAGAGTCCTGTGTCGTATTAGTTTTGGCCATCTTGTCTCTGGCATACGTCGTAAATGACCATATCAGAGTAGGCGCCTCCTTTCTACGCCGTCTAGACATGTGTTTTCGATGTTCATGATATCTCTGAGTGTTATTTGTAACAAGATTAGTCCTGATTGTTTTATGGCTCGCTGGTGCTCTGGCCGGTTTTATTGTTTATACCATTCATACTTCTACCGTTTGATGACAGTGTCGCTCCCAATTGCGCGTCGTCAAGCATACTTTCACCCATATTCAGAAGTTCTGCTTCAGGTAAGTCCCCAGTTTTCGTATTCTTCTTTTAATTGGCGAAGCAAGTAATTACCTTCTTCTTCATTCCCAGCTACTATCGCTTGGTCGTCAGGGAGTTTGCCGATTTCTTTGTAATTCTTTCATAGGTGGAAAGAGACTCTGAGACAAGGATAATGAAATGTCGTGGAATTAAGTCAGACGACGCTGAGAGAACTAGATGGCAAGACGAGACCCTAAGAGTATTGCTATTTGGGCAGCAAAATAAAAGAATAAGGCCAAAGTAGAAAGGATAGTTAATGTAGAAAGAAAAGATAGTATAAACTACCAACAAGAAAAAATGCGTTTCTGAAAACGACAAATCTGTTAACATCGAATACAACTTTAGATACTAAAGGGTACATTCTGAAGGTATTCGTTTGGATTGTATCCAAGTACGGAAATGGAACGTGAACGATAAAATGTTCTTAAAAAGAGAGTAGAAATGTCTCAAATGTGATGTTTCAGAAGAATGCTGAAGATTGAATGAATGACTAGGATTAGCCGAGCGGTCTATGGCGCTAAAGTCATGAACTGAGCGGCTGGTCCCGGCGGGGGTTCGAGTCGGGCATGGGTGTGTGTGTTTGTCCTCAGGATAATTTAGGTTATGTAGTGTGTAAGCTTAGGGACTGATGACCTTAGCAGTCAAGTGCCATAAGATTTCACACACATTTGAACATTTGACTAGGATAACTAAAGATGAGGTACTGAATACAATTGGAGAGAAAACAACTTTATGGTTCAACTTGACTAATAGAAGGGATCCGTTCATAGGACGCGTGCTGAGGCATAAAGTAATAGCCAATATTGTACTGGAGGTAAACGTAGGAGTTAAAACTAATGGAGAGATCAAAGCTTGACAGCAGTAAGCAGTTTCAAATGGCCATAAGTTAGAACAGCTATGCAGACATGAAGAGGATTGCACAAGACAGACAGCGTGGAGAGCTGTATGACAGACCACAACAGCAAAGGTGGTCGAATTCTTAGGACGTCCTTACGCTACATTCTATACTCTTTTCCATAAACCTGCGACTTAAACGCTGCTTACAAAACTCACACGTATCCGACTGTATCTTAATTGTGCGTTTTTATGCTTTTTCGTCAAGGGAACTTCATGGATACATTTCGCTTAATTTTTTTTCTTCAGTTGTTGAAGTTTCAGAAGATTAATTGAGGTGAGTTACATCACTTTCGAACAGATCGAAAATGAAAGTAGTGCCTCCTACGAGTTCGTAGACAGAGATGATATTTCTTTCATCATTACGTCAGTTCGGCTACCAAATTGCTACAACCTGTCCCACCATATATTAACTTCAAGTATGCATATTACAGCAACAAATAAAGCTCACTCATTGACCCCCAGTAAAGAACTGTAAACAGTGACTACACCATAGATTATTTCACTCTTTTTTTTCAGGGCAACACCACCAACATGAAGCAGTAGTTTGGTGTGGAACGCTTATTGATTCATCATCTCAAATATATTTTAGGCTCCTACACTGTCTGTAAAATGTTGAACATAAACATTTGTGAGACACTTCATAAGATACAAGAGGAGGCAGCGGAGGAAGGTGATAACGGCAGAAAACTGTAGCGAAATGCAGGAAGACCTTCGTGGGATAGATGATCGCTGCTGGGACTGGAAACTGTCCCCTAATGTAAATGGATGTAACGATTGCGCGTAAATATACAATGAGATCCATTACTGTTCTGTTACGCTGTCAGTGAAAAATCACTCAAAGCAGTAAAAATTGGAAAATACTTGGGCGTAACTGCCCACGGCGGCCTTAGGACAATGTCGACGTAAGACAAAGTGTAGGAAAAGTAAGTGCCAGCCTGAGACTCTTTGTACGAATTCATCCAGTAAAGAAGTGGCTTACAAAACACTTGATCGACCGATGTTTGAATATTGTTCGTGACTCTGGGACCCTTACCAAGTACGCTTAGCAGAAGAGAGAAGATCCAACGAAGAGCGGCACGTTTCGTCGCGGGACCGCTTAGTCGACGCGAGAGTGTCACAGAGACGCTCGACAAACTCTAGTGGGAGTCGCGACAGGAGAGGCGTAGTGTGTGAAGGATAGCGTTGCTGTGAAATTCCGAGATCCCACGTTACGAGAAGAGAAGGACAACATATTAGTTCCTTCCACTACTGTCTCTCGAAATAACCACAACCAGGAAATCAGGGAAACGTGATCCCATACTCAGATTTCTATATGTACAATTTTTCATACGCACCATTCGCAAATGGAAGAGAAAAGTGAGAAAAAGAAAGCTGTACCAGAGGTGCGCACCTCTACTACTAATAAGGTCGCTTTCAGAGTATTTGTGACGGTTGACAATAAATTATGTTACAATTCATTGGGTCCTTTGTTGTTCTTATTATATATTAATGACTTGCCATTCTATATTCATGAAGAGGCAAAGTTTGTTCTCTTTGCTGATGATACAAGTATAGTAATCACACCTGAGAAACAAGAATGAACTGACGAAATTGTCAATACTGTCTTTCAGAAAATTACTAAGTGGTTCCTTGTAAACGGACTCTCACTGAATTTTGATAAGACACAGTACATACAGTTCCGTACAGTGAATGGTATGACGCCATTAATAAATATAGACCTTAATCAGAAGCATATAGCTAAGGTAGAATATTCCAAATTTTTAGGTATGTCCATTGATGAGAGATTAAATTGGAAGAAACACATTGATGATCTGCTGAAACGTTTGAGTTCAGCTACTTATGGAATAAGGATCATTGCAAATATTGGTGATAAACATCTTAGTAAATTAGCTTACTACGCCTATTTTCACTCATTGCTTTCATATGGCATCATATTTTGGGGTAATTCATCACTGAGGAATAAAGTATTCATTGCACAGAAGCGTGTAAACAGAATAATAGCTGGAGTCCACCCAAGATCATCCTGCAGACATTTATTTAAGGATCTAAGGATATTCACAGTAGCTTCTCAGTATATATACTCTCTTATGAAATTTGTTATTAACAACCAAACCCAATTCAAAAGTAATAGCAGTGTGCATAACTACAATACTAGGAGAAAGGACGATCTTCACTATTCAAGATTAAATCTAACTTTGGCACAGAAAGGGGTGAATTATACTGGCACTAAAGTCTTTGGTCACTTACCAAATAGTATCAAAAGTCTGACAGATAACCAACAAGTATTTAAGAAGAAATTAAAAGAATTTCTGAATGACAACTCCTTCTACTCCATAGAGGAATTTTTAGATATAAATTAAGAAAAAAAATATTTAAAAAAAAATAAAAAATAAAAAAAATAAAAAAAATAAAAATAAAAATAAAAAAACACAAAAAAATAAAGTTGTTATATTAACTTAAGTATGTTGTTAAATTAACCTAATTATGTCATGTATTGGAAAATTCGACTCGTTCCACATCATTGCGAAATATCGTATTCATGATCTATGGAACTATTATTAATCTAATCTAATCTAATCTGTTAAGGAAGGTGCTCTACCTGTCGCCCTCCCGTTTGGAAGCAGTACTGCACTAGTCTCTACAGTGACTTACAAAATTATGTCAGACAGCCCCAGATTATTTCGTAAATCTTGACAAGACTGCAGAATTCAGTGCATATCGATGGGAAGGCTGCACACTTGACTTTTGAAATAATTCCAGAAAAAAAATGCAGAGGTCAGGTGTTCTCCGAGGAAAAGAGCCAAGTCCTGCCCCACCTGTCCATTTGGACCATACTGGCACGCTAGGTGTTGTCTTATATCAGGAAGCAAAATGTGCCGGTGCCCCATCATGCGCGTACCACATTCCCTAACCATGTCCCATGGGTGATATTTGAGCCCATTTAGATGGGAACTTAATGGAAAAAAATTACATTTCAGTTTTATGTGTACTAACTAGGACAGTACTTCACAGAGATCAGTGGACGCTGGTACCCGCCTGTTCGCAGTTATCACGCAAGCGGCTCGTTTGCGGATCCGTGTTTACTGGAGCGTGTTAGCTTCTATTGTACTATACTTCAAAAGCGGTCACCATCTTTTAACGTTAACCTGTGAGTACTTAGCATTTTATGACTCCAGTTTTAATGCCCTGAAATCATTCCCCTTGTGTACTAAATTTGACCCATAAATAAATAACAACGCGATGTGATTGTGATGAATGGATATGCTGTAATGAACCAAATTTCTCATAGTGCAACGGGGTAACAAAGTGATATTTAAAATGAGTTGAGTCAAAATAATACGAACAGAAATTTTCAGCAAATCTAATGTAACCTATTAACGTTGGGAAATGATACGTGCAATGCAGATGAACGTCCACACTGTATTCTGTAATACCGAAGAAGTTATTAATTAATCATTTAAAGGTAAAGTCTCGAAGTTTATGTTCCAGTAGAACACGTCATTTAAAGATCCACCGTAACTTACAGTTATGTTATATAATTGGAAAGTGCATTTAAAATTAAGAAATGCTGTTTCTAATTAAGGTACTTAGTGTGCCCTAATTACTAAATACACTCCTGGAAATTGAAATAAGAACACCGTGAATTCATTGTCCCAGGAAGGGGAAACTTTATTGACACATTCCTGGGGTCAGATACATCACATGATCACACTGACAGACCCACAGGCACATAGACACAGGCAACAGAGCATGCACAATGTCGGCACTAGTACAGTGTATATCCACCTTTCGCAGCAATGCAGGCTGCTATTCTCCCATGGAGACGATCGTAGAGATGCTGGATGTAGTCCTGTGGAACGGCTTGCCATGCCATTTCCACCTGGCGCCTCAGTTGGACCAGCGTTCGTGCTGGACGTGCAGACCGCGTGAGACGACGCTTCATCCAGTCCCAAACATGCTCAATGGGGGACAGATCCGGAGATCTTGCTGGCCAGGGTAGTTGACTTACACCTTCTAGAGCACGTTGGGTGGCACGGGATACATGCGGACGTGCATTGTCCTGTTGGAACAGCAAGTTCCCTTGCCGGTCTAGGAATGGTAGAATGATGGGTTCGATGACGGTTTGGATGTACCGTGCACTATTCAGTGTCCCCTCGACGATCACCAGTGGTGTACGGCCAGTGTAGGCGATCGCTCCCCACACCATGATGCCGGGTGTTGGCCCTGTGTGCCTCGGTCGTATGCAGTCCTGATTGTGGCGCTCACCTGCACGGCGCCAAACACGCATACGACCATCATTGGCACCAAGGCAGAAGTGACTCTCATCGCTGAAGACGACACGTCTCCATTCGTCCCTCCATTCACGCCTGTCACGACACCACTGGAGGCGGGCTGCACGATGTTGGGGCGTTAGCGGAAGACGGCCTAACGGTGTGCGGGACCGTAGCCCAGCTTCATGGAGACGGTTGCGAATGGTCCTCGCCGATACCCCAGGAGCAACAGTGTCCCTAATTTGCTGGGAAGTGGCGGTGCGGTCCCCTACGGCACTGCGTAGGATCCTACGGTCTTGGCGTGCATCCGTGCGTCGCTGCGGTCCGGTCCCAGGTCGACGGGCACGTGCACCTTCCGCCGACCACTGGCGACAACATCGATGTACTGTGGAGACCTCACGCCCCACGTGTTGAGCAATTCGGCGGTACGTCCACCCGGCCTCCCGCATGCCCACTATACGCCCTCGCTCAAAGTCCGTCAACTGCACATACGGTTCACGTCCACGCTGTCGCGGCATGCTACCAGTGTTAAAGACTGCGATGGAGCTCCGTATGCCACGGCAAACTGGCTGACACTGACGGCGGTGGTGCACAAATGCTGCGCAGCTAGCGCCATTCGACGGCCAACACCGCGGTTCCTGGTGTGTCCG
The DNA here is from genome assembly GCF_023864345.2 of Schistocerca serialis cubense. Classification (NCBI taxonomy): domain Eukaryota; kingdom Metazoa; phylum Arthropoda; class Insecta; order Orthoptera; family Acrididae; genus Schistocerca; species Schistocerca serialis. The sequence continues at coordinate 351,173,061 of NC_064642.1, read as the reverse complement.
CTGTGCCGTGCGTGTGATCATTGCTTGTACAGCCCTCTCGCAGTGTCCGGAGCAAGTATGGTGGGTCTGACACACCGGTGTCAATGTGTTCTTTTTTCCATTTCCAGGAGTGTACATTGCACTCGAACGTTGTTCTTTTGACGAATAAGGTTTAAGTGATGATATGTTCAGGTTAATATGAAGATTGAAGGACTGAAAAATAACGAGTTACGAAACCCAGTTAACATGATGACTGAAGCTAAATTACCATAAGCTCATGAATGAAACATACAAATGTTCTTCAAATGGACCACGTCTCTTTGTCACACAAACATGTACAAAAGAGGGGAGAAAACGCCATATTAACACAAACGCGTGTAAAATTATAATATGTGGGAGGATAATGACGTAGGTGTCTTGTATGTCCGGATGACAGAAGAGAAATTAGATCTCGATCCCCACGCGTTCTAACCATGACGTGAATTCGAACAACGAACTAGCTTTGCTCACATGAAATACAACTATAAAATGTTGTATGTTAACCGGGGGCCAGAAACGACGGAGAGGCTTCGTCCGCGTTGCAACCGCAGTGGTCCACAACCCGACGACGACTACCGCAGTCCACTTCACCCCTCCGCCGCCCCACACTGAGCCTAGGGTTATTATGCGGTTCGGCTCCCGGTGGACCCCCCACCCCAGGGAACGTCTTACACCAGACGAGTGTAACCCCTATGTTTGCGTGGTAGAGTATTGGTGGTGTACGTGTACGTGGAGAACTTGTTTGCGCAGCAATCGCCGACATAGTGCAGCAGAGGTGGAATAAGGGGAACCAGCCCGCATTCGCCGAGGCAGGTGGAAAACCGCCTAAAAACCATCCACAGACTGGCCGGCTCGCCGGACCTCGACACAATTCCGCCGGGCAGATCGTGCCGGGGGCCAGGCGCTCCTTCCCAACCGGAAAGCAGTGCGTTGGACCCCATGGCTAACCGGGCGGGTTGCTTCACGTAAGTAATCCCGAAAATTCACACAACTTACAAATACGCAAACGCAGCGCGAGCCAGCAACCTTCTTACCAAACTCTTACACGTTGTAGCTTCAATGTGTCCACCTTAGCGGCACAAGTCAAAGCGTCTATTCGTTACAAACCATTGCATTCACGGCAGCAATCGAGGAGAACTGTTCACAGCTGCCGGAGGAACACGAGACTGTCTTTGTTAGGGTTAATACCTGTAGATTATAATAAAATATCGTACGTTATTTCGGGCAATTGTGCACCATACTTCATGACAACAATGAAGTATGCGAAAATATTTTATTACACATAGTTCATTTTTTTCTGGGAATCATTTTACGTAAATCATTAAAGGCCACAAAAGTTGACCGTAATTTTGAATATAATGAATCAGCTGAACAACTGAACCATGAACTGAGTACTCATTTTTGAACGCAGCCTAACCTCAAATGAAAATATCATCAATGTCAAAGTTTCAATAGAGAATGAGTGAGAACCTGTTGATTTCCTATTCCTTGCAACTGATAAGTGCCGCATATGTGTCTGCTATACAATATAAAGTAAGTAAACATTCTGTGAACTGTTTACTTCACTAAAAGTTATGCGACAGTCTCGAAAGTACTGCTCGTTACAACGACGCTAGTTCCAACATTTCACGTCCTTACTGGGCGACTACTGCCAACCTCAGCGAACTAACAGTAGTATTGTAGCGTGGCAAAACCTTGGTGTTGCGTGTTTCAGTATGTGCTTTGTGAAGCGGTTTGAGCGCAATAAGGTTCGATTTATCAGCTTTATAGTTTTATTAATTAGTTAATCATGGATAAAGGCAACTTTCTTACACTGATTAATGCCTGTGCACGTACAAAACGAAAGAAACAAAGTCTCTGATTCTGAGAAAAAATGAATTATTTATTCATCTTAACATAAGTACAAACTGCAAAGATGCTATGTAATTATTTGTCAAATATTGCTAAAAGCAGTAAACAACTATTTTTTTGAACGAAAAAATGTGCAACGTAAATGACATTATATTTTGATACGTTGCACATCTTTCCCAGTTTTAACAACCAGTGAACTTTAATTTCTAAAAAAAAAAAAATTAAAATAAATAAAAAACTCAAAGTGGCAACCCTAGTCACAGTCCACGCTGCCCTAGCGAACTCATGCTTCATAATTATGCAGTATGATTGGCTAGTTACACCGTTAGACTAACAATAAGAGTCTTTGATGAATACTCGCCGTCGAGGACGGTATAATGGGTTCTGTTACTTACGAAGTCTTTGAGCCAGTCACATAACTGGGATTCAATTCCGAATGCTTGTACCTTCCTGAACAGTCACAGTGTGGCACCGTCTCAAATGCCTTACGGAAATCTGGGAATATGAAATCCACCTCTTGCCATTCATCCATGGTTCGCTAAACATCCTTCTAACTTCCCAATCAAAGATATGGCTATACTAGCTGGCAGAAATATTGACTCAGCAGCAGCTTGCGTACGATTACATGACATGAAATTCGTCAACAGCAAGCGGTTTTCAACTTTCACTGGTATTAATTTTCGGGATTAATTATGATACGCCAGTTACACAACTAAAGGAATGGAAAAAAATAAGTCGCCATGTCCGGATGGAATCCTAATCCTGTTTTACAGAGTTATTCTGCAGCATTGGCCCTTTTCTTAGCTTGCATATCTCGGGAAACTCTCGCATAGCATAACGTACCAAGCGACTGCAAAGAACGAGGGTGGCACATGTATGTAAGAAAGGCCCCGTAAAAGCACAGACCGATGTCTCCACATCTGTTTGCTGCAGAATCCTCGAACATATTCTCACCTCGATTATAATAAATTTCATGGAGTGGGAAAAGCTTCTGTTGACTAATCAGCACGGTTTTAGAAAGCATCGCTCATGCAAAACTCAGCTTGTCTTTTTCTCACACGAAAGCCCGCGAACCATGGATGAAGGGCAGTAGGTGCATTGCTTATTCTTAGATTTCCGTAAGGCATTTGACACGGTGCCACACTGACGGCTGTTCACGAAGGTACAAGCATACGGAACAGAATCCCAGGTATGTAAGTGGGTCGAAATCTTCTTAAGTAACAGAACTCAGTATTTCTTGATGTTAAACATAGCTGCGAAACAGCAACTGTGTAAATATGAAGAGGTTGAAAAATCAGCCAACCAGTTGCAAACAAAGGTTTATTAGCCCTTGACCTATATTTCGATATTTTCTTCAGAAGAAATGGGCCTTCTTACATCACATGATGGTACATTAGATTAGATGAAGTCGAGCGGCTCTTGTCATATACGTATAAAATTGACAAAACAAGAACTATCCTAAGCCATGGCTTTAGATAGCAGCCAGATAACGTATAATTTCAGAATGAATGCTCACTAGTAAATGCCCACAGGATGAGGTTCTTGTCAAAATAGTAATAGATGCCACAGGATAAAATATCTGCGTAAGTTACGTGTACATCATTCCAGAGACCTGTGACGCCTATTACAATTTTATGTTGGCAAGAGCCTCTTCCTGTGTGCATTTACTAGTGAACATTCATTCGAAGGACGATATATGTATGGCTTGGGATAATTCTCGTTTTGTCAGATTTATATACGACAAGAGCCTCTCTGATTCATCCGATCTAATGTACCATCATGTCATGTAACAAGGCCCACTCCTTCTTAGGAAGATATTTTTACAAATATTGAAACCTAGGTCAAGGGCTAATAAACATTTGTTTGCGACTGGTTGGCTGATTTTTCAATCTCTTCAGAACCCAATATGTTGTCCTCATGTTCATCGGAGACAAGGGTATCATCTTGAGTGTCCCAGGGAAGTGTAATAAGACCACTGTTATTTTCAATATACATAAATGATCTGGCGGACAGGGTAAGCAACACTCTGCGGCTAATTGCTGACAATGATGTGGCGTATGTGATGGTGTCGTCGTCGAGTGGCTCTAGGAGGATACAAGATGATTTTGACATAGTAGTTTGGGTGATGAATGGTGGCTAGCTCTAAACGTAGGAAAATGTTAGTTAATGTGGACGAGTAGAAAAAATAATCCTATAGTGTTTGAGTGCAGCATTAGTAGCGTTCTGGCGGACACGTTCACGCACATTAAATATTTAGGTGTGAGGATGCAATACAATGTAAAATGGAATGTGTGTGTAAGGAATGTAGCAGGGAAGGCGAATGGTCGCCTTCCGATTATTGGGATAATTTAGGAACGTGTGGTTCATCTGTGAAGGAGACGGCATATAGAAAACTAGTGCTACTCGTTATTGAGTACTATTCGTGTTTGGGATCCGCACAAGGTCGGATTAAAGGATGACATCGGAACAATTCAGAGGCAGAACGCTAGTTTTGTTACCAGTAGGTTCGAACAACACACATGTGTTCCGGGGAAGCCTCGGTAACTGATATGGGAATCACTGGCGGAAAGGCGACGTTCTTTTCGAGAAAACTGTTGAGGAAATTAAGGGAACTGGCAATTGAGGTTGACTATAATAGATTCTACTGTTTCCAACGCACATTTAGCGTAAGGGCGATGAAGATAAGATCAGAGTGATTACGGCTTATACGGAGGCATACAGGCAGCTGTTTTGCCTTGCTCTGTCTACGTGTGGAACAGGTAGAGAATAGTAGTTGTACAGGTCATCCTGCAGGCCGCACCATATGGTCGAGTATGCAGGGTGTTACAAAAAGGTACGGCCAAACTTTCAGGAAACATTCCTCACACACAAATAAAGAAAAGATGTTATGTGGGCATGTGTCCGGAAAAGCTTAATTTCCATGTTAGAGCTCATTTTAGTTTCGTCAGTATGTACTGTACTTCCTCAATTCACCGCCAGTTGGCCCAATTGAAGAAAGGTAATGTTGACTTTGGTGCTTGTGTTGACATGCGACTCATTGCTCTACAGTACTAGCATCAAGCACATCAGTACGTAGCATCAACAGGTTTGATGTATGGATTAGCACGGGGCAATAGCCGTGACGCGGTACGTTTGTATCGAGACAGATTTCCAGACCCTAGGTGTCCCGACAGGAAGACGTTCGAAGCAATTGATCGGCGTCTTAGGGAGCACGGAACATTCCAGCCTATGACTCGCGACTGGGGAAGACCTAGAACGACGAGGACACCTGCAATGGACGTGGCAATTCTTTGTGCAGTTGACGATAACTCTAATGTCAGCGTCAGAGAAGTTGCTGCTGTACAAGGTAGCGTTGACCACGTCACTGTATGGAGAGTGCTGCGGGAGAACCAGTTGTTTCCGTACCATGTACAGCGTGTGCAGGCACTATCAGCAGCTGATTGGCCTCCACGGGTACACTTCTGCGAATGGTTCATCCAACAATGTGTCAATCCTCATTTCAGTGCAAATGCTCTCTTTACGGATGAGGCTTCATTCCAACGTGATCAAATTGTAAATTTTTCACAATCAATATGTGTGGGCTGACGAGAATCCGCACGCAATTGTGCAATCACGTCATCAACACAGATTTTTTGTGAGCGTTTGGGCAGGCATTGTTGGTGATGTCTTGATTGGGCCCCATGTTCTTCCACCTACGCTCAATGGAGCACGTTATCATGATTTCATACGGGGTACTCTACCTGTGCTGCTAGAACATGTGCCTTTACAAGTACGACACAACATGTGGTTCATGCACGATGGAGCTCCTGCACATTTCAGTCGAAGTGTTCGTACGCTTGACAACAACAGATTCGGTGACCGATGGGTTGGTAGAGGCGGACCAATTCTATGGCCTCCACGCTCTCCTGACCTCAACCCTCTTGACTGTCATTTATGGGGGCATTTGAAATCTCTTGTCTACGCAACCCCGGTACCAAATGTAGAGACTCTTCGTGCTCGTATTGTGGACGGCTGTGATACAATACGCCATTCTCCAGGGCTGCATCAGCGCATCAGGGATTCGATGCGACGGAGGGTGGATGCATGTATCCTCGCTATCGGAGGACATTTTGAACATTTCCTGTAACAAAGTGTTTGAAGTCACGCTGGTACGTTCTGTTGCTGTGTGTTTCCATTCCATGATTAATGTGATTTGAAGAGAAGTCATAAAATGAGCTCTAACATGGAAAGTAAGCGTTTCCGGACACATGTCCACATAACATATTTTCTTTCATTGTGTGTGAGGAATGTTTCCTGAAAGTTTGGCCGTACCTTTTTGTAACACCCTGTATATGTAGATACAGATTTTGTGCTGTGCATTGCCAATTAGTGAGGATCGAATATCCTACGATCCTATGAGTCGCACAAGTCTGGTGAGTGGTCCGGGCAAGGCAAACACGGTGTACGGCCGGGTGCCCGACCCTGGCAGTCCCCTGGCGTCTCGTTAGAGGACAGGCCTGGCTTCGCGGCTTGTCCTCTGACAGCGACGGACCGCCGTCATCCATTACGCGGGTCACCGGGCACAAGGTTAAGCGGGCGCACCGACGTACGTATTAGGGAGGTCGCGACGTTGGCGGTCTTCTTAGCGGCGAGGTCACGTCCGACCGAGGCGCCGTCCCACAGGAGATGTCAGAGATACGGCGCGTAATCACCGGCGGCCGGCAAAGCCGCAGGTCACGAAGTCTTACCGCGGACCGGCCGGTATATACTCTTTATTACCATTACTAACTGTCCCCTTCTTGCGAATCAGGTTTCTCGAAAGGAGAGCGACGCGCATAAATAATTCAGCTTTCCTAATATACTATGACATAAGAAACACTATAACAGAAAAGAAATCAGTCACTGAAGCTCGAAAATGTGCTGTCGCATTCAAGGACGATGGAGTCGTTGTTCCTTCGGTACTCTAGATTCGTGCATTTCATTTTGACTAACTGTGTCTTTCATTACTCTTGACCAGACCAAAACACAAACAAAAATAGTCAGTGTCCCACAGAAAGACCACACATATCCATTTTTTTTTGTATTATTGTTAGCCCTACTAGCGACGTCGCAGACAGTAAACACTGTACTTACTTTTTACTTACGTTATCACGCTTTCCACTGTTACTATTTTATCAGTGTCTGCGCTACCTCCTAAGTGATCAGTTTTATGTGCTGTAGAATTCATTTGTGCCTTTAATTTCTTCCCTTACATGCAATTCATAGTGCCAAGCTTATTGTTTCCGAAGGGCGTATACCGTATTGTTCTTCCTCTTCTATTAATTACTTACATCTGTATTTTTAGCATCCTTCTGAACTATAACATTACAAAAGTTTCAGTTTCTTCTTCTTCTTCTTCTTCTTCTTCTTGTTCTTCTTTTCTAGTTTCCTCAAGTTTCACCAATCACTTCCGTAAGTCACTGTACACTACTTACACTTTCTCAATAACATTTTCCTCAATTCCATCTCAGTATATGATACCAAAAGATTTCTTTTCTGAAGAAAACTTTGGACTACTCTCCTTCAGATAACTTACTTGCTGTAGCCACTTTGCTTCCTAGCTAGCGGACTACATTATGTGTCTGCATCCCATTACTTTTCACGTTCAACAAGTCGCTGTTTTCCTCTCTCGTGCTTCTGATTAATTTCAGTTTTGTTTTATTTATCCTCGATGCAAATTCTGTGCTGAGTATACTGACCACTTCATTGAACCATTCTTGCGATATGCCCTTTCTTGGTGAGATGCGTCTTCTACACCACATAGCACTGATTTTATTTCCTCTTACGCTTTCATTATTATTATGAAATATTTCTTTCATTGCGTCCTCAACATAAAAGTTATACAAATCGGCCATTAGATGACCGCACCTGCACGTTCCTCAAAACTAAATTGTGCCTCTCGATTCCTCCTGTTTATGGCAACTACTTCTTATTACAAAACTACGATTCATTCGATTACGAAAATTCATAATAGTATTAATTTCTGTATAAACTTTACGTTTAAAATTATTTTCAGAATGTAATTGTCATCCATTCCTAATTCATGAACTTCTGCACAAACGATAAGAGCGTAAAAGTCCCATTTTCCTGCGGAGAAAGGGAAGGAAAAAGCAAGATGAGGGCTTAGCTAGCCGGTCGCTGTGGCCAAGCTGTTTGGCGCTTCGGTCCGGAACCGCCCTGCTCCTACGGTCGCAGGTTCGAATCCTGCCTTGGGCATGGATGTGTGTGATGTCCTTAGGTTAGTTATGTTTAAGTAGTTCTAAGTCTAGGGGACTGATGACCTCAGATGTTAAGTCTCATAGTGCTCAGAGCCATTTGAACCATGTTTTTAGGGCTTAGCTTCCTAACGATGTCGAAGACAACATAGATGAAACATTACTTCCGCAAGGAAATGGACTGCAGTCATGTTGATGGAAACATATCGCAGTTAGCTTCTAGAGACTTAAGGAATTACAAAAACTTCTAGATCAGAACTTCCTGATGGGGATATGAAGCTTATTCTTCTAGAATAGGCGTCTAACATGTTAAAGTCTTAAGCAGGGATAAGGGGTTGAGGTGGAGGGGGGAAATTAAGGATGTGATTTTGAGATTTGCTGGTGCAGATGCCCCAGTGTACAAGGATCGGAGGTTAGGGAGGAGACGATGTGATGGATGACTACAAGCAAAGGTACGAAGTATTTGGAAATTTGTGGTAATGTCTTAAGGGACCAAACTGCTAAGGTCATCGGTCCCTAAGCTCACAAACTACTTAATCTAACTTCAACTAACTTACGCTAAGAACAACACACACACCCATGCCCGAGGAGGACTCGAACCTCCGACGGGGGAAACCACGAAGTGGCCGTGCGGTTAAAGGCGCTGCAGTCTGGAACCGCAAGACCGCTACGGTCGCAGGTTCGAATCCTGCCTCGGGCATGGATATTTGTGATGTCCTTAGGTTAGTTAGGTTTAACTAGTTCTAAGTTCTAGGGGACTAATGACCTCAGCAGTTGAGTCCCATAGTGCTCAGAGCCATTTGAATTTTTTGGGCAAACCACGCGGGCCATGACAAGGCGCCCTAGACCGCTCGGCTACCCCGCTCGTCGCCGTGGTACGAACCAGATGATCGATTTTGTTGTTAGCTATACACTTAGTTAAATGTAATTTACGGAGTGTTTACAGCTATCTGTGGTGCAAGGATGTGTGATCAAAGTATATTCTATGAGAACGAAGTCTTTCGCGACGGCACTGTTGTACGAGCTTTCGTCGATTTCCACAATTTTCTTCGTCAAGAGCTACTGACTGTCAAAACTATTGCTGTGGTGGCCTTCTATAGTCCAAAGACAGCTTCTGTCTTCCGATCTGTCCGTGGTTACGTCATGCTGTCGCAGGTGGTGTAAACGTCTGAGCTAGTTGCTCCACCGCTCCCGCCGTAGCGTAAACATTGCGACAAATATCTCTGGATCTTCTCTGCAACGAGAGGTCGCTTCCATTCATAGTTACGATTAAATCCGCTGTCACTGTTGAAGGTATTCTCAAACATTGTTATTTCTACAGCCTCCTTGATTACAGAGTCCCAGTAGGTGGAAGCATGGGACAAAACTTTTGGTTCTTCAGTAGTACTTTATGTTTGTTTGTGAGACTGTGCCTTTGCAACTGCAGATTTATCCAGTTCTCGATTTTTAATACGCCGTTGATGTTCTGCACAACGGTCGAAAACAGTGCGGATGGACTGACTAATGTAATTGGTCCCCACTCACACGGGATGTTGTAAATCACAGGAACCCTGAGGCCGAGACTGTCCTTAACAGGGCATACTATATGCTTCATCTTCTTAGGAGGTCGGATAATACATCTGATACCTCGTCCCCCCAGGACGCTCCTATTTTGCTGGATGTAGCACCGCAAAATAGAAGGAACGCAGTCGGTGGTTAATCACGTGAATGTTCAACATTTGCACGTTTCCTTTTCTTGTAGAACGCTGACATGATATCACGTGATCTTTCGGAATACATACTTCAGATGATTAATTTCGGAATGGAAGTGGTATTCGTCAGAAATTGTTTCTGTTCTGTGTATCAGTGTATTTGAAGCTGCTCTCTTCTGGACTGGATGGTGAAAACTCCGGGCGCCAAGATATACGTCAGGATGCGTTGAGGGTACACTGAGTGGCCGAGACGTCCATCCGACTTACTTTGTACCGGAAGATCTAAAAACGGCCACCTTCCGTCTTTCTCTGTCTCGACGGCGAACTAGATGTTTGGGTGCATGCAAACACGGGGTTGTATCCTGAATTAACGCTGCGAGAAGTTCAAATGGTTCAAATGGCTCTGAACACTATGGGACTCAACATCTTAGGTCTTCAGTCCCTTAGAACTTAGAACTACTTAAACCTAACTAACCTAAGGACATCACACACATCCATGCCCCAGGCAGGATTCGAACCTGCGACCGTAGCAGTCCCGCGGTTCCAGACTGCAGCGCCTAGAACCGCACGGCCACCGCTGCCGGCCTGCTGCAAGAAGTCCGAGAATGTTTTATACAACGGTGTATTCTACTTGCAGGAACTGTAGAAATTCACTATTTGGTCTGTACGTAATGTAATGAACTCATAAGACCTGTTCGTTGGCCACGCCTTAGGGGATGTAGTGGGAAAGGCCCGGACATTATATTCTATCTTTTACGAACATTTCCTCCCATTGAATCCTCTTCAGTCCAAACACCATACACATTCCTCGCAATCAACTACACAGTACAGCCACGCATCTGACAATCTACCACCTCCACAAACTGTACTCAAATAAATCACAGACGACCTCTATCAACACTGAAGAAAGAAAACAGTTAGGCATTCTTACGTTGGTTTTAAACACCGCATTCCATTTCACTGCTCAGTTTAGAAATATTGCCGTTAAAGTGATTGTACTTGTAGCCAAGTGGGACCATAAAGATGCCTCTCCGAAGATATACAGAGTTAAAGACAAAAAAGAAGAGGAAAACATTCGAAGAGACTATCATCTGCATTCTTTTGTACCTACAATTCCATGGTGACAGGGACTCTAAGAGACACACCCATATTTAACAGGAGCTATGTTTCTCCTGGAGACGGCTGCAAGCAATCAGCCCGCCAACGGATGTCAGCTGCCTGTTTCTCAGAGTTGTCCCGGTGCCCTAATAGCGTCACTTGGGCTTGTTTACACGGCGCCAAAGAGCCGTGCTCTGTTTGCCGTAGCGAGATCCATTGTGCCTTCATCACAGATTGTGTAACGTACGGCTCCTCCTGCAACGGCTGTTTCACGGAAAAGCGTCTGAGCAACTTTCCAGGAATATCTGTTGCAGACTGTAGCTGCACTCACAACACATCAGCATCAGCAGAGCGCCTCGGCCCTGTAATCACCCCATATTTCATTCTACTATTTCTGTAGCCATAGCTGGTTGTTCACCTACACGGACGCTGTTTGTGGTAACTGCTGGTCTGATAGGAAACAGCTGCAACTTTTTTAAAGGTTGATTATTTACGAACCTCCCGTAAGCTGCGAGAGTACCAGGAAGTGTTGTTGCAGCTCTGGACTTCAACTGAACCTCCTTTTCCTCGCAAATCCCCTCGGTGATAGACGATATTGCCCTGTGCCCTCTGTTTTCCGTTATTTAATGTACAGTCATCACCATAAGCCATTTTACATTCCCTATGACTGTACTGTTGCAGTTCCTGTGTTGCTCAGTGGAACGATAGAATGTTACTTCCACAGCAGTTATGAAGTACATGAAATGTATTCGCCGTTGTGAATGTGGACAACCATCAGCTGTGTAATGGAATGACGACGACGAAAATTTTTGCTGGACCGAGACTCGAAACCGTATTTTCCGCTTATCGCGAGCGATCGCCTTACGATTTTTTTATCTCATTTTGTTCGCTTTTGTTCGTTCTGTTTGTTCGGAGTGGACGTCCCATGACGCTTGTTCAACTTCATCATTGATCCATTAACTCACTTTATTTATTACAGAGGGCAGCTAACCCTCTGACCGAACACACTGAGCTAACGTGCCGGCGCGATTAGACTACCCGAACACCAATCAAGACCAGATCCAAGTTTCCACATGTCGTCAACCATCCGTCTGCAACCTGCATTCCTACATTCATTATGCATATTCCCATACAGGGGAGACACGTTAACTGAAAGCAGTTTGCCTGGTGTCGGCAACTAAATGTCCGAAGGAACATTACATCTTACTTCTGAACAACAGAGGCCCTGCAATATCGTATTTAACTTCCCACACTAGGCAAGCGATTTTCAATTAAAATGTCTCCCCTGTACGGGAATGTACATAATGAATGTACTAGTGCCGGTTGCAGACAGATGGTTGAAGACATGGAAGTTTGGCTGTGGCCATGATTCGTGCTGCGGTAGGGTACCGCTTGCGGTAAAGGGGAAATCCGGGTTCGAGACCGGGTGGCACAAATTTTCGTTGTCGTCATTCCATTATAGAGCTGATGGTTTTCCATATTCGCAACTGCGAATTAATTTCATGTATTTCATAACAGCTGTAGTCACCGCAGCGCCTGATCCTTCGGACATGCATGCATGTCCGAACGAATATTGCAACGTAATTTGGAATAACGCAGACTCTGCAATATCGTAAGAAGAAGTGCTGTCACTCATGTGGCAAGTTGATGCTATGAGCATTTGCCGAAGTTGCATGTGACTTCGAGCAGGTGTGCGAGTTTCTATTCTAACAACATACATGCCCGAGAAGGACGTCACTCGCATTTTATGGAAGACAGCCTTCGAATTTTGTCTGCTATTTGCATGTACAGAATTCAGGGGCAAAGTGGGATCAGTGAGCCGTAGTCATAGGCGCTTGTTGGACTTAGTTGGTCGGCACTTTAGTGTGTAGACTTTACGAATGGTAATCCGGAGCTATCGGCTGTGCCGGGAGAGGTTTGTTACATTCTACGTTTGAGTTAACCCCAATTTTTTTAAAAGTTTATCAGTTCCAGCTTGGCTAACTTAAACCGCTAAAAATCCATATGCTGCATTTATTTGTGGTGAGTTGCCTAGTTCCTGTCTATTGTGTTTCATTCCTGTTAGTAGTTTATAATTAATAATAGCTGACGACATTCTCGGGTATTCATTTCGCCAATTTTCCGTTGCAAATGAAAATAAAATATGCACTGTGTGTTGAAGTATCAAAAAATCTTCATTTCCATGTATTCGTGAAAACCTGTGAAATTAAAAAAAAACATACGTACAAAGAAATACACATAGTGTACAGATACGTAAGTACAGTATTCATATTAAGTAATACGATCCCGGACAGTTCCTGTACGCTGGGCGCAGCTGCTTCGCATGCCTACAACACGATTTTGTAAACTTCTCCATGGCAACGCCTCTTCACGGCTCTATAAACGGCTACTGTTTTCGCTTGAAACTGTTTTTGCTTCGCACCTGAAACCTGTTAAAACTGCTGCCAGGCGTCAGTGGTTTCTATAGTTCTAATCGATTGTACGAGTGCCTTAGTAGTAACGCATACACGTATTAAGACTTCATGCATGATGCGGCAATTTTTCACACATCTCAGTGCTTAAAACGTCATACCTCTTGAACTATGTATCATACAATGATGTATTTGTGTAGGTACTTTCAGAGGCATAACTGTATACTGTCTGGGAAATTTTAGCGAATAGAATTAGTAGCAAAGGCGTAATGAACTTAAATGTCATGCATAATGCAGCAGTTTTCCATGCAGCTCAGGTCTTATGACATCATGTCACCTGAACTGTGTGTTATACAGCGATATAATTTCGTAAATAAATTCAGCGGCATATGTGGGTACTGTGTGCAAAATGTATTGAGAATACAGTTAGTGGAAAAATAAGTAATAAATTTAAACATCACGCATAATTCAGCAGTTTTTCATGCATCTCGGTATTTATGACGTCATTTCTCCTGAACTATGTTAGATAGTTGGTTCTTACCCCCTCCCCTCCCCCTTTCCCCACAGCAGATGTTGACTGACAGTAAAGGCTATGTGTACCAAGTCTGGAAATCACTCCTGCGGTTTGGAAGAAAGGAACACACACACACTTATGTATATATATGTGTGTGTGTGTGTGTGTGTGTGTGTGTGTGTGTGTGTGTGTGGATTATATGTGCTGGATATGCGTAATTTATTTTGTTCCCAGAACTAAAGTAAGTTCAATTTTACTACCTGCTATTTTAATGCAAGCCATTTGGGCATTGTTATTTAAGCTTTATTTGTTCATTCTTTTATAAAACTAGCAAGAGCTTGAGCAACTTAAAATACATCTACGTACATTCTTTATTGCTTGAGATTCGCGTTCTGCCTGATTCCACGTTCAGCTATTTGTTGCGAATCTCAGGCTTCTTAATGGCACAACTGCTACCTATTTCTAAGGGTTTAAGTAACGCTCTTCTCATTTATATAAACATTATATTTCACATTGGTTTTATATTTGCTCTTTGCCTTTTGTGACCTGGTGTATCACCGATGTTAACATATGTTAATTTTATTGTTGCCTAACGTATTATTCTGAAACATTTGTTAAGTGATATGTTTTCTCTCTGTGCTAGCAGTACTTGAACTCAATCTTTGCTTTACTTAATTTGCTTTGAGACAGAACTACCCGAGCGGGATGCATCTCTACGCCATGTCACGATTTGAAATCATAATTTAATACTGAACTAATATGGAATTCTAAATTTTTATTACTGATTTTATTGGACTGTTATAAATTGGAGTTTGTCAGAAATTCACAATACATACTTGCATAACTTGTTAAATGAAATCAGTGTATTTTCCTGGGTGACGTGTTCATTGTATTGTGGCGTGGCACCAAATCACTCTCAGCTCCGAGCTTGCTGCCGTTTCCACACTGTTATGAGAGGCCAGAAAAGAATAAAACAAAATAAAAAGAAAACCCTGAATTGTTTGCCTCTCAAAGCAGTGGCACAGTCTTAGGGAGGCAGGTCCGGACGCTACGGAGTGTGACTGAAGACCTCCCATTTGAATGTCTGTAACAGCTCCTTCACTGCGTCTGCTGTATGGAGCCTTCCACTGTCGTTGAATGGAATGATCCCGCTTGCCCGGTCATATCGATTTTATCGCTTCGTGAAGGGTGGTCAAGGTTTGTGGGTATTGATGAGTATTCACCGATGTCCCGTGCTGCAAGTCGATGAGAAGCTGACCATTTTCGTCAAAGAATAAGGTGAGCATAACCTTTCTCTCTCTCTCTTGTGCTGACGGCCATGAATTTTCCGGGTGGCCGCAACCGTTCAGGCTTTCATCGAAGAGTTCCAGGTAATGACACCATCTCTCGTCTCCGGCGATGACTCACACCAAAAGTCATTCCCTTTCTTGGCATAGCGCTGCAGATATTCAAGAGTGAGTTACATTCCACATGCTTCCTGCCAGTGTTGGTGAGGTTTATCTGCGCTAGAGATAAACAGCTCAGTATCGTCAGTGGAAGCAAGACGCAGTCCATTAACACGTATCGTATGTCTGCTTAGTTTCCCAAATTTAAGAGTCTGGAATATCTTGCACAGCTGAGAACAGTTTTATTGACGTGGGTGCTCCGTGCCTGACTCCTTGTTCGACTCTTCATATTTGAAGCGGCAGAAACGACTATTTGAAGCGGCAGAAACGACAAACAGAAAACACGAAAATTTGTTAGCATTGTTGAGACCTAATTTCTAAACTATAAATCTCACCGACGCGGGTAGGGGTGACATGTGATAGAACGACAGTCCAACGAACGTCGATAAAGCTATAACATTCGAGGCGCTATATTCTCATCTCACCGATCCCTTCTTCCTCTCTTGTCCGAAAGCGGAATGCGGAAAAATTAAAAATCGGGAAAAATTAAATTTAACTGCCTTACACGAGTGTTCCGGCTGTCAATAACCATTTTCTTTATCACTGACAAGGCTCTCCTTCATATCAAGTTTCACAAAGTATTATGTGCAGCAAACTTTAACTGACCTATTTACAGCCAATTAAATTTAATTATCTGAATCCACTGTGGCTCTTCCTTTGAAAGAACAGACACCACACAGCTGCCGCAGCTGTGAAACACTATATGTAAATTGGAGGGGGATGACTGCTATCAGCTGCAGCGGTACATTAAGAGGAATCAGCGGTGACGGGTGAAGGAGTGTACCGTACCGGGATACGAACTCGGGATCTCCTGCTTACTAGGCAGGTGCGGTAACCACCGTGTCATCTGGGACACAGCGTTATAGCAACTGCACGGACTATCACGGTCTGGTACACATATTCGCTCGCCGCCGCTGATTCCGCTTAATGTCCCTCGGCAGCTGATGGCAGTGAAAATGGTTCAAATGGCTCTGAGCACTGTGGGACTTAACATCTGAGGTCATCAGTCCCCTAGACTTAGAACTACTTAAACCTAACTAACCTAAGGGCATCACACACATCCATGCCCGAGGCAGGATTCGAACCTGCGACTGTAGCAGCAGCGCGGTTCCAGACTGTAGCGCCTAGAACCGCTCGGCCACAACGGCTGGCTGATGGCAGTGATCCCCCATCAATTTACATGTAATTAAATTAAACCCTGGACAGTTTCGTGCGACCAATTTCTTTCTTATCATACGAAGAGAATCAATTAAAAGCCAGTCTCGCGCCTGACCCTTACGAGCCGGCCGGTGTGGCCGAGCGGTTCTAGGCGCTTCAGTCTGGGACCGCGCGACCGCTTCGGTCGAAGGTTCGAATCCAACCTCGGGCATGGATGTGTGTTATGTCCTTAAGTTAGTTAGGTTTAAGTAGTTCTAAGTTCTAGGGGACTGATGATCTCAGAAGTTAAGTCCTATAGTGCTCAGAGCCATTTGATTTGACCCTTACGATCATTCACTACGACAGCTCGCCGACGAATCTGCAACACGACTCCTATTGTCCATGGCGCTAAACACAGGGCAAACAAACGCATTGCTCAAACCAGAGATCCTGTTTTACTTGTTGCCACAACCTGGCAACGCTGTTTCCCACTAGTCTCTTATGCACACATCAATATTCAGACAAGCTGTGAGATCATGAGATCAACGACGTTATTAGGTTTTCTTCGCTCTCCCTAAACTAACCTACGTGTACACTATCTGGTCAGAAGTAACCAGTCACGCCTGTATACTGGGTAATTGACCACCAGATAACACGACAGGTGGACCCGTCATTATAATAGTATGTGTGGAGTATTATGCTGTAGGTAGAGAAGCCATAACAGCAGAATGAGTCGGCCAGAGGATCTCAGTGACTTCGAACGTGGACTAGTCAGTGTCTGTTACTAAGTAAAAAATCCATCAGGGACATTTCGACCCTTGCAAAGCCGACCAAGTCTACCGTTGATGATGCGATGGCGAAGTGGAAACACGAATGAATAACTACAGTTAAACAAAGACCACGCAGAGATCGTGTACTGACTAAAGGGGGCCGGCCGCGGTGGTCTAGCGGTTCAGGCGCTCAGCCCGGAACCGCGCGACTGCTACGGTCGCAGGTTCGAATCCTGCCTCGGGGTAACAAACTCGCATCGAATCAGCGTAAGGGATGAATCGTGAGTTCCAAAGTGCCATCAGAAGCACAGTTAGCATAGTTACTGTGCAAGGAAATTAAAAGAGTAGAGTGCAACGATCGGCCAATTCCTCATAAGCCACACATTTCTGTAATCATTGCTAAGCAACGCTTGAGGTGGTGTACAGAATGACGACCCTGGGCTCTCGTTGACCGGAAAATAACGGTATGGAGTGATGAATCACTCTATACGCTGTGACAATCCGATGAAATGGTTTGAGTTTGGCGAATGACTCGAGAACGTTACAAGCCGTTACATGTAGCGCCAACAGCGGAGTATATGGATGGTGGTGGTTACGGTGTGGAAGTTTCTTTACGTGCTCCCCTTATTCCGTTAAGCAAACACTAAATCCGGAAGGACGTGGACACGTTTTAAAGCATTGTGTGTCAGCATGACAATGCGCTCTGCCTTAAAGCAGTATGTATTAGGGAATGGTTTGCGGACAATAACATTCATGAACTCAATGGAACACTCTACGTCAAGCCCCAACGTCCAATTCCGCTACCTACTCTAGCTACCCCTCTTGAGAAAGAACGCAGACATTCAGACACCACATTAAGAGTGTTCCTACCAGGATTCAAGAGGTCATAAAGATGAAGAGTGCATGCACCACGTATCAATGTCCACCAGTATGCATCTGGATACTTTGGACCAGATATCAAATGTCTGGACGGCTCATGACACACGAACACTGTTGGTTCCTCCTCCAAACAAACGGCTGAAACATATGTGGACAAAGATGATAAAATTTTATATGCTAACATAAATTGTGTTGTCACTCTTCTCGGCGGTGAAATGTACTCTAACACGCACATACACACACACAAACACAAAATGTACATTTACAGACGAACAAACGATTCAATTGCAGAAAACTTGGATGATTTATTCAAGGGAAAGAGCTCCACAAATTGAGCAATCCAGTGACGGGTTTGTTCGTCACTGGCCCTCATGCGAGCAGTTATTCGGCTTGGCATTCGTTGACAGAGTTTCTGGATGTCCTCCTGGCACTTTATATCGTCAGAATCCCTAGATGGTTGCAGGGTTCTGCCCATAATACACTAACGTTCTCAACTGGAGAGATATCCGCCGATCCTGCTGGCCAAGGTAGAATCTGGCAAGCACGAAGACAACTAGTAGAAATTCTTGCCGTGTGGGGGCGGGCATTATTTTGCTGAAATGTAATCCTAGGATGGCTCTCCTTGAAGGGAGACAAAACGTGGCGTAGAGTATCGTCAGATGACAAGCAGTGTGATCCTTTTATGAAAATAAATGGCACCCCCCTGGTTGTCGGGCCTTATGGCGGGCGACAGTCAGATTGATATCCCACCACTGTTGGGGGCGTCTCGAGACACGTCTTCAGCCTAGAATCTCATTGACTGGAGTATAATTGTGTTTAGTGATGAGTCAGCTTTGAACTAAGCCCCGGTGACCAGCGAAGACGTGTCTCGAGAGCCTCAGACAGCGATGGGATACCACCCTGGTTGTCGCCAGCCATTTGGTCTGACAACTTGGGGTGCCATTCCTTTTCATAACAGGATCCTTTGGTTGTCATCCGCGAGACCCTTACTCCACAGCGGTACCTCGACGATATTCTACGCCCCGTTTTGGTGTTCTTCATGGCAAACGATCCCCGGTTTATATTTCAGCAAGATAATGCCCGCCCGCACACGGAGAAGTTTCTTTTGCATCGTGCTTCCCACACACATCCTCGGCCAGCAAGGTTGTCGGATCTCTGCCAGACTGAGAGTTATGGGCAAAGTCTTCCAACCAGCAGCAGATGTGCAAATTGGACATAATCTGGCACGATATCCCTCAGAAGGACATCCAACAACTCCATCAATCAATGCCAAGCGGAATAATCGTTTTCGTAAGGGCCAGAGGTGGACCAACGATTATGACATGCTCAATTTGTGATAATCTTTCCTTGAATAAATCATCCAATTTTTCTCAAATTGTAATCATTTGTTTGTCTGTTCATGTACATCAAATCTACAGATTTCCGTTGCACTCGCATAATTCCTTCGTGTTGTCGTACTGTGTGTCCGCACATAGATACAATACTAATCTCTTAATAGTATAAACAGATGTATACGTGAACTCTGAGGCTGTAATAGGGTCCAAACCGTTGGTGAGTGGGTGATCCGCTGAGTTTTATGAGTCGGGCAAGTGAATTGTTAATTTCGAATGAAAACATGCAAATAACGAACTAATTTCGAGGTAAGTGGGAAGGGGAGGGTGGAGGTAATATGTGGGACAGTGAATGGTTACTGTAAACTTATTGTTTCCAGCGAAGACGTTTCTGGAGGGGTCCCAGGAAACGCTGGCTTCCCAATCTGACTGTCGCCCGCCAATACGGCCCGACAACCAGGAGTAATAGCCTTGGGTGCCATATCTTTTCATAGCAGGACCCCTTTGGCTGCCATCCGCGGCGCCCTTACAGCACAGAAGTAGGTCGTCGGCCGGCCGGTTTGGCCGAGCGGTTCTAGGCGCTTCAGTCCGGAGCCGCGCGGTCGCTACGGTCGCAGGTTCGAGTCCTGCCTCGGGCATGGATGTGTGTGATGTCCTTAGGTTAGTTGGGTTTAAGTGGTTCTGAGTTCTAGGGGACTGATGACCTCAGCAGTTGAGTCCCATAGTGGTCAACCGTTTTTGTAGGTCGTCGATACGCTACACCCCGTTTTGTTGCCATTCATACGAAGCCATTCCGGTCAAATATTTCAGCAAGACAATGCCCTCCCGCACACGGCGAGAGTTTCTACTGCTTGTCTTCGTTCTTGATAAACCCTACCTTGCCCAGCAAAGTCGCCGGATTTCTCCCCAATTGAGCACGTTTGGAGCATTAGGGTCAGGGTCATCCAAACAGCTCGTTATTTTGACGATCTAACTCACTAGTTGGACAGAATTTGGCACGATATTCCTCAGGAGGACATCCAGTAACTCCGTCAATCAATGTGAAGCCCAGTAAATGCTTGTATAAGGGTCAGAGGCGGACCAACGCATTACTGACTTGCTCAGCTTGTGAAGTTCTTCCCCTTGAATAAATAATACATTTTTCTGAACCTCTAACCAATCAATTTCTGTGTATGTACAATAAGTGTGTACAAAGAACAGACTTGGGGAGGAACCTTCGAGGAAGATCTTTCACATTGTTCGTGTCTTCAGAATTTTTGAACCACCTCATTATGTTTGCTCTTGTGAGTGGTGCCTCCCATACTGGCATCGACAGTTCCGCAGTCGCAGATTTGGATTCTGCATAACAGATGACACACCGTGTCTTCTCCTGGTCTGTCGCCATTTGCATGCCCTCCAAGTCAAACCTCCAACAATGGACAGAGGAAAAAGAAAAATCCGAAAAAAACCTTGTGAGCTGCTATAAGTCTTATAGCAAACCACGATTCTCTATCTCTGATAGTACCCAAGTAACGATTTTTTGAGATTATAGCGGGACGTTAAGGAATAGCATTCATTTTAAAATGAGACTTGACTAAGAAGTATGGGTGTCTGTGTAATGGCCTCTCGAAACAACGTTTGCGTGCCCGCTTGACCTCTTACAAAGTAAGGAAATATATACTGATGTTGTCTACTGGTGACATTAAGAAACATTGTCCTCTTAAGCCTGTAGTATCCACGCGTTGCTTTGTAGCATTCCCCCGCAACATTGTATGTAAGTGACGCGGATGAAAAACAACTTCAGTATCCGTACAGAAGACAAGTGTCTCCACCCGACAGGAATTGTTTTCTTCTTGTTGCACGTTCTTCCCAGCCCCCACTACCCTCTGTGTAAAATTCGGTGTGAGTTATTCTCAATGACACGTGGAATCAAACTTTCACATGAAACAAATCTTCCCATTTCACCGTGATCTTGACCGCCGCTGTGCTCGTCCTTTGATCTCCAAGGACAAACGGCAGGAGATACCAGCCGTTTCCAGCCGATACGGTTTATTTTAGGGAATATTTGTTTGGCTTTCAATCAGAGCAGAGTGGCGACCCGTTTCTCAGTATTTTGAGGCGAATGTTTACGACCACCGCCGGCGTATTACAGAAGCGGCTGCGGTTATCTTTAGAAACCTGCGCCCGAATGCAATGAGGGATGGGCTATGGATCTTGACTAGCACCGCAAATAGCACATAGGCCATGTTCTCTCTCTCGCTCTTGCTTTCTGTTTATTCTGAGTCTGCCGATAATTCGAATTGATTTGCAAAATGGGGCTGCGACTTGAAAGTTGCTTTATTTTGAGCCCGCAAAAGAGGAATTGTGCACAAAAAAATGTACGCAGACTCAGTAAACCGTATTAAGCTGTACTTTTTGAAAGTCTAGGTGATAATTCTGAGATGGGCTAAACTCGATAACAGAGCGTACTATAGGACGATCTACCAATACGTGAACTTTTTGGAATACAGCTTTCGGTGCTGTATTTTTTTGTTAACTATGTGTCTTTTGTACGCTGGCGTAAGGACAACCTTCTACGTGACAGGAGATCTGTCCACCATCATTGTTGAAAATAACAACAGTGTAACACCCATTTTAAAATTTGAACTTCTGTCAAAAGTGTTGTGAGAGAAAGTCAATGACCTCTCAGCGGATAGTTAGGCCTTTTTCAAGTCATGAAGATGTTGTTTCCAAAGGAATGGTGTATTCTAATAGATACGAAACACAAATCTGTAACGACGTAGCAAGACATTCTGAAAAAAATCTGTTCCAGAGGAACCATCGGAGCAATTTCACTTGTGTAGACTGGCATCGTTCACACTACAAGATGTGTGATATCCAGTAAGGGAGTTGATGATTATTCCGTTGAGTGTCCTAAATCCAATGTCATTATAGTGATTCCAAACAGCTCAGTGCAGAAGCTATCAGACGGCCCATGAAGCCAGATGTAACGATCCGAAGAGCGCTTCCTCCAGAACCCCCAGAAATCAAGCCTTCATATTCAGATCCCAGCCGGCAGCTCAGTTTTAATCACTCAAAAAAAATGGTTCAAATGGCTGTGAGTACTATGGGAGTTAACGTCTGAGGTCACCAGTCCCTTAGAACTACTTAAACCTAACTAACCTAAGGACATAACACACACTCATGCCCGAGGCAGTATTCGAACCTGCGACCGTAGCGGTCGCGGGGTTACAGAATGTAGCGCCTAGAACCGCTCGGCCAATCCGGCCGGCTTTAATCACTCACAAAAGCTTAACAACGAATCCCCTATATATAAGTGTAAATACATCCGAAAACATACATTTGTACTGGATGGTCAGGGGCTGCTAATACAAACGATGCAGGTGAAGCCATCACGTGCACAGGGCTAGAATATACTTTAGGATGTCGTGTTGCAAATTACGTCACCCATGTCGATAGACACCACAACCAGTTCAACTGAGAGCCTACATGAAGCCCAAAGGTATTTCTGTCAGTAGTGGTTTCTGTAACTAAACGCTGGTTGCCGTTATCCGTTACGAAGTGCTGTCCTCCAACATTGAGACAGACACAGAGTACTACGTGAAGAGATAGTTTTGTGGCCGCTTGCGCGTAACTACCATTAGCTAATTAGTATCACACTCGATTCAAAACACGTAAGATGCACTTCGCCAAAATGAAAGGTATGCATCTCGTGTATGACTCCACCGGAGGTGTAGCAATACGTAATACGTCATCTCCTGACAGCCGCTATCTTGGCTACCGGCTGCTCATGAGAAACAACAGGCAGTTTCACAAGACTGGAATATATACAGTGGATGAGCACGATAACGGTGTGCAACACAACGTCTGAACGCAAACTTTGACGGGGAAGTGTTTGATCGCAGGGCCAGTACGCCATCAAGGAGTACACGTGGACTAGCTTGCACAATGCAAGCGAGCCACAAAAGTGTGTTGAGACTTTTTTCTTTTTAACATCTAATTTATTCAAGAAAAATGGCTATGTTTCTGTAAATAAGAAACTGTTATACTGTACAACAGGCTCATTTCCTGCCACGTATCAATTTCGCCTGCCGGCTGCTGTAGCCGAGCGGTTCTAGGCGCTTCAGTCTGGAACTGCGCGACCGCTAAGGTCGCAGGTTCGATCCTGCGTCGGACATTGATGTATGTGATGTCCTTAGGTTACTTATGTCTAAGTAGTTCTAAGTTCTAAGTTCTAGGGGACTGATGACCGCAGACGTTAAGTCCCATAGTGCTCCGAGTCATTTGAACCATTTTGAACCAATTTCGCTTGCTGGTATCTACATCGATACACTGATTAACCGCTTTCCTCGCCACATCCTGTGGAAACATGAGGCTTCTGTCGTGATGGTAGGTTGATGATATGAACCGTCGGTAAGGTCAAGTTTGGAGTGGCTTAAGCCCTGATGTAAAGACTGAACACCATCCTTAATAGGCATTCGCTGTAACGTATGCGCTGGTATTTTCGACGAGAACTCTACCATACTTTTGGCCGTTCTTTTATCTTTATCGACTGTTCTTGGAGAAAGTAGAGCGCGTTCTGTTGTAGGACGTGGATTTAGATACACCATCACGTGTGTGGTGAACATATCGTAAACCAGTGCGTGGTTTTTAGTTTTTACGATTCAAAAAAATGGTTCAAATGGCTCTGAGCACTATGGGACTTAACATCTATGGCCATCAGTCCCCTAGAACTTAAACTACTTAAACCTAACTAACCTAAGGACATCACACAACACCCAGCCATCACGAGGCAGAGAAAATCCCTGACCCCGCCGGGAATCGAACCCGGGAACCCGGGCGTGGGAAGAGAGAACGCTACCGCACGACCACGAGCTGCGGACATTTTACGATTCACTTAGATTGTAGTACAAGCACTTATTAATGACCTTCATAAAGATGATTTGAGTCTCCTACGTTTTCATACGGGTGATTGCGTTTGACTGGCACCTTTAAGGGGCAGTTCATACGTATTTCCAAGGCTTGAGAATACGGCTCCATAAAAACTAGAAGAAAAGTGACACACATAAACGGATAGGCCAGCTCTCCGATTTGTAATACGCGCCGTGGCTAGAAGCAGGCGCGTCAGCATGATCAGAAGATATACACTGATGAATAAAAACGCAACATTTTCAAGAACTGTGTTCAATGACACCAGGGTATAAAATATTCATAGTGACGGCTTGGGAGTCATCGACGATTAGACGACGCTCTGGAGGCCTGGTTTGATTCTACAGGCAGAGACTAAGTTTAGAAGTGAATTATGTTTGCAACGTTCATTTTAGGGAACAATTATGCCCCGCTGACGAATATTTCCAGAAGGCTTTCGACACCGTTCCTCACAAGCGTCTTCTAACCAAACTGCGTGCCTACGGAGTATCGCCTCAGTTGTGCGACTGGATTCGTGATTTCCTGTCAGAAAGGTCACAGTTCGTAGTAATAGACGGAAAGTCACCGAGTAAAACAGAAGTAATATCCGGCGTTCCCCAAGGAAGTGTTATAGGCCCTCTATTGTTCCTGATCTATATTAACGACATAGGAGACAATCTGAGTAGCCGTCTTAGGTTGTTTGCAGATGATGCTGTCATTTACTGTCTTGTAAAGTTATCAGATGATCAAAACGACTTGCAAATGATTTAGATATCTGTACGGCGCGAAAAGTGGCAATTAATCCTGAATAAGGAAAAGTGTGAAGTTATTCACATCAGTACTAAAAGAAATCAGCTAAATTTCGATTACGCGATAAGTCACACAAAACTGAAGGCTGTGGATTCAGCTAAATACTTAGGGATTACAATTACAAGTAACCTAAATTGGAACGATAACATAGATAATATTGTGTGTAGAGCAGACCAAAGACTGCGATTCATTGGCAGAACACTTAGAAGGTGCAACAGGTCTACTAAATAGTGTTTACACCACGCTTGTCCACCCTATTCTGGACTACTGCTGTGC
This sequence comes from Schistocerca serialis cubense, assembly GCF_023864345.2. Classification (NCBI taxonomy): domain Eukaryota; kingdom Metazoa; phylum Arthropoda; class Insecta; order Orthoptera; family Acrididae; genus Schistocerca; species Schistocerca serialis. The sequence continues at coordinate 351,147,710 of NC_064642.1, read as the reverse complement.
GGTGTGGGATCCGCATCAGATGGGACTGACGGATGACATCGAAAAAGTACAAAGAAGGACAGCTCGTTTTGTATTATCGCGAAATAGGGGAGATAGTGTCATAGGCATGATACGTGAATTGGAGTGGCAATCATTAAAACAAAGGCGTTTTTCGTTGCGACGTGATCTTCTCATGAAATTTCAATCACCAGTTTTCTCCTCCGATTGCGAAAACATTCTATTGGCACCCAACTACAAAGGGAAAAATGATTATCACGATAAAATACGAGAAATCAGGGCTCGCACAGAAAAATTTATGTGCTCGTTTTTCCCGCGTGGCGTTCGAGAGTGGAACGGTAGAGAGACAGCTTGAAGGTGGTTCATTGAACCCTCTGCCAGTCACTTTATTGTGAATAGCAGAGTAATCACGTAGATGTAAGTGTAGATATAGATGTAGAATACTTACTCCTGTAGAACAACTTCAGCCATTTGAACAGAGTCGCTTTATGGACCTGTGGGAAGTTGAATGGACGTTTTGAGGGGGACTGCACTTGTTGAGCGCTGTGTTCCGGCTTCCGCCTGTGGTCTGTGGAACATTTTCCACACCTTTAGACCATGTTCTGGACGTCCGCGTAGTACAGACGCACTTCAAGATCGACGCATTGTGAGAACAGCAGTGGCCGACCGAACATCATCTAGGAAAGAAATCTGGACAACATGTTACACCTGATCGGTCACCGAGGCCTATTGGGAACCGTCTGCTTGCAGCAGGACTAAGATCACGTGTTCCCCTGGCCATGTCACCACTGACACCACGACGCAGCCAATCACAGCTACTTTGGTATCATGAAAGAGTGAAAGAGAGAGTTGAATGGTGCACTGTCGTCTTCAGTGATGACACGTTTCTGTAGGTTGGTGTTTCTTCAGGTTAAAGTAATCAGTGCCCGCTACGTACCACAGGTGTTTGTCGCCCTGCTACTGCCATTTCTTCGACAGGAAGCTGATGTGCTATTTAAACAGGACAGTGAGTGTCTACAAACGCCTGCTGCAACGCATCGTGCTCTCCAAAGACGTGCAACAGCTCCCTGGTCAGAAAAATCACCAGATCTCTCTTCGTGGGGAATGGTGAAGCGGGAACTTACTCGTTCTCCGTAGCCTGCAGTAACCATCGCCGAACTGGAATAGAAAGCTTTGAGGTACTTGGGACAATCTCTCCAAGTGTCCGGCACCTTTACGACCGTTTGCATGCTAGAATAAGCGCCTGCATGGCTGCCAACTGTTTGGGCATCCTTTCCTGTAACATGTATAGTTCATTTCGTCTGAATCTGTTATCATATATTGCTACAATAATATTCTACCTGTCACATCATTTGTCAAAATCTGCTGTATACAGTCGTATCGAATTCTTTCGTGCCGACAACTGGGCAAGCCAGTTAACGGATTTACGTAGCGAGATGCTGTCGCTGGGCCTTCCCGTGTTGCTGCACTAGCTACTTCAGCAAATTTCACGTGCATATTGGCGTTTACGCGTCACGAAGTTGCCCATATTAAGCACCTGTAACGCGAGTTAAGAAACTGCAGAGATGCTCTATCCACTATGTGCCTGTTTTCGGTGTATTTTTTTTTTCTTCGCACAGTCGTCTTCTGAAACCCTGCCGATACTTACGAATAACCCTATATTTCGTCGATGTAACTCGCCGACATCATTAAAGCGCTCCTGAGGTACTGCGCTGTCGCAAGAGCTGTTCGTCCCATTGTAGCTGCCTCATGTGGTCCAGCTAGCGTACTCCGTCATGCCGCCCAAGTCTGCGGAAGCGCGCTTGCAGCTGCCCGCACGTACGTATTGTGCTAATTCACTATGCTATCTCTTGTGAACCCTACCTCACCTGTCAATAAATTTCAGGTGCTGAACTGCGGATCTTTACGAGCCCATATCTCAGCGGTATTGATTTTCTGTTGCTCTATTATAGGAATTTTTCTTCTAATGCTGTCCAACATTACCTCCTATAGGACTTTGTGACATTTTTTTAGAAATAAATTTCTTTTATTTAAGGTCTAAGGTCACAAACTTGTGGTTCCTCAGACTACTCGTTTCAGTCAGCAATGACAATCTTCAGATTTGCAGCAAAATATGGAAGAAAACACAAGTACAACTAGTGGATTGTTACAGCTTAAAACCATACACTAGACCATGATGGAAACTATTACTGATCTAAATGTCAAAATTCAGCGATTTAAATATGACGAGGCACACCTATTTTATAAAAAGCTTGTCCTAATATACTGGAGCCATAGTGGCATCGTCAAATGCTAAACACAAAGTCAGTACCAGCATCGTCACACATACACAAATTATAATATATTCATTCATTTAGCGTCTTTAGCTATTTCTTTTATCTTTTATATTATTCTGTGTACTCCGAAAGGTGTATATTATATTTGTTATTATCTAAAATATCGCCAGCAGAGCGTATCAGAACTACTGTCACTTGACTTTTTCCTTTTTAATAATATTAATTTTGTCGTCTTTTAATTTATTGCATTTTATTCTTGTAACAACCTCTACACCTTATAAGCCCAATACAGACTTTACTGATTGTATCCCTCTTTAATCTTACATCGTACAGTTATGTATGGGTAGCATGATCAAGCACCCGGGAGCTGAATCAAGTGAGAGCCGAAGTTAGGGAGAAGGTATGATGGGAGAAAAATCAAGACACGTTCCTAGGATTTGCCGACCTAGAAAAAGTGTTCGACAAAGTAAAATGGTGCAAGGTGTTCGAAATTCTGAGAAAAATCGGGGTGAGCTATAAATACACAATATATACAAGAGCCAGGGGGGGACAATAACAGTTGAAAACCAAGAACGAAGTGCTCGGATTAAAAAGGGCGCAAAAAGGAATATAGTATTTCGGCCCTAGTCTTCGATCTATACATCGTAGAAGCAATAACAGAAATAAAAGGAAGGATTCAAGAGTAGGATTAAAATTCAATGTGAAAGGATATCGGTGATAATGGACTCTCACGTTCCTGTGAGCATGGGAGGCCATGCTAACCGATACCCTCGACCCATTCGTCGTCCATGAAATACTGCTGTGACGTACTGTTCCACGAACAGTGGAAAATGGAGAGGCACCTCTTCGTGCGCAAACTACAGCATGAGTAACGTTCTACAATAGCGCCGGTAATTCATCGGGTAGAAATCGATATAACACAGCACCTGTTAAGCTGTCTGGTGAAGTGTATGGCCCTATGAGTCTGTCACGACAATTTCTGCACATATATTCATACTGAATTGATTCTGATGCGTCACCTCCACGAATGCTCGTGAATTTGCAGCTGCCCGCACGTGCGTATTTTGCTGATTCACTACGCTATCTCCTGTGAATCCCATCTCATCTGTCAATAAAAATGTCCCAAATGGCTCTAAGCACTATGCGACTTAACTTCTGAGGTCATCAGTCGCCTAGAACTTAGAACTAATTAAACCTAACTAACTTAAGGTCATCACACGCATCCATGCCCGAGGCAGGATTCGAACCTACGACCGTAGCGGTCCCTCGGTTCCAGACTGTAGCGCCTAGAACTGCACGGCCACTCCGGCCGGCTGTCAATAAAATACAGGTGCTGAACTGCGGATCTTTAGCAACCCATATCTCAGCGGTGCTGATTTTCTAATGTTCTATTATAGGAATTTTTCTTCTAATGTTGACCAAAATTACCTCCTACAGGACTTTGTGACATTATTTAAAAATAAATTTCTTTAATTTCACGTTTAAGGTCACAAACTTGTAGGTCCTCAGACTACTCGTTTCAGTCAGCAATGACAATCTTCAGATCTGCAGCAAAATATGGAAGAAAACACAAATATAACTAGTGGATGGTCTACAGCTTAAAACAAAACAATAGACCATGATGAAAAGTCTTACTGATATAAATGTTAAAATGCAGCGATTTAAATATGACGAGGCATACTTATTTTATAAAAAACTTGCCCTGATATAGTGGAGCCATAGGCATCGTCAAATGCTAAACACAAAATCAGAGCCAGCATCGTCACACATTTACAAATTGTAATATATTCATTCATTGGGCTTCTTTCGCTAACTTTTTATATTTTTTATATTATTCTGCGTACTTCGAAAGGTGTTTATTATCTTTGTTACTACCTAAAATATCGCCACTAGAACGTATCAGAATTACTGTCACTCAACTTTTTCTTTTGACGTCTTTTAATTTATTGCATTTTATTATTGTAATGACTTTTAGACCTTATAAGCCCAATACAGACTTTACTGATTGTATCCCTCTTTTTAATTTTACATCGTACAATTATCACTGAAGAACATATGAAAGCCTACAGTAGTGACATCATTTTGTGGCTAGTGCACGGCAGTTCGCTTTGAACAGTGGCGCTGCTGACAAGCTGACTCTTGTATATACTATAATTTCTATAAGTGTGACGAAGCTGTCGCTGATTTTGTGTTTAGCATTTGACGAGGCCACTACGGCTCCAGTATATTAAGACATGCTTTTTATAAAACAAATATGCCGCCTCGTCTTTAAAGCGCACAATTTTCAAATGTGTGTCAGTAATACTTTTCATTATGGCCTGTTTTTTAAAGCTGCAGACACTCCACTAGTTGTATTTGTGTTTTTTCCCATATTTTGCTGCCGATCTGAAGATAGTCATTGGTGACTGAGACCGGTAGCCTGAGGACCTACAAGTTTGTGACCACAGACGCGAAATAAAAGAAATTTATCTACATTTTCGGGTCATATTCCATTCGTAACTATTTCGCAGCTTGTAAGACTTTTTTGAAAACCTCCAAAATCTATTTAGACACCTGACTCGTGTGAAAGGAGATGATCTGACAAAGTATCATGGCTCACAACTTATCACTGTTACGGCTGAATTCGGCAGTTTGTACTCAGTTTGTCGAATCATGCGTCCCAGGCGTTCTCGCGCTCTAGTGTATAATTAATCGTATTAATGTGCTATAGTTACATCTTCAAGAACTACATAATGTGTGGATAACAAAACAACATTGAAAGCTTTTATTTATGTATCGACAGCGTATCATCTATGTAATCCCAATTATTTTCACCAGTGCCACGATTCCAGCAACTAGCGACCCTTGGTATCCGTCCATACATATTATAAAATTGATATATGTACTTCTACTGTGTATGTGTGTGCATACTCCACATCTCCTCCTAAACCACTCGACCGATTTCAAGCTATCTTGATACACATATCCCTTACTGTCAGGCAAGAATTGCTGTGGAAGTAGTAACCGTCTACCTATCATAGTTCAGGAAATCTGACGTCATAAACACTAGGCTGTGAAAAACTGCCATTATCATACGTTTGAATTTATTACTTCTGCTCTATCAACTGTATTCACAATAATCAAAATATCCACGGGTAAACTGCCGGTCTATAGTGTCCAACGGGCACAATATTTCGGCGATCATACATGTCGCCATCATCAGGTGAACTGACGGACTGAGCTCCTGTGAACGTGCCGGCACGGAGATCCGTACGCTATGGCTGCTCAGAGGGAACTGGGTTCGGTCGCGGCGGCGGCCGATTTAAATACCCTTCGCCCGCGGCGCGCTCCCTCCGCCGTCCGCGCCCCGCGCCACGGTCACGCGGTGGAACAGATTGCGACGGCGTCTGAGATGACGTCGGTGTGATAGCTCTGTCCGCCGTGGTCGTCACAACTATACGTTTGCTCGATTTATTCTTGATTAACCCGATCGCTGGTTCCCAAGCCTTGCTAAGATTATAGCCACAGTCACGGTTTATGAGGTCGTCATTGGTGCGAATTTCGATGGCCTCTCTAACAACGCTGTCCCATTATCTCGACGTCTGTACCAGAATCCTCGTGCGGTCATACTCCATGGCGTGATTTTCCGACAAACAATGTTCAGCGACCGCCGACTTGCTCGGATACATCAGTCGAGTGTGCCTCTGGTGTTCACGGCATCGATCCTCGACGGTACGCATCGTCTGACCAATATACGACTTGCCACATTGACACGGAATCTGGTACACGCCGGCCTTCCTCAAACCCAGGTCATCTTTGGCGCTCCCCACCAGTGCACGAGTTTTATTTGGAGGACAAAACACAGTTCCGACTCGGTGTTTCTTCAGAATGCGGGCGATTTTCCCCGAGAGTGCGCCTGTGTATGGAATAAATGCAGTGCCTACCTCCTCCCTCGTGACTTCATCCATCTCAACAGGTTGTGCTGCAGTGGTTGGGCGGAGAGCACGTTGAATCTGCCACTCTGAGTACCCATTTTTTCGAAATACAGTTCTCAGATGTTCCAATTCCTGGGGTAGACTCTCTGCGTCAGAGATAGTGCGCGCCCTATGTACTAGAGTTTTAAGTACCCCATTCCTCTGTGAAGGGTGGTGGCAGCTGTCTGCGTGCAAATACAGATCAGTGTGCGTAGTCTTCCGATACACCCCATGACCTAGGGTGCCGTTAGCCCTTCTCTTGACCAAGACGTCAAGGAAAGGTAATTTACCCTCCGTTTCAGTCTCCATAGTGAATTTGATGTTGGGGTGTATGGAGTTTAGATGTGTAAGGAAGTCAAGGAGTTTATCCATACCATGTGGCCAGATGACGAACGTGTCGTCCACGTAACGGAAAAAGCAAGTAGGTTTCCATACGGATGACGACAGGGCTTCCTCCTCGAAGATCTCCATGTACAAATTCGCTACCACCGGTGAGAGTGGGCTACCCATGGCGACACCCTCCGTTTGTTCGTAGTATTCTCCATTAAAAAGAAAATACGTGGAAGTCAAGACATGCCTAAAAAGTTCAGTGGTCTTCTCGTCAAACTTCTGACTAATCATTCTAGTGACTCTCGCAGGGGTACCCTCGTAAACAAGGAAACGACGTCAAAACTCACCATGATATCTGACTCATCCAACCTGAAGCTATCAAGGCGTTTAACAAAATCCACGGAATTACGGATGTGATGAGGGCATTTACCCACATAAGGACTTAATATTCCCGTCAGGTATTTGGCCAACAAATATGTAGGTGCCCTGATGTTGCTGACAATGGGACGTAATGGTACCCCCTCTTTGTGAACCTTCGGGAGTCCATATAGTCTAGGCGGTACCGGACCTTAGGGTAACAATTTCTTAGCGTCACCCTCCGGTAAATCTGCGTCCTTGAGAAGCGCCCTCGTCTTGTTCTCCACCTTCTTTGTAGGGTCAACGCTGATCTTCCGGTAGGAATCGTCATTTAGCAGGCTCTGCATCTTATCAGTGTAGTCCTTATGGGAGACAACAACTGTAGCATTGCCTTTGTCAGCCGGTAAGACAATTTCAGAGCCCTCTCTCAGATCACGAATGACCGCCCTCTCTTTACTGCTGATATTTGACTTCATCGGCTTGGATTTCGTCAACGCACGACAAGTTTCACGACGTATTTCCTCGGCTGATTCTGGCGGAAGTCGAGCTGCAACCTGTTCAACAGCACTAACAATTTCTGCGACCGGAGTGAACTTGGGGGTGGGAGCGAAGTTGAGACCTTTCTGCAAAACCGAGACCGCATCATCACTCAACACCATGCCACTCAAATTGATGACAGTCTTGCACGGAACCTGCAGAGATGGTTTGTCAAGGAGACGTGAGAACTTAGCTGTTTGACGTCCCGTAGCCTTCTTACGGGCGGAATCAGCTGACACCCAGGTGACACCATCAATCCAATCCCAGGAACAAGAAGTGAACTTACTAGCCAATTGCAAATGTAGTTTGTTCCTCTGAGCAGCCATAGCGTATGGATCTCCGTGCCGGCACGTTCACAGGAGCTCAGTCCGTCAGTTCACCTGGTGATGGCGACATGTATGATCGCCGAAATATTGTGCCCGTTGGACACTATAGACCGGCAGCATATCCGTGGATATTTTGATTATCAAATACGCCGGGAGAAACTCAAGAATCACAATGTATTCACAATAAATTTTGCAGTCAGTGTCCACACATAGCACTAAATGCACCCACAAAAGTATTTCATGGTACCACACATAAGGAGATATGACGTCATTAACATTCCGATGCGTGGAAACTGCCGTATTGTCCATGAAGTTTAAATTTATTACTTATTTGGTACTAACTCTATTCGCAACGTATTTCGCTGACAATATCCACAAATGCCGCTGGATGTACCTACACAAATACATCATTGTATGGCACAAAGTTCAAGAGATATGACGTCATAAACACTGAGATACGTGAAAAAATGCCGAATTGTGCATGAAGTTGTAATACATTTATTCTTCACTACTAATGCAGTCCTACAGTCGAGTCAACTTAAGGAGATTCTTGACACCTGGCAGCGCTTTTGACAGCTTTCAACCGCGAAGCGCAAACGGCTGAAGACGAGAACGATAGCTGTCTATAAAGCTATGAGGAGACGTTGCCATGGAGATGTTTACACAATTGATTTGTAGACACGTGAAGCAGCTGCTCTCAGGGTACAGAAAGTGTCCGGGACCATGTTTCTTAATTTAGATACTGTACTTACACATTTGTACATTACGCATACATCTTTGTACTACTGTTTCACAGTTGTAAAGCTGCTTACAAGAACACATTGCAATGAATTTTTTTTTATACTTGAATACAAACACATTTCATTTTTTGTTTGTTTTCGTTAGTAATAGAAAACTGGCAAAATGAATACCAGGCAATAACGTACTTTTGAACTAGTAAAGTATGAAATGCCCTCAATCTGAGAATGACACGAAACGTTTCGTAAAATGGAAATTTTACTGTCGAAAGTGATCAAAATGTCTCTGAATTCGACCATTTTAAATTCTTAGGACTGAGGTTAATCGGAAGGCTTTCTTGAAAATATTACGTTCAAGATATCGGCAGATACTGTATGCTGCTGTCTTCACTGGAAGAATGAATTCCACTGCCTCTGAAAAATGCGCAGGCTTGTTTGCTTTTCTTACTGTCACTATCAACTCCTATGGTGTCACCATTTTGGACAGCTCTGTGTACTCACCAAGTGTGTTCTTAAACCAGATACACGCGGTCAGACTAGTCCGCTGTGTCAGTTCGCGAGCTTCATGCAGACCTTCGTTCGGGTGTCTCGAATTTCTAACTTTGTCGTTCTGTAGGAATATTTCTTCATGGTATTTGTTGTTGACAGTACTGACTCATACAGAAGAAACTGGTACATTCATTCAGCAAACACTAGACGGAAATACAAGGTATACTTGGATCATACTTCCTGAATCATTGTATAGAAAGGTCTGCAGTATTCAACACGTATCATTTCCAGGGGGCTTCCAGCAGAACTGAAGAAATAGAATGATAAACCCCAAGTATTCAAACCCAATCTGGAAGGTTTCCTTGTGGCGCGCTCCTGTTCTGTACAGGAATTTCTCGCCATAGTTTTTCTCTGTCATGTGTTACGAGGTGCGTTCAATAAGTAATGCAACACATTTTTTGATCAGTCAGTTTCGTTTAAAAATATTTTTTGTTAGACGTCGTGGAATATTCTCGCTTCAGCCCCTATAGCTTCATGAAGTTCCGATAGATGCTGGCGTTATACTTCGCATTCAAAATGGCGTCTGTAACGGAGATGAGTTCCAAGCAGAAAGCTGTCATCGAATTTCTTTTGGCGGGAAACCAGAGCATCGCAGGCGTTCAGAAGCACTTGCAGAATGTTTACGGATACCTGACAGTGAAAAACCACGGTGAGTCGTTGGGCAAGGCGTCTGTCATCATCGCAACAAGGTCGCGTGAAACCTGTCCTATCTCCCGCAATCTTGGAATGCGCTGACACTCTCGTTCGAGGTGGTGGACGTGTCACAGTCAAACATCTCACCGCAGCACTGCACGTCTTTGTTGGTAGTGCTGACACACTCGCCCACCAGTTGGGGTACTCGAAGACGTGTGCTCGGTGGAATCCACCTTACCGCCTGGATCTCTCACCCTCCGATTTCCATCTGTTTGCCCAAATGAAGGGTGTACTCCTTGAGAAGCAGTGCGTTGATAACGGAGACATTGATGCAGCAAGACGTTGTCTTCGGCGTCGACCAGTGGGGTGATACTATGTGGGCATACAGGTCCTCCCATTAAGATGGCGTGAGGCCATCGCATTTAACGGAGATTAGGTTGAAAAGTAGGGTCTTTTAACCACAAGAGTGCGGAATAATATGCAGTATGGGTATCCTGAATGAAATCAACCTCTTTCCAGAAAAAAAAATGTGTCTCATTGATTGCTGAACGTTCCTCGTATTTATTCGTATAGGGGAGGGCGTTGAACTCGAAATGTTCCCTCAACAATGATTCAGTCCAATGACTGATTTTAGAATCACATGAAGAGATGCGGAGTAGGTACTGCCATAATCAGTTTCTGGCATTTTCTACTATTATTGTTGCTGTGTGATATGAAGTTGCGCTTTGTGTGGCGTTTGTAAATATTCTACACATTTAACTGCTGTACAAAATATTAAATCAATTTGGAGGATAAGTTAATTCTTCACTTACAGAGTTTTATGATTAGTAGAATTCAGTATATTTTTAAAATAATTTACGTAGCCAGCGGTCGTGCACTATCTTGTACCTCGAATTGGATGACGGTGTTCCACCACGGAAAACGTCATATTTGCAAATCAACTAAGTTTCTTTAATGTCTAACCAATTTGATCTGTCTTGAAAATGGAATCTGGTGTCAGTTTTTTCACTTTTAACTGGTTTTCTTAGTTTGATTTCACTTATTGTTTACTGGTGAGTAGTAACTATGTTAAACATAGACTATTACACACATTATTTACGAGGCTTTCACGACTGCGACACTCTTGAGTTTGAATAGAATATCTGTTCCTAGTTACGTGACCATGAAGTGACATAAATAAAAGCTTTCAATGTTCTTTTGTTATCTACTCATTATGTAGTTCTTGAAGATGTAACTATAGCACTTTAATACGATTAATTATACACTAGAGCGCGAGAGCGCCTGGTGACGCATGATTCGATAAACTGAGTACAAACCGCCGAATTCAGCCGTAACAGTAATAAGTTGTGAGCCATGATACTTTGTCAGTATCTAAGTTAAGAAACATGGTCCCGGACACTTTCTGTACGCTGAGAGCAGCTGCTTTACGTGTCTACAAATCAATTGTGTAAACATCTCCATGGCAACGTCTCCTCATAGCTTTATAGACAGCTATCGTTCTCGTCTTCAGCCGTTTGCGTTTCGCGGTTGAAAGCTGTCAATAGCACTGCCAGGTGTCAAGAATCTCCTTAAGTTGACTCGACTGTAAGACTGCATTAGTAGTAAAGAATAAATGTATTACAACTTCATGCACGATTCGGCATTTTTTCACGTATCTCAGTGTTTATGACGTCATATCTCTTTGGAACCGTTTTTCACATTTGGTAAAACCTTACCATCCCAGAATAATTTCAGGAAAAGACTTCAACAATAAACTGAGTGCTATCATTTCAGAATGTAATAAGCAAATATATTACACCTCCATTACATGGCTGGCTCGAGGCAAAGGTCTGTAAAGTCAAAGTGCAACGCTCTCCCCTACTCTCTGTTTTTCGTGTCTTATTTATTCTTTAATTCTTTGTCTATAAATTTTGTGATCAGCATTCTGTAAATCATGTACTGACGCATTCCATGAACGAGTAGCTTTGGTTCGCATAGTCCCATGGGATCACATAAGTAAATAAATAAATAAACAGATAAATGAAATACCCATAACTCAGGCAAAATGTATCCAGTATCTATGTTTTCATAGTAAAACGCAAAAATTATAAGGCAGCAGTTCAAACAGGTACTGAATACCATTTACCAAAACAAGCAGTAAAATTTCCTTGAGCTAACTCCGGAAATTTATGGCTGCGGTTGGGCTACGCCTTACACAACTGGCTAAGAAAATTACAAATTCGTGACCAAGATGACACTTCCGAAATATGGACGAGAGGATAAATGCTCATAAATTGACTACTATCAGAAATTTCTGTAGATTTATACTTCGGTGGAGTCATCTTTAAAGTCCTGACGGCGAGTAATTTCATTCACAAGTTCAGTGTATTTGAGAGGAGGTGAACTTGCGTGTGCCGTAGAGCCCTCAAACGCGCCGTCGGTCGTGGCCCGGAAGAGCCGTGCCAACGCGTGGCGGGTACGAACGGAAACCCCCACCCACAGCTCTGAGCCGCAAGAAATGCTCTGAAACACGGCACGTCATCCGTCACCTGTTGTCAAGGCGTTCTGCACCCTTTCGATCGACCCGCAACGTTACCGTTTCTGTAGGATTGGATATCAGATGGCAACTGGAACACATAAAACGTGTGACACATCTTCAGAAGAATCTAACAAAACCTGCTCTGTAACACAAAAGAAAATAACATCTATGTTTACACTTCGCAGGCATGTGGGACAGAGTGCATTCCAGTTGAATGTGTAGATAGCACACAGAAACACCTAAGTCAGCCTTCTTTCAAATATGGCAAACGTCAGAATGAAATTATTCGCCGTCTAACTTGAAATATTACTGCGGAGAAATATAAATCTACGGATATTTCTGATGGCAAATTTATGAGGATTTATGGTCCCTTCCATATTTTGCCAGTGTCATCTTGCTTCCGAATTTCTATTGTACTGAGCCATTTACACAAGGCGTAGCCCAACTGTAGCCATAAATTTGTCGAGGTAGCTCAAGGAAGGTTGGTTGCTTGTTTTGATGAAAGTAATTGTGATGTTTGTTGTGAAGAATGGTAGTCGAACTCCCTGTACAAGAACCTAATGTGTCCAATTTGACATTCTCGATCTTACATGTTGGAAAGAAGGTGTAGACTCTAATTGGGTACGGAAACTCGAAATTTTGACAAGGGATCTCTGTACGATGGACAAAATTTTTTTCTGCAGCCTCTCCAACTTCAGTTTAATATGAATTTCTGTGAAATTCTTTCCCTAAGTAATCAGAGATATAACAGGTTTTTGTAATAACGCGTAACATATCGCACCACCCCTGCAAGAACAGTGACACAGCTCAGAAATGCTATATTTGGGAAAAATCGACTTAAAGAAGTCTATAAAACTTATAATGAAACAGTAAAAGTTTCCTTTAAATTTTAAGTATGTGTGGCTGTAAATTCCAATGTACTCTATACAACAGTAATATGGACATGTTCTGTTCACGTCGAATGTGGGGTGTGATCAGGCAATTATTTATTACTTCTTTGGACTGTGTCACTTTTCTAAAAACATATTTTTGTTTTTTTATGATCTTTCATGTAATACTTTTGCCATTTTTTCATCCCACATAAGACATATATTTTTATTTAGTGTAAAATAATACGGTATTCGAAGCTCCCTTGGACGAAGTTAGCATTTAATTTAGAATAAAAAATGAAAAATAAGCTGATACAATTTTATTAGAAAAATACAAAATGTAATACATTAATTTGTGAAAATTAATTTAATTTGTTAGGAAACATCAATTAGGTATAATTTACAGAACACTATTTTCGAAAACACAGAATTATAAACGTGCTTACATACTGTGCGAATATATTTCGCCGATAAATGAGAGTCAATGTGAACTTACTTTACAGCAGAAATTTCCATTTTGTCTTGTGGGCTGCAACGCACGAAGTTTCGTAATATTTACAAAAATTTTAATAGTCAAAACAGTGTCTACTCCTTCAGACATACGTCCACGTGTGAAGGACATTGTAACGTAAGATACAGGCACTTCATAAACACAGACACTATAATAATTAATGATATTACAAAGTACATTCAACTTCTCTTATACATGATAAGTGTCACAATTCAGAATGTGCTGTTCATCTTGAATGACCCATTTATACCTGCCAGTAGCAAATCTGAAGCGACATTGTTTTCGCCGTGGTAAATCATGATGTAGCCTACAACAAAACTGAAACTACTGCCTGAATTGGACAAATTACGAGATAGCGATTCAACATTTTCCGTGCACTTTGGGGCACTTTGCATGTATTTTTCAGTGACATAAACTAAAAAAACGCGTATTTTTACTTGCGTCACTTTTCTTGCTGGGGTGCGACATGTTAAAAGGAAATACCGAAGATATGAGCAAAAAAATGTTTTATTGTGGCGCTAACTAAAGAGGACATGAAGAGCTTTGAGTACCACAGTGCTTTACTGCCTTCGGTCCTACTGGAGACCGTATGTTGTCTTTCTTCAATCTTCGGAGTGACTAATCCAGCCATTATGTAACAACCTACAGTTTAACACTGTTTTTGTAGCACGATACAACACCGTACCTGTGTTTGACATTAACAGATTATAACCAGAGGTACAGTACAGGATAAGATCTGGTCAAATCCCAGGAAAGACTCGGGATCGAACTCCGGCTATCGTATGATTCGTAGTCTGACACGTGTTAAGTTTGTCTCAGAAAGACTAGCACAACGTCAATATCTTAAAGCATTCGTGTTGTGGGCATTGCAGTTTCGACATCATAATCTACGAGGTGCACATTTTTCTACCAGTTTCGGCTGAACAAATGCGGAATTTGTTGTGGGGCATCGACGAACATTCCCGCTTCAGCCTCTGTAGTTTCATGAAATTCCGATAGGTGGCAACGATATACATAGCCTTTAATGTGGCGTCTGTAACAGAGGTGCGTTTCATGCAGAGAGCTGCCATAGAGTTTCTTTTGGCGGAAGACCAGAGCATCGCAGATATTGACATGCGCTTGCAGAATGCCTACGGAGACCAGACAGTGAACAAAAGCACGGTGACTCGGCGAAGCGTCTGTCGTCTTTGCAACAAGATCGCTCAAAACTTGCAGATCTCCTGCATGCCGACGGGCCGCACGCAGCTATGATTTCTACAAAATTGGAACGTGTGGACACTCTGATTCGTGTTAAACGATGATCACAAGCACCTCGTTGCACAGCTGACAACACTCGTTCACCAGCTGGGGCCGGCCGATGTGGCCGAGCGTTTCTAGGTGCTTCAGTCTGGAACCGCGCGACCGCTATGGTCGCAGGTTCGAATCCTGCCTCGGGCATGGATGTGTGTGATGTGCTTAGGTTAGTTAGGTTTAAGTAGTTCTAAGTTCTAGGGGACTGATGACCTCACATGCTAAGTCCCATAATGCTCAGAGCCATTTGAACCACCAGCAGGGGTCCTAAGATGTGTGCCTGCTGGGTTCCTCTCCCCGTAACAGAAGAACATAAAGAGCAACGAAGGATCATCTGTGTCGAATTGCTTGCGTGTTACGAGGCTGATAGTGACAATTTGCTGTCGAACATCGTGACAGGGAAACAAAGCGGCTGTCTATGGAGTGGCGCCACACCACCTCTCCTCCGAAGAAGAAGTTGAAAGTCGCCCCCTCACCCGGTAAAGTCACGGGGACGGTCTTCTGGGACTCTGACGGCGTCATTCGATTTGATATCCTACTTCATGGTGTAATGATCAACTCTGAGCTGTAGTGTGCTACCCTCAGGATATTGAAGAAACGTCTTCAGCGTGTACGTCGCCACAAAACGGCAAAAGAACTTCTTATCCAAGTCAACGCAAAGTCCCAAACAAGTCCGTGCAACCGAGAGGAGCTCACAAAACTCTGTTAGACTGTTCTTCCTCACCCACCTCGTATCTCCCACCTTCCTACATCCTCCCGTATGGCCCAATAAAGGATGCATTCCGCGGGAAGCAGTACATGGATGATGGGGACGTTACTGAGGCAGCAGGACGTTGACTCTGACGTCGACCAGTAAAGTCATACCACAAAGGCTCTCCCAGTAAGGTGACACATCTGAAATGTACCGTCCACTGTTCAAAGTGCCGTCAATGCGGACAAGAGGTGACCGAGACGTGTAACCAATGGCACCCATACCATCACGCCGGGTGATACGCCAGTATGGCGATGACCAATACACGCTTCCAATGTGCGTTCACCGTGATGTCGCCAAACACGGATGCGACCATCATGATGCTTTAAACAGAACCTTTATTCTTCACAAAAAATGAAATTTTCCCATTCGTGCACCCAGGTTCGTCGTTGAGTCCACCATCGCAGGCGCTCCTGTCTGTGATGCAGCGTCAAGGGTAACTGCAGCCATGGTTTCCGAGCTGATAGTCCATGCTGCTGCAAACGTCGTCGAACTGTTCGTGCAGATGGTTGTTGTGGTGTCACCGCCAGACACCACACTTGCTAGGTGGTAGCTTAAATCGGCCGCGGTCCATTAGTACATGTCGGACCCGCGTGTCGCCACTGTGTGATCGCAGACCGAGCGCCACCACAAGGCAAGTCTCGAGATACGGAACAGCACTCGCCCCAGTTGTACGGACGACATTGCTAGCGACTACACGGACGAAGCATCGCTCATTAGCCGAGCAGATAGTTAGCATGCATTGCTCATTAGCCGAGCACACAGTTAGAATAGCCTTCAGCTAAGTCCATGGCTACGACCTAGCAAGGCGCCATTTGTAACATTGCATGTACCTCAAGATAGAGTCTCACTTGTATCACCAAAAATGCTGTATACCAAAGGACTACATAAAAAGTTAAGTGTTCTAGTAGCTACATACTTTTCTTTATAACATTAATAAGTATCCTGTTTCAGACCTCTATCTAGCCTCCTTGAAATAACGCGTGCCTTTCGGCTACTTCAGTGTGGCGTAGCTGTCTTGTTACGCCACAGTTGTAGTCTTGCAAACTTCCCCATATGTTGACTCAGAAATCGAGGCGCGGCTGCACGATCCGCTAAGGCCATGCGGATAAGATGCCTGTCATCTCGACTGCTAGTGATACGAGGCCGTTGGGATCCAGCACGACGTTCCCTATTACCCTCCTGAACCCACCGATTCCATATTCTGCTAACAGTCATTGGATCTCGATCAACGCGAGTAGCAATGTCGCGATACGATAAACCGCAATCGCGATAGGCTGCAATCCGACGTTTATCAAAGTCGGAAACGTGATGGTACACATTTCTCCTCCTTACACGAGGCATCACAACAACGTTTCAGCAAGCAACGCCGGTCAACTGCTGTTTGTGTATGAGAAATCTGTTGGAAACTTTCCTCATGTCAGCACGTTGTAAGTGTCGCCACCGGCACCAACCTTGTGTGAATGCTCTGAAAAGCTAATCATTTGCATATCACAGCATATTCTTCCTGTCGGTTATATTTCACGTCTGTAGCACGTCATCTTCGTGGTGTAGCAATTTTAATGGCCAGTAGTTTTCCTACAACCTCCTGTATGGCCCAATGAAGGATGCATTCCGCGGGAAGCAATACTTGGATGATGGGGACGTTACTGAGGCAGCAAGACGTTGGCTCTGACATCGACCAGTAAAGTGGTGCCACAAAGGTTCTCCCAGTAAAGTGACATGAAGCCTCCGCATTGATAGGACATTAGCCGGCCGATATGGCCGAGCGGTTCTAGACGCTTCAGTCTCCGGAACCGCGCTGCTGCTGCGGCCGCGGGTTTGAATCCTGCCTCGGGCATGAATGTGTATGATGTCCTTAGGTTAGTTAGGTTTAAGTAGTTCTAAGTCTAGCGGACTGATGACCGCCGGCCGTTGTGGCCAAGCGTTTCTAGCCGCCTCAGTCCGGAACCGCGTTGCTGCTACGGTCGCAGGTTCGAATCCTGCCTCGGGCATGGATATGTGTGATGTCCTTAGGTTAGTTAGGTTTAAGTAGTTCTAAGTTGTAGGGGACTGATGACCTCATATGTTAAGTCCCATAGTACTCAGAACTATTTGAAACTTTTTTTTTGACTGATGTCCTCAGGTGTTAAGTCCTATAGTACTTGGAGCCATTTGAACAATTTTTGATTTGAAAGGACATTACGTTGACAATTAGGGCTTTGTAACCAAAAGAGTGGGAAATGATATTGTTATCGGGAATGCTGAATAAAACCAACCCGCGTGTAGATGTAAATGTGCTTATTACTTATTGAACGCCTCTCGCAGATGATACATGCCAAATGCGAGACACTGTCAGACAAGAAGGCTAGCTGAGATATTTTGGTTGCTTATGAGCGTATGATTACGTCAAGAGGATGCTCTAGAGTGCTCTTCTTTCTTAGCGAGCAAGGCCAAATCGCAAAACGGGAATGACGGCCTTGCAACAGGGAAATTGGCTCCCGCATCGTGTTCAGCTTCGTCGATTACGACTCCCACCGGCTGGCAGCCCGGCACGTCCCCGGCAGCGCTCGCGCATCGCCGCAGTGACGGGCCGAGTGCGGCCGTTCCCCAGAGAGCTGGCCGCATTACCGTGCGTCACAACGGATTTAGATCGCCTCTCTCCTCGGGCGGAGTAAACGTAGAATGTGGAGCTGCACTTTGTGGCTGTCACTCATTGTGACCCGGTTAGGAGCCGCGTCTGGAGCTGTGAGGCGTTGTCTTACGATCAGCTGCGATTAACTTCAACTGTATGGGCACCCTGTTGTACGTCTCTTGCGCTGATACCGTAAGTTAGACTCACAAGGGATGTACCACGCCATCGACACGGCAGCACCACGGAAACTGGCATAGGCATGCGTATCTAAATACAGAGATATGTAAACAATCAGATACGGTGCTGCTGTCGGAAACGCCTATATAAGGCAACAAGTATCTGACGCAGTTGTTTGATTGGTTACTGCTGCTACAACGGCAGGTTATCAAGAATGGCTCAAATGGCTCTGAGCACTATGCGACTCAACTGCTGAGGTCATCAGTCGCCTAGAACTTAGAACTAATTAAACCTAACTAACCTAAGGACATCACACACATCCATGCCCGAGGCAGGATTCGAACCTGCGACCGTAGCGGTCACGCGGTTCCAGACTGAAGCGCCTTTAACCGCACGGCCACACCGGCCGGCGGTTATCAAGATTAAAGTGAGTTTGAACGTGGTGTTATAGTCGACCCACGAGCAATGGGGCACAGCATCCCCGAGAAACGATGAAGTGGGGAATTTCCCGTGCGACCATTTCACGAGTACACCGTGAACATCAGGAATCCGTTAAAACATCAAATCTCCGATATCGCTGCGGCCGGAAAAAGATCCTGCAAGTACGTAATCATCGACGACTGAAGAGAATCGATCAACCAGACAGAAGTGCAACGCTTCCGCAAATTGCTGCAGGTTTCAATGCTGGGCCATCAACAGATGTCAGCGTGCGAACCATCAACGAAACATCATCAATATGGGCCCACTAGTGTATCCCTGATGACTGCACGACACAATGCTTTACGACTAGCCTGGGCCCGTCAGCACCTACATTGGGCTGTTGATGACTGGGTACAGGTTGCCTGGTCGGACGAGTCTCGTTTCAAATTGTGTCGAGCGGATGGACGTGTACGGGTACGGAGACAACGTCATGAAGTCTAGGATCCTGCATATCAGCAGGGGACTGTTCAAAGCGATGGAGGCTCTGCAATGGTGTGGGTCGTGTGCAGTTGGAATGATGTGGGACACCTGATACGTCTAGATAGGACTCTGCCATGTGACACGTACGTAAGCATCCTGCCTGATCACCTGCATCCATTCATGGCCATAGTGCATTCCGACGGACTTGGGCAATTCCAGCAGGAAAATACGACACTCCTCACGTCCAGAATTGCTACAGACTGGCTTCAGGAACACTCTTCTGAGTTTAAACACTTCCGCTGGTCACCAAATTCCCCAGATATGAACATTATTGTGCATCTCTGGGATGCGTTGCAACGTGCTCTTCAGAAGAGGTCTCCACCCCATCGCACTCTTACGGATTTATGGACAGACCTGCAAGATTCATGGTGTCAGCTTTCTCCAGCACTACTTCAGACATTAGTCGAGTCCATGCCATGCCGTGCTGCAATTCTTCTGTGTGCCCGCGGGGTCCTACACGATATTAGGCAGATGTACCAGTTTCTTTGGTTCTTCACTACTAGTACTCCTGGAAGAAAGGATGCTGCGGAACCTTGGCTTAATCAAAGCCTGGGGAAATGAAAAGTACTGATCTACGTAACATGGAAGTCATTTGTTCTAACGTATCCTGTTCCTAGCGCCTAACTACTTTTAACTGCTCGAGAAACATTCATACCATATATTGTCCTACTTCAAAAAAACTTCCTCTTGAGATGGTTATTGATGAGTAGCAATTAATATCTTCGCTGATCAGTGACTGTGTTGGAAATTTGGATCATGTTGAAGTATACTCTGTTAGTTCTGCAGTTATTATATAGTGACACCGATCATGCCATTATTGTAAACGTGATTTGTTCACAATACTACATTAACGGGTTTTCGAAGCAGCTTAGCCTCGAAATCTATGTGTAGTAGTCTCGTCTTTCTTACTGCATCGGAAAGAATTATTTATCATTTGGCGATTCGTATGTAATACTTTGAGTGTAGAAGACCTAGCATAGTCTTTTATATTCACATGCAATTCTTATAATGTGTTTATTTACGAAGTGTGTTTTTTTTCTTTTGCAGGTAAGAGTCTCTTTATGGCGTTGGAACAACTGAGGATAAAATCAGAAAAAGTCAGTGAGTACGTTAATAAATAATTAGGCATTATCTAAGTGTCTGCCATAATTATCTAGTGAATATGTATTATTAATAATACAAAAAGAATTTACTGAACACTTTAAGCAGGCTCCTAATTATTAATTTGATGCTGTGGTATAACTGACATTATAGTTTTCTTAGAGCAAAAAACCCAGGGCCGATTCTTTAAAGAATCAAACTCCCATGTATAAAATAGCTTCAAATGTCTGATTACTTTACACATGAGTTAATGAGTTAAATATTTGATGTTACGCACGTAAGGGATAAAACCTTTAGAAAATCTCTGAAATAATATTTAAAGTTTTTCGGAACTCGACAACTGCTATCTATATCAAACACTTGATGTTGTAGTCTGGGTAATTTGAGCCCCGTTTCAAGCAAAAGCTAGTTTTTCATGTATTTCAGAGTTAAAGTAATATCCCCTGAACATATTTGGTAAAATGATATAATTTTGCAGGTTCATTCAGTGGTGTGTGTGGATATTGTCTGCAAAATATGCTGTGAATAGAGTTAGTAGCAAAGAAGTAGCAAGTTAAGACGTCATGCCTGATGCATAAGTTTTATTGCAGGAACAGCGGAAATGTAGTAAACGACGAACTTTTTATCTTTCATCCTTTTGTGCAGGATGTCAGCGAAAATTTTTTTTGTAGAAGTCTTAAATTGCGTGTAAAGAGTATTGGGAGTAGCTAAGCGCTCTCATTCCAAAATACTGGATGAATATAGTCTGGGTAGTTTACGTGCTGTGAGCTGCGCATTGCGATGTTCCTAACTGTAATACTTGCCTTACTGTGTTGAATTTTGATATAAGAATATACCTCTTAATGAGTAGATTATGACCGGATTTTAAATTTTTAAATTTGGTAAGTAATTATTTGAAATATTGAGAATCAAATTTTTGTTTCTCCTTGAAGCCATAGATAGGCAACCTTCAACTCGGATCATGGACCAGGGACCAGGTTAATGGTGTAACAGATGCACGTCAGGGAAACCAATGACAACCGATGCGATTTAATGGAGCGCTGGTAATTCAGCTGTAATTGCACTGGAGTTACGCATATGATTCTGCCGATATCAGGAGGTATTAGAGATAAGAGGTGGGATAAGCAGTTAGAAATTAGTTGCAGTTCTAATTTAATTTTATACAAACTATTTACAACATAAGTCTTAAAACACATCGGCGATATGTTACGCTGCAGTTTTTGTAACAACACAGACTGTATTCTGAAACTGTACCGTTTCTTTCTCTGTTGTCTAATAGTTGGCATGATATGCGGTAATCACTATATTACAAACCTGACCATTTATTCAAACGAATTAATAAGTGGTATGGACAGCGAATCTCCAGTCGATTCCATATTTCCACATTTACAGAAAGCTTTTGACACCATTCCCCACAAACAGCTACTAATCAGATTGCGTACTTATAGACTATCGTCTCAGTTGTGCGAACAGGTTCGTGATTCGAACTGATGGGGAGTCGTCTAGTGGAACATGAGTTTACATCTGGGTTTACAAAAGGAAGTGTTACAGCCCATCTGCTGCTCTTAATCTATATAAACGAATTAGGACAGTATCTGAGCACGCCTCCTAGATTCTTTGTAGATGATTTCGTAGTTTACCGTGTAGAAAAGCCACCCTAAGGTCCAAACGAATTGCAAAATGATTCAGACAAGAGATCTATATCTTGCAAAAAGGGCCTGTCGACCCTAAACAATAATAAGTGTGATGTCCTCCACATGACAACTGAAAAGAACCTGTGAATTTCGGCAGCACGATACATTACACAAATTTAAACATAGCTGATTCAACTAAATTCCTAGGGATAACGATTACGGACAGCTTAAGTTGGGGACATCACATAGAAGATGATATAGGAAATGCAATTCACAACTGCGTTTTATGGGCAGAAACTTAGAAGAAGCAGCAAATCTACTAAAGACACTGCCTACACTATGCTTGTCCGACCTATTGTAGAATACTATCGCACGATGTGAGAATTTTTACCGGACAGGATTGACGGTGGACATCGAAAAATTTCAGTGAGGGGCAGTTCGTTTTGTATAATTGCAAGGTAGGCGAGAGAGTGTCACGAATGTGATACGCGAATTGAGGTGCCAATCATTAAGATACATGTGCCTTATTACGGCTCGATCTTTTCAAGAAAATTTGAATCACCACCTTTCTCCTCTTAATGCGTCAATATGTTGTTGACTCCCAGCAACATTGACAGAAAAAACGACTATCGCAATAAAATGAGATAAATCAGAGCTCGCACGGTAAAATTTGTGCTCATTTTCCTCACAGGCTATTTGAGAGTGGGACGGTCGAGAAATAGTCAGAAAGTGTTTCTATGAATCCTCTGCGAAATTTTTAAACTGGAATTGCTCAGTAGTGGTGTAGATGTACGTCCCATAAATATCGCAAATAAATGTTTAAAAACGTGTCCTCTCTTCATTGCGCTATTATCTGTTTAAAGCGGATGAATGAAGGCCACTTAGATCATTTTTTCCGCAGTTCTCAAGGACATAGTGCCTTCTGAATGCCGTGCCTCCCATTTCTAAGCACGATTTCCTCATTTAGTAACCCCTTCACTCTATGGTCGCGTTAGTTTAGGACGAAGAGTACATAATCAATTGACCAATTCACACAGTATAACAGATTGACAACCAACAGACATCATACGCCGCGATCGCAGTGCAGACACTTTTATTGCTCCAAGATCACCGGTTTCGACAGTCTTATGCTAATATAATTTGATATTCACGAACTTGCTGTAAAACTGCCATGTGTCGTTACATGAAGTCAAAGCATACCAATCACTCTCCACGTATACATGTCCTGATATGAATCCAATGGATAAAATACACACAGTTGGTGAAATACCACAAACGATAAAACGAACGCACTTAAAATTCTCGTAACGTCCATGTATGATGGCGGCGAATCTGATTCTCCAAGCCTGCAGCAAAGCACCCCTTTGCGGCGAAGTGTTGCAGCGGCAGGCTTGGAGAATCAGATTCGCCGCTATCATACATGGACATTACGAGGATTTTAAGTGCGTGAATTTTAACATTTGTATGCATTTCACAAACCGTGTGCATTTTATCTACTGGATTTTTATCAAAACATGTGTACGTAGGGTGTGATTTTTCCGCTTTCACTTCATGTAACGTAACATGGCAATTTTATAGCAAGTTCCAGAAGATCAAATGATGGCAGCATAAGACTGCTCAAACCAGCCATCTTGAAGCAATAAATGTGTCTGCACTGCGATCGCGGGGTATAAAGTATATTCATTGTCACCATACCGATCGTCCCATAGCGCAGCATGGGTACCTTACGGTATAGCAGGTGTTTACGTACGGATGTTAAAATTATTAAAATATGACACTAAGTTAAAAGTTCAATAGTCTGTTGTAGCTGTATTTATTTAACTCGATTAGAGACTCTCATTACTGGTATCGCAACTTTTAAGTTGCATCTTCTGGTGTATCTAGTGTTATGTCACGTGGTATCGAGAGCTATTACAGAATGCCACAGAGTAACAGTCGCTGTGGACAGGCTAAGTTCTCAGCCTTGTTCAGTTCCTGTGGACAGACGATGTCCGTCGTAAATGAGAGGCATCGTTCGTTGCTTGACGTAGACCCACAGGAACACAGACTGAACATTCATCATTGATGACGGTTTTTAACTGTTGAAGAAAGTTAAGAACTTTTCCTGGCCCCGTCAACTCCCGATATCACATGACATAGCATTATATACACCAGAAGATGTAACTTAAAAGTCGCGAAACTGGTTACGTGAGTCTCTAATCGACTTAAATAGATATAGCTACAGCAGACTATTGGAATTTTCTTTCACTTCTGTATTTTAATAAACTTAACGCCTGTGTGTAAACGCCTGTTTACTGTATGAATTGGTCAGTCAGTTACGTGTAGTTACTTTAGATGTGGCAGCCCTATCTTTAAAATTATCTGTAGGCTGAAGTGGCCAAAAGAGAAACTGTTGGAATTACAATGAAATGAATACGCCTAGCTGCATATAGGTGTTGATATAAGTCAACGTGGACAGATGAAAATGTGTGCCCCGAGCGGGACTCGAACCCGGGATCTCCTGCTTCTATGGCAGACGCTCTACCCTTCTGAGCCACCGAGGACGCAGAGGATAGTGCGACTGCGGGGACTTATCTCTGGCACGCCTCCCGTGAGACCCACATTCGCAACTTATTATCCCGCACTATATTCATAGTGCCCCTGCCCATTATACTCATTACTCGCGGCTTTACTGCCGATTCCTGTAAGAGTTCGGGCACTGTTTGTGCGTCCACACAGAAGAAGATGGTTAAATGGCCGGTGAGCCTATATATATATATATATATATATATATGGCCGGTGAGCCTATATATATATGGCCGGTGAGCATATATATATATATATATATATATATATATATATATATATATATTCTCTCGGGTCCACAGCTCGTGGTCGTGCGGTAGCGTTCTCGCTTCCCACGCCCAGGTTCCCGAGTTCGATTCCCGGCGGGGTCAGGGATTTTCTCTGCCTCGTGATGACTGGGTGTTGTGTGATGTCCTTAGGTTAGTTAGGTTTAAGTAGTTCTAAGTTCTAGGGGACTGATGACCACAGATGTTAAGTCCCATAGTGCTCAGAGCCATTTGAACCATTTTTTTTTTTTTGTTCTCTCGGACATGGCTGAAAGAACAGATACCATCTTCATATATATATATATATATATATATATATATATATATATATATATATATATATAGAAACTGTTGGAACAAATGCTTTCATCAGGCCGCGAACCACACAGCATAATTTTTCCATGTACATCTAAAGCTCAAGGTTTTTCTATTTTCTACGACGCCCCCAAGTCGCATTGCACAGTGTTTCAGTGGAAACTTCGCTACTAATGGTAAATGGAAATTAGGGAAGAATATCCACCCACTTCACCAGCTAGTTTTCGGATTAGTTTCAAATTAAAGTAATAGTATCATCACATTTGAAATTCAATATATTTACGCCATGGTTTATATTTAGATAATTTGAACCTCGTCATTACATATTTTGTAGACTATATCTGCTACCGGGAATTCCAGTGGTGTGGTGGAAGAAATTACCCGACGGCACTGGGAGGGTTAAGGAAATGGAAGAATCTGGTGTAACATTTAGTTCGTTTTCGTCAGATTTCACTATGCAAAGGTTACAAATTCGCCATAGTCTCCTATGATATGCTCTTTCGATGGGGACGGAAAATCTGAGAACTCAGCAGTTTCCTCAATAATCCTCTCCAAGCTACTTCTTATGTCTGTAACTCGATCCAGGACATTTAACTTCAGAGTTTTGCGCGATAGTGAATGGACCGTATCAGGGATCCGTCTGACAAACACTTGTAATTTCTCCTAAAGTTTTGTTCGTTAGATACGTAACAAAGTCAGCAGAAAGCGTAACAAATCAAGACTTGTTGTACCGACGTTGAGGATATGCTAACCCCCTACGCTAACATATCATGTCAAGTGTATATTTATTATCTTCTTTACTCATCCAAGGATAATTTCACAATGATATAGAAATTGTGAGGGTAGTACAATACACATCCATAGCTCAAAATAAGCAACACACAGAATATATAACATGCTTTATTAGCGTAGGACAAGTCGCCCATGAGGTGAGGTCAGATGGTCAGCAGGGGTCTTCATTAAGGAACCATCCTGGCATTTGCCTTAGTGATTTAGTAAAACCATGGAAAATTCAAATCAGGGTAACCAGATAGAGCAACTTCATCTTCCCGAATATGAGTTCAGTGTCTTAAATGTTGCACTGTCCCATTCGTTTGGTCCCTATTGTACAATGTCCGTTGAGTTACACACAAATTGTTTCAGGTAGCTCGTAACATAAAACGCGGTTCCATTCTTTATCGCTGAAATACACTAAGGACATCCAGCGGACACTCCTCGATTATGAATATGCTGCTGTGACTCTTGCAGCGACTCTAGTCTGTTCAGAAAACAGATTCCATGCTTGCACACATTGATCTATGCTCTTCAGATCACCTGAAAAACTCATTCAGCATCCCTCCAAGATGAGTGAGATGTTGAACCCAGGAGACTGACAAGACATTATTATTATGCATTTTACATCTTGACACATGTGAAAGCAGTAAATCGTGATCGTGCATTGAAATTTGACAGGGTGTTGTTGTTAGTGATCTTTCACTGCGTATTATCCGTTATTATAAGGAATCCTTCAGCTTCCAAGAGTACTTTAGAAAACCTTTCATTTCCTTTGGCAATTTATTATATAGTTTTCTTTGCTGATAGTAAATGTTGTTTTGAGTTTTTTTTTCTTGGTAAACGTAAGTCCAGACTGGCTCTTGTCCCATGACTGTGTAAAGAACTGTTAGTGAAATATCTGGCAACGTTTTCCCTGACATGCACTCGAGATTGGTAGATGTACTCAATGTGTGTAGTAAGGTTGCCCAATTTTCTTAAATAGCTCCTCTCAATATGCCTGTCTACTAATTCTAGCTAGCATTCTTATGGTTTCCTTCTGAAGTTTAAAAACGTGCCTCTGTTCGTGTTTCAGTCCCCAGAAAAGAATCCCATAGCTAAGAAGTGAGTGTGTGTAGGCATACTACGTAACCACAAGACATTAACTGTTACAAATTGATGGTAAAACCGTAACGGCGTAACATGCTAACGATATTCTTTTTGCCAGTATCTTTGTGTCCTCATTCAATAAACTGGAGCTGTGCCCGAGACACATTCACCACGACTTTTATTTTCTTTAACCACATCCTTTACCAGTAGTAATTTGATCTACTTCATCAGCACATATTGGATGCTGTCCATTGGTTTTTAACAGGGACACTGACTTTACAGGAAGGTCTGTTTTTTAAGTACACAGTACCGCTTTTTTAAAGTGGGCTACGTCTGCGTTCTTCCAAAAGTAAGATCCAGATTTTGACAAACTGTCTTGAAATTTCTGCTCCGGTAGTAATTTTAGCCAGCTAATCAAAAATATGGACGGCTTATGGCAGGAAATAAACTTATCATACCGTTTTCGGCGCACAGACGTAAAGACTGAACTGTCCTTCACTGCGATTTTACGATAGTAGAGCGCTGGAAATGCTGAAAATTTATCAGATTTCCTATTCTTTGCTGTACGTTGTCTTCAGCCTGAATGTAAAATGTCGTTTTTCGTTTAATAGTATTTTCACCTGTATTTCGTTATGCTGCCAAAATCATTAGGACTTTCGGTTACGTATTGCGCAGTCCTTCATATTTGAATCTTGTCGCAGTGTTGCCCAGTGACGACTGGTACTTCTGCAGTGAGCTCGCAGACCAAGCGGTGGCAACCCATTTACGTCGTTGCTCCCTCCATAACGCCCTTCCGGTCTTTGTTTGACACTGCCTGCATAACAGCCGCGAACGTTTTAAAGCTAGTAAACCAGTATGCAAAGGCGCTCACTGCCATCAACGAGACTGATGCTGTCAGAGAAGTTTTATAGTCTCCGATTTACGTACAACTCATACGACGGCTGCATGAAACGGTCACGGACTCACCCCCAAGGAAGAATGATAGGAGCATGCTAACGGGTTTCGCTGACAGGCTACTTACCCATTCACTAAATTAAAATTTTGAGCTTCACGAAACTGTACAAAAATGTAGGTGAAGCAAGTGTCAGACTTTGGTCCATTGGTGGAAAATACAATCAGTCTACAATCTATATTAGTTAAAAAAAACACTCGTGCGACCCATGCTAGAATATTGCTCAAGTATGTGGGACCCTAATAAATAGTACAAGAGTAATGAAAGTATACAAATAAGGACACCAAAAATGGTCGCAGGCTTGTTCGATTCATGGCGAGTGTCAGGGAGATGCTGAAAACCGTGAACTGGAAAATTCCTGAAGACAGAGGGTGGCTACCCTTTGGTTGCCTACAAGAGAAAACCATCACCAAAATCCAGTAGTTAGTCGCTCTGGAGATGACCTCACCAAAGGTCTGTCGAAACGTCGGTATTTTAGTTGTTTTAGTGTTTCCTAATGATGCATACCTCGTAATCACCATACAGAAAGGAAAAAAGAAGGCACCGACCAACTTCCAGTCTTTTTTTACAGGCATTTGCGAAATTATTCAATTTAAGGACCTGATAGTCTCCAACGATTCGAGTTGTCCTGTAAGACGGAAAGAGTGGTAGTCTGTCCGAAACTTTCGTGCTCACACTGCGATCATATGAGGCAAGAAACCAGTGAAGATTTAATTGCACTGACACGTCGCGAAATCCTTGAAAGACACACATCACAAGAAGGTGAATAGGTTACATGGAAATAAGAATCCTGTACGTCTTATATCAAGCTAAGAATGAAACAGCTCTGAACAGCTCCTGATAGTTCATCAGGAAAGTTCATAATCATTTTGTGGGGCTAACTTACAAACTACATTAGAGCTACTGATAGCCTTTGGAGAGCCAACCTTGACAAAACTCTACCATCTGATGAGCAAGATGTATGAGGCAGGAAAAATACCATCAGACTTCAAGAAGAATATAATAATTAGAATCCCAAAGAAAGCACATGTTGACAGTTTAATTAGTCGCAGCTGCAAAATACTAATAAGAATTCTCTGCAGACGAATGGAAAAACTGGTAGAAGCCAATCTTCGGGAAGATCAGTATGAATTCTGTATAAATGTTGGAACACGTGAGGCAATACTGACCCTACGACTTGTCTTAGAAGATGGATTAAGGAAAGAAAAAGCTACGTTTATAGCATTCGTAGATTTAGAGAAAGTTTTTGACAATGTTGACTGGGATACTCTCTTTCAAATTCAGAAGGTTGCAGAGGTCAAATACAGGGACCGAAAGGCTATTTACAATTTGTACAGAAACCAGATGTCAGTTACAAGCGCCGAGGGGCATGAAAGATAAGGAGTGGTTGGGAAGGGAGTGAAACAGGGTTGTAGCCTATCTCCGAAGTTATTTAACCTGTATATAGAGCAAGCAGTAAAGGAAACAAATGAAAAATTCCGAGTAGGAATTAAAATCTATGGAGAAGAAATAAAAACTTTCAGGTTTGCCGACGACATTGTAATTCTGTCAGAGACAGCAAAGGACCTGGAGGAGCAGCTGAACGAAATGGACAGTGTCTAAATAGGGGGATATAAAATGAACGTAATGGAATGTTGTCGAATTAAATCTGGTGATGCTGACCGAATTAGATTAGGAAATGAGGCAATTAAGGTAGTATATGAGTTTTGCTATTTGGGGAGTAAGGTAACTGATGATGGTCGAAGTAGAGAGGGTATAAAATGTAGACTGGAAATTGCAAGCAAAGTGTTTCTGAAGAAGAGAAATTTGTTAACATCGAGTATAGATTTAAGTGTCAGAAAGTATTTTTTGAAATTATTTGTATGGAGTGTAGCCCTGTATGGAAGTGAAACATGGAAGATAAATCGTTCAGACAAGAAGAGAATAGAAGCTTTCGAAATGCAGTGCTACAGAAGAATGCTGAAGATTAGATGGGTAGATCGTGTAACTAATGAGGAGGAACTGAGCAGAATTGGGGAGAAGAGGAATTTGTGGCGCTACTTGACTAGAAGAAGGGATCCGTTGGTAGGACACGTTCTGAGGCATCAAGGGCTCACCAATTTTAGCGCGGAAGTTAAAAACCATAGAGGGAGACCAAGAGATGAATACACTAAACAGATTCAGAAGGATGTACGTTGCTGTAGTTACTCGGGATGAAGAAGCTTGCACAGGATAGAGTAGCGTGGTGAGCTGCATCAGACCAACCTCTGGACTAAAGACCACAACAACAGCAACTTAAAAACTATTTAACTCTATGAGAAGGGGTCAGATCTAGTTCTGGTCCAAATCATTAGTCGCATATCGAGCGATAAAAGGATCTGTTTTTTTTCCAAAAGTATGGTTTTTCGTGACACATACCGTATTTTCTAGTTAATTTGTAAGAAGTGATATAGAATTTTGTGAGCCTTGTGAACTTCAAACAAATTTGGAGTGAAGATGAATGCTGAAGTCAGGAACATTTACTGCGATAGACTACTATTCGTTAAGGGTTCCATTTAAGTTATTTAACAGAAAAACTTTTTCCTCCTTTCCTACGTTCGGAACTATTGGCTGTAACGTTACATGCAGTACTGGTCCGTATTCATACGTCGTTAGGCAGCTTTATTTTAAATCAAATAGAAGCTTCGTTAAGCGGTTTTTGCTTTATGAGGCTGTTTCAGTTTTATTTATCAGCAGTAATTGCGTGGAATTCCATTTGCAGCGCGATTAACATCAGCGCGGCAGTAATATATTTCTACGAGAATTGTATGCAGCTAATTGTGTTCCTAATATTATATGTAGCTACCTCCATACATTATTCATTGTTTAACAACATTTTCTGATTCCCATTCCGTTTCTACAGTACTGGATGTGGCCGTGTATTCCTAGACACTTTTTGTGCAACTTCGGTGCCCTCTGCTGGTTTTCTCATCCACTTTAATACAGTGTTATCTCCAGTTGTGTGCAAATAATCCAAAGCGCGACAACCATTCCCTGGTCGCTGTCGGTTTAGTTCTTTCCAGGCAGTGTTATATGGCTGCTAGTGGTACACCATTCCTTGTACACACTGTTAGACAGCCTATATCGATACACCACACAATCAAGGCAACTTCAAGCACGTCCAAACACAATGACTTCTTTCTTTCTGCCACTCTGTCAAGTCTCCATGTTGACCAATGTTACTCCGTTGATTCTGTATAATAGACAGGCGTTTACAGTCTGATTTACAGCTACGACAGAGTCAGAGGTGGCGGTTCACATGACCACATGGCACTGGCTCTACTCCAAGTGCAGCTCCACAAAGCCACCAGTGTAGTCTTTCAAATGGTTGACAAAAAGGAGGGACAATCAATAAGTAATGCAGCACAGCTTTTCATCGCAGAGTTTCCTTTGATAAAATGCCAAATTTGTTGTGGAACGTTGCGGAATATTTCCGACTCTGATATTCCGATAGGTGGTGGCGCTATAGGAAGCCTTTCAAAATGGTATCTCTAACGGAGGAGTATTCCAAGCAGAGAGCTGTCACTGAGCTTCTTTCGGCGGAAAACCAGAGCATCGCATATATTCAAAAACTCTCGCAGTATGTCTACGGAGACCTGGGAGTGAACAAAACCACGCTGAGTCGTTGGGCGAGACGCCTGTCACTCATCGCAAGGCCCGCAAACCTGTCCGACCTCAAGCGTGCCAGCCGCCCGCGCACAGCTGTGACTCCTGCAATGTTGGAACGTGCGGACACTCTCATTCGAGGTGATCGAAGAATTACAATCAAAACACCTCGCTTCCCGTTGGTAGAGCTGGCACACTCCGCCACCAGTTGGGATACTCAAAGGTGTGTGTCTGCTGGGTTCCTCACCGGCTAACAGAAGACCGTAAACAGCAACAAAGGACCATTTGTGCGGAACTGCTTGCGCATTACGAGGCTGATAGTGATAATCGATCAAAGATGGGTTCATCATTTCTAACCGGAAATGAAACGGCAATACATGGAGTGGGGATAATCGATCAAAGATGGGTTCATCATTTCTAACCGGAAAAGAAACGGCAATACACGGAGTGGGGCCACAGCACTTTTACTCCGAAGAAATGCCCAAAACCGCACTCTTAGCCGGTAAGGTCATGATGAAGCCCTTCTGGGAACATGAAGGGGTTATTCTGTCTGTTATCTTCCGTCATGGTGCAAAGGTCAATTACGAAATGTATCATCAGAAAACGAAAGAAATTGCTTCAGCGTGTTCGTCGCCACAAAAATGCAAATGAGCTTCTCGTTCTCCATAACAACGCAAAGCCTCACACGAGTCTCCGCACTCGAGAGGAGCTTACAAAACTTCATTGGACTGTTCTTCCTCATCTGTCCTACAGTCCGAATCTCACACCTTCCGACTTGCATTTGTCTTGCCCACTAAAGCATGCACACCGCAGGAAGCTGCACGTGGATGGCACGGTGATTGACGCAGAAAGACGTTGTCTCCAACGTCGGCCAGTAGTGGTACCGTGAGGGCATAAAGGCTCTCTCAGCAAGGTCGCGTAAGACCGTCGCATTGAACATAGATTACGTTGGGAAACAGGGTTTTGTATCCAAAACAATGGGGAATAATATGGTGTACTCGAATCCTGAATAAAACCAACATGCTTTCAGAAAAAAATATATTGCATTACTTATTGGTCGCGCCTCGTCTTTTGTCTGGGGAGCTTGCAAGCATCTATTTTAATTTGTCACTGACAGGTAACGTCTGTAAAAATTATGAGTAAGAGCCACGGGTTCATCTGGTCGATTCTTGTTGTGGCTGTTCAAAAATTTGAGAACTCTAGTAAGATACTTTTGTTGCTCACTAACAACCACCATGCCGGCCGCTGCGGCCGAGCGTTTCTAGGCGCTTCAGTCGGAACCGCGCTGCTGCTACGGTCGTAGGTTCGAATCTTGCCTCGGGCATGGATGTGTGTGATGTCCTTAGGTTTAAGTAGTTCTAAGCCTAGGGGACTGATGACCTCAGATGTTAAGTCCCATAGTGCTTAGAGTCATTTGAACCATTTTTGAACAACCACCATACCTACTTCAATGGCTGAAAATCACCGCTTATCAGTTCGAACACAGGACGAACGGTGCACCAAAGACTTACACTAATGTTTCTTCAAAATCCTTGTGGATGTTAGCCCATCTCATTATAAAACATGAAAACATGAAAAACCGACGTTTCGACCGTCGTTGCCGCTGTCATCTTCGGTGCTAAACACATGAAGAAGACATCTTCAAACACACTCGAATCGTAGGTTGTTTAGTTTTATGGCGTATTTTAACGCCCTAGTACCCAAAAGTATTTTATTCGAACTGACACCGACCGTGAAAGCCTACGAGTAAAGGAAATCTAAAGCTTAGTTGAGGCGTCAGCTGCAAGGCAACACCTCGCGTGAGTGACTGGAGCTTCCCGGCGCTACAAGTTGTGTTCCATCCGGCTGCCCCTCACGGCAGGACAGGGCAGAGCGCCAAATGAGCGAGCGCCGGCTAATGTTATCCGCTGCTCCACAAACCGCCCTCTCGCTCCCGTGCGTGACGTCATACCTTAAACTGGACACACTGCATAGCCTGAGGGATCGTCTTGCACCCGAAGAGCAGCGAAAGAGGCGCAGTAAAGCACGCTACCGACTGGAGAGCCTCACTCAGAAAAGCAATAAACTGTTGTGAAACTTTTTATATAAAATGATTGTATTCGGTATTGACAAACTGTGTCAACTTTACTTTTCAATGTTCCCTTCAGTGACAACGGTATGATATACTCACAATCGTTTACGAATTACATCTTCGCAGTGGAGAGAAACAGAATCTAGGGAGTGTTAATTTTAATTCTAGTAAGGCCTGGCTTTATGAAGTGGTGGAGAAACGTAGTCCTATGGTCTTTTCACAATTTTTTTAAAATTTTTTTACAAAATCTTTTCTCTTGTTTGCAACAGTATGGTGTTGGCCTTGATCACAGCTTCCACTCTCGCAGGCATACGTTAGGTCAGGTGCTGGAAGGTTTCTCGGAGAGTGGCAGCCCCTTGATCACGGAATGCTGCACTGAGGAGAGGTATAGATGTCGGTCGGTGAGGCCTGGCAATAAGTCATCGTTCCAAAACACCCCAAAGGTGTTCCGTTGGATTCAGGTCAGGACTCTGTGCAGGCCAGTCCATTACAGGGATGTTATTGTCGTGTAGCCACTCCGCCACAGACCGTGCATTATAAAAAGGTGCTCGATCGTTTTGAAATATGCATTCGCTATCCCCGGATTGCTCTTCAACAGTGGGAAGCAAGAATAAGCTTAAAACATCAATGTAGGCACGTGCTGTGATAGTGCCACGCAAAACAACAAGGGGTGCAAGCCCCCTCCATGAAAAATACGACCACACCATAACACCACTGCCTCCAAATTCTATTGTTGGCACTACATAGGCTGGCAGATATCGTTCACTGGGCATTCGCCATATCTACACCCTGCCATCGGATAGCCACATTGTGTGCCGTGATTCGTCACTCCACACAACGTTTTTCCACTGTTCAATCGTCCAATGTTTACGTTCCTTAGACCAAGCGAGGCGTCGTTTGGCATTTACCGGCGTGATGTGTGGCTTATGAGCAGCTGCTTGACCATGAAATACAAGTTTTCCCACCTCCCACCTAACTGTCGTAGTACTTGCAGTGGATCCTGATGCAGTCTGGAATTCCTATGTGATGGTCTGGATAGATGTCTGCCTATTACACATTACAACGCTCTTCAACTGTCGGCGGTATCTGTCAGTCAACAGACGAGATCAGGCTGTACGCTTTTGTGCTGTACGTGTACCTATACATTTCCACTTCACTATCACATCGGATGCAGTGGACGTAGGGATGCTCAGGAGTGAGGAAATCTCGCATACAGACGTATGACACATGTAACACCCAATCACCTGACCATATTCGAAATCCGTGAGCTCCGCGGAGCGCCCCATTCTGCTCTCTCGCGATGTCTAATGACTACTGAGTTAGCTGATATGGAGTACCTGGCAGTAGCTGGCAGCATAATGCAGATAATATGGAAAACGTATGTTCTTGGTGGTCTCCGGATACCTTTGATCACATAGTGTATCTGGTAAATCTGATAATTAATGAGACAACAGCTGGCTACACCAACGAAGTTACAGAGTGCTTAGGTACACTTAATAAGCCTGATTCAGAGCTGCACTCTGTAGCTTCCTTGAGTATAACGAGCAGCTACGTTCAGAGATACAATATCACACGATGGTGTTCTAGCGTATAGTGTATTTAGAAAAAAACGTCTTTACTGTGAATATTCCGAAGACGGCTGTTTAGCAACCGAAACTTATAATTGGTTGTAATACAATACATGATTTCTCAATCAAGACAGAAGATCTTTGTGAAATTTTGTAAATTTTTACAAACTTAAATTCTCCTTACTGTTAGCATTTGAACGCAGACTTAATTTCGCGATCAAGCACTGGAATTTAAACAGAATTAAAATCAATGCTCTCAAATTCATTGAGAGCAGTTCACTTTCCATACTTCCGTTTATGAATGTCACATACAGCGACATTCTGAGCCCCATTTATGGCCTAGAAACTATAACGTGGGCATTTTTACTTTGTTGTGAAATAAAAACAATTCTTCGACCGATTATTGAGTATTTCTCGCCAGATTGGTACTCTTATCACGCTGTAATAATACAAGAGATACAGCAGATCCGCCGAAGATTGCAAAGTTTCGTTGCGGGACCGTTTAGCAATTGCGAGGGCGCTACGCAAATGCCCAACGTGCTCCAGGGGCAGTCGCTAAAAGTGAAGCGTCGTGCGTCAGTTACAGTTTTACTAGTGAAGTTCCCAGGGCGTATATTCCAGGAGGAGTCTGGCGACAATTTACTCCTCTCACGCATGTTTCATTGAAAGATCACGACGACGAAAATAAAAATTACAACTCACGTTAGGTTTACTGACAGTCGTCCTTTCCACGCTCCATCTGTGAATGGAATAGGGAAGATGGGAAATTGTAGTGGTACCGAAAGCACTCTTCGCTAAATGCAATAACATTGTTTGCGGAGTATACGGGGTGTTATAAAAAGTTATATCCTGTGCCGGTTACTGAGCGGTGAGAACACAGCCGACGTTAGCGATATAGAACAGATTTGTTATAAAGTACATGCACTAGAGCTCCTCCTTGGAGAAATTCAATTACAAGGACTGTTTGCAATAGTTAGGGGAAATAATGAATTTACGATTCATACTGACAGAGGAGGATACTCGTTTGCGCACGAGGAGAAATGCAAGGGAGAGGAAGAAGAATTGCAGTGTAGCCTACGAGCAACGGGATTAGAGGTGGTACCAGCATACATAAGGAAATGTAAGCGGGTTTATCGTGCAAGAATAGCCTTGTGAAAAGTACAATTTGGTCATAAACAGTAGCTTCACTGTTAAGATAACATTCATAGGTCAATACAGAAGTTGCAGACACAATTGCACATTACAAATGATACAGTTCATCGTTTGACATATTACTACGGATCTTCCTCTGTCACTGTTTAGGCGCACAGAACACATTTACAAAACACCCCGTCCTGGTGTCTTCATTTCCAATACCCGCATCTGTTTCAGACCCACTGGCAGTGTCATTTGAGTCACCGTCATATTGACTTGCGAAATCAGTACTGCTCCCATCACTATGACTATTGCTATTCGAATCTGCACCACTTCCCACACTTGCTGTAGACAATTGGACGACACTCATCTCTGTACCCTGGGATACTTTTTGGAGTAAGTAATTCATTTTGCCCTGATACTAATTTGCTCCTGGAGAACTTATCGATTAATCTCCATCTTCTTCCACATAAATCCTAGAGTATGCAGAATTTTACAAAGTACGTTTGTACTTCCTTCAAAATTTAAGCTCTCTAACTTTTTATGAATTTCCTTCGAAGTGGGTCTTCTTTTATCCGTAATGTAGGAATTATTCGCCACACGGCGAACGACTTGCTCAATGAAATTGTCTAAATTGGCCTTCCAGGACGATCTGGACACCTCCTTGGGAGGTCTTAAAAATGTCAAGGATTTACCACCCTGGACTCTTTCCACTTCTCTCTTGATGCTTGAGCAGAAGTAAATGATATATCAGTTGCTTCGGTCACTCGTTTCAATGTGGATTTTAGCACCGCTTCTTTCTTCATAAACTGGTAGTTATTTGCAACCACTTCACATGTTTGTCTACGAAGAACATTGCACGTTAATTTGCTTCGTGTTGGTGGCGTCTTCAACTATGAGTGTTTTCTCCCAGAGTATTCACTAATGGAGCGCTCAGCCTGACTCGGTGGCAACACGCCCTACGCTGGTGATAGACCGAGCGGCGTCAACTGTCCGTCGTGTTTACCCTGTCCCCGTCACATTTGCGTGAACGGTACGTAAGTTCGTGGTGGCGGTTAAGTTCCTATGGGACCAAACTGCTGAGGTCATCGATCCCTAGGCCTGCACGTCACTTAATCTAACTTAAACTAACTTACGCTAAGGACAACACACACACCCCTGCCCGAGGGACGACTCGAACCTCCGGCGGGGACAGGCTCGCGAACCGTGGCTACCCTGTTCAAAAAATGGCTCAAATGGTCTAAGCACCATGGGACTTAACATCTGAGGTTATCAGTCACCTAGACGTAGAACTGATGAAACCTAACTAACCTAAGGGCATCATACAAATCCATGTCCGAGGCAGGATTCGAACCTCCGACCGTAGCAGCCGCGTGGTTACGGACTGAAGCGCCTAGAACCGCTCGGCCACAGTGGCCGGCGACTTCCCTGCACGGCATAAGTTCGTAACATGGCAGATGGCTCTAATGACGGACAAAATCAAAAGGATTAGATTCACTTTGAAACTAGAACAGTGCAGCAAAAGGTAAGATCGACGGCCGATACCAATGTTCTTTGCAGTATCAGGTGCGAAGGCCACGTGCCTGCGATATCTGAGGTAGTTACTGGCAGCGTCCATGATAGGCAGTGACATGAATAACACAGAGTCGAACGTTCCAAAGACTTCCTTCGAGAGCTCTGAATGATGGACTGTGAGCGCAGTCGGCGCCTGGCCGAGAAGACACGAGGTAAAGTCTGCCTCGAGTGGCTCTGCACCGGCCTAAGTACCCTCGTAGTGTCAGGATATAGCACGAACTATTTGCGGACACGTGATACACGGAAGCAGGCAGGTCCGCCTGGTCAGTGACTTCTGGTGGCGCTCACGTTGCTGCGTGTCTGCTTCGTGAGCGGGTACGATCGTTAACTTGTCTTCGTCTGGCGTGACCCCGGCCGGCATAGGTCACTCGCATACCAGAGATGTGTGAGGGGTTGCTGGTTGACAGGTTGAACGGCCCGTACACCAAAAAATACCGTGCGAACAGGCCATGGAGGGCCAACGGTATCAACCGACCGCCGTGTCATCCTCAGACCACAGGCGTCATTGGATGCGGGTATGAAGGAGCATGTAGTCAGCACACTGCTTTCCCGGCGTATGTCAGTTTACGAGACTGGAGCCGTTACTTCTTAGCCAAGTAGCTCCTCAGTTTTCCTCACAAGGGCTGAGAGTACCTCGCTTGCCAACAGCGGCCGAAAGACAGGATTGCCACGCATCCGGGTGCTAGCCCATCCCAACAGCGCTTAACTTCGGTGATCTGACGGGAACCGGCGTTACCACCGCGGGAATGCCGCCGTACACAGCAAAAGGTACCCATTCATAGTGAGTCAGACTTCCGTCCGATTTCTTAGGGAACCATGCACACTCTGAGAAGCTCCACGCTAGTCACGGATGCTCTGGCAGGCACGTATTATGCGTTCTTGTAGTACCTGTACATCATTAATGGAGACCAAAGGTTCCAGGTGTTCCCACAACCAAAAATCCAACGTATTGAGAAAGGAAGAACAAGATGGGCAACATACTGCACCTCCCAGATCAGTCCATTGGCCATCAATTGTCTGTATGAGGTGTTTGTGGACATCTAGAAGAAACAGGGATTCTGCGTCATCATGCACGAGCCCACATCTCCAGCCGTTGTTGGGATGATACCTCCTGTAGCAGGGCAGGCAAGAAGTTTAATAGGTACTTATGCTACCTTGAACCAGTCAGCCTGTCTGGTAGAATGTAAGGACGTTCGTAATAGCAACGAGCTTACAGTAGAAGAGATGTGCGTTACAGTAGCGAAGATCGACAAAAAGTGCTAATAGCTCTTCAGGTATGTCTTTTAGATCCCATGTTCAAAGAATATTTTGTCTTGTCTCGGTTCACACACCACCTCTCGAAATACGGAGTACTTTTTTTAACACCCTTTGCATGTAAATTAAAGTTCCCGTTCCAAAACGCTATAGAAAGAGAATGACGTCAAATTTGAAGAGTTCATTATTGTCACAGGGGGAAACGTCATGAAATAAAAGAAAATTTCATCCATAGATAGCGCTGTAAGCGTCAGAATATGCACAACATCAGACTCACGGCACACAGCTGTTCCTCAATTTGCGCTCGAGATGCTCCACAAGTCTGTTTCCATGAATGATCGCGCGCTGCTGGCAAAGCTCTTTTAAAAGCAAGGTGACTGTGTACCCTTGAATGTTTGGAACACTCCAGACACTCAATGGTATTGAAAAAGACGCTGGTCCGATGTCTGCTAAGGGTCTGGAGAAGATGATTACAAAATTGTAAAACACACGTTCTTTTGAAGTGCAACTTCGCAGAGGGAGGAAATCAGATGCTCCGACGCCTGTCGATGAGGTGACCAGAGCACTGCAGGAGAGGTCGAGCGTTGGTGTGTAAGCGTGCAGTGCATGGGGAATTGCCCGAACGCTGGACATGCTTGCGAGCGTAGCGCATGTAGTCCTGCGACCCATCCTACATTGGTATCCACACCAAATCACCCTTTTTCAGGATTGGCTCCTTGCCGACTTGCCAGCAAGACAAGCGATCGCTCAGGAATTTCGTACTCCTCCCATGAAAGTGGACGATGAATGACCATGCAGCATTCTGTGGACAGACAAAACTCACTTCCAAGGACATATCAATACGCTGAAATGCAGAATATGGCAACGGTATTCCCGCACTCATATCAATCCGATATGCATTCTCCAAAGGTGACTGTGTGATGTGGGTTGACGGTATCATTTTAGGATCGTATTTCTTCGAGGAGATGAGTCGTGAAGGTCCTGTTACTTGTACCAGGAAATGCTGTGAGAGTCTTTTGCACAGCAACTTCATTTCAATCCTTCAACATCACGTGTGTTTCGATAGGATCATTTTTACCGAAGTTGGCGCTTCTCCGCGCATTGTACAGCCGGTAAAGTGGCTGTTGCAAAGCATTTCGGAAACGCTGAAATTATTAGCCACCTTTTCCCTACAACATGGGCGTGCAGATCACCTGATTTTAATCCATGTCACCTCTGATTGTGGCGTTACCTGAAAGATGTCGTGTTCGATGTTCCAGTTACGAAAGTGTCTGAATCCAATGCACGCATTGCTCAACGCAATCTGAACGTGAGCCTCTAAATACTCCGATCTGTTGTTAAACATGTAGTTTCTCACTTTCAAGGTCTGGCAGAAAACGATGGACAGCACATTGAAAAGTTTTGCGCCAGTCTCACGAAAATTAGAAACCGACGTCATATTGCTTTTTATGCAGTTTTTGTCCCCAGGACAATTACAAACAGATATCATTACGCTTTTTATGGATTTTTTACTCCCAGGATAATTAAAAACCGACGTCATTGTGTTTTTTATGCTGTTTTCGGCCTCAGGACAGTTGAAAAGCGATTTTTCCCATCTGATGAGGTACTAACTTTGTGTGGTGGATTGGCCTAACCAACTCCGCTACGACTGTTGACTGCCAATCTTTGCAGTCATAAACATTGAACAGTGCGGATGGTGAAATGTGCATCTCCAACTATAGCCGTCGTATTGCGATTCATGTGTCATTTTGTAGGCGACCCCATTTCCGTTAAGACGCTTACAGTGCCATTCATTGCTAGAATTTGCGTCTTCCATTCCATTTATTCTTTGTTTTTGTTTTCGTTGACGATTCCTCTTCCGTGAATAATATCCTATTCAAACTTGACATCATTCAGAGTTGTGATTCTCTTTCTACGGCGTTTTGGAAATAGAACATTAATTGCCGGCCGGAGTGGCCGAGCGGTTCTAGGCGATACAGTCTGGAACCGCGCGACCGTTACGGTCGCAGGTTCGAATCCTGCCTCGGGCATGGATGTGTGTGATGTCCTTAGGTTAGTTAGGTTTAAGTAGTTCTAAGTTCTAGGGGACTGATGACCTCAGCAGTTAAGTCCCATAGTGCTCAGAGCCAGAGCATTAATTATGTACACCCTGTCCGTACACTTAGAAACGAAGTATTCATTGGAAGGAAACAAGCAAGATTAGCTGTCAAAGTCCCATGACGACGAATTAGAGTAGCCGTTAGAAAGTAATTGATCGTGTGTTTTTCAGGGGGACGGTTTAGGGAAACCTGGACAGACTGAACCGTTCAGATGGCTCTGAGCACTAAGGGACTTAACTTCTGAGGTCATCAGTCCCCTAGATCTTAGAAATACTTAAACCTAACCAACCTAAGGACATCACACACACCCATGCCCGAGGCAGGATTCGAACCTGCGACCGTAGCGGTCGTTTGGTTCCAGACTGTAGCGCCTTGAACCGCTTGGCCACCTCGGCCGGCGACTGAACCGTCACGTAAAGTATCGTTTAGTCAAGTTTACAGAAAAATAATAGTCTCACAGTGTATTTATTATCCTGCAAAGTTTTTTCATTAATGCCCTGTCACAATTTAAAAATAGCCGTAGGCTTGAGTGACCTAAGACTTACTTACCTAGTTGGCCACAGGAACAGAGCCGGGTCATTGCCTCACACCTTGACGCTCCTTGTTGGTCTCTGTAGCTTTCGATGTTCTCGTGGGCTCCCAGGGTCTCAAGGTCTTCCTTGATTCCACCAGCCCAGCTCAGTTCTGGTCTACCAAGGGCTCTCGTACCTTGCGGATTCCCTTCTAGCACTGCCTTGAACATTCTTTATTCTCTTGTCAGTGTATGTCACAACTATTCAGATCTTTCGCTCTTTATTACATCTGATACATTAAAAGACTTCTCGACTTAGGTGTTTTTCATTCTTCTAAAAATTCCATTTTCTGACACACGTCCAAAGATTTTTCTTCCACCTTGTTTCCGAGGGTCTAATTTTTTCTCAATCGTCTTAGCAAGTGTCCATGTTTCAACCCCATGTATAAGGAATTAAAATTACCTGCTTTGTCCATGACATAATCTAATTCTGTTACTGAAAGTAGAAAAAGTAACCGCAGGAAAATTTATCCACCACTCTAATGAACTAAATGTGCTTCTCAACGATACAAATAGTTTAAAAACAAAAGATAATTATTATTTCTTGCCAGTTTTAGGAAATGTAATATTCGTGTGTATGTACTGTTTTTCAATAAATCACCTCAAACATTAATTAGTGTAAACATAGATACAATATGATAATGTTAAAAAAAATTGGTCGGAAATTTCCGCAGAAATGGGCAAACACGTAATTCGAAAATTAGTTATTCATCCTTCCTGCAGAATGACACCTCACCTTCTAGCTGGT
Source organism: Schistocerca serialis cubense (assembly GCF_023864345.2). NCBI lineage: Eukaryota > Metazoa > Arthropoda > Insecta > Orthoptera > Acrididae > Schistocerca > Schistocerca serialis. Next base: position 351,104,988 of record NC_064642.1, on the reverse strand, counting down.
TACTGCTGGTCTCATGTTTAAGAAATCCTCTACAGAATACCACTTCCACGCAGGTTCTCCAAAAATGGTTCAAATGGCTCTGAGCACTATGGGACTCAACTGCTATGGTCATAAGTCCCCTAGAACTTAGAACTACTTAAACCTAACTAACCTAAGGACATCACACACATCCATGCCCGAGGCAGGATTCGAACCTGCGACCGTAGCGGTCGTGCGGTTCCAGACTGTAGGGCCTTTAACCGCTCGGTCATTCCGGCCGGCGCAGGTTCTCCAAACGTTCACTTTGGATGCACTCAATTTGATGTCTTCCAGTAATGTTAAGAAAACCGATTGCAGGTAACACAAACCCATATCTGTAATGAAATAAAATTTTGCTATCTTATAGTAATATTCACGGTTTCTTCCAGTTTCCCACTAATAGGGAAAGAGACACGCGAAGTGTGAGATAGCACAACGGATATTCTCCCGGCGAAAACATTACCTTTCCATGTTGCATCAACGACGGGTTATCGAAAACGGAGACCAAGGTCTTACTGAAGCAGACTGTGGCAAGACATCATCCATGACCTTCTGTATAGGACCATGCATTCGCTTTAAATGATTTACATTAGTGCGTGGGATTTAGGTGGAGTGGGGTTCGGGCAGGGGATTGTGTAGACGTGGGCTTAACTTTAAGGGGGGTAGGACGTCAAACGGGCCGACTTGGAGCAGTAGAGGCACCACAGGACATTTTAATTTCCACTGTCTATACTTTTACAAGTAAATTCATAAAACATTGTCAGCATGACCAGGAAGGATTCAGGATTCACATTCGTAGCAGCGGAAGTTCAAAAACAAAACAAAATAATTTTTTTTACATGTGGAATTTCATCATTTTTTCACTTACTATTGGCTGCATTTTTTGCTATAGGTACACTTTTCTTCATAAGTAAGAGAGACAGTTCTATGAATTTTGCTGTGGTATATCGAGAGGTTGTAACAATGGAAAATTGTAATGCAGGAGGATCTGCAGCGAATTGACGCATGGTGCAGGGAATGGCAATTGAATCTCAATGTAGACAAGTGTAATGTGCTGCGAATACATAGAAAGATAGATCCCTTATCATTTAGCTACAAAATAGCAGGTCAGCAACTGGAAGCAGTTAATTCCATAAATTATCTGGGAATAGGCATTAGGAGTGATTTAAAATGGAATGATCATATAAAGTTGATCGTTGGTAAAGCAGATGCCAGACTGAGATTCATTGGAAGAATCCTAAGGAAATGCAATCCGAAAACAAAGGAAGTAGGTTACAGTACGCTTGTTCGCCCACTGCTTGAATACTGCTCAGCAGTGTGGGATCCGTACCAGATAGGGTTGATAGAAGATATAGAGAAGATCCAAAGGAGAGCAGCGCGCTTCGATACAGGATCATTTAGTAATAGCGAAAACGTTACTAAGATGGTAGATAAACTGCAGTGGAAGACTCTGCAGGAGAGACGCTCAGTAGCTCGGTACGGGTTTTTGTTGAAGTTTCGAGAACATACCTTCACCGAAGAGTCAAACAGTATATTGCTCCCTCCTACGTATATCTCGCGAAGAGACCATGAGGATAAAATCAGAGAGATTAGAGCCCACATAGAAGCATACCGACAATCCTTCTTTCCACGAACAATACGAGACTGGAATAGATGGGAGAACCGATAGAGGTACTCAAGGTACCCTCCGCCACACACCGTCAAGTGGCTTGCGAAGTATGGATGTAGATGTAGATGTACTTACAGGTGTCTGAAACTCTAGAATCTGTTTAATTTATGAAAAACTGAATGAGTTGTTACGTTTTAAACTTTATGTTTAGAAAAAAATCAAATTTTGTTGTTAATTATCTCAATTTTTACCGCAGTTTTTAATAGATTTGGAAAATTCTATAGTTTCATACACCTGTAAGTATGGTTTGTGTGCTGTGCAAAATTCATCAAAGAATCACTCTTACTTGTGAAGAATAATTTACCTATAGCAACAAATGCAGCCAACAGTAAGTGAAAAAATAATGAAATTTCATATCTAAAAAAAATTTATTTTGTTATGTTTTTGCACTTCCACTGCTATGAGTGTGAATCCCGAATCCTTCCTGGTCATGCTGACAAAGTTTTATGAACTTATTTGTAAAAGTATAGACAGTAGAAAATAAAATGTCCTGTGGTGCCTCTCCTGCTCCAAGTCGGCCCGTTTGACGTCCTACCCCCCTTAATAACAATTTATTTCAATTGGAGAATATCAATATGTAAGACATAAATCATTCTGGTAAAACAATTAATTCTTTGTAGCCAGAATAAACCTCAGCAGACCTCAAATAATAGCACCGCTGTCCGCTGCGTCCCCAGACACACCTTCGCTGTTCCCCGAGGCTTACTTCGAAGCAGGATTCATTATTAAACACAATCCTACCCAATACATGCGATTCCAGGTCGAAGACGTGTCTGGAAACGCCGCGGACAGCGGTGGGATATCAACCTGACTGCCACCCGCCATGCGGCCCGACAACCACGTATCATAGTCTGGGGTGCCATTCCTTTTCATAACAGGACCGCTTTAGTTGTCATCCGCGACACACTTGCAGCACATAGGTACGTTGGCGATATTCTACGCCTCGTTTCCTTACCCTTAATGGCAAGCGAGCCTGGGCTTAAATTTCAGCAAGTTAATGCCTACCTGCACACGGCGAAGTTTGTACCGCTTGTCTTCGTCCTTGCCAGTCCCTACTTAGGCAAGCAAGGTCACTGGATCTCTCTCCAATTGAGAACGTTTGGAGTACTATGGGCAAGGTCTTCCAACCAGCTCGGGATTTTGAAGATCAAACGCGCCAATTAGACGAAACTTGACACGTGGTCCCTCAGAAGAACCTCCAACAACTCTGTCAATTAATACCAAGTCGAATATCTGCTTGCATAAGGGCCACAGGTGACCAAATCGTTATTGATTTGCTCAATTTGTGAAGCTCTTTCACTTGAATAAATGATTAGTTTTTTCTGAAATTCTTATCATTTGTTTGTATGTACATCATATCTACCGATTTCTGTCCCATATGGATAATTTCTTCGTGGTGAGTCTTTTTTTTAGTGTATTATTTTAAACCGTTCTCACTGCCTTACTTCAATCCTTACTTATTTACAACATGTAACAGCCTTAATCGTAATAAACCACAGACCTGGTATAAAGGTAGTTTTTCTCTTCCTCTGCCACTCTTTCCGCTCTCTGTCTATACACACACACACACACACACACACACACACACACACACACACACACAATGTGACATAGTAGTAACATGCCATGTTGTTTATACACAAGTTTTGATCACTAATGGCAACATTGTAGTTACACTTAATCTTTCTGCCACCTTGACTACATACATATGTTGAAATTATCAACTCTATAAACTTCAATGAAAAGAATTTTTAAGCACTGGAGATATTTACCCTTGCATATCTATTCACCTACACGATTTGTGACCACTGGAGGTATTTACGTTTATATATCTATTTATCTACGCAACGAAAAATTTCGTTAAAAATTATTCCGAAATGGTGTTTGTACTTTTAAATAGCGTTTTTGCTTCTGTTATGTTTTTTGCACTTATTAGTTTCTAGACGCCATCTTTATTTCACTTGAGTTTACAAACCGTGATGCTATGTATATGAAAGAGAAACGAGCCTGTGACCATTGGAAGTATTTTATTTTACTAATTTTACTTTCACGTTTATATTTTCTTTCAATCTCGAGTCCAAAAGTTTCACAAAAATGTGAGCCTCGTTCTGAAATAGCATTTTGTTTTTGTCTGTAAGATAGTAGCACAGGTTATCTCAAAGTTGTAACACAACACATACGAGCCATACTAATCCACATAAAACCATATGGCGAAGCAGGTTTAACCCTTCGAAACGCGTTGTGGGGATAAATAAGCGATGACTGGTAACAGTAAGGATTTTATTTCATTCGATAACAAGTCCTCTTTCTGAAAGTAGGTGTTTCAGGAATCAAAAAAAATCGAAGTTATATACCTATATTACTGAATTTTGAAAATTATCACAAATTAAGATTGGAACATTCTGGAGCAGGAACTTTTTTAATATGAATAACTTTTTTAAATAGGAAGTCTTTGGGCAATGCGAGACATTTGTCGAGAAGTGAAAACTGTTTTTTTTTTAAATTAACTCTTTCAATTTAGAAACAAGCAGATATTTTCTGTATGAAAATTTCACCTCCACGTGGTTTTAATAGTTCCACACTTACGAATTTTCTTTTAAATTAATTTTTTCAATGTAAACTAACTGTACTGATATCATTAGAAATCAGTAAATGACGCCGTTAATAATAAAATTTAATGAATTCTTGCTTGAATGAGAATCTGAACACTTTACATACCTATGGATTGCTTAAAAAATTAATTATCTAAGGGTTACAATTGCATAAATGTAGCCATCCCATCTTGCTACGCCTCAAGTTGCTCGATTTTGATCAAACTTGCGATAAATCACTGTCGAAAACATCAGTCGCGCACTAATATGCCAGGCAAATGATTACTTCAGTGCGAATATTCTTGTTTCTTTTGTCTAGGCCCTCCTAGGTAGAATAGGAGATGGTTTCGGAATGTTCCCGACAATGGTTCGTTTATTTGCCTGTTTATGGGAAGTAATGGCCATCTTCCTAATCTTTGTCGAGTATGTGGCCTTGTATAAAGACGTTGATTTTGACGGTACATTAACCCTGACCACTCTCAGGCAGATGCGATGAGTTCACGAAATATGCTGTAGAAGGGATTAATCGAGGACACTTTAGTAGAAGTCAAGAACGGCAGTAAGATAGTCGTGTCTTGCCAGTTGTAAGCAATCCACCAAGGCAAGATGGATAGTGCGCTAAGCTGTTTTCCAGACAGGTCCTTTGCTTTGTCAGCGATGCAGAGGTTCACAATAAAAATCCAGAGGGTAAAAAATATGTTTAGTAACAGTAGTAATAGGATACGAAAGGTGACCCATAATTCTGTGTGATTTAACGCGTACTGCGAACAATCTAACAGAAACCGCCATTCCCCTGCGGGTAATAAAGGAAGCTGGCGGGTGACAAAGGACGATGGCGCTTCTTACTGGAGTCGTGAAGTTCCTTTGCACGTGACGCCTGCGTCTGTGGGTAGACAATCCGCTTAATCAGTAGTCCTCGTAACACCTTCGTGGTCTGACAGCGCCGTTCTGCAAATGTGTCGCTCAAGGCCGCACCTTCACTCGAAGAGAGGTTAGAGTTTAACATCCCGTTGACATCAAGGTCATGAAAGACAAGCACAGCTAGAGGAGACCGCTGGAGCGAATCAGTTGTAACCAAATCGAAAACGACCATCCCAAATGATTTAGGGAAACGAAGTGGAATGTACTTACTGACGGCTGGCTGAGAATTTTCAGGCTAATCATCTTCAGAACGATTCCGCAATCTTGTGTGTGGTAAATGAAGAAAGTGTGTAAATGCGTTACTGATTTCTTTACCCTAACAAATGTACTGCGATATCCTAAGCATTTCGTCATTCTTCTTCTCAAACGTATTGTCTTTATTTTTCCCGCTGCAGTGCCATTTCCTGTGGCGGCTGTATTGCTAAAACATCTTTGTAAGCAATCAATGGATAACATATTTCGCCTTTGTGTCAGTGGCAGTCCATTGTTTGCTTCCAATGCAGTTTATTGTCCTATCGACAGAGAGGCTGTTATAGACAATGTACCCATTAAGGTCTGCCTCATTCGGTTTCATCTCTATGACAGGAGACAAACATCGTACACTTTCCATTTCGGTGTGTGATGTTTCTTGTTATTCCGACTACAGGCTTATTGGGAAAGTTACTTAAATTCGGACTCAATCTACGGGCAGAGAACAGTGAAAATAGCGCACCCAGAGGGAATAAAGGCAGTAATACGAAACTTGGCAAATATATACAGTGAGATATGTAAGAGAGCCACGCCTGGTGCCAATACGCATGCACATAGACCCTACAGTGGCACTGCAATCGGGCAGGGGACACTTTTTCAGCGGTGCAAAGAGGACAAATCATACACGTGATGATCACATCCTGATTCGAGGAGGACGTTAGTAGGCGTGAAATGTTAAGTAGACGTATTAAACGACATTTCTCACAATTTAGACAGTTTCAGATGGGACTAATCATCTGCATGAAAACTGCAGGCTGGTCGACACCGATAGTGGTTCGCCAGGTCGATCGTTCGTAGTGTTCCATCAGGTGATATTGGGAGCAGTGGAAACAAAATGAAATGAGCGTAAGGCATCATTGGCCGGGAGACCCCTATTCGGGGAAGTTCGGTCGCCAAGTGCAAGTCTTATTTCATTCGACGCCACATTGGCCGATTTGTGCGCCGGTGATGAGGATGAAATGATGATGAGGACAACACACCAGCCAGTCCACGATCGGAGAGAATCTCCAACCCAGCCGGGAATCGAACCCGGGCCCGCTTTTATGGGAGGCATGCACGTTACCACCAAGCTAAGCAGGCGGACGGGAGCAATCGACACGAGGTGACACTCAAGTGCGCCGTAACGGCTCTGGAGCGACCAGGGAAGAGGTCTAGAGGCATCATGCGGCAAGCTACAGTGTACGGGATGCGAATTTGCAATCCAGGAGGCCTTATCGTGTACTATCGTTAACACTGAGACATCGACGACTCCATCTACTGTGGTGCCCAGCCTGAACGACGTGGACATCCCCAAATTGGCAAAACGTGGTGTTTAGTGGTAAATTCCGATTCGATTTGGGGACGCATGATAACCGCGGATGAGTGTGGAGGCGGCCTCGTGAACGTTGAGGTTCCACCCAAGCTGTAGCTCGCTACACCGCCGGCACAGCCGCCTTAATGGTCTGGGGTTCATAGCTTGTGGCACGTGAAGCTTAAATGGGACGGTAGATGACATTCTATTCTTCAACCCCCATTTGGGACCTTTCCTAAACGGGCTACCAGGGGCACTTTTCCAGCAAGGTAATGCTCGTCGGCATACAGCTCGAGTTACTCAAGACTTCTTACGTCATGTTCCCATTGTTCCATATCCGGCCTACTCTCCACACTTGTCAGCAATAGAGCATTTGCTGGACCATCTGAAAAGCCAGACGCTGCCGTGTCACTCCGCACATGATTTAGAGGTGGCTGTTCGGGATTTGTGGGCCACTCTGCCTCAGGACAACGTCAGTTTGATACCTGACCGTGTTACGGCACGAATTGCAGAAAAACGTGGTCCAGCGCGTCACTGATCTTGCACTGTATTTGTTCTCAATCCATCTGCTTATTTTTCTTCATTCTGAGATCTAGCGAATCTCTCATATGTATCGGAATGCCTAATAAATTTCATTTCTATCCGATATTGCCTCTTCGGTGCCCTATTTTGAATGTTCATAAACGATACTACACGCATTTTACAACCTCTTAAAAGGCAAAACATTTTTTTAAGCATTGCATACACTTGACGTATGATAGTAAGAGTATGAACTGCCTGTCTTTATGAACTGTGACCAGACTTTCTGTATTTTTGGATAACGCTCTTCTTTTTTCCACTACGAAAACACTGTACGCAAAACCTTCCGCATAACGAAAATGTTCATATATGTGTGAATTCCTAAGGGACCAGACTGCTGAGGTCATCGGTCCCTAGACTTACGCGCTACTTAAATGAACTTAAACTAACTAATGCTAACAGCAACACCCACACCCATGCCCGAGGGAGGACTCGAACCGCCGGCGGGAGAGGCCGCGCAATCCGTGACATGGCACCTCTAACCGCGCGGCCTCTCCGCGAGGCTCCGCATAACGCACAGAGCTGCAAAAGAATTCTTTTCATTTTGGTAGCGTTTCGTATTTAGCTGAAGTTCATATGATTTTGGAAGAAACAAAAACCCAAGTTCAGTTGGATAGGTTCAAATGGTTCAAATGGCTCTGAGCACTATGGGACTTAACATCTGTGGCCATCAGTCCCCTAGAACTTAGAACTACTTAAACCTAACTAACCTAAGGACATCACACACATCCATGCCCGAGGCAGGATTCGAACCTGCGACCGTAGCAGTTGCGCGGTTCCGGACTGAGCGCCTAGAGCCGCTAGACCACCGCGGCCGGCAGTTGGATAGGAAAAAATAAATTAGTCGTTTGTTAAAGTATCCCTTTCTGATTTTACGTGATGTAATTTACGAGACGAGTAAACAATTTAAACGGGAATAGCCGGATCGAAGTTCTTGCCAGTTTTTCACAAAGCCCGCGTCCAGTGGATTAGCCGTTACTTCACCTGAAGTGTCCCAAGATATGAAGTAAAAGACGAAACGGAGAAATTATCCCGTTTCCGCAGAATCAATAACAAACAGAAAATTAAACGTTGGTTATCATACTACACGGTAAGGTGATTTAATAGTAAAGAGAAAGATGCTATGAAAGTATCCGCTGTACCCCGCGCTGCAATTTAATACACACCGCAGAAGGTCCATAATAATGTCGAAACATTTAAGTATTTGCAATATTTATGGCCATGCGTGCGTACTTTAAGAGAAAAATTGCATCCCGTGTTCCCTCGCTGGAAGTATCTAATAAAATTTGCAAAGGAGTAATCGTGAATCTTATAAGTATGTCATTAACGACTCAATGGTAATTATCTTGCAGTTCGTGCAGGAACACGCCAGGAATTTCGCAGTCAAGTGCGTCACAATATCAGCTCTGGATCTAATTCGATGATATGAATTAATAGAGCTATTTTTACCTCATCGTCGATGGGAGAGGAGAATTTATGTGGCATTATATTCTGGTTACAAAACTACCAGCCGCAGCATGTCGCGTGTGAATAACATCAGACATGATGCCGCGCCGGTCGTTTGTGAAACTTTTGGCGAAACGTTTCCGTCTCTTTACTAGCTCGGCCACCGCAGGAACCGCAGCACCGCTTTGCGCCGATAAAACCACAGGTCTACTGTCAGGTATGATGCACGGATACCTCGAAATACGTGCGAATATGTTCAACAGTAACGCCATCCCTTTATTGCTGTATTTATGGAATGTGGTACCAGTTTTCGTGACCCTTTGAACGTCATCCATTGGAAAAAATAATCTGTGGCAAATATATTGCCCATATCGTTTAATCTGATCTTCTCATACAAACTTTAAATTCATTTACACTAAATGTATCTGATTTTTATTTTTCATATCGTGACATAATTTTCACGGTCGATTAGGGTGCATAATTGGATGGTCTATTACGATTTTCAGATAGCAACAGGCAGAAGATACATACAAATTTTCTTCTGTCAGTGCCGTTTTAACTCGACAGTCTCATACCATATCATCGTATCATTGTCTATCTTTGCTTCAGTTACATCTGTAACGTATAAGGAATTTGAAATGATGCGATCAAACATTGTTGTGTAGTTACTTGTGGCGATGCTGCAGGGCTGCCATATTGTATTAAGTGTATACTGTTTAAATCGATGTAAAATGTGTTTGTGCAGTGAAATACGTAGAAATCCGTGTCAGATTAAACATTGCAATAGTATGACATTACACCCTGCCCCCCTCCCCACTATTGCTCCAGTATATTTGGACATGTTTTTATGAAACAGACCTGAATATGGTCATTATAGATCGAAACCTGTAGCCTGATGACATAAAAATTTGTGAACATAGACGTGAACTAAAGGGAATTTATAAATAGTGAAGCTGTACTCATTCTGAAGTTTGGTCTAAACACCACATTACTTTTACTTACGGCACTTTTGGAGGTAGTATGGCCTTTCGTTCCTCCGACCGTCAAACTGACTTATCCAGACAATCATAATGGGAGCTACAATTCAATCTTGTGTCGGAACCCTGGTGCGTCTCGGTATCGTTCACATATGTAAATCGCTGTCGGTGGTGAAAGAAGTGATAGCTCACAAATAAGAACTACTGTTGGCTAGGATCAACTATAGACCTTTAGATTTAGTCTGACACTTACCACTGAGCTAACGAACCACTGAAAGAAGATGGAACTACAACGCTACAGTACTGCAACTGTTCACACTTCTTGACTATTAAAAGCTTCAGAGTAATATTACAAACCTACTACCTAGTAACTAAACGTACAATTAACAAATATCAGTAAATAGTGATGAAAAATTTCTTGTTTCAGTGCAGTAAGGTTAAATAATTCGCTAGCACTAGTGGGAATTATTAAATTACCTAGAGCTATTGTTTCGCGATTGTAATTAACACCCATCTAGCCGACGTTCCACAATGCTAAAAGGAAAAAGCGTTGGAGTTGTATTTGGGATAAATATGTTCATACTCCTCTCCAGATGCCTCTGTTTATGTTATGTAAATCAGCTCTTCTCCAGCTAAACTAGTGTCCAGTGTTTAGTGACCTCGATGTCAGAATCAATACAAAAGCCAAGGTTTAATCTTTCAGCCGTTCTTCCATCCCCTCAACTGTTGCAACTTCACTAAATGTCCTGTGACTGCCCGAGCACAATACATCTGTTACTTCCCACAACGTGTAACACTTATAATGGCCTCACTTTAACACGCGAGTTATGCTATTTGCCACATACACATACACTGATCAGTCAGAACATTATCACCACCGAGCTACTATCGTCATAAACCGGTCAAGGGGATAAGAGAATCAGCCAGCGAGGAATGACTGCTAGTCAGATACACGCACTGTGCGTGTAGTATCAGTGAGCGCGCTGTCCGTGTGTAGTAGGAGCGCGATCTATCTGAGTTTGACCGAGGGCGGATTGTGATGGCCGGGAGGCTCGGTGAGAGCATTTCAGAAACTGCACTACTTGTGTATTCTAGGAGTACTGTGGTGAGTGTCTTCAACAAGTGGTGAAACGAAGGTGAAACCGCGTCTAGACGTTGTGGGGTTGGGCGGCCAGACGCGCGGGATTAGCCGAGCGGTTTGGGGCGCTGCAGTCATGCATGGACTGTGTGGCTAGTTCAGGCGGAGGTTCGAGTCCTCCTTCGGGCATGGGTGTGTGTGTTTGTCCTTAGGATAATTTAGGTTAAGTAGTGTGTAAGCTTAGGGACTGATGACAGCAGTTAAGTCCCTCTGGGAAAGACTGCACTCACAAATAATACATGTATTAAATCGACAGCGAATTATGTCAGGAGAAGTTGTAATGCCATCTGCTTTTTGTTCCAAATAGCAGAAGTTGCGCTGGCAGTTTGCTTATAAAACTGGTTTAGATTTGGAACAACTGAATGAAGAAATTTATTAACCCATACAGTTGTCGTATTAATTCTTACAAATGGAAAAATAAAATCGGGTAAAATATCGATTCATTTTCTAAGAATCTCTGTAAAGTGTGCCTCCATATATAAGTCGCCATACCAAGACGCGACTATCGTTCGTGAGTAGTAAGTCAGAATTTTTTCCCGCCTATTGACACTTTTGCGGAAGATAGATGCGGAAAGCAGCGCTGTTTTCTGAGATTCCGCCAATAGAGAAGAAACACAGGGGCGCGTTCCGGCACTGGTCGGCAGCGGCGAGCACATGCTTGGCTGACACACGGCAGCGGTGACAAATACAGTCGTAACGGGGCCCTAAATCAAACGGAAAGCGGCGCTCTCGCTCTCTCTCTGTAGCACCTCCCGCCTCTCCGCCGTGAATCTTTCGCAGCGAGCGGAGCCGTTAAAGAAAGTTCCGCACTTGGACTTTCTTACAGCTCCCAAGTTTTGTTCTCCGCCAGAAAGGGTCGCACAGGGCCTCCGCGTTTCCCTGGATATACTAGGACCCGCACTCTGTCAAACTGTGGCCTGCATTTGTTCCTAAGTCCTGCTCCGTGAGCTTATGCTGGTGACTTACAGCTCACGGGCCAAACCTATTCAGACATACGAAATTCTGTACAAACAGCTAGTTTCTGACAGGAATATAGTTATGGTTAGGCACTACCATGACAAGTGAACGCTTTATTCCGTAATTTTTTCATAGTATCCTGAGAAAGTGACATGCTCTGATATTATCTTATGGTACCTCTAGCAGAAACCTTGTGTTCATTTTTCACATCAACTTCAGAGCGAGTAACGACGTTATACAGTAAACAGAAGTCTATTTTCATAACAAAATTATTACCTTGAACAAAATATCTAGTAAAAGCTCCCGTTTATACAAAGGGGTCCAAGAGAATGTGTCCATTGTTTAAAAGTCCATAACTTGCAAACTAATTGACGGAGTTGTCTCATTTTTGGTGAAAGTGTAGCTTAAAGTCCAACTTAAAGATATCACAGTAGGTGTTCGAAATGGTCACCATTAACATCCACACACAAACGATGCCGCCGAAATGCAGCACGAACTACCGACTGCAACGTGTTCAGTTGGATATTTGCACATCAATGTACAATGGATTCTCGAAGTTCATCCAATGTGCGTGGCTTTTATCGATAACCGACGTCCTTTAGTGTTCCCCACAGGTAAAACTCCAGAGGAGTTAGGTGTGAGGAACGTGGTGGATACTCCACAGCACCTCTACGGCCTATCCATCTTCCTGGTAGATTTTCGTCGAGCTACGCCCTAACACGATTTTGGTAGTGGGCTGGGGCACCATCTTGTTGAAAGTAAACTCTTCCGTCTCCATACAAGTCTCGGATGGCAGGTAAAATGGATGTATGAATCTTCTGAAAGTACACCTCACCGGTAACTGTGCCGTCAAAGAAGAATGGCCCAATCAAGCCCCGATTAAGACAACCCACACCACACATTTATTCCTGGCAACTTCACGGCTTTATCTACATGGACTTTCGGATTTTCGGCGGCCCAGTAGTAGCAGTTGTGGCGATTTACTGTACCATTGAGTTTGAACTGTGCCTCATCAGATCACAGTATCATCTCTGCAAATTCTTCATCGTTGCACACCATGTTAGTAAACCACTGGCAGTACTCCATTCTACGATCTGGGTCGTCCTCGTTCATTGCGTGAAAGAACCGTGGGATGTAGCACTTCCGCTTTGCTGTCTTCGAAATTCGCCGAACACTTGAGCGATTTGCTCCAGTTTCAGGGGCACACTGTCTCACAGACTTCTGTGGTGAGCGAGTGAATTGTTGTAACACACGACGGGAGTTAGCTGGACTTGTTACTGTTACAGGTCGTCCAGATCGTTGTTTGTGTACATCTTTAACACAGTCTTCAGCTTCAAATTTGTCTCGAATGCGACGAATCGTTAAACGTTGGTGGCTCTGTTTGATACTCATTTCGCCATTGCCGTTGAACCTCATTAATGTTTTCGTGCTTGAAATACCACTTCAAAACTGACTTCCTTTCATCGAATGTAAGCCTTGCGCCAGCCATGTTTACTCGAGTAACTAGGTGCAACTAAGAACAAAACACTACCTGTCTGGCGACTGTCATCTGACAAAACAAACAACGCAGTACAACGCTTGTGTGGTGATTGCCAGAACTACAGACTATTACACTACCAAAGATGAGACAACTCCGTCAATTAGTTTGCCAGTTATGGACTTTTAAACAGTGGATACATTTTTTTGGAACCCTCTCCATGTCCACTTCCGCTATAGCAACTGGTTGAATTTTGAATTCTTCAACCAAGGGCTATTCAGAAAGTAAAGTCCACAGCGAAAATAACAAAGGTTTTATTCGCAACAGTTTGCTACATCTTCCAGCGACTTATCTACACAATCGTCGCTCCGACTTAGACATCTGTCGTAGCGTTGTACCAACTTCACAATACCATCGTCATAGAAGGTAACCGCCTGTGCCTTCCGCCAATTCTCTACACTGATCAACAGCTCATTGTCTGTGCCAAAAGGTTGTCTTCGTAGCTACCGGTTCACGAGAGCAGAGATGAACCTCAGGGGGAGCCAATTATGGGCTGTAACGTGGGTGACCAAACACTTCCCATCGAAAACGCTGCAGGAGCAACTTCATTGCCCCTGCAGAGTGCGGGCAAGAATATGTCTAATATCAGTCCAAGGAAAAAAGTGAGGAATTCCCTTAGCTTCTCAAAAATCTTGATCATTTTATTTCTGAAAATGAAATTGACTTCTTCTTATTGATTAAATGTCACTGACTTCCACATTCTATTGTGACTGCCATCTCCTTTTCGCATTTGTTTTTGTTTAGTTCTGAATGAATGCAACACCATCTTGTAAAAAATTTCTTATAGCTGTATTTGTTCATGCTAGACACTTGTTATTTTGTCCATAAACGACGGAATTCTTATCCATTATAACCGTCTTTTTTTCTCTGTGATAGTTACGGTATTGCGATCTTCATCAGATGGTACCTCGATCACAACGAACAAAAACTACATTTAGTGATGTACCAGTGCAACTGATAATATTTTTTCTCCAGTAGTAAACGCATACAAAGGCCTGTAACTGAAAAATCGGTTTTATCCATTTAGTGACACTTATTTTATTCTGCGACTGTACACCTAGGAAACCTGTGCTCTCAATAACTGAAGCATTTATACATCACTCATAGTAAATAATGCGTGTAAAATGGTATACTCTTTGTTCTGACAAGCTTCTAGCGTCTTCTATTTCACACGCATTTAACAGCAAATTGCCCAATACCATACTATGCTATTTCTCGTCGATCTTGAAAGGAGCCTATCTTCCCTTCATTCATCATTGCTTACTTTCCTCCATCATCCATGAATTTGGCTAGCTAAATTTCTTCCTCTCCAAGCTTGCAACAACTGAATCATTGGCAAACTAAGTTCTTTGATGAAAGAGCGTATCGCTGTTATAAAGCGATCTTCTACTTTGCTTCCGTCGTAAGCAGTAAGAGGACTCCGTGGTATGCAATCTTTCCGCAGTTTGGTGGGGTCCGCACCGCTTAGTGGTTGGAACCACAGAGCTCCGGCATCTTTCACACTGAACCAATTTCCCATCAGTGGCATCATATTCGAGCTTTTATTCAGTCATGTTTTCTAAAAGTTGTTAAATGAAGCAACTGGGAATTACCTGTATCTTAACTAGGGAAATAACAGGACCACATAGCGTACAGAGGCTTCTCACACGCTTAATATTTATTGCGCAGTAATATTGTACCAGTATATTGCTCTAAGTGCGAGGCTGAGAACAATAGAACATTGCTGGAGAAATTCAACGATAAAATTAGAATATTTAAATTGATTATGAAACATTGTAGATCGCAAGCCACGTTTATGAAAAGGTGACCGGTTTCGATCTTCACGTGATCATGTTCAGACCTTAAAAATCATATTGATGGACAGTGGCTATACACGAAGCAGGAACCGCTAATCGGCGATAGTCAACAACTGACAATCGCCATCCAGCGGTTCCTGTTCCGTGTACAGCCATTGTTCATCAGAATGGTTTGATCATGTGATTATCGAAACCGTTCACCTTGTAGTAAACGTGGCTTGTTATCTATACTGTTTTATAATCAATTTTAAACCAAAACGATACGTTTATGTCCGGGACGTATTAGTTACAGCTGTGCCTTCGCAGCTGATTTAAATGTCAGTACTGTGACAACAACTGCAAGGAAAGAAACATGTGTGCCCACAGCTGGCCTGATCTTATTTGCCAATTTTGAAAACTGCTACAAGTAAAATAAACAACACGCAGAAATGTCAGTATGCTCAGCTGTTGTGCACTCAAGCTCCAGAACGCTCACTGGTGTGTCATTTGCTTTCCTCGGTTCTTTGTGGAAATTCGTTCGGAGAGAATAGAAATTTGGCAGGAACTGCAGTTTATTGCGCAATATTAACATTACCCGGTACGATAGTTCGCTCAATATACTGAACTCTGCTCAGAATCACGCTTACAAAGGAATATGTAAAAGGTAAAGACAAAGTTTTGTGTTCTGTTCCAATCGGACCGGTCGGCCGTTGTGGCCGAGCGGTTCCAGGCGCTACAGTCTAGAAGCGCGCGACCGCTACGGTCGCAGGTTCGAATCCCGCCTCGGGCATGGATGTGTGTGATGTCATTAGGTTAGTAAGGTTTAAGTTCCAGGGGACTGATGACCTTCGATGTTAAGTCCCATAGTGCTCAGAGCCATTTGAACCATTTTTTTTAACCCAATCGAACCCGACCGACAGCCGTGTCATTCTCTGCCTATGGTGTCACTCTATGTGGTATTGTGGAGTATATGGTCTGCACGCCACTCTCCCGTCAAAATCTCCTTTCCCTCCGCCCCCCCTCCCTAATAGTCCTCTCGTTCGCTCACCTTTAGCTACCTGGCTTCTGTGCCTTTCATATTGTTTGGTAGAACATAATAGTTCACCTCGGAAATGGAAGAAATTAACTAACATAAATATCTCAATTTTTCTACTTAATTGTGAATTAAATAATAGTAAGGAACCATTTCGTGGAACTGAAAAAGAAAAGTGATAATTCTGTAAGGTCCCTTTTAATTGTATATTCTTCCATCCTTAAAATGTAAAGTAGTTCTTCCTTCTCCGAAATTCTTCATGTCTTTCTACCTTCCAAAAATGAAATGTACTTTCCTTCATAAATGCAAAGCAACATGATATTTTTCCTAATTCCAGTAGCTTGTCATCTATAGAAGCTGAGTTTCTGCTTTGTCTGTCAGGAAAATCAGAGAAATAAATCAAGTAAATTTATTCTCCTTCGCTGTAGCACATTTTCTTTGGACTACCTGCAGCCAACATCGGTATCGTAAGGTGCGTTTAAAATATAAGCAAAATAATGAATAAAAATATTAACCCTAAATACAAAGTAAAAGGAAAGTATTCAGGAATCTATGCACTGGTTTTACTGCCTTAGATGGAGGGATACCATGCCTTTGCGCAGCTAACAAAATTATTTTTATGATATTTGTTATGCAGTTGATGGTCTAATATTTTCAGGTTGAACTTCAACTCCGTGAACCCCGTATTTCTGACGTTATCACGGGGTGTACGAATTGTCCCGATAGCCAGATTACCATTTTCGTCTTTTTTTCTTTCTTTTTTTGTGGTTGGGGGGGGGGGGGGGGGAGGCGGGGGGGAGGATCGCTTTTGGTCTGCTATCACCATTTTTATCTTGAGGTATTGCAGTGCCGTCTGCAGTAGTGATGCCAGTTTTTGTTAAATCCGTTACCAGATTTCACGTGCGTGGTTACAAGTAAACCGGTGTATAAGCGTATTCTCTTTATTAAAACTGTCACAATTAGCTGAAGTTGCAAGATGGATAGAGCACAACTTTGTGCGTATTGGAATCGTTTCATTGACAACTTTGTACCATTCTGTTTTGACATTTGACGTAAGCGCTCTGTTGTGAATGTTCTTCCACACCCTAGGCCAACGGACGTACGGGTGCTTAGTGTGCATTCTGTCAGGAAATGAACAACTTTTAATATGAAACTTCCTGGCAGATTAAAACTGTGTGCCCGACCGAGACTCGAACTCGGGACCTTTGCCTTTCGCGGGCAAGTGCTCTACCATCTGACCTACCGAAGCACGACTCACGCCCGGTACTGACAGCTTTACTTCTGCCAGTATCTCGTCTCCTACCTTCCAAACTTTACAGAAGCTCTCCTGCGAACCTTGCAGAACTAGCACTCCTGAAAGAAAGGATATAGCGGAAACATGGCATAGCTGATATGAAACTTCCTGGCAGTTCGAGTCTCGGTCGGGCACACAGTTTTAATCTGCCAGGAAGTTTCATATCAGCGCACACTCTGCTGCAGGGTGAAAATCTCATTCTGGAAACATCCCCCAGGCTGTGGCTATGCCATGTCTCCGCTACATCCTTTCTTTCAGGAGTGCTAGTTCTGCAAGGTTCGCAGGAGAGCTTCTGTAAAGTTTGGAAGGTAGGAGACGAGGTATTGGCAGAAGTAAAGCTGTCAGTACCGGGCATGAGTCGTGCTTCGGTAGCTCAGATGGTAGAGCACTTGCCCGAGAAAGGCAAAGGTCCCGAGTTCGAGTCTCGGTCGGGCACACAGTTTTAATTTGCCAGGAAGTTTCATATCAGCGCACACCCCGTTGCAGAGTGAAAATCTCACTCTGGGAACTTTTAATATAGTCGTTACAAGTGTAATATCAATTAAATGAAACAACAAGTTTACTGTTACCAGTCACTATTCATCTCAGCGACGTATTTCAAAGGTTTAAATCCCCATCATCAGGTGGATTTACATTTGTTGGTATGACATGTGTGTGTGTGTGTGCGTGTGTGTGTTGTATTACGATTTTCTTTTTTGGAGGAACTTATGGCGCACACACGCACACCTTATTATTTACCATTAATATTTAGTTATGTTGCCATGACATTCCCCAAATGTACAAGGGATTGACCTCATTTACAAATATAGCATCACACCAGCAGCTTGTAACTTCTGTCAGCTGTAAACTATATGTACATCAACTGATGGCACGAATTGTACATCCATCTGCATATTTTAAAGCATTAACCAACGTATTACCCCAACCTTTAGGCAGTTATTACATGTAACAGGTATAATCTTAAGAACCCCCCGCTTTGGAAAGTTTGCGCTCATCCAATCACTCCTTCCATCCTCTCTCTTCCTCTCACTTTCTCTTTCTCTTCCTCTCCCTCAGCCTCCAGCCTTTCATTCATATCCGTGAATTCCAACCAAACTTGTTATTTATGTATGATTTTACCATTGAAGCCAACATAATTATTGTAATTAAAGTCTGCAACATGTCACCTGAGTATATAAACGAATATGAAGTTTAAGCTATATTAACTTGACAAAATCGGATTTTATATACCACCTGAAATATTTATTCCAATGCATGTATTCAACACCTCAAGACAAAGGTCACCAAAATCCTTTAAAACTTATTCAGTAATAATGTTACGATATAGGCCTTTATTCTTTCTACTTTGTGATAATGTTTGTCTTCTGCTATATGATCCTTGCACCTAATCGTTTCCAGACGCCGTATTTGTTTACAAAATATGACAGTATACATGTGATGTGTTATGACAGTGAAAGGAACCTGTGACCAATAGAGGTACTCTATTTTACTTATTTTATTTTTACCATTAGATATACGTTTAGGTTTTTGTTAAAAGACGTCCAAAAACATGTTCTCAAATAGTGTTTTGATCCTCCACCAGACAGTGCCATAAATTCCTCCAAAAATCGTAGCACAACACACACACACGTCATACTAACAAATGTAAAACCACCTAATGATGGAGGTTTAAGGGGGGGTAGGACGTCAAGCGGGCCGACTTGGAGCGGAGAGGCATCACAGGACATTTTAATTTCCACTGTCTATACTTTTTCAAATAAATTCATAAAACTTCGTCAGCATGACCAGGAAAGATTCAAGCATCACACCATAGCAGTGGGAGTTCAAAAACACAACAAAATACATTTTTTTAATGTGAAACTTCATCCATTTTTACTTACTGTTGGCTGTATTTGTTGCTAGAGGTACACTTTTCTTCATAAGTAAGAGAGATTCTTCGATGAATTTTGCGCAGCATACAAACCATACTTACAGGTGTATGAAACACTAGAATTTATTTACTTTATGAAAAAATGAATGAGCTGTTACATTTTAAACTT
This sequence comes from Schistocerca serialis cubense, assembly GCF_023864345.2. Lineage (NCBI taxonomy): Eukaryota > Metazoa > Arthropoda > Insecta > Orthoptera > Acrididae > Schistocerca > Schistocerca serialis. Next base: position 351,085,474 of record NC_064642.1, on the reverse strand, counting down.
CATGTTAAAAAAACTCAAATTTTATAGTCAATTATCTCAATTTTTACCATAGTTTTTTTATAGATTTGAAAAATTCTAGAGTTTTGTATTAAGGAGTTTCTGTTTAGTAAGCAGTGCAAAATTCATCGAAGAATCTCTCTTACTTGCGAAGAAAAGTGTACGTACAGCAACAAATGCAGCAAACAGTAAGTGAAAAAAATGATGAAATTTCACATGTAAAAAAAATTTATGTTGTTATGTTTTTGAACTTCCACTGCTATGAGTGTGAGTTCTCAGTCCTTTCTGGTCATGCTGACAAAGGCTTATGAATTTATTTGTAAAAGTACAGACAGTGGAAATTAAAATGTCCTGTGGTGCCTCTTCTGTTCCAAGTCAGCCCGTTTGACGTCCTACCCCCCTTTAAACCTTTGAAACGCGTCGTGGGGATAAATAAACAGTGTCTGGTAACAGTAAACGTGTCTCATTTGATGTCAGTAACAGTCACGGCAAAGTCTAACCTAAAATGTTCACGTACAACTGTAGTATGTGAAGAGCTGAAAATTGGCTAAGGGATGGATGTTAACGTTTAAAACCACCAGAAAGCTCTGCTCCCAGTGGTAGTGAAAGGGTTAAGTTTCGCGGTATACCTGTTTAAGACACCCGCCGCTGAATTGGTGGAGAGTGCACTGAAAGCTCGGGCTCCCTGTGTGTCGGCCGTCCCGGCGGCTCCGGTGTAGGAAGGGTGGCGGCCACGGCAGGCGCAGAGCGGAGCAGAGGATGGCTGGCGGCAGGCAGCGGCAGCCGCCGATCGATGTTGCCGCGGAGACGGCCGCCCGGAAACACAGCGCGGCGCCGCGCGCGGCCCAGGTGGGCGGCGGGCCACGCCGAGGGCCGAGCTGCACCAGGCGGACGCTCGCTATCTCGGCCCCGGTGGGAGACACAACCAATTACGTGCCAGCTCTCGCACAGACGGCCGCTGGCCAGCAGTACCCTGCATAGTGAGCGCCGCAGGTACGCAAGTCGCCGTAGATTTTGGCAAGGTGCGTTCCGTAACTATCGCCTCGTAGGCAGCTTGCTAGAATGTGGCGAACGATGATCGCGATCGAAAGAGCCTGAGATTTGCCGAGAGGTCATATTTACAAGACTTTTTTTAAATTCTTTGTGTACCAATAAGGAATGCATTACATATTATTTAGCAACCTTTCACTCCTTTTTGGGAAAAACAAATTGTCAAAAAGTCAAATCTATTAAAGTTCTCCGGATTATTGAGCCGTAGTTCTATCTGTTGGATAACGCAGTATTTCGTCACCGTCTTCCTAGGACAGGAGGATGCAGGGGGGGGGGGGGGGGCGTGATGGCAGCTTCCACGTAATGAGGACGAAACGCTCGATTATCCAACAGATCGCAGAAGACCACGATTAATAGCCCGGGGAATCACTCAGGTTACCCAGATTTTTCAGTATCTCTTCTTTAAATCACTCTGTTTTTTCCTACTTTCTCCTTTCCAGGTGTGCATTCGTCTTTCCATTCTATGCTACAACAAGTAGAGTGGGCTGTTTAAGATCCAGCCCACAATGGCGTCGCGGCTACATAGCCAGATGATGGTGGGGTTAAGAGAGTCCCAATTTGAGCTAAAACTGATGTGTTACCAGTTACAGCACTTGCCTTATAATCAAGGGATATCTCTCTGAAAGTCTTGGTCGAAAACAGATATTGCAGTGATTTTAAATTATATCTAGAACAATATTCGCTACTATCCCACTCAGAAATTTAAATGTTAGGTATGTGTACGTATGTATATAGGTGTGTTGTGTTTCAGAGAGAGAGAGAGAGAGAGAGAGAGAGAGAGAGAGAGAGAGTGTGTGTGACTGAGTGAGTGTATGTGCATCAGTGTCAGTCCATCATGAATGTTGTCAGGTAGGATTTGTAGAGCTTAGTTTCCAGAACAGATGTTAGAAACTGTAGATGCCTTCCCCTTTTTAAAGGGATATAACATATTATAAAAAATAATAGGATATTGCCTCTTGGAGAAATGAAAGGCTCGCATATGAGAGAGACTTTCGCGAAAAAGAATTAACCATTTTTCTATCATTCCGATGTATGTGTCCCACAGTAAGTTACCAGAGAACCAGTGGAATTTGCTGTATATTATTGCAACGTATCAATGTTCCACTGGTAAAAGGAAGCCTGCTGCCTGTTTGCAGAATTCTTATATTTCCATGTTGCACCTGCAAGTTGCGCTGTCTTCAAGTTTCATTGTTAACATTCTGCTCCGTATTATCGGATCGAAAGAGTTCGCGCCTGCAGATAGGCAACCAAATTAACACGTTTGAAAAGTGGGCCGCTGTTGTGCCTTTCGTGTCAATGAACTGCTCCTATATATTGAGGTTTCCCTCGTCACGAACGGTGCCTGAGCACCTGTATTGTGAGTTACAAACTTGGACAGACGCTATGCACGCTGACGTGTGTCTGTTTTCTGTATATCTTGTAGTCGCCCCGGAGGTACTTACGAATAACTCTTCCCTGTGTTAGGAACACTGAGGACCTTTTTTTGGTATAGTTAGTTCTGACTATGAGATTAATTAGAGTCTTTCACTCTTGAAAAAAATTGATAGTGAAAGAGTTTAATAGCAATCCCACATTCTTCGAGTACCAAATATTCCTTCGCCAATTGAAAATAAAAATTGTAAATTGCCAGAAAAGCTAGTCACCTCACTAAACTGTTTCCTACGTCTACATCTGTCCCATCATGTGTGACATTGATAGGACATTGTTAAAGTCAATATTTGATGTAAGCGAGGGAAAGCTTTTTCCAAAGTCTTGGTACGGAAAAATGGGACGCTGATTTCGGCCGTTAGGCTGAAGAATATCAGGTGTTTAGACAGCCTAGCGCCAAGGGTAGAGCACACAGAACGCGTCCGCTTTACTCTGCACTATGTGGCCGTTTCTTGTCAACTGAGGGACGGTGCTTCTCCTTGGCTTGTGCAAGATAACGCCGAGGAGAGGGAAGGTGGGGGGGGGGGGGGGCGGTGGTATGATGGTGGTGGTTACTTTAGATCACCCTCTCGAACTGGTAGCCAGAGCTGTATGGTGATAGAGTCGTTCAATGGACTAATTTGAACAGTGAAACTCTATTGCCGCCAGTATTTCGTTGTCGCAAAAGCAGTTGCTCATGATGTCTTGCTCGCTTCCGCAGGAAGTCGGTACAGAGCCGCAGCAATACGGAAACATCTTTTCTACATGAGATGGCCCAGCCTCGCCTTTCGTGATATCTGTCCATGCTGCATACTCGATCCTATCTATTCTTGTTCGACACTATCTTTATTACTCTTTTGGGTGACAGCCATTGAAAATCAATGTCTTCTTTCTGCGTTTGTGTGTGAGTGCGTGTGCGTGCGCGAGCGTGTGTGTGTGTGTGTGTGTGTGTGTGTGTGTGTGTGTGTGTGTGTGAACGTGCTTACGTGTGTGTGGGGACGGGAGGGGGGGCGCTCTATGGAACGAGGTCGATACTATACCCCTTTTACGTCACTGTCAACGGTAATGCCGTTGTCATCTAAACCGCAGGACTCAACCCTTTACAACAATAACGTAAAGAAGTCTAGTCTTCTTGTGCAAGTGAAGACATAAATTGTAGTCGCGTGAGATTAATTTTACCAACATAGCAACACCTCCTGAAAGCCTACTTCTCGCCTAACTTCCTACCGTCCACCCCCTTCTCGTCCGCGTTAACACGGCTTCTCAGAAAGTTTGTGGCGTGTTGCAAAAGCCGTCAGGCGTCGACGTCACACTACAACACACCGCCGTCGGGGTGGTTGCCTGCTCAGCGCCTGCGACTACACGACGTTCTGCTCCGCCATTTGCAGTGTGACCTCCAGAGGGCTTCCGCGTGCACCGCACCAAAGCGCAGAGGGAGTGTAAATCAGCAAGAGAGGTCGCTCCTGCCACGACCCCTTGCTGCATCCTTCAATGTCACTTGCAGCCAATCAGAAGGAAACGCATCTCCGCCCTGCTGGTATCTAGAACCGCGCCCCGCACGCCTCTCTCGCCGCCAAGAGACCTTGGCAACATGCTCGCGGGCCTGTTGGTATTAAGTCAGGCTCATTTGGCAAGACTATAGAAACTGTGAGCTTCTACTGATCGTAGTTTGTGTGTTAGTCTGTTCCACTGTTCTCCGCCCAAGAAGAGTGAAGACTTAAACATTTAGTAGTCAAACTAGTAGAGAGCGAACTCTGACTATAGAATCTTTCATTATGTTATTTCCTAAATCACGACTTGTATTCCAAGTACTTCCGTTTAGGTGTGAACGTATTTTCCTGTTAGGTTGTGACGGTCCGTTTAGGTGTGAACGTATTTTCCTGTTAGGTTGTGACGGTCTACGAAGATCATTTGTGTTGAACTCATTGTGTTCTTAAATATAGAGGATGAACTACATGCTCGTGTGTTTCTTGTGGAAGTGTTCAAAGTCCAGGATACTTCAATTTGTGCCTGTAAAAAGTCGCATTTCAGCTGCTTGAACTTTACTTCTGTTTTTAGGCATTTCGCTTCCACAGAAGGCCCCATGGTAATGCCAAGGTTCTCTAAAGCTACATTTGTGTGTCCTCCTTGGCTATATTTTTCAGTGTTTTCCTAATTGCTTCGCACACTGTGTCCTACGTCAGAGGACAGGGAGAACTCCTGCAGGCGCAGTGAAGCCAATTTCCCTGGGGAAGTCAACCCCGAAAACAAATCCTGTTGGCTCACAGGCAGCCAAACGACTCCTCTCCACCTTCCCCGCATCTCCTCCCCTATCCCCCTGTGCGCCGCTCCAACAGCTACTGGGCTTACCGGGCGCAGCGCCCGTAACGACGTTACCAGAACTTATAAGCTCCTAAAGAGGGAACAATAGTATAAAGATCTTTAATTCTACAAAATACAAAACTCAAACTGGAGACTTCTTAAATATCCAAACAGCGATTCAATAAAGTCAAATTAGCACGTCATCGTCACAGAAAACGAGATAGCTCACCAGTTGCCACTGAAAAGCAATCTCTACATCTGCATATTTATTCTGTAAGTCACGGTACAGTGCATGGTGGAAGGTACTTCGAATCAGTATATTGATTTCTCTGACCTGTTTCACTTGCGGATTGAACGAGACAGAAATGACTGTCTGTGCCCACGTTACGTAGCTTTACATGTCTTATTATCAGGGAAGATTTCAAAATAACCAAACAGAACAAGAAATGTGAGGAACGACGAGCTTGAAGTCGGTAATCCAAGTACCCCAGTCACTCTACTTTATATGGAAAGGGAGAGCCAAGATGGTGCGTAGGGAGAATGGCTGTTGGTAAACCTCTGTAATACTTCTGTAATTTTCTCGTCGTGGTCGTTTCACGAGAAGCAATTTCCTCTGTATTAGACGACTCTTTTTAGGAACGCATTGTCCAGGAATTTCTACAGTTAACTATACATCATGCACAACTCCTCTCCTGTTGCGTCTGCCAGTTAAATTTTTTCATTATGTCTGTGACTCTTTCGCACTAAACGCACTGGACGATCCCGCAACGAAATGTGTCGTTCTTCGTTCCATCTCCGCTATGTCTTTCAACCTGATGACGGTGCCACAATGATGATCTACCAGAATCGATCAAACAAGTGTTTTGTATGCCATTTCTTCCGTAAATGCACTGAATTTCCTTAAGGTTCTTCGAATGAGACTCATCCTGATATCTAATTTTCCTACTTTTAGTTTTATATCATCACTGTAACGTAGATCGCTGGAGGCAGGTAATTGTAGAAATGATCAGTAGTTATTGTTTCCAGTGATTTAATACGCAGTACATTATATTACTTTACAGTCAGGATCAACTACAAGTCCGCTACAGTTTTTGGTGTTGCTGCCTTTCTTTAACAAGAGCGTATATTCTAACATGTTTGGGTTCATGTTGGAGCAGACCTATTAATGTAAGGGTATTATAAAAAAAGAAGAAATTCCAGAAAGCTAAGAAATAAAAGAGATGAGATCTGAATAAACTGAAGGAACCAGAATTTGTTCAGAGTTTCAAAGAGAGCATTAGCCAACTTCGGACTGAAACAGGTGAAATCAGTATAACAGAAGCCGCACTGTTAGCTTTGAAAGGTGTAATAGGGCGGGCAGCAGAGTATTACACAAATAAAAAGACAAAGTCTTGTAGAAATCCCTGATTACTCAGGAGACACTTGCTTTAACTTTCGAAAACAGAGAATATACACACATCAAAAATAGTTTTACATCACCTCGGTTCCGAGAGTTCCGCAACCTGTACAGAAAATTGGAATGGAGATTTACCCTAGGCATGTGCGATAGGGTTCATGTCTGGAGAACATGCTGATGTCGTTATCCTGAAGGAAGTCATTCACAAGATGTGCACGATGGGGGCGCGAATTGTCATCCATGAAGACGTATGCCTCGCAAATATGCTGCCGATATGGTTGCACTATCTGTCGGAGGATGGCATACACGTATCGTACAGCCGTTACGGCGTCTTCCATGACCACCAGCGGCGTTCGTCGACCCCACATAATGCCACCCCAAAACAGCAGGGAACCTGCACCTTGCTGCACTCGCTGGACAGTGTGTCTAAGGCGTTCAGCCTGACCGGGTTGCCTCCAAACACGTCTCCGACGATTGTCTGATTGAAGGCATATGCGACATTCATCGCTGAAGAGAACGTGATGCCAATCCTGAGCGGTCCATTCGGCATGTTGTTGGGCCCAGCTCCACCACGCTGCATGGTGTCGTTGTTGCAAAGCTGGACCTCGCCATAGACGTCGGGAGTGAAGTCGCACATCATGCAGCCTATTAAACACAGTTTGAGTCGTAACACTACGTCCTGGTACTATACGAAAAGCACTATTCAACATGGTGACGTTGCTGTCAGGGTTCCTGCGAGTCATAATCCGCAGGTAGCGGTCATCCACTGCTGTAGTAGCCCTTGGGCGGACTGGGCGAGGCATGTCATCGTCAGTTCCTGCCTCTCTGCATCTCCTCCATGTGCGTACAACATCGCTTTGGTTCACTCCGAGACGCCTGGACACTTCCCTTGTTGAGAGCCTTTCCTGGTACAAAGTAACAATGCGGACGCGAATGGTTCAAATGGCTCTGAGCACTATGCGACTTAACTTCTGAGGTCATCAGTCGCCTAGAACTTAGAACTAATTAAACCTAACTAACCTAAGGGCATCACACACATCCATGCCCGAGGCAGGATTCGAACCTGCGACCGTAGCGGTCGCTCGGCTCCAGACTGTAGCGCCCAGAACTGCACGGCCACTCCGGCCGGCTAATGCGGACGCGATCGAACCGTGGTATTGACATCTAGGCATGGCTGAAGTACAGACAACACGAGCCATGTACCTTCTTCCTGGTGGAATGACTGGAACTGATCGGCTGTCGGGCCCCCTCCGTCTAATAGGCGCTACTCATGCATGGTTGTTTACATCTTTGGGTGGGTTTAGTGACATCTCTGAACAGTCAAAGGGTCTGTGTCAGTGATACAATATCCATAGTCAACATCTATCTTGAGGAGTTCTGGGAGCCAGGGTGATGGAAACCTTTTTTTGAGGTGTGTAAAAATGTGGCGAATAAAGCAGGTGAACACAGAAGTCTAAAAAATGAGGTTGACAGAAGGTGCAAAATCGCTAAGCATGATTGGCTAAAGGACAAATCAAGCCGGTAGAAGCATCAATAACTAGGGCAAAGATAGGTACCACCTTTAGGAAAGTTAACGATATTTTCGTTGAAAAGACAAGGAGCTGTATGAATATCAAGAGCTGAGTGTCAAGCCAGTACTAAGCAAAGAAATGAAAGTTAAAAGATGGAAGTATTACCTAGTAGCTCTACGCAAGTGAAATAAAGGTAGTACCATAGTAAGGGAAGAGGAAGTACATGGAGCTGAGCTGGGAGATATGACACTGTCAGAAGAATGTGACACGAGTACTGAGTGACTTTCTCCCAAAGTTATTGATATCCTTGGGCGGTCAGCGTGGCAAAACAAACATCTGCTTTACAAGATATATGAGAAATACCCTCAGACTTCGATAAGAATGTAATAAATCAAATTCTAAAGGAAACAAGTGCTGACAAATGCCCCTATATCCGACCTATGACTTTAATAAATCTTGGATGCAATACACTCACACGAATTATTTACGGAAGAATGGAAAGAATGGTAAAAGGTGAAACCGGGGAAGCTCACTTTGGGATCTGGAGAAATGTAGAAACACGAGATAATACTGGCTCTAACGAATTATCGTAGGAGGCAGCTTAAGGAAAAATAAATCTATGTTTGTTTATAGCATTTATTAATTTAGAGGAAGCTCTTCACAACGTTGACTAGAATATATTCCTTGAAATAATAACGGTACAGGTTTATTCACCCCATTCACTGTTACGAGGGGCATTCAATAAATACTGCGACATTTTTTTCTTGAAAGCAGGTTCCTTTTATTCAGAATTCCAATACACCACATTATTCCACACTATTCAGTAATTCGAGATCTACAGTGTTAAAGAATGCGCCAAGAATAATAAAATTCCAGGCATTAGCTCTCACATCGAATAACGCAGTGGCCGACGGCCTTCTTTTAACGGCTCAGAGCACCGGCAATTGCGTAGAGTTGTCAGTGCTAACAGATAAGCAACTCTGTGTGAAAAACCACAGAAATCAACGTTTCCGTTTGACTACGAAACCCTGTTTTTCAACGTAATCTGCGTTCAATGCGACAGCCCCGCGCCACCTTACTGGGAAGGTGTGTGCGCCCACAGCGTACCATTCTTCTGGTCGATGTTGGAGCAAACGTCTTGCTGAATCAATAACATCCCTAACATCCACGTACTACTTCCCGTGAAGTGTATCCTTCATAGGGCCAAACAGACAGGAGTCGGAAGATGCAAGACCGGGCTTAGGGTGGATGAGGAAGAACAGTCCAACGAGTTGTGTGAGCTCCTCTCGGGTATGTCAGCACTGTCAACAGAGATGTCCAGTTGTGCAGCGAGGTGTTTGATTGTGATGCGTCAGTCACCTCGAGTGAGAGTGTCCGTACGTTCCAACACAGCAGGAGTCACAGCTGTGCGCGGCCGGCCGGCCGGCCGCCACGCGGGTGACAGGACAGGTTCGCGCGACTCTCTTGCGATGATGACAGACGCCTCGTTCAAACCTCACCGAGTTTTCGTTCACGGCCAGGTCTCGTAGACATTCTGCAAGCATCTATGAATGTCTGCAGTGTTCTGATTTTCCGCCAAAAGAATGACTGCTCTCTGCTTGGAACGCAGCTGCGTTACAGACGCCATTTTGTAGGGTAGGTACAGCGCTGCCACCAATCGGAACTTCGTGTATGTTTATGGGCTGAATTGGGAATGTTCCACTATGTCCCATAATAAATTCCGCATTTTTTTTTTCAATCGAAACTGGGCGACAAACCAAAAATGTGTCGCATTACCTCGTATGAGGCGGTAGTGAATCGAATTTGGAAAAAAATTTATGGCACAATTATACTAAAAGAAGGTATCTGTTCCTAGTAAATATCCTGAGTAATAAATAAACCATCAATTAGGTAAGCGAGGGGACTGTAAGGGGGTGGAGGGAGTAAAAATTGTAGGAGGAGACCAAGACATAAACACAATAGGCGAGTAATAATGGAAGTGGTTTGCAGTAGTTATTCGGAGATGAAGAGCCTTAAACCAAATAGAGTGGCATGAAGAGCTGTACTAAACCAGTCTTCGAACTGAAGACCATGATTAGAATCAGCTGTAGGAAACAAAATAAAGCGGTTGGTAGAAAATAAAAACAAGAAATAACCAAAGTTAGGCAGTCCGTTCAAAGATAAAGTAAAATGTGCTGTTGTGTAACAAGCAAGAAACGTGTTGTTCCACTTCGCTCATTGTTACATAATTGGATCGTCTTTGATGTACTTTGGTTAGAAAACATAGCAGACATATGACAGGGAAAGAAAAATGATCATTCTAGCAGAGAAGACAGACTTCAAGACGAATATAATAATTCCAATCCCAAAGGAAACAGGAGTTGATAGATGTGAAAATTACCGGACTATCAGTTTAACAAGTCACAACTGCAAAATACTAACGCGAATTCTTTACAGACGAATGGAAAAACTAGTAGAAGCCGACCTCGGGGAAGATCAGTTTGGATTCTGTAGAAATATTGGAACACGTGATGTAGTACTGACCTTACGACTTATCTTAGAAGGAAGATTAAGGAAAGGCAAACGTACGTTTCTAGCATTTGTAGACTTACAGAAAGCTTTTGACGGTGTTGACTGGAACACTCTCTTGCAAATTCTAAAGGTGGCGGGGGTAAAATACAGGGATCGAAAGGCTATTTACAATTTGTACAGAAACCAGATGGCAGTTACAAGAGTCTATGGGGATGAAAGGGAGGCTGTGATTGAGAAGGGAGTGAGACAGGGTTGTAACCTATCTCCGATGTTACTCAATCTGTATATTCAGCAAGCAGTAAAGGAAACAAAAGAAAAATTCGGAGTAGGTATTAAAATCCATGGAGAAGAAATAAAAACGTTGAGGTTCGCCGATGACATTGTAATTCTGTCAGAGACAGCAAAGGACTTGTAAGAGCAGTTGAAAGGAATGGACAGTGTCTTGAAGGGAGGATATAAGATGAACATCAACAAATGCAAATCTAGGATAATGGAATGTAGTCGAATTAAGTCGGGTGATGCTGAGGGAATTAGATTAGAAAATGAGACACTTAAAGTAGTAAAGGAGTTTTGCTATTTGGGGAGCAAAATAACTGATGATGGTCGAAGTAGAGAGGATATAAAACGTAGACTGGCAATGGCAAGGAAAGCGTTTCTGAAGAAGAGAAATTTGTTAACATCGAATATAGATTTAAGTGTCATGGAGTCGTTTCTGATAGTATTTGTATGGAGCGTAGCGATGTATGGAAGTGAAACGTGGACGACAAATAGTTTGGACAAGAAGACAATAGAAGCTTTCGAAATGTGGTGCTACAGAAGAATGCTGAAGATTAGATGTGTAGATCAAATAACTAATGAGGAGGCATTGAATAGAATTGGGGAGGAGTTTGTGGCACAACTTGACAAGAAGAAGGGATCGGTTGGTAGGACATGTTATGAGGCATCAAGGGATCACCAGTTTAGTATTGGAGGGCAGGGTGGAGGGTAAAAATCGTAGAGGGAGACCAAGAGATGAATACGCTAAGCAGATTCCTAAGGATGTAGGTTGCAGTAGGTATTGGGAGATGAAGAGGCTTGCACAGGATAGGGTAGCATGGAAAGCTGCATCAAACCAATCTCTGGACTGAAGACCACAACAACAACAACAACAACAGCTGATAAGGCAGTTCACGACGGGACAAACGTCAGCATCCTCGTCTGGGCAGGGGCCGCGACTGTACTGGGCACTGAGCAACGGCCGCAGCGCGACGAGGCGCAGCTGAGCGGAGGCAGGCGTCCCCGTCTGGCGACCAGAATACCCCGGGAGGCCGGCGCGGAGCTGAGTCAACCGCAGCAGCCGCCAGCGGCCATCTGACTCACCTGAGCACCAGGGCAGCGCGTGGTGTAGGGTTGCCGTCGTAGCCGCCACCACTGGTCCGCCGCCAAACTCCCCTCCCGGGAATCCCGCTTCCTGACCACCGACAAACACTTGCCGTGGGGCGCACAGGCTGCTCGTAACCTTCAGCCGTGACTTCTCCGCGTAAGTTCAACACAGATCCAGCGATCACTGTGTCACACAGTGCAGCAACAACGCACCTTATATGTGTCTGCAGGTTATCATCGATAATAAACCCTTTTGAACCGCTAGCCTGCATCACATTCCCGTACAAAAATCTAATTCTGCACGACAGGCATAAACAGACTTTGAATGCGGGATGGTAGTCGGGGCTTGAAGCATGGGATATTCTACTTCGAAAATTGCTAGGTAATTCAGTATTGCTAGCCGGAGTCGCCGTGCGGTTCTAGGCGCTCCAGTCTGGAACCGCGTGGCCGCTACGGTCGCAGTTTCGAATCCTGCCTCGGGCATGGATGTGTGTGATGTCCTTAGGTTAGTTAGGTTTAAGTAGTTCTATGTTCTAGGGGACTGATGACCACAGCAGTTAAGTCCCATAATGCTCATAGCCATTTTGAACCAATTCAGTATTTCGAGATCCTCAGTGTCAAAGAGTGTGCCGAGAATACCAAATTCCGGGCAGTACATCTCACCACGAACAACGCAGTGGCCGACGGTCTTCACTTAACGACTCAGAGCAGTGGCGATTGCGTAGAGTTGTCAGTGCTATAAGATAAGCAACTCTGTATGAAAAACCACAGAAATCAACGTATACGGTAGGATGTTGCGGCGAAATTTGACGTAAATGGGATATGAGAACAGACGACCAACGCGAATGCCTTTGCTAACAGCACGACGTCGCCTGCAGCGCCTCTTCTGGGATCGTGTCCATATTGGTTGGACCATAGACGACCGGAAAACCGTGGACTTGTCAGATGAGTCACGATTTCAGTTGGTAAGACCTGATGGTTTGGTTCGAATGTGGCTCAGATCCCACGAAGTCATTGACCCAAGTTCTCAACAGGACACTGTACAAGCCGGTGGTAGCTCCATAGCGGTGGGGGTTGTGTTTACATGGCATGGACTGGATCCTCTGGTCAAACTGAACCTATCATTGGAAATGTTCTGAGAGCATCTGCAGTAATTCATGGACTTCATGTTCCCATGACAATGTGTCACGTCACAGGACAATTGTTCGCAGTTGATTCGAAAAAATTCTGGGCAATTCGAGAGAATGATTTGGTCACCCAGATCACCCGACACGAATCCCAATCCAACTTTTATGGGACATAATCGAAAGGCCAGTTCGTACACAAAATCCTGCACCAGAAACACTTTCGCAATTATGGATGGCTATAAAGGCAACACGGATCAATAATTCTACAGGGGACTTCCAAGAACTTGTTGAGTCCATGGCACGTCGAGTTGGTGCACGACGCCGGGCGAAAGGAAGTCTTACACGGTATTAGGAGTTATGCCGCGACATTTTCCACTTCAGTGCAGTTCGAATAACAGCAGACAAGAGATCTAACGGCCGAATTTTCAGATCGGGCTGTGTCGCGCCTTTCCGCGTCAATCACGTCAGCGACTTCAGTGCACTGCACGCGCGTATCAACACCTGCCGCGTTACGAACGCTTCCCGTGTTGAGCACCAGTATTGTGAGTTAAGAACTTATAGAGATGATACACTCCTGGAAATGGAAAAAAGAACACATTGACACCGGTGTGTCAGACCCACCATACTTGCTACGGACACTGCGAGAGGGCTGTACAAGCAATGATCACACGCACGGCACAGCGGACACACCAGGAACCGCGGTGTTGGCCGTCGAATGGCGCTAGCTGCGCAGCATTTGTGCACCGCCGCCGTCAGTGTCAGCCAGTTTGCCGTGGCATACGGAGCTCCATCGCAGTCTTTAACACTGGTAGCATGCCGCGACAGCGTGGACGTGAACCGTATGTGCAGTTGACGGACTTTGAGCGAGGGCGTATAGTGGGCATGCGGGAGGCCAGGTGGACGTACCGCCGAATTGCTCAACACGTGGGGCGTGAGGTCTCCACAGTACATCGATGTTGTCGCCAGTGGTCGGCGGAAGGTGCACGTGCCCGTCGACCTGGGACCGGACCGCAGCGACGCACGGATGCACGCCAAGACCGTAGGATCCTACGCAGTGCCGTAGGGGACCGCACCGCCACTTCCCAGCAAATTAGGGACACTGTTGCTCCTGGGGTATCGGCGAGGACCATTCGCAACCGTCTCCATGAAGCTGGGCTACGGTCCCGCACACCGTTAGGCCGTCTTCCGCTCACGCCCCAACATCGTGCAGCCCGTCTCCAGTGGTGTCGCGACAGGCGTGAATGGAGGGACGAATGGAGACGTGTCGTCTTCAGCGATGAGAGTCGCTTCTGCCTTGGTGCCAATGATGGTCGTATGCGTGTTTGGCGCCGTGCAGGTGAGCGCCACAATCAGGACTGCATACGACCCAGGCACACAGGGCCAACACCCGGCATCATGGTGTGGGGAGCGATCTCCTACACTGGCCGTACACCACTGGTGATCGTCGAGGGGACACTGAATAGTGCACGGTACATCCAAACCGTCATCGAACCCATCGTTCTACCATTCCTAGACCGGCAAGGGAACTTGCTGTTCCAACAGGACAATGCACGTCCGCATGTATCCCGTGCCACCCAACGTGCTCTAGAAGGTGTACGTCAGCTACCCTGGCCAGCAAGATCTCCGGATCTATCCCCCATTGAGCATGTTTGGGACTGGATGAAGCGTCGTCTCACGCGGTCTGCACGTCCAGCACGAACGCTGGTCCAACTGAGGCGCCAGGTGGAAATGGCATGGCAAGCCGTTCCACAGGACTACATCCAGCATCTCTACGATCGTCTCCATGGGAGAATAGCAGCCTGCATTGCTGCGAAAGGTGAATATACACTGTACTAGTGCCGACATTGTGCATGCTCTGTTGCCTGTGTCTATGTGCCTGTGGTTCTGTCAGTGTGGTCATGTGATGTATCTGACCCCAGGAATGTGTCAATAAAGTTTCCCCTTCCTGGGACAATGAATTCACGGTGTTCTTATTTCAATTTCCAGGAGTGTATATCCTTTGCTATGGGTCTGTTTGTCTAGGTCTTGTAATTTGCACGCAGTCGTCTTCCGAAACGCTGGAGGTACTTTGAACAATCCTATATAAAGGGCTAACTAATCATTACTTTGTGAGAAAAGGCGGAGAGTTAAACTCAGTAGAGAGGCATGTAACGTACTGTTGAGAATGTACGCCGGCAACTCTTCATTACATAACTTTCAAATACAGCACATGGTAATTTCTTCCACGGCTTCTCTTTCGAAAGTCCATGCAGAGCAGATGCGCAAAACTATAGACCTATTATATCTCTGACGTCGATCTGTTGTAGAATTTTAGAACATGTTTTTTGCTCGAGTATCATGTCGTTTTTGGAAACCCAGAATCTACTATGTAGGAATCAACATGGATTCCGGAAACAGCGATCGTGTGAGACCCAACTCGCTTTATTTGTTCATGAGACCCAGAAAATATTAGATACAGGCTCCCGGGTAGATGCTATTTTTCTTGACTTCCGGAAGGCGTTCGATACAGTTCCGCACTGTCGCCTGATAAACAAAGTAAGAGCCTACGGAATATCAGACCAGCTGTGTAGCTGGATTGAAGAGTTTTTAGTAAACAGAACACAGCATGTTGTTATCAATGGAGAGACGTCTACAGACGTTAAAGTAACCTCTGGCGTGCCACATGGGAGTGTTATGGGACCATTGCTTTTCACAGTATATATAAATGACCTAGTAGATAGTGTCCGAAGTTCCATGCGGCTTTTCGCGGATGATGCTGTAGTATACAGAGAAGTTGCAGCATTAGAAAATTGTAGCGAAATGCAGGAAGATCTGCAGCGGATAGTCACTTGGTGCAGGGAGTGGCAACTGACCCTTAACATAGACAAATGTAATGTATTGCGAATACACAGAAAGAAGGATCCTTTATTTTATGATTATATGATAGCGGAACAAACACTGGTAGCAGTTACTTCTGTAAAATATCTGGGAGTATGCGTGCGGAACGATTTGAAGTGGAATGATCATATAAAATTAATTGTTGGTAAGGCGGGTACCAGGTTGAGATTCATTGGGAGAGTGCTTAGAAAATGTAGTCCATCAGCAAAGGAGGTGGCTTACAAAACACTCGTTCGACCTATACTTGAGTATTGCTCATCAGTCTGGGATCCGTAGCAGATAGGTCTGACGGAGGAGATAGAGAAGATCCAAAGAGGAGCGGCTCGTTTCGTCACAGGGTTATTTGGTAACTGTGATAGCGTTACGGAGATGTTTAATAAACTCAAGTGGCAGACTCTGCAAGAGAGGCACTCTGCATCGCGGTGTAGCTTGCTCGCCAGGTTTCGAGAGGGTGCGTTTCTGCATGAGGTATCGAATATATTGCTTCCCCCTACTTATACCTCCCGAGGAGATCACGAATGCAAAATTAGAGAGATTAGAGCGCGCACGGAGGCTTTCAGACAGTCGTTCTTCCCGCGAACCATACGCGACTGGAACAGGAAAGGGAGGTAATGACAGTGGCACGTAAAATGCCCTCCGCCACACACCGTTGGGTGGCTTGCGGAGTATAAATGTAGATGTAGATGTAGATTACTGCGATTTTTTCACCAATGTCGTACCAATGACTTTACATCGTAGCAAACCACCCTTTGTAGATATATATAGCCTGCTAGTGTTTGATATTCTCCCCTCGCAACAGTGGCCACATTGGTGAGAGGTGATGCCTTGCAGTTCCGAAAACGCTCTACATTGGCAACAGTGACTCACCTACAAGTAGGCGCCCGCCTCTGCACTCGGGGCGCGCCCGGTGGTTTGTTTTCCTGCCTTTCCCGGCGCCTTGGCGGGAATCTGCTCGTGATGAGCGTCGAGTGCGTCTGGCTCAACGCCAGTGTTTCCCAGGCAGCGGCGTCGAGACGGGCTGACCCTGGCCTCGGGATTCGCGCGCAGAACGACGCTCGCTTTCAGCGCCATTGGCCGCGCGCTTACGTATTCGGGGGCGAGTTATCGGCGGTTCCAGAGGTGGGGAAGGCGCTGCTGCGGGGTGTTTACCGCCGGAGAGGGCCCAGGCGTGAGTCAGCGGGCGGGCAGGTAAACAGCGCCGGCGTCCAGCAACAAACAGGCGCCGCCCTCCACGTAACACCGACGCCGCGGCTGTTTCTTCTCCAAGCGGCGCCGTGCGTCACTGCCCGCTGTCTGCGCCGTGGCTGCTCCTCTTCATAGGTCTCCGCGGAAGTGGCCTTGGCCGAGCGGACCCGTGCTTATACTATGGCTGTGCCCGAATATAGCCTCCGGGAACATGGACTTTAGATGCCGGCAGTGAAATTTTGGAAATCAAGTTTTCAAAACACTAAACGTTGGGAAAATTCACAACACTTGCGGACGAAAGTAACTTTAACGTATATCTCCAGAGTGAAGCTACGAATCAGAATTGGCACTAAGACCGGGATTCGAACTGAGGTCTCCTGCTCAATAAGGAGGTGCACTAACCACTACGCCACCCTAGCACAGTGGTTGTTCACAGTGGCAAGGACTACTCTACTACGCCCCCTCCTCAGTCCAAATTCCCAGTCACGCTCCAGTCAACTTGGTATCCCCCCCCCCTTATCTTGAACAGCATTGCATCGGCTCTCTAATTGTATTGGAAAAGCATCCCAGCAGCCAACGAAACCGAGGATCTTGCCTGAAACCTAGGCATAGGTCTTTAAACAAATAAAACTACATGGTTCCAGAGAGTCTCTCAAGCTTGAAACATCTACATTGAAGAGCCAAAGAAACTGATACACCTGCCTAATATCGTGTAGGAGCCCCACGAGTACGCAGAAGTGCCGCAACACGACGCGGCATGGACTCGACAAATGTTTGAAGTGGTGCTGGAAGGAACTGACACCATGAATCCTGCAGGGATGTTCATAAATCCGTAAGAGTACAAGGGGGTGGAGATCTCTTCTAAACAGCACGTTGCAAGGGATCTCCATTATGTTCAATAATGTTCATGTTTGGGGTGTTTGAATGCCAGCGGAAGTGTTTAAACTCAGAAGAATGTTCCTTGAGCCACTGTGTAGCACTTCTGGACGTTTGAAGTGTCGCATTGTCCTGCTGGAATTTCCCAATTCCGTCGGAATGCGCAATGGACAAGAATGGATGCAGGTGATCAGACAGGATGCTTACGTGCGTGTCACCTGTCGGAGTCATATATAGACGTATCGGGGGTCCCATACCACTCAAATTGTACACAGAGCCTCCACCAGTTCCAACAGTTCCCTCCTGACATGCAGGGTCCATGGATTCATGAGGTTGTCTCCATACCCGAACACATTTGAAACGATACTCGTATGACCAGGAGACATGTTTCCAGTCATTAACAGTCTAATGTCGGTGTTGACGGGTCCAGGTGAGGCATAAGGCTTTGTGTCGTGCAGTCATCAAGGGCACACGTGTTGGCTTTCCGTTCTGAAAGCCCATATCGATGATGTTTTGCTGAATGGTTCAAATGCTGACATTTGTTGATGGCCCAGTACTGAAATCCGTAGCAATTGTCACATTGAACGATTCTCTTCAGTCATCTTTGGTTCCGTTTGTGAGTGTGGGGTTGATCTGAGATTCTGTTATTCTGCGCAACGGATTAATCTGAGATGTACCCTTTACCCTGTGGCTCCTGCAAGATGCAATTTCCACCCCCACACTACTACAGAAGTCAGACAGACGCTTCTAACGTTCTAAAGAGAAATGACTGAAAAGCTTTAAGCAGTAAATATCTTCTGGAGTCGTCCGCTGTACGGAAATGACACAAAAATTCACAAAATTTCTTACGTAACTAGTGGGACACTTGGGTACTGGAGTAGTGCTAGTTAGTGTAAGAAAAACATGAAACTAACGAAAGTTATTGTTTATTTTGCAAAAATTCTGAGAAATCACAATGGCACTTTTAGTTATGAATTGAACAAGTTATATCCTGGTTCTTTTCGGAATGTGAAGTTACCTCTCAAGGATAGGATTCGCTAATGAAATTTCTATACAAAGTTTAAGATTGTTGTTGACTTGGCAGAATGGCTGAGAGGCGCTCCCACTCAACTTGAATAATTATCCTTTAGAATGTTGCTAGGTACGGTCGAGGCTGTCGCATGTGAAATGCAGTGAAGTGCACTGTTGTGGAGGAAATATGGGGCTCGCAATAGCTATAGCGCACAATACCGTAAGCTGCGATGACTGTTGTCTGCGCCAATCGCTGCTGACAAATAAGATAACTCTCGTTCTATCTGAATTGACCTTCGCCAATCAAACTCTCACTACACCTTAATGAAGTAAAGGATTCTTATTCGCCCCTAGTCAAACTATTGGCGTGGTACACCAGTCAGATAACCAGTCCACCATGATGCCACTCAAAAATTCGCTCGCAGGCGTTTAACTATAACTCTGTCCATTCACACCACACAATAAGTGTGTCGGCCAACAATGCTTAATCTCAAGGACTCAATATAGAGAGTCGCCCTTTGATTCGCTCTCGACGTGCTCTCCGAGTGAAGTACTGAGGAGAGACTTGTTCCTCGCTCCAAGAGCGACAACGGAACAGCGCCTCTCCATGTCAGACGTGAAGGGGTATATCTTTCGGTCTCTTCCATTACTCCTTCAGCTCAAGGCGTCAGAAATATCGTCTGCCAATCAGCATTGCTCTTCTAAAACGGGAGAATGACGTTTCGTTTAAGGCGACCAATCCGGAAATCTGTAGTATCGGCGTTTGGCGTTTGCTGTCTCCCTGTGAAAATCTCTGAAACTGCGTGCTATGTGTAAAGAATGCGTAGGCTGGCCGCTCCCACACAATGTAGCGGAATTTGCTTTTAAGCCGAACATGGGGTCATTCCTCCTTTCCCTTGGGCGAACGCTGTCCGCTCCACGGGCGGCCACTGGCCGACATAGATGGGCTGGGACTGGCCTCCTGACGTGCAGTTGCCTCTCTCGAACTAAAAGCTCCTGTGACCATTGTGTCTGGAATGTATGTGTGTACGCCAGCCTCGAGTATTTCAACCACGATGCGCACTTGCGATTTATCAGTTATTTGCATATAGTTTAAATGAATTAATACAACACTGACTTTATATGATCGAGTTTGGGTTCGAATGAAGCGTCTTGATGTGCGGAATATGATTGTGAGGACGGAATATGTAAGCAATGAAGGTCGGAAGACCACGACGTCTTACACGTTCTTGCAGGATCTTTTTCGGGCCACAGCGGTGTCGGAGACTTGATGTTTTACAGGATCCCTGATAATAATAATAATAATAATAATAGTGGCGCGTGACGAGGGCCTCCCGACGGGTAGACCGCTCGCCTGGTGCAAGTCGTTCGATTTGACGCCACTTCGGTGACTTGCCCGTCGATGGGGATGAAATGATGATGATTAGGACAACACAACACCCAGTCCCTGAGCGGAGAAACATCTCCAACCCGGCCGGGAATCGAACCCGGGCCCTTAGTATTAACAGTCTGTCGCGCAGACCACTCCGCTACCGGGGGCGGACAGGATCCCTCATATCCGTAGTGCACTTGTGAAATGCTCGTACGGGAAAACCCCCACTTCATCGCTACCTCGGAGATGCTGTGTCCTATCGCTCGTGCGCCGACTCTACCACCACGTCCAAACTCACTTAAATCTTGATAACCTTCCATTGTAGCAGCAGTAACTGATCTAAAACTGCGCCAGACGCTTTTTGTCTTATATACCGAGACAAAATGTTGCATGTGGGTACTGACCTCGAATTCTCTAAAAACGGTACACTTACCCCTCAAGATTACTGTGACGCTGTGGTCCTTCACCTTGTGCATCCTTTAAGAGGCGCATTCAGCCCTAGTTTCATTTCTGTGAATGACAGTATGCTACCGCACCGAACATCGCAGTTGGAAGACATCTTGGAACAAGAGGATCTTTGGTGAATAGAGCGGCCTGTCCATTCCCCCAACTTAAATTCCAACTATTACGTGTCGGATTAGATGGGGAGACGTACTGGAGCCCGTCTCTACGCGTACGAATGTCCATCCAGCAACTGCGCTGGTGAAGGAATTGAACGGCCTACCATAACAACGCCATACCAAGATTTGCCCAGCATGGGAACATGTTTCATAGCATGCAATGCCATTCTTGGCGATCACACACCCTATTAACAACCATATCTCGCCTTTTCTAATGCCCAGGGAAATATCAAAAATTGTGCTGACCTCCATGTAATTGTTGTTCTTGAATAAAAGTGTCATTTCTGTTCGCCTCATTGTGTTATGCACAATACTGTAGCAGTTATTTCTACATAAGGCCCAAAGTTCATCGAACTATGCCACTTGGCAGTGACACATTCTGCGAAAAGTACTTTGGTCTTAAGTTTTGCATACCAGTGTAAATACACCAAATTTTTACCTATCGTGCAAACCAGTAAAGTAAGGAGAATACTTGATTAAATTTGTAGGTCATTTAGGATGTGAGATTAACAACACACATCAAGTACACTCTGGCTAATCCGGCTGGGCATCGAGTCGAATTGAGCTTCGTTTGCAGATACGAATACGTCATTCCACTGCTGCAACTCTCTA
This sequence comes from Schistocerca serialis cubense, assembly GCF_023864345.2. NCBI lineage: Eukaryota > Metazoa > Arthropoda > Insecta > Orthoptera > Acrididae > Schistocerca > Schistocerca serialis. Next base: position 351,064,259 of record NC_064642.1, on the reverse strand, counting down.
TGCCAGAGTTCATCAATCGCATTGGATGGCGAATGGTGGCCTTCAGTCTCTCGGGAAACAGCGGTCAAATGCTGTCAGTGGTTGAGAGACACGGGGAATGTAATGGCCAGAGCAACAGTCGAGCACCCATACTGTAAAAGCAGGTTCAAAATGGTTCAGATGCCTCTAAGCACTATGGAACTCAACATATGAGGTCATCAGTCAGACTTAGAACTACTTAAACCTAAATAACTTAAGGACATCCCACACACATCCATGACAGGGGCAGGATTCGAACCTGCGATCGCAGCAGCAGCGCCGTTCCGGACTGAAACGCCTCGAACCGATAAAGGCAGGTCAGGGCGATGCAAGTACGAAGTGGTCTTGAGTTACCTTGTTGAACTATAACGTCACGTCCGGCCGCTGTGGACGAGTGGTTCTAGGCGCTTCAGTCGGAACCGCACTGCTGCTACGGTCGCAGGTTCGATTCCTGCCTCGGTCATGGATGTGTGTGATGTCCTTAGGTTAGTTAGGTTTAAGTAGTTTGAAGTCTAGGGGACTGATGACCTCAGATGTTTAGTCTCATAGTGCCTAGAGCCATTTTTAACCATTCTTTTTTTTTTTTTTTTGATAACCTCACGAAGACTTTGAAGGTAGGAGACATCCTATCCTGCAGACTAGAGGCGATACCACTGGCACTCACATACCATCTCATAACGTGTCGGACCATCTGACGACTAGAGATGCAAATTGGCAATTCATTCCGCTCGAAGCCCCCGCTTACGGATACAACTATTGTGATGCTGTAGGCGGAACTGGGACTCATCAGGAAACATGTCATGGCGCTGCTCCTGTGGTCACTGTTGTCATCGAGCGGACCACTGTCAGTGCGCATTTCTCTGCTGCCACTTAAAGGGAAGCCGAGACAATGGTCGCCGTCCTGACAGTTTGTGGTGCTCCAGCAGACATCGTTGCACTGTACATGTGGCTACCAGTCCTAACGCATATAAGCCAGCTTCCAAACTCAAGATACATGACGTAGCTGTACGATCCTGCACGGCCGAGAGAACAGTACATCTGTCGTCTCGGGCGCTAGTCGCGTGGGGCCATTGACATCCCGCAGTGGTTTGAGTATGGCCCTTCTGAATCGATCTGTCCATAGTCGCATGGCAGTCGTAGTATCTTGACCAACGCGAGCAGTAATGGTGCAGAATGCTAAACCACTCCGTTGAAAGGTCACGATCCACCTGCCGTTGAATTACGCTACTTGCTGGTGCCCGTTCCTCCGTCACCTTCAAGATGTTGCAATTTGAGATCCACCCTGATTCTGGTGTTACCTACGCTGTCATGCCTTCTTTCGTAAGCCTTATATACTGGTAGACCTGTTTCAGGTCGTTATCTGTCCATTCTGATTTAGATTTCCGTAGTTTACAACGTCACTTAAGGCAACTGCTGGGATGTTTCCTTCCAGAAGGCCGCTGTTAGTTCCATACCCCTTTCTTAATTCAGATTTCATGAACTGACATCACCAACAAGTGCTAGTGCAGAGGTTCTCGACGCAGAACAGCTGATTCGAATGCTGATAGTATATGCATTTAGACAGTTGAAGAAGAACTCGTAGAGTGAAATTTCTTATCGCCAGACTAAGCAAAAGTACCTTGCATTAAGATTCAGATGCTTCTCTGTTCTCTCTTGAAATGAAGAACATGACAATGTTGAACGTGACTGTCAGTTACTGGTGTTACGCCAGTGGCCCCATTATACAAACCAGGAGAAGTAGGCTATGTGTTCTCACAAGGTTCAGTTTCTCTTGTCTCTCACTGTCATTAATGACAAATCTAGGCCACACTAGATAAATATTCGTCGGGGTGACCCACACGATATAGTTACACTTAAGAAGACATTCAGGGTGGGAAAATGAATGGTTCCCAACGACTGAATGATGATAGTCTTCCCAAACGTGACTGATCCACTACATGAGTTCTCCCCTAAGAACACTAGACTGCTTTAGTCGCCAGCATGTTTTCAGGGCAATCTTTCCGGCTCTTTCTCTGTAGTTGCATTATTGTCATAGCCTGTTGGCATGAGAATCAATGCCATTCTTCAGTCCCATGTTTCATTACCTCATTGCTCGTAGTTCATATTCCTTCAGGTACATCTTCGAAACAAACACTAATGTTTCATATTTTAGCATTTTGATCCAGTTTTCTGTGCATCATTTATTTAAATTTCGTTGCAGTTTGGGTGTTATTACAAATTACAGCTTGCTCCAATACTTCTTTTTCATTAGTGATGGGACCTGTTTGATGCGAACCACCACGAATTCCTGTCCTATGCAAACCACTTCATCTCCGAATACCACTTGCAGCCAACTTCGTCAATTATTTGTTGAATATACTCAAATTCTGTTTTTCCCTACATTTTTCACCATCTATACGTCCGTCAGGTACCAAGGAACTTACTCTTTGATGTCTTATGACAAATCCTACCTTTCTGCCCCTTCATGTCACCAATGTTTTCCACATGTGCCTCTCCTAGTCTAGTCTGCAAAGAACCTCATTTCTTATCAGCCCACCTGATTTTCATCGTCATCCTGAACACCACACCTAAAACGTTTCGATTCTCTTCTTTTCCGATTTTCCGCAGCTCATGGTTCACTTTCATAAAGTGCTGTGACACAAACGAACAGTCTCAGAAATTACTTCTTCAAATTAAGGAAGATGTTTTGTATTAGTTCAATTATTTGTCACATAAATGATACAGGATTTGGGCTGGAAATCATTAAAAGAAAGGCGTTTTTCGTTGCGACAGAATCTTCTCACGAAATTTCAATCATCAACTTTCTCCTCCGAATGCGAAAATATTTTGTTGACACCGACCTACATAGGGAGGAACGATCACGACGATAAAATAAGGCAAATCATTGCTCGTACGGAAAGATATAGGTGTTCATTCTTTCCGCACGCTGTACGAGATTGGAATAATAGAGAATTGTAAAGGTGGTTCGATGAACGCTCTGCCAGGCACTTAAATATGATTTGCAGAATATCCATGTAGATGGGGTTTCCTCTTAGCCTGTGCTAGTCCGTTCTTTACGTACTGCTTGCTTAGCTCCTCGTGTGTTATTTTGCGCTTGCAGCGCAACAAAATTCATTTAGTTGATCTACTTCATGATCCCCAATTTCAGTAAGATTATCGCTGATCTCATTTCTAAAACTCCTCGTTATTTCCATCTTTCTGCGGTTTAACTTCTATCTACAGTGTGTGTTCACTGGACTATTCCATTCAGCTGGTCCTGCAACTCGGTCATAGCTAAGTATTGCTTAAAACTAATCTTATTGAGTTCATTAGTATAACCAGATGATTATGCAGCAATTTTATTTCAGAACAAATTAGTGCATTCGTACTATTCTCTACCGTCTCATCCTTAGTAGTCTGGTTCAAATGGCTCTGAGCACTATGGGACTTAACATCTATGGTCATCAGTCCCCTAGAACTTAGAACTACTTAAACCTAACTAACCTAAGGACAGCACACAACACCCAGTCATCACGAGGCAGAGAAAATCCCTGACCCCGCCGGGAATCGAACCCGGGAACCCGGGCGCGGGAAGCGAGAACGCTACCGTACGACCACGAGCTGCGGACTTTAGCAGTCTAAAAGAATTACATTTACTGCTTGTCACCATGATACACCATCAGTTATAATCTACTCTCTAAGCCATTACATTATTTTTATCATAAAATGTCCCATCTTAGGTAATATGTTGCTATTTGCATGGTATCTGTACCAATAATTTATTATAATGAAAAAACATAAAATAAAAAGCTCAGGTTAGATAAGGACGGGACAGAGCAACAACCGCGTTATATTCAAATAAAGCACCTCAACATACATCACTGATTTCCACTATGCTGTTCGCGCTACGTGAATCTTTCAGTCTTAGATCTCAAATCTAAATATGACAGTGAAGTTAACGAATAAACAGGTTACCATTTTCTGAGAAAATCATTCTTGAACGGTGTTAGTGGGCATCTTCGGTCAGTGTATTTATGTAAATTTAGTTTTTTCTTAACTAAATTATTAGGTGTAGCGTGCAGGGATAAACACTTTAAAAATAAAATTCAATAAATATGGAAATAATCAACATACATACGTTTCGTCTCGTACCTGTAGATCAAAAGGGAACGTGTAGCATCCCTGTCGGCGCTATTGTTGACTGAACCCAGTTAATTACTATTCGTGGTCCACTAATTGTTTGTTTACCCTCTTTCTGTTTGTTTGAAACTTCTGCTGCACGCTCAAAGCCCCAACGAGAACGCAAACGGGGTCAGTAAACGAGGCAACTATGAATACCCGCCTACGTTGACAGGCGTACGTCGCTCCCGTCTGTGCTCGCCTAATTCCCAGACTTTGTTTCACAGATACCTAGGACAAAGTTAATAGACCGCAAGGATTTCTTAAAATCCGAAGCACAAATCTATAAAAGGGTGTTTTACAACAATCGAATAAAAATATTCTTATCTGATGCCAGAAAAAAAATTCATATAATTTCCAAGCAAAGTTTGGACTTGTTTTACAAGCCACGGCTAGCTTCCTGAACCTTCTGTAATTGATGAAAACCGACCGATCTGACCTTGAAGAAAAATCAAACCTCGTGTATTTTCGAGATGACCACCACCATGAATCAGAGAAAGTAGAGGCCATAAGGGAGCTTACAGAATGTAGTTCTTGCCACGAAGTATTCGCAAATCGAACACTATGTCCGCACACCCACCAACGTCACCGTCGTCGCTACACAGATATCGCTTCGCCACCCCCCCCCCCCCCCATCCCCACCACCACCACGGCAGCGGAGCTGATCTCAAAAGTTTGAGTATGTATTGTCCCGGCTAGTTAGAGAACCATTCCCTGCCGTGTGAGTCGGGCATAAAACATCTCTGAATCACGTTGTGAACTTACAGTTGAAAATTGATCGCGTTTTTCCAGAGAGGTTTCACACACCTTTAACCACGACAGATCGAAAGACAGTTTTTTTTATCACTCTGGAGTAAGAAATCAATTGAGTTCCATTCTATTTTTACTAGTTTGTTTCCCTGAGTAATTTGATTTAGTTACTTTAGCAGTCTGTATTCATTCGTTGAATCGTATTACAAATGTTTGTAAAAAGGTTTATCAGCTTCCTTCAATAATCCTTGAATGTTCACAGACATTATTTTCTATGTACTAGCTGATTATGGAATTTAGTAATACTGGGAATGTCTCGTATATTTCTGTTTTATTGACACAATTAAGTTCTTAAATTAATGAGAGTTGGCACTGGGGGATCAATGAAAGGAGAGTCGATCCTAGAGTGTATTGTTTCGGTATGATATCAGTCAGTCAGTACTACATTCCTTCGTGTACCTATCACGGAAGATATTCTTTCCCATGAAACTGTCCTTTGCCATTGTCCGATAAATTATAAATATGTCTCTGGGCCTTACAATGTCTAAACTTCCCAATTCTCACGACATGATATTAATTATGGTTTCGAATCCTTTCAATGTCTGTTCACTACAAGTTTAACCTATTAACGGGCACTATTTTTCACTTCTCGTTTATTAGCGGAATCACCTTGACAACGAGCGGCAAAGATACTACTGTGATAAGGTCCAAACTACTTTCGGTCGCCGGCCGGGGTGGCCGAGCGGTTCCACGCGGTACAGTCAGGAACCGCGCGACCACTACGGTCGCAGGTTCAAATCCTGCCTCGGGCATGGATGTGTGTGATGTCCATAGGTTAGTTAGGTTTCAGTAGTTCTAAGTTCTAGGGGACTGATGACCTCAGAAGTTAAGTCCCATAGTACTCAGAGACAGTTGAACCACTTTTTTTTTACTTTCGGTCCCAATACTCTTTAATAATTCGCATATAGCGAACAAAGTCCTAATTCAACATAAAAGTTTCCGTATTGTCATTAAATCTCTTGGCAACCGTAAGTATACTATCGTAGCGTTTCGTTTAACACGTACAATCACCATTCACTTGGGCCGAGCGGTTCTAGGCGGTACAGTCTGGAACCACGCGACCGCTCCGGTCGCAGGTTCGAATCCTGCCTCGGGCATGGATGTGTGTGATGTCCTTAGGTTAGTTAAGTTCCAGTAGTTCTAAGTTCTAGGGTACTGATGACCTCAGAAGTTAAGTCCCATAGTGCTCAGAGCCATTTTTTGAACCATTCACTTGAATATCAATGTTCGTACACCCTATCACCTCTAATTGAGTCCGTCTCTGAATTTATCCCAAAATAATCTATTCTCCACCACTCCAATGTCTAATCCAGTTCTAAGAATGCAGTTTAATTAGGCTTCTAATCCCAAAATTTCGACTACCACGGAAGAACTGTGGACACACACGCCACCGCTGAAAACAAAAACTCAAGATACCTAACAGCTGTGCGCATTGGTTTATATATTACATTCAAAACAAAACGCAGCTCTGTTATGTCTTCCTTGGATTCTCTTCGTACTACTTTGCGTTACTCTATTTTGAATATCTACTTCAAATGGTTCAAATGGCTCTGAGCACTACGGGTCTTAACTTCTAAGGTCATCAGTCCCCTAGAACTTAGAACTACTTAAACCTAACTAACCTAAGGACATTACACACATCCATGCCCGAGACAGGATTCGAACCTGCGACCGTAGCGGTCGCGCGGTTCCAATCTCTACTCTTTGTAAAATTTTAACTAACTATTACTTCGAAACACTGTTAGCGTTTTTTGGCTCTTAGTTCATTTCGTATTACAGAATTTAATCTAATACTCGTTTCTGTCTAACCACTGTCTAAAGAGCTGTTACAACAGTAAATGATAATGTTACCAGAAACACCTTCTCCTACCCACCGTGTAGTGTACTGCGATGTTTCGCTGCAGATTTTACTATGGTTTATCCAGTTTCTTGTCTTTTCCGAATTTTTGAATGCGACAGTAAACAGAACATAGTGTGTAGTCATTGTCACTTCAGCACCGCTCACAGCTCTGCCAGCAGCAGTAATTCCACGAGTTGGCCTACACCTACTTCTTTATCAAAAATCTTGCTGGTGGATTTCCATGAGACTACTTTACAAATGCTGAGGTCCGAAATTGCTCACAGATTCTCTGCGTAGTTTTCCCGTTTAGTAGATCATACTAATATCTGCAGTTCGTTCGCCTCGGTAGCTGCGCGGTCAGCGCAGAGGTTACTAACGAGAGGGGCATAGGTTCGATTCGCTGTCGGCTCGTAGACTTCCTCCGCTCGGAGGCTTGGTGTTGTGTAGTCTTTGGGTTCGTATCGTAATAACTGACATTCAGCTATTGAGATAGCTGTGTGGGTACGTCCTGAAAGCCAATGAGCTGAATAAAAGTTTGCAGTTGCTGTTGTTGGAAGCATCTGCCGCGTTGCTGTTAAATTTTCCGCCACAAGGAAAGAGGAAGAGTAGCTTGTCAACGGCCTTGCGGTGTCTATAGCATCGCGGGGCACGCTGTCACTCAGTTTGTTGCTGTATAGCATGGAGCGGTTTGTTCCCGTCACTTGCCGATACATCTGACGTCGTCCGTCGCCCGTAGTCCAATATTTCATACGTGGCAAGCTGCTGACCGAGCAAACGCATGGCAGAGGAAGAAGACGGGCTAGTGGCTCTATGGGAAAGCGCACGCGCACACGTGCGCGCACTCACACACGCACACACATATACAAACAGCGACGAAATGCATAGTGGGAGATAACCTTATTACATTCTATGTTTTGCCGTTGTGTAATGGTGTAACGCACACGCTCTATTTTACGAGTGGCTGGCGCCACCGTAAAGCAGTTCTTGCACTACCAGACTGTGCCATATCTCACACGGCTAATGCTCGCTTGCGAACGCTGTCTGGAAGCTTGTGTTGCACATCGGGAGTCGCAACGTGTGCTGATACCGATAGCTCTTGGTTCTTGCACCGGACCCATCGCCGCGTATACATACGCGACTTTTACGGCTACAGCGTACTCAGCTGTTTTCCCGTTTTTCGTTGTTCTATCGCAGTGGAACTTTGAACACACGACTGGAGACTAGTCACTCTCGGAACAGAGTAACTATACAAACAACGGTCATCGAAGACAAAACAAAAAAAGAATACTGTCTTACACTCTTCCACACCTCTATTGGAACATACACTTACCTGATGGACTGTTTTCGTGACTGCTGAAAGTATAATTAAAAATAAATGATTATGAATATGAAAAGCTAAAATGCAGTGCTCTGGAGGAACGTCCACAACGAAAATGCACAGCACTGCACGTAATTCGATCTTGTTGTCATTGTTATTTTCTTCAGAAGCAATGCACCTGAGCTAAACACAAGATCGGCCACGTGATGAAGCAAAGATTCCTACACATGTGTAAAAAAAAAAATTAACGTTTTGTCACCGGTTATATTGTTTTCGTTTTGTTTTTAGTTACATTCTGTTGATACACGCCAGTAGTGTGGTCCATTCCACGAAAGAGTCCTGTAGCCTCGGTTCTATTAATGTATGTGCAAAAGACACCCTTTCACGAAATTAAGTAACAGTCGCAACCTGTTGCGTAGAACGGCATTTCTCTTCATTTTCATTAAATTAAAGAAATGCAGCCCCAAACGGTCTGTAAACATTGTAAAAGTACTGCATTATTGGCACAACAATAAGACTCGGCAGGCTGTGCGGTTTCGATCCATACCAGCAACACACACACACACACACACACACACACACACACACACACACACACAAACAAACACACGCACGAGCACACACAAAATTCTTTGTTAGTACTAGAGAAGTGTTTAATTAATAATCTTAACCGTTCATTCCGATTTGTCGTTGGTTTCGTTTTCTCCGTACGCTAGAGGAATCGCTTAATAATCTGTGCTTCCTTTTTTCAAATTGTTTTTTGTTCGTGTAGTTAGAGTTCAGGTAATGCCGTTCAAGGTATTTGTGAAACGCCAGATGGATCTGCAACTTCAATCGTTCCATTAGCTTTCACGATGACTTATCTCTTAACAGACTCTGTCGTTAGCCAGCCAAAATTAATGGCACATACTTGGCCGCAGCAACATTTGCAAGGTACATACCATCCCATTAAAGTAGTAGCCGAAGCAGTGTGTAAATACTGTATATTTCCATTGTCTTTGGATTATCGTATATGTTGTTTGCTTTATTATTGTAAACCTACATGTTGAGCTTACTGTACTCTTTTAAATTGTAATGTCTTTCCCTCGCAAAATTACCTTTGTAATATAGAAAAGTTTTCTCAACCAGTCACTAAGCATTTCACGCCTTGCGCTTACGCCATAAGCCTCCCTCGCTGTATCTCATTCGGGATCATTTTTCATGAACTAAGAAACTCCCACTGCGATGCTGTAAAAATGTCTTTCATCCATAAGTTTGGTATCGCAATCTGAGAACTACTTAACCCTAACTAACCTAAGGACATCACACACATCCATGCCCGAGGTAAGATTCGAACCTGCGATCGTAGCAGCAGCGCGGTTCCGGACTGAAGCGCCTAGAACCACTCGGTCAAAACGGCCGGCGACCTTGTTTCGATCCTAGACGCCACCAGGCAATTTCTGTTAATGCAAGTACCTGAACGAGGTCACTCTGACTCTTGAAGGCAACATCGATGTTACTTAAAAGAGAAGCGGTGGATTCAGGTTGTAGAAACGACATGAACGAGAATAGAACTTACTGCAGCCAAGCTGTTGCACGTAGCACAGTGTGGTATTCACGGTTACATTCCTAACGTCATGACATTTTATGGAAAGAACTGCGTATTAATTAAGATTGTGCTCTACCAAAACTACGGTTCTGTAGTTTTGGTACCGTACAGAAATGAGGTAGTATATGATAGAATTAATGATATTATTGGCAGCACTGACAGGGAAACGAACATAAATGAGTGTGCTAGAGAGGAAGTGGGAGCCGACGACTTCATTTTTATTTTGTTTCTTTGGATGTTTGTTTTACACATAATTAAAACTGCACATAATTCAATGTTACACCATTTTGTATTTTATATCCTTACAGAATACAAACAGAATTTTATTCGTAACAATCTTAGTTGATCCTGTAACTTCTGCACTTCTATGTAACTTAAGCAATTACTTTTGATGTAAGTATAGATTACATGCACAAACATAAAAACTATGCAATTATTGTTGTTATTTTGTACTCAATGCAACGTTCTTCATAATGATCAAAGGCAAGAATATTCTGTTATTACTGATAAATATGAAAGTTGTTTATGAATAAAAAAAATATATTGAAGCAATATTTGATACATTTTCTTTCTGCGGTTTTTGAAAATTTTATATTTCTTGAGGAAATTACGTTTTCAACAACTGTATAATAAATCTGTATTGCATTTTTATTTTTGCTATAAAAGTTACAAATCAACAATTTTCGAATAAAATCTGAATTAAATAGTGAATAACTTCAGTTTTGCTAAAAATACTGTTTATATTTAAGTAACAGATAGGAGAATAACACTGTGGAACAAAAACGTTCCATAGATTACGCAGCGATTTATATACTTTCATTCCCGTTCTGATTGGTTCACTGCTTGCGGTTTCTAGCGGAATCTAGGAAGACACTGATCACATATGTAAGCAAAGCGATCGATATCACGTAAAGCCCGATAGATATGCAGCCCATCTAATCTACAGGTAATGAGGGTACTATCTTAACTGACCAAGGTTAGTAAGAAAGCTACCGTAGCCTACCTCTACTTTTGACAGTCTAGGGTAGCCTACAGCAGTTCTGCAACTCTAGTATTAACGATGTTATTACTTTTTTATTAACATGTAATGCTATGGATGCCCCGGAGTTGCTGACCATCTTCATGCAAATAAATAGATCGAGGTGGCGCAGTGGTAAAAGTCTGGACTCTTATTCTGGAGGGCAGGGTTCAGTTCCCCGACCGGCCATCCAGCTTTTGGTTTTCCGTGGTTTCGCTATAACACTTAAGGCAAATGCCAGAATGATTCCTATGAAGAGTACACTTCCGATTTGATTCCCAGCCTACGCCAATCCGAACGAGTTCTCTGTCTCTAATGACTTGGTCGTCAGCGGGATGTTAAGCCCTAAACTTCTTTTCTTTCACAAATTCACAAGCCATAGTGGATATGCCTATCGCAATTCAGCGGCTAAGAAGTCCGCTTTCAAACATGCGCTTCTCGGTTTTTTTATCTTTATCTCAATATCTAATCGTGATTCTTTTTCCTTTCATGGAAACAAATTTGCCAGTTGTCACTCTTCGCACTCTGCTCGGATGAAAGCATTCATTAAACGTGGGTCCTATTAAAATAAGCCATGGTATATCACGAGATGAAGATCATTGTCGAAACTATATTACAAGAAACCCGGAGGTACATCTACAACGTCGTGCTCAAGTCGTCATAGGTCACCAATCAAAAATGCAAAGAGAACGAGTGCTTGTTTTTCACTGAAGGCTCTGATGGGAAGTTTGAAGACACGTGCTGTTCGGCAGCATGTGCAAGGTGTGAGAGACGCAAACCATCTGTCGATATGCTACTCGAGGTGTTACACTAGGCCAAGATACAAGCAGCAGCTTCTGCACGTGGTCAATACAATACGTGTCAGAAATTAGAGATTATCTTGTGTTCATGCTGGATTGTGCGCGGATTTCTTGAAATCATCCTCGTGAGGTATCGTTAAAATTCTGAACTCGTCCAGGAACTGAATCTATATGAATCGTCATGAGTTTACAAAAGTAGATGTACTGTAAGAGTGACATAGAGTGTCCTGGCTGTTAACCATCTCGCGAGTAGGTCTGTCGTGTTTTTCACTTAATGGGTGTTGCTGATGCATTGCAAGATCTGGGCCACAGAATATTCAGCTGAATACATTATTGCGACAATATTACATTTCTTCCACGAGTTACAAGTCTCTTTTTTTCTTGGGACGTATTCACGCAAATTTATTTAAACAATTCCTGTTAGCAGTAAACAGGAAAACATTAGGATAATTCTCTTTCTTAAGAGTAATAAGCACCCCATTCTATCAGTTGCTTACTGAAAAGGCCCCTCATCGTATATTCGATCCAGTAACTGTTACGACTGCGGATAATAGTGCCCTCAGTCGCTCTTTTTCGCACATATTGTCACCCAGGATCCGACAACATGCGACGTTTGAATATAAGACTATTTGAAACGGCAGATGTATAAAGCTCGCCTCACATTACATGTCAATGAAAAAATTATTATTTTTTATAGAAAGTTATGGTTAATAATTCTTGTCCTCTTCAGTGCTGTTCAACTTTCAGCTTCGTCCGACCATTTTCTCACAACTGAGGGGCGTTACACTGAACATCTGCGATATTAGTTGCGCTGTGATTCGTACAATGTTACTGAAAGGCTACTGACGGTTCAAATGTAACCTTCCGGTAAAATATGTAACTATTATAGTAATACATTTTTATTGTCCCCTTTACCTTTACGCAGTTTTACACGAGAGACTTTATTATCAAAATCAGCTACTCGCTGTGGGTGCTCATAACGTAATTGCGTGTAAATCAGCCGCCAGTCACATCACGAGTGAATCGTGACATCAATGGTCAACTGACTGTGAGCAGTCTGGACTTGCAAAATCTTGAGTGTCCTGCCGACTGCACGTGCGAAGAACCATGGGAGTGTGGCTATTTTCCGTTACAGTAATGGATTTCTTGTTCTTTTGTGAAACTTTAAACATTGTTTACGTGACATCTCGCAAATACTGTGTGAGGATTTGGTATTTTTCGTACTATTGCCCTCCCGCAAGAGACATGAAATATCTGAGAGCATAAAAGTATTTCAATACATGGACAAAGAAAAGCCTACATTATGCACAAATAAATACGTAAATAGATAAGGGCTTTTAATGAAAATTGTTTCAACAGTTAACAAACAATATCTGTTTAAGGCGGAAACTCATTTTTGATGTTATTTTGCACTCAGAATGAAAACAAGATACAAGTGATAAAATAAAAAGGTGCTATGTACTGCCTTGTAAATATTATTTCTGGTATTTGTAAATATACAGGGTGTAACAGGTACAAATTCAATTGTTTTTATGTGGTGCTTTAATGTGTACATCAGTGTTTGTTGTCTTCCCACAAACACATCACTTAATTTACTACGTGATGTGTTCTGCATGGCCGTAACTGCACCACTAAGTGCACTACATCTGTTACCATAGACTGACCGTTTTGCATCCACGTGTTGACACGTCAACACCAGACCTGTTGCCCAGGGGAAATAAGCATCAACGTCTTTGTCTTACCACATGTAGTTGGAAGTACTAACAAACCTAAAAACATTCGACTTGTAATAGTCACAATTATTAGTCTGCAAATGACGTAAATACTGATGTTGTTGAGTTCGCTGTGCTCAGTCAACATCAGAAATCTCGGCACTTATGCTTATTACACTCTGTATATATTATCTTGAGCAGGTACATTAGAGATACTGAAATGTATGGATCAGACCTTTCCTATTTTTTCAATTGAGAGTGTGGACCTTTGTCAAGAACATCCAATACGAATTTCGGTTCAGTCATTAATAAACTCTATTATCATCGCATGTAACTATATTCTGCTACTATATTTAGATTTTGTCGTAACAAGGATTATCTCTCTTAACTTCACTTCCACCTTTCAGGTGACAAACTGCACAGCAGATAGCTGTCAAAACACACGCAGTTTCGTCGCTGACATGTAAACGAAAATGAAAATTCGTGATATGTGAGACTCAGTACAGGAATAAAATGCTAGATGCACTGCAGTAGACTTCCTTGCCACAAGTTGTCGATTGTGTTCGTCTAAAAAAAGGGGCTTCAACTACTTGGTACTCTTCACTTGCCTGTTCAGAAGGCAATACTCAGATCTGCACAGGATACCACTCTCTAGGTCTGATCCATTCGATATCATATCTGGTTTTCAATGTCTCGTTAGTTTCTTATTTAACAAATGTCTCCTTCATTTAGTTGCTATTTTTACAAACACTTTTTTCTTCGTAAATTTTCTGACTGGTATGATATGCCCCTCCACGATTTTTTGCCTTGTCCCAACTTCTCCATCTCAGAGCAACACTTACACCCAGCGTCTTCTATTATTTTTTTCTATATATTCCTACCTCTGTTGCCCCTTCAATTTTTGTACTTTACGGCCACTTATAGTAATGTGAAAGCTGTTCCCTTGTCTTACACACATCCTATCATCCTGTCCCTTCTTCTACCCACTTATTTCTTCCCTTGTGGATTCTGCAGTCAGACATTTCGTTTTTTATCTTATCAGTTAATTTAATTTTCAGCATTCTTCCAGCACATATCAAACGGTTGGTTTCTCTGTTCTCGCGGTTTTTACAAACGGTAGCTTATTTTATAGGGCCCACCTACTAAATTTTTCATAACCGATGAAAAAATTGCAAATAATTCGCGCCGAGAAGCAGAATTCGTATTAAAACAGTGCCAGCAGACGAATGGATACGGCGTTCAGGCAGTTGTGGCAACGGGACAGAAACTGCAGAAATTCTGGCTGTCACGTCAGTTCCATTAGTCAAGAGTAAGGAAGTCGAAGAGTGCTGCTCTCTCCCAAGCGCGGCGACAAAGTGATTTTATTTCCGTTACATTAAGCGCTGTCCATGGAGCCGAAATTAATAGAAGCTGATGAAAGCGGTAACATCCATTATTTTATTCTCTCTCCAGCGTTAACACAATGATGGCAGGTGCGTAACTTTCTAAAATTTCCCTGTAAGATTTACGATCTGGAAACGAACGAGAATGAAAGTGAATGAGCGAACATTCCAACTCGCGAGTCAGATCCATTACTCAACTGTAAACAATCCGAATTTTCTTCACGGGAACGGAGGCTCGGATTCGTTACATTAATTTAAGTTCCAGTGCTGAAAATCAGTTTTATTCCGTTCGCTACGACGTCATTAGTCAGAATGACATTAGTAATACTGTTATCTTCAAAAGTACTTCACAATCGTGATCAAATGAAAAAAGAGAAGCTTAATTAATACATCTACAGGGGCTGAACAAAATTATGGATTCAATGTGAGAAATGCATGCTTAAAATTAAACACAGATGCTAGCCAAGCCTGCAGGTCACCCATTAGTATTTGTCCACGAACGGCATCTATGCAATGTGCTTAATGCGATGCAACAGTGCGTCGTTTCAGAACAGATCTTTGTAGTTGGGTGAGCTTGCTGTTTCCAAGTTTTGGCCGAGTTTACGTCACAAGAGTGACACATGGCGGGGGGATGGGGGGTGGGTTATGGTTTGGGCAGCCATCTTGTGTATTCCATGGGCACCATGGCTACTCTGCAAGATCGGATTGCTGCGAAAGATTATGTAACCATTTTGGCGGATCAGGTCCATCCCATAGTACAATGCGTTTTCCCCAGTGGTGATACTGTTCCAAGACGACATGAACCATGTTCAAACAGGTCGTATCGTGCAGGACTGATTTTATAAGCACGAGGATGAATTGTCGCATCCGCCCTGGCATCTCCAGGTTTCAATTAGGCGTTCCGGCACCTCCCAGGGATTCGCTTTGAACACACTGGAATATGTCGGCACTGGAGACTGAAAATAATACACGTCTATTAAACCGCAACGTAACTACAATTCGGCACTGCACCGCGCCTGCACAGGCAAACGTGACTATAGGTGACCAACGTGAGAAAGATGTTGAGCTCAGTTCCCAAGCCGTGATGCGTACATATCGTCTTTACATTAAATCTTATGGCTTTATTGTTTTGATTACAAGGCTGGAGTTAGCCGCTTCATCTCGGAGGATGACTCTCGAAACTGGAGACAAAACGTTAGGGGAAAGGGGCTGCGTGACGGAAGATGAATCCTATGATTGTGGTGACCTGCAGGACCCACAGTATCTCGTTTCCAGAAACCTGCCCGATCCTTACGCCACAGAAGATCTATGTGCAGCAAGTGAGAAGGCCAAGACGACAGTGGAATTTTGGAGCTTAACGTCCTCTAACAGCATTGACTGGCAGAATTTTGTTATTATTTTTATTACTTTGTATTGTATAAGTCCTGAACATGTAAAATAATAAATAAATAAAAATAAATAATAAATCACAATTCCTTATTATACATCCATTATAGATCGCCAAGAATGTTCAGGAAAGATTATCATTATCATTATCGTTTTTGTTTCTCAATGAAGAAAAATGATTCGTTGTAATGTTACTAACATTTGATAGAAGCTCAGAAAAAAAAAACAACGAGGCTCGATTGTAGTACAGGCACACTTTCAGTCCGCCACCTAAAGCTAGTAGCGGTAACGCTGCTGCTAGACATTTGCAGCTGTTATACTCTGAAGGAAAAAGAAATTGTAACACGAAGAAGCAGTTGTGCGTTATCAACGAAAGCTAGTAGGCATGTTTCTACATCTGTGAGATGATGTCTATTCAAATTTCGCCCCAGTCGCATAAGAGCGGCGCTAGAAGCGCCACTATTAGGATACAAACCAGGTCGTGAGTGTTGGTTACCAGTGAGACTGGACGTGGCGAGTTGATTTTAGTGAAGAATGCCTATAAGACGACAAAGACGCAATTATCAACAACTCATTGCGTTTGAACGAGCTTTTGTGTTGGGGAACGAGAAGCCGGATGTTTCTTGTGCGATGTTGCAGCAAGACTTGACAGGAATGAAGCCACTGTAAATGACAGCGGTGGTCATGCGAAAATACTGTCGCGAGAAGAATGGGTTCCCGATGTCCACGTGACACTACCGAGAGAGAAGACCATCGCATTCGGCAGCAGCAATCTGAGCAGCAGTTGCCATCATAGTGACACAACGAACTGTTACAAATTGGTTACTTCAAGGACAGCTCCGAGCCAGACGCCCTGTATCGTACATTCCACTGACCACCACTCGCGACTTCAGTGGTGTCAAGCTAGAGGTCATTGGAGGGTGGGGTGGAAGTCTGTTATGTCTTCTGATGAAAGCTGGTTCTGCCTCGGTACTAGTGATGGCTGCGTGTCGGTTAGGAGGCCAGTTGAGGGCCTGCAACCAACCTGTCTGTTTGATAGACACACTGCACCTACACCTGGAGTTATCGTCTATGGTGCGATTTCATATGGCAGCAGGAGCACTTTCGTAGTTGTCCCACGTGCCCTGAAAACAAATTTGTACGTCAGTCTTGTGATTCGACTTGTTGTACTGCCATTTATGAACAGCATTTCAGGGGATGATTTCCAACAGGATAACGCTCGTCCGCATGCTGCTGTTGTAGCCCAACATGCCCTACCGAGCACTGACATGTTCCCTCGGCCTGCTCATCCACTAGATCTCCAATCGAGCACACAGGGGACATCGTCTCGTGCTGATTTTAACTTGTGATCTTACAGTTTTAATCATTCAAGTACGTTACCTAGATAAATGTATTCCCGAAATTTCATTACTCTACGTCAATTATTTTTTGGCGTTGCAATTTTTTTCCGTCAGTGTATTTTACTTCGTAAAACGTTGATTCCTCGAACAGAGAAGCGCATGGTAATAGATTATCATTTGTTACGTCTATAAATGTACCGCAGTCAAACGAGACAGGAGCAAATTTAGTGACCCGTTGGCGTTTAGTTGCCTCATCAGTTTGACGGGCAGGATGGTTGTAACAGCTCTTCACGCGAGGCACCTCACGTGCGCACTGCAAGAGGAGTTTAGCCGCGGCCCGGAGGCGGACTGCTAATAGGATCCGGAATTAGGGGGTCCCTGGACTGCGCAGTGGCTCGGAATACCAATGTCGCGTCTGAGGGCAGGGTCAAACAGGAACAGGCACACTCCAGGCGGAGCCAGCGCGACGCGCCACTGTCAAGGCCGCTCACAAGATATCGCCGCCAGCCTCCTGGAGGACGTTCTTACCGGAAACGCTACTTGACCGACGACATGTCTTATCGCTCCAGCTCTGCAGCTTAAAGTTCCCCATGGGAGAAAAATACCTCGGCTCTAAAGCTTACAGCCGCACCTGACCAACTCTCCCAGTAGTCTTGCTGGAAAATATGCAGAGACAAGCACTTCTCAAGAAAACTAATGGTAATGGGTACTATGAAATGCCGGTAACAAGCTAACGTTTATGTGAATGATGGGACACGCAAACATTAAATGTAATGAAATAGTCGACTACTCAGCGGAGACTGACTCTCAAAATGACACATTTGAAAACATATTACCTCCATCAGACCTGAAGACTACATTATGAAGAAGAACAAGGCACCAGCAGGAAGACGAATATCAGTTATCGATATGCAGTAAAAAGAAATATTAGGACAAATACAGCGAAACATGTTGATGGTGTTAGGACAGCAACCAGCCACAAATTTACTTCAGTTCTATTATTCAAAGGGTACCGTTACCGGTTTCGAATCGTTGTGATTCATCCTCAGACGGTTTACATGCTTTCTTTATGACATGTGGTGTGTTTTTTACATATCAATTGTCCTAAAATATAAATACATAATTATAAACAAGCCACACACAGATGGTTGCGTTACAGATTTTCGTTGCATGTGACTTACGTGAAACGTCGGTTTCGAGTGTTCGTTTTCATAAAATTCGTCCAACAGATGTAAATGCATTCCCACTGCATACGTATTATGGCACACGTAAATTGTTCTCACTGAACACTTAAGAGTTGACACTGAGCCGATTTCTACCACGCACCACATGCTTTCATACATACAAATAGCTTACATACATATGTGTATCTCAGATGCTATGATACGTTGCAATTTACGTGTGCAACAATAAGTATGCAGTGGGAATGCATTTACATCTGTTGGACGAATTTTAGGAAAACAAACACTCGAAACCGACGTTTCACGTAAGTCACATGCAACGAAAATCTGTAACGCAACCATCTGTGTGTGGCATGTTTATAATTATGTATTATTTATATTTTAGGACAATTAATATGTAAAAAACACACCACATGTCATAAAGAAAGCATGTAAACCGTCTGAGAATGAATCACAACGATTCGAAACCGGTAACGGTACCCTTTGAATAAAGGAACTGAAGTAAATTTGTGGCTGGTTGCTGTCCTAACACCATCAACATTTGTCTTCAAACAACAGCCACGGTCTCCATATGTCATCATATGACAAAATTGCACAGCGAAACATTCCATCGAAGCCTAGCCATCATCATCGGATACATCAAAAAATGGCTCTAAGCACTATGGGACTTAACTTCTGAGGTCACCAGTCCCCTAGAACTTAGATCACACACATCCATGCCCGAGGCAGGCTTCGAACCTGCGACCGTAGCGGCTGCGCGGTTCCGGACTGTACCGCCTAGAACCGCTCGGTCACCCCGGCCGGCTCATCGGATACATGTTCGAGATGAT
The DNA here is from genome assembly GCF_023864345.2 of Schistocerca serialis cubense. NCBI lineage: Eukaryota > Metazoa > Arthropoda > Insecta > Orthoptera > Acrididae > Schistocerca > Schistocerca serialis. The sequence continues at coordinate 351,044,878 of NC_064642.1, read as the reverse complement.
AATTACTTTGTATATGACGGAATAACAGCAGGAGACATCAGTCACATTTTTTTCTGATGCAAACTGCATGCAAATCAGCAAAATTGATTTCGTTCAATAGCTATTCGAATCTCGCCAATCATTACCAACTAATACACTGAGCTCGTGCATAAGTTCGTAGCGTTTCTCCATAACTTTAATAAACACAACAAATACACATAACAGAAACTTCAGTCATCAACAATATGTACTCCTTCACTATTTACAACTGTCTGACAACAATGGGGTAACTTTCCGCTTGCCGGCCGCGGTGGTCTCGCGGTTCTAGGCGCGCAGTCCGGAACCGTGCGACTGCTACGGTCGCAGGTTCGAATCCTGCCTCGGGCATGGATGTGTGTGATGTCCTTAGGTTAGTTAGGTTTAAGTGGTTCTAAGTTCTAGCGGACTGATAACTACAGCAGTTGAGTCCCATAGTGCTGAGAGCCATTTGAACCATTTTTAACTTTCCGCTTCCCCGACTGTAGAAATCACGCGGTTTTGAGGTGAAGAAGTGGTCGAGCCATGTTCGGAGCGCGTTTCCATCCGGAAACGAAGTTCCTTGAAGGTTGTTGTACAGAGAGCAGAGAAGGTGAAAATCCGAGGGTGCAAGATATGGTAAATAAGCTGTGTGTGTGGAATGAATTCCCAAGCAAACTTCCGTATAGCGTTTTTGTCAATCTAACAGAATGTGGTCGGGCGTCATCGTGGAGTAGTATCACATCATTCAGTTTTCCTGGTCGTTGTTCTTGGATTGCTTCTGTAAGACGTCTCAGTTGTTGATAATAAACGTCAACAGCGATTGTTACACCTCGGGGAAGAAATTCGTAGTACATCACACCTTCACTGTTCCACCAAATGTATAACAATATCTTTTGTGGAATTACGTTGGTCTTTGTACGAGGAGCTACTGCTTTGTTTGGGCTCAACCATTCTTTTCTTTTCCTTATGTTAGCATAAAGACACCATTTACCGTCACCAGTAACGATACGGAATAGGAATGGTCGGTGTTGTTCACGAGCCAATTGATGACGAGCAAGCAGAGGTGCAGATATGGCCACACGCTGATTTTTATATTTTGGTTTAGAGCATGCGGTAACCATACACCCGATTTTTGAACCATCCCCAAGCGTTTAAACGCTCTTCATCAAAGTCCGAAAGTCTTCCTGAACGTGGAGAGTCACTTATGTCAAAACGATCCTCCTGAAAACGAGAAGCCTGCCGCTGTGTCCGAGCGGTTCTAGGCGCTTCAGTCCAGAACCGCGCTGCTGCTATGGTCGCAGGTTCGAATCCTGCCTCGGGCATGGATGTGTGTGATGTCCTTAGGGTAGTTAGGTTTAAGCAGTTCTAAGTCTAGAGAACTGATGACCTCAGAAGTTAGGTCCCATAGTGCTTAGAGCCATTTGAAAATGAGAAAATCATTTTCTTCCCGTGTCTATAGCATTATTCCCATACACGGCGCAAATGTTGCTGGCTGTCTTCACTGTTGTCACCCCTCTACAGAACTCAAACACAAGTATATGTCGTAAATGTTCCTAGTTCTCCATTTGGAACACCATTTTCTAGCGTCCATAGGTCCACTCAGTATTTGCAAGTGACAGAATGACAATACACTCATGAGGCAAAACATTATGACCACCTGCTCCATAGTTTGTTTACGACTTTGGAACGAAATACTTCACTAATCCTGCGCATCAGGGATCCGGCAATTTGTTGGTAGGTCTGTGGCATTAGATGTCTAGGCACAAGTCACGTAATTCGCGTACACGGTGATGACGCCCGATAGCGATCCAGATGGGTTCCATAGGATTTTCATCCGGCGAATTCGGTTAAAATGGTTCAAATTACTCTGAGCGCTATGGGACTTAACACTAGAGGTCATCAGTCCCGTAGTTAGAACTACTTAAACCTAACTAACCTAAGGACATCACACACATCCATGACCGAGGCAGGGTTCAAACCTGTGGCCGTAGCACTCGCGCGGTTCCGGACTGAAGCGCCTAGAACCGCTCGGCCACCCGGCGAATTTGGTCGTCGAGACATCAACATGCGTTGGTTATAATACTGTTCAAACCACTGTAGCTGGGTTCAGGCTCCGCGAAACGGGCAATTATATTGCTGCAAGGTGACGTAGCCGACGGGGAAGACATCTTGCATGAAGGTATGCAGGTGGTTCGCAGGTGTCAGCGTGTCTTCTATTACTACCATATGTCCCACGCAAGTGCAGGAGAATATTTCCCACAGCATAATACTGCTCCCACCAGTTTGCATCCGTCGCGCTGCACGTTTCAAGACGCCGTTCACCTTGACGCCGCTTGTGGAGACGATCATCGACTTAGTGTAGCAAAAATGTGGTTCACCCAAAGAGCCGAAAAGTTCCGATTGATCAAAGTCGAATGTCGATAGTATGCTGCCTACTGCAATCGTAATTGACGATGTCGTGAGGTCAACATGTGAACGCGTAGGGATGGTCTGCAGCGGGGCTCCATTTCAACAATGTACGATGAACCGTATGCGCTGAGACATTTGTACGTGCACCAGTATAGTGCCCTTTGTACAGAGATGCCACAGGTTACTGTCTATCCTACTTTAGAGAACAGAGAAGCTCCCAAACCCCATATTCTGTGAAGAGTAGTGGACGTCCAACCTTTTGGCGCCCAGTGGTAGTTTTACTTTCCTATATCTTTCGGTAGATGCTCACGACAGTAGCACGTGAGCATTCGACCAGTTTCGCCGTTTTCGAGGTACTGGTTCGCAGGCTCGGCGTAATAATAATCTGTCCTTTGTCAGAGGTATCTGAATGGATTTCCTCATTTTCAGCCCATATCTTCGATAGGGCTATCCCACGCGTAATGACTGGGTGTTGTGTGATGTCCTTAGGTTAGTTAGGTTTAAGTAGGTCTATGTTCTAGGGGACTGATGACCATAGATGTTAAGTCCCATAGTGCTCAGAGCCATTTGAACCATTTGGAGCTATCCCCCGGCCGTGTCTGCTCCGCTTACAGGCTTTTGTTACCGCATCACCCGCCCGCAACGCCAGGAGCCATCCAACGTCGCGGCAGGCAATGGTCGTAAGTTTTTGGCTGATCAGTGAACGTAAGCTGAAATAGCAACAGTGAACTACAAATAAAAAATAGCAATCGAAATAAACCGACAACATCCTGAATACCAATATGCAAAACAAAAACGTTACGAACTTACGCAGCAACATAAAAACAGCACTCCTTTTTAAAAATAATACGATGTTATGAAATTTCTAAGCGCAGGTTGGGTTACCCTGTAAAATTCTAGAAAATTCCCGAAATACTGAGATGGCTGTAAGGCATTTAGACCACGAGTAAAAGAAAACAAACTGCTTCACTGTTCTGAAAATGTTCGTCTACGCAGCGGTGCCGGCTCCCCACTGCACCGTTACGGTGTAACGGGAGAGGATACGCGCACAGCGTTTTGCGATTAACTCCTGAGAGCCGAGCCAGAGCAATCCGAGTTAAACGGCAGGGGCTCGCGTCTGATGGATGAGGCCATCAGTCAGCGCGTGCGGCGGCGCTGCCCAGCCAGCCGCCGACCGGTACGTCCGCGTGGCGTTGCGTTGCGTTGCGCTGCGTTGCGTCGCGCGGCTGGTGTCAAATTTACGAGACTCTCAGGCAGAGCGATGAGCCTCCGCTCGGCAGTGTGGAATACAGCGGCGCCTGCCGGCTATTCGGGGCTCCGGCTAAACTGGGCGTGGCAGCTGGGTCCTGTTGCAGCAGCAGCAGCAGCAGCAGTAGCTTTGCATCTGGACACCGTGCGGGCTTCAGCGCTTTCACGTCCAGACTGGACCGTTCGCCTTTCACGTGCCTTACCAAGTCAGCACCAAGGACTGGACGTGAGCAGTCTACAAAACATATAGGCTGTTTCATTGAGCACGGCGCAATCCACACGCGAACTTAAAGCGAGTTGCTTTGGCAGTTTACAGTTAATTAGCTACTTAGTTTTATGTTCCACGGATCATTTGTATAAGTATCAATCAAATAACAACAACATAGTTGGAAAAAAATTATCCAGGTGCAAGTATGACTCGCGCACTGAAAGTTCCCAGCAAGCTTAATTATGTATATGGACATTCTATCAATTACTGGAATCGAGAATACCGATGATGTTTACCTGTTGCCGACATTCATACTCATAAGATGTCGGGCCCGGGGACTACAAATCTTCCGACAAACTTTTAATTTCAAGTTCCAAGTCCGATAACAAATGACCAAAGAAATAATTTTTCTTGTGATATAATTCCAAATTAACAGGATGTATATGTAGCTACATCGGTTGCACAAAATAATTGTCAAATTAACCGTGGTTTCAACTGCACTAGGGCAATCTTCATCAGAATAAAAAATTGACATGGCTTACATGTAATCACACCTTGAGTAAAAATGTCTGAGCAAACGTGCTCTTTATTTGAAGAGAGAATCCAATCCATGTAAATTTTTTATTGTGATGAACATTGCCCTAGTGTAGCCAAGCCGCGCGAGATTAGCCCAGCGGTCTAGGGCGCTGACGTCATGGACTGTGCGGCTGATCCCGGCAGAGGTTCGAGTCCTCCCTCGGGCATGGGTGTGTGTGTTTGTCCTTAAGATAATTTAGGTTAAGTAGTATGTAAGCTTAGGGACTCATGACCATAGCAGTTAAGTCCCATAAGGTTTCACACACATTTGAACATTTTTTAGTGTAGTCGAAACCATGGTCAATTTGGCAATTATTTTGTGCAACCGATATGGCTATATACTCATCCTGTAGCAAAAAAATGCACTGTTGCTGGATCTCTGCCAATAAAAATGTTTAAAATTTTACAAATTAACAGGTTTCGGATTTTTTTTCTTTACTCGTACTGTGAAACCTTGTTTCTTGGCAGATTTCATGATTCCACATCAAGGGTAAGTACCCACAAGCTTTTAATGAGTGAGTTTGCGAGCATCAAAATGTGTGACATAAATGGCTGTATCTTGTGACTGCATTGACTTAGTAGCTTCACTTTTTTACTTCGCTAAGGGTTCGTAGACTTTAATATGTGGCATAAATTTCAGGTTGACATGTCTACCCGTTCCTGCGGAAAAGGGTCTTGAGATGTCGCGCACACAGACAGGCAGGCAGGCAGACAGACAACTAAGTGATCTTTTAAGGATTCCGTTTTTACGAGTAAATAAAATTGTAAATTTGTGGTAAGATCTTATGGGACCAAACTGCTTAGGTCAGCGGTCCCTAAGTTTACACACTACTTAATCTAACATAAAGTAACTTACGGTGTGGACAATACACCCATGCTCGAGGGTGCCGGCACGGCAGCTCAGCGTGTTCGGTCAGAGAGCCGGTTGGCCTCTGTAATAAAAAAACTGAGTGGAACGATAAAGAAAACGAACTTGACCGAATATCATGTGACGTCCACAAAGACCAAACACAACGATCAACAACGAACAAAATTTAAAAATAAAAAGGAGGACTAGAACGTCCGATGGGGAAAGCCGCTCGTTTTTACTAGTCTGGATACTCTCCGCCCGAACAGGCCTTGGAAGGCCCAACGGTACCGACCGGCAGCAGTGTCATCCTCAGCCCAAAGGCGTCACTGGATGCGGATATGGAGGGGCATGTGGTCAGCACACCGCTCTCCCGGCCGTATGTCAGTTTCCGAACCGGAGCCGCTACTTCTCAATGAAGTAGCTCCTCAGTTTGCCTCACAAGGGCTGAGCGCAGCCTGCTTGCCCAAGAGCGCTGAACTTCGGTGATCTGACGGGAACCGGTGTTACCACTACGCCAAGGCCGATGGCTGTCTGCATACGGAACCCTAAAAATAAGTAAACTGTTTATTATTTCAAAAGCAATCGCCGTAACTGTTAACACATTTATCCCACTCTGAGACAAGACGGTCAGTGGCTTCGGGGAAAAAGTTTGCGATTGGGTTCGGAATCATCATTGTACACAGGCCTGCACCTCTTCGTCCGAAGTAAATCGACGTCCACGAATGTCTTTCTTCGGGGCTCCAAAAATGTGGTAGTCGCGTGGCGAGTGATCGGCACAGTTTGGAGGATGTGTAGGGGCTTCCGAGTGCAACTTTTGCAGCGTAGTCGAAAGAATCTCGGCAACATGTGGACGCACTTTGCAGGAAGAGTTGCATGCCCAGGTGAAATCATGGTCTCGTTGGCAACTACAAACATTTTTCCATGAAAGCACAGCTATTTTGTCTCACAGTAAGACAAAGGTATTCACAGTTATGGCGATTACTTTTGAAATAATAAACAGTTTAATTAGTTTTTTTTATGTGTCTCGCTTTAATTTGAGTGTGCCATATAATATAAGGATAACGCTTATTGCCGCCGCTCATAAGGCATGATATACGAGCATTTCAGGTATGATGCAAATTTATCGTCTGTTTTTGTAACAATAAACGATGCAGCTCGTCGTCATCGTGACAGTACGTACACAGATCAGCCAGAACATTGTGACAACCGAGCTACTATCGTTATAAACCCAGGCGATAACAGCGCCACCTGGTGAGCAATGACTGCTAGTCAGACACACGCACAGTGCGTGTAGTATCATTGAGCGTGCTATCCGTGTGTAGAATGGGGAAGGATTGAGATCTGTCAGTCTGACCGATGGCCCAGAGGCTCGGCACGAGCATTTCGGAGACTGCACCGCTTGTCGGGTATTCGAGGAGTGCTGTGGCGAATGTCTTCGACGCGTGACGATACCAGGGTGAAACCACGTCTAGACGTTGTGAGGTCGGTCACCCCCTCATTACAGATGCACAGATGTCGGACGTCGTAGGCTGGGAGAATGGTAAGACAGAAGACATGGCGGAACTAACTTCAGACTTTATTGCCGGGCAGAGTAGAAGTGTGTGTGAACACACGGTGTACCGAACATTGGTGACTATGGGCCTCCGCAGCCGACGACCCGTGTATGTGCCAATGCTGACACCACGACATGGGCAACTACGATTGATTCAAATGGCTCTGAGCACTATGGGACTTAATATCTCAGGTCATTAGAACTACTTAAACCTAAAGACATCACACACATCCATGCCTAAGGCAGGATTTGAACCTCCGACCGTAGCGGTCGCGCGGTTCCAGACTTAAGCGCCTAGAACCACTCGGCCACTCCGTCCGGCCTACTACGATTGAAATGAGCACGTGATCATCGGCACTGGACGCTGGTGCAGTGGCAGAGTGTTGCATGGTCTGATGAGTCCCGATACCTCCTTCATCATGCTGATGGGAGGGCGACAATCCGTCATCTTCCAGGGGAACAGTTCCTTGACACCTTCACAGCGGGACGGAGACAAATTTGTGCCGGCTCCATTACGCTCTAGGGAACATGCAGGTGGGCATCCATGGGTCCAGTGGACCTCGTTCAGGACACCATGGCGACCAAGGAATACCGTACACTGATTGAAGCCACGTACAATCCTTCATGACGATCATGTTTCGCGACAGCAGCGGCATTTTTCAATAAGATAATGCGCGCCGTCACAAGGCCAAGAGTGTGACGGAGTGGTTCGAGGAACCGAGTGGTGAGTTCCAATTGATGTGCTGCCCCCCCCTCCCCCTCTACTCGCCTCATCTGAACCCGATCGAACACATGTGCTATGTAATTGAACGTGGCGTCAGAGGTCATTGCCCCCTCTTCGGAATTTCCGGGAGTTAGGTGACTTGAGTGTGCAGATGTGGTGCCAACTCACTCCGGAGACGACGAGTGCCTCATTGCTTCCATGTCACGATGCGTCGCCTCTGTTATCCGTACCAAAGGTGAATACACCGGCTATTACGCAGCTGATCGTAATCTTCTCCCTGATGAGTTTATACATACGACTACTCTGCAGTTCACACTTAAGCATCTGTCAGAGGGTTCATCGAACCACTTTAACACAATTTCTCTACCGTTCGTCTCTCTAATAGTGCGTGGGAATAACGAACATTCATATCTTTCCGGGCAAGCTCTTTTTTTGCGTTATTTGATTACGATGATGGTTTCTCTTCATGTAAGTGCGCGTCAACAAAATATTTTGGCATTCTGAGGAGAAAAGTGATGATTGAAAAGTCGTGAAAATGTCTCGAGGCAGCGAAAACGCCGTTTTTTTTAACGACTGCCACCCAACTCACGTGTCGTACCCGAGACACTCTCTCCCCTATTTCGCGACAACACAAAACGAGCTGCCTCCTTTGTTTTCGCTGACCTCCGTCAATGCTATCTGTGAAGGATCCCATTCCGCACAACAGTACTCTATCAGAGGACATACCTGCGTCCGGCCATCTAGATTTAGGTTTTCTGTGATTTCCCTAGCCGGCCGCGGTGGTCTAGTGGTTCTAGGCGCGCAGTCCGGAACCGCGGGGCTGCTACGGTCGCAGGTTCGAATCCTGCCTCGGGCATGGATGTGTGTGATGTCCTTAGGTTAGTTAGGTTTAAGTAGTTCTAAGTTCTAGGGGACTGATGACCACAGAAGTTAAGTCCCATAGTGCTCAGAGCCATTTTTTTGATTTCCCTAAATGGCTCCAGGAAAATGACGGGATGTTTCCTTTGAAAGTTCACGGCCGATTTCCTTCCACAACTTTGACACAATCTGAGGTTGTGTTCCGTCTCTGACGAACTCAGTGCCGACGGGACGTTGAACCTAATCTTGCTTCCTTCTTCCTATTAGCAGACGATGGACAAGAGTAACGCAGGTACTTTCTTTAATGGATTTGTTGCATCTTCTAATTGTTCTGCCAATAAAATGCAGTCTTCGCTTCGCCTTAACTACACAATCATCTGTCCATGTGAGCGCTCCAATTTACGTTGTTCGTAGTTGTAGTCTTTAGGTTTTTGGCTGAACTGACAGCGTTTAGATTTGTGGGACTTATTGTGCAACCAAAATTCAACGAATTCCTCTTAGTTCTCATGTGGATGGCCTTACACGTTTTGTTATTTGGAGTAAATTGACACTTTCGTACCATACGGATATCTTGTCTAAATCATTTTTCAGTTTGTTTCGTTCTTCTGATGACTTTACTAGACTGTAAATGACAGCATCGTCTGCAAACAATCTAAGCTGATTTTTCAGATTGTCTCCCAAGTCAATTACATAGATTAGGAACAACAAAGGGCATATAACAGTTCCATGGGGAAAGCCATATCTCACTTCTCTATTATTTTGTGACTCTCTCTTAATCATTACTAACTGTGGCCTTTCTGATAGGAAATCAAGCATCCAGTCGTGTAACTGAGACGGTATTCTATAGGCGCCGAATCTGATTAGAAGCCGTATGCGTGATCAGTTATCGGACAAATTAAACTGTTAGTTAGTGAAACCACTGTATGAAATCGAGAGGACATCAAAATCTAATTTATCTTTCTTTTTTCCTTTCATATCACAAAAATTGGGAAAGAAATGATGTACACATTTACAAGCTGACTTTTTGCACTACCACTGTTTTAGAAGGGGACAGCTCAAAGAGTACGTTGGCTAACCAAGTCATACCAGCGTCTGCGTCAGACTCAGAATATCAGTTACTTGTATCTGGAAGGTTTGCCGAATGTCGTAACAGCTCGAATGTGACAAACGTGGCAAATTGCGCTTCTGCCAGTACATAATATCGAACGTCACTGCGAAAGAAACTATGTAAATCGGGCCAATGTTTATTGCCAGAGCACTGAGCGGAACATTTCACTACGGCTTTGTAAATGATTCAGATTTTTTCCACAAAATTCCTCCGTCAGTCACATTTCAAGATCGACGTTTTATGATTAAAAGGCAATATTGGCAGGAACCACGATGCGTTCCTGACAGTCGCCGAATATAAAATTAGTGCCGAAATCAAATTAGCATATATTATCGAAAAACGATGCGGTTCACCGACAGCATACGCAGCACGCTGTGAAATGCCTAGGAAATGAAATTCATTATTTCACGTTCAGAATTCGACGCTCCTGCGAAGGAAACAATACAGCAGCGGTAAAAAGTTTAGTTGGATTACTTGAACAATTCATTTACTGTACCCACCTCTTACTGCAACATTTATTTTCTATGTCATTCTTTTGCGAATGAATAAACGTGTGCACGTTCTTCCTGTGGTCTTGTAAAGAGGAACATTTTGCTTACTCTCTGTAGACTATAAATGACGATATATAACTAAAGTACTGGACATTAAGGAAATTGAATTAACAAATACTGCTGTTCTTATCCAACATGAAAAGTCAAAAGAGAAGCTAGAAGATAACAACTCGATTTTCACTTTACCCTTTCCGAGACTGTTTCGTGTTCCTTCCTCCCTGCCAGTGATAAAAGTGAATTTGTTTTATTTTTTAAAAAATTAGTTACTACCAAATATCTCTTACTTCCTCTAAAAACAGTCATTTTCGACCGTATTTTGACGCGTTTGTCGTTGACGTACAACATTTACATTAAAATTAGTACTATTTACTTAATTATACATTTCGATTCCAGAATGGTATTACAGAATGAAGTTACAGAACGCTTTTCTTCTTGTAGCGGGGAATTCCCTCTGGATATTATTGGTTAGGTTACGTAACTTCAATATTATTAAAGAGTTATGTAATATTTCTCAAAATGACCTACTTATATTGATTTAAATACCCATCGTTAAACGTTTATAAATAATTTGTGTTTCTTTCTTACAGAAACTAAGATACTGCTCGACCTTCCCGCTAACTTACAGCTGACTCTAAGCGATATAGCGAATTGATGTCTGAAAGTAATAATTTTCGGACTGGGACTTTATCTGTGCCTTTGAGGTTCTTGTAAAATAAACACAGAAGATACCAAACTACAGTCGCATGAAAACTCTGTCCTCCCCGTTTCCTTCAGATCTAAACAAAGATTCCGACATATGTTGGAGACAGCTGTATCGTGTCCTGATTCCAGATGAAGCATCTTTCGTAATTACTTTACCTCGATGGAGAGATAAACAGACTGTTGCGAAAACCCATCCTGTGGACGCTTTCCGGAGGAGATTTCTTTCCCTGTTTATTAATTTACTCCATGGGTTTGTATGTTTATATGCTGAATAAAGCTGTGTATCACACACAGTTTGCGAAGCGCGATGACAAATACCGAGCTACCTCCACAATTGCACATATAATTAATTGTACGTTCTCGTTGTGAGTTCACCCACGGAGTCACTAAAACAGAACAATACATCGTCGTCTACAGAAAGTTTTACGATCTAAAATCTGAGGCAGACAATCGCATCACCAGCTGCGTTGACTTAGCAAAGAAATGAAATACCGGGTGGTTATAATTAAAGTGCAGCTGTTCATGGAAGTCCAGTGTGGGCTGTAATCATTTCATGGCAGCGAAACTTAGCAGATATGCTAATTCGTTAACGAGGAGCCGATTGACGCTGGAGAAAATTCATTCCAATCTTGACTACCAGGTGTAAATCTGATGCTATACAGCATCTTGTGGACGTCTTCGGGAGGAGGGTATTAGTGTTAACGTCCCGTCGACAACGAGAACACTACAGACGGAGCACAAGCTCGGGTTGGGGAAGGATGGTGAAGGGAATCGGCCGTGCCTTTTCAAAGGAACTATCCCGGCAATTGCGTAAAGCGACTTAGAGAGATCACGGAAAAACTTAATCGGGACTATCGGACGCGGGTTTGAACCGTCGTCCTCCCGAATACGAGCCTAGTGTGCTAACCACTGCTACACCTTGCTCGGTCGTCGTCTTCGGTGGTCATATTGAACAAATTGTGCAAGCGGTGATTAACGATAAAGTCAAAAAAATGGTTCAAATGGCTGTGAGCACTATGGGACTTAACTTCTGAGGTCGTCAGTCCCCTAGAACTTAGAACTACTTAAACCTAACGAACCTAATGACATCACACACATCCATGCCCGAGGCAGGATTCGAACCTGCGACCGTAGCGGTCTCCCGGTTCCAGACTGTAGCGCCTAGAACCGCTCGGCCAGTACGGCCGGCAACGATAAAGTCAACACTACACCTTTTCAGTTGTTTGACCTGATCTACGAATGTCCCGTTCCTACTCCATTACACATGGAAACATTTCTATACGTCTTTCTTGCATTCACAACGCCGGATTTGCACCTGATGGCCAAAACCGCAATAACTTTTTTTTTCCATCGCAAATCGGTTCCGCATTAACGTATTAGAATATCTTCCAAGTTTCGCTGTCATACGATAATCACAGCCCACGCTGAACCTCTGTGAATAGCTGCAATTTCATTAAAACCACCCGGTACATTGTGGCCCGCTATGCGTTATCCGAGAGTTAAGTACAACAGACACTCATCTGTATTCATTGTAATGATATTATACAGTTATGCTTCGATCTTTAATGATTTAAAAAGCCTACTACAAAATAAAACACGGATCTCGTGTCTTTAGTTATACCAGCAGAGCTCCAACGTAATTTGGGTTCAGTTTAATATGCTTAAGTAATAAACATCAGTGGACAGACGTCAAAAGATTGGTAAAAAGATGGAACAAGGTAAAAGGGACGCATGACAACACTTGGGAATGATGATATAGTGGGTGCATGAGCAAAGAAGCTTCAGCGTTATATTACGTTTTTATTGTTCACGGATGTAATTTGTTTGTTTGGACTTTACTGCGCAAACGTTAAAAGTGCAGTGGCCAAACGTAAAGGCACCAAGAAAAGATCGGAGAAAATTATCGATTTTATTGAACTACTGCGCAAAAAAAAAGTTTAGAAGTCATAAAGAAGTCTGGAGCTGCAATCGAATGTGCAAGTTGATGGCAGTTAATACTTAACACTAAAGTTTCAATGTAAAACACAAACTTCTGCCTTACTCTTGAAGAAATGAAGACGTGGGAGGCAACTATGCCGACATAAAAATAAATAATGCCACCTTGAGAATTCTTATTTACTCTATGGTTAAGAGAACAATTGTAGCAATGAAATAAAAAAACTGTAGAAACATTTATTAAACGAAATGATATCTCACTGTCCCTTAGCAGTTCAAGAGGCTTATACGAGCTTTCGGCACTGTGTGGTTTTATGCAGTTCTTTTTTATAGTGTACGTTAAAATTTTCTTAATTTATCAGAACTTTTTGTTATTTTCATGTCTAGCGATTAAAAAGTCAGTGGAATATTCGACTCTGATAACTAAGTTTGTACGTAATTCATTATCGTACCTAGAGTGCCTCGTTTCTTGACAAACCGGGTACGTAAATATCTTTTGAGCAGTAAAACTTCTCCACAAATTATGGTATCATTTGCATACATTATGAGAGTTGTTTCCCCAGGAGGCGACGCTGTATTCGGAGCGCAAAGTCTCGCTGCTTAAGAAGGTCGCGGCTCAGTTGGAAACTTTTAACGCTGCTGGCTATTTGCTGAAAAGCGGCGGCGATAAACTCGGCCTGTTTTCTCGCCCCAGTATTTTCGGCACGCCAACTGCGCAAAATTTCTCAGCAAATGTTGTTTCTTCAAGCAGCAAGAAACATTCGCTATAAAAACAGCCCAATGTTTATGCTGGCGGGAAGTGGCGGCTGCGATCGAAATCGGAATATGAAGTCGGCCAGTCACCGTTTGCTACTGCACAGTCCGTGAGCTGTTCCAGTAAAACCCTCCACAGATTGAGGAGAAACGCACCGTAAGATTCCTCTGAAGTTTCATGAACGCTTCAGACGCAAGTAACATTAACTATTTTAGTAAAAAAATAGTGAAATATAAGCTCATGTGCTACTTAATAGCGAGCGAAACAGAAAATCTACGAGGAAATCTCTAGTGACCTAATAAAATTTCTGCTCTTTAGGAACAAGTAGGTCATAACGAAACTTCTTGGCTGATTAAAAGTCTATTCTGGACATGGATTCGAACGCGAACCTTTGGCTTTCATGAAAAGAATTCTTTTTGATCACTCACATTCCAAGCTCGAATTCCAAGAAAAGCCATACTGCCTATAGCCAAGTGCAAGTTATCTGCTGTTTCTTTTTGATCCTATGAATGAACTTAGAAATCCGTACATGGATTTTATGCCTAGTAAGCGAACAAGCTGCCATATACCATGGACTTTAGTAATTGCCCTACTTCGATGAAGGGAGAACACAAGTACTTTACATGTCATCCACGTCTACCGTATATGCAGTGCCGGCCGATCGGGACGATTTTTGAAGATGCCTGATTTTAAATAGCGCAACTCTACGGTCCCTGTGATGCCGTCAGACTACATGGAGGCCGCGAGTGCGTCACATACTGGAGAAATGCCATTATTTATCATACTGATTATACTGAGCTTTCCCATTATCTTTTGAGGGGAACAATTACAGGAAAGATATTTGTAAATCAGTTATTATCACTGCTGCTGGCGATTCAATATTGTAGTTCGCATTCCGCATCTAACATATGAACTAACTTTGAACCAGAAATGAAATGACAAATGGTTCAAATGGCTGTAAGCACTATGGGACTTAACATCTCAGGTCATCAGTCCCCTAGAACTTAGAACTACTTAAACCTAACTAACTTAAGGACATCACACACATCCATGCCTGAGGCAGGATTCGAATCTGCGACCGTAGCGGTCTCGCGGTTCCAGACTGAAGCGCCTAGAACCGCTCGGCCACCAGCGGCCGGCATGAAATGACAACCCCTTACCTATAAAAAGGTTATGTTTCAAACAAAGATTATGAGGTAAACCAGCATAATGAACTCAAAGATGGGAACAAGAAAAACTGTAACTACATAAAAGGAGAATACTCCTGCATCGATATTTAAACAAAATAACACTTGACAAGTGAAAGAAATAGAGCTTGCGACCAATACTGAAACTACACGGATGAGCCACAGAAGTCCCAAAGTCAAAATCAAAGCCAGTACAACGAAAAACCAGCTGAAAGTTGCAAATTTCATTTTTTTTATTCACTCTAGGACTAGTTTCGGGCAGGGACCCACTTTTGAATCATCGTAAAACAGTCAGAAATGGTATTTTAGAAAATTAAAAAACATGTCAAAAATGTGCAAACGAACAGTTACATTGCATACAGATAACAGATACAGTTATCCACAGATAATAGCATGAGCTGTAACTGATAGTTTGCATGTTTCGGCATTTTCGGTAATACCATTTTTGACTGCTACCGTGATTCGAAACTAGTCATCGAGTGAATAAAAAAAATTCAAATTTGCAACTTTGGAGCGCTTTCTCGTTGCAATGATTAACAAAAGTTACTGACTCACCGCTGTTCCAGCATGCTGGAAGTTCTAAAAACAAAACCTTCCCGGTGCATATGATAAATTCCATAACCGTCATTCTGTTCGAGAAATATTATTCAAACTGGGATTCGATCGATGTAGAATTAAGTGTCCTACACAACGGGACAGCATGCGCTTATAGTATCATTGCTCAATTCTCATGTGACTATGAAGCTGCACAAATGGAAAACCAAATCCCCAATTCCAAAGCTGATTCATGTATTTACATGACAGGAATACAAGCGATTGCTGAAACCAGTAACTTGAATAAACAAGTGATCGACACGTGGTTCATCATACAGAAACTTATCCGGTTAGGGTAACGGAAACGATTTAAATCAGTACTGTTATTCTTGCAGTTTTAGAGGGTACATTGTTCTTAAGCAAATCACAGTAGATAATCAAGGGGCCACCAATGCTGATACCACATGGTCACCACCAGTATGAACGAAGACAGAGTAGCAGTTTAAGTATTATTCATAAAAATTAAATTTCTTCATAACTGACAAGAACCTATCCGCACTAACTAGTCCAAATACCTAGAGATGTTCCAAGGAACATAAATATTACCAGGATGGTGGCAGGATCCAAAGCGTCGCTTCAAGAAAGACGACGGAGGCAGTTGCCTCGGAAGTCCGGATTTTTATGATGGTGGAGGGAGGGGCACAGTTCCAAAAGTGAGAAAAATCGGGAAGCGTTATGATTTGCAAAGGTGCAACTGTGCTAGATCTCTCTGTTAAAAGCTATCGATATCGGTACTGCACCGTCCAGACCACATAAGAAAGTCTTTCTTTCCCTGGCTGTCAGATTTACATACATTCATCCATCGATATTTGCTTTGCAGAATTTATCCAGGAAAACGGAGAGGATATGGAGAGGGTGAATAAATATAGTAGCATAATGTGTGTTGTCTTACAGTGGGAGTACAACCGACGGAAAAACTGTGTTTGCAGCCTATACGTGGTATTTAAGCAGTATCAAACACTAAAACTGAATGTTGGCATATACAGCTGCCTTTCAAGAAGAACATAGTTCAAATCAAAACTTCAGTCTGAAAGTACCTCTCCTATAAGCTTTCATATTCTTCACAGAATCTCTTCTTCTTAACTTTCTCCACGGGCGCCTAGGAAGAGAGGATTTGGAGAGCTACAATTCAGCCACGGCTCATGGGACGGTTTCGAGAATAAGCCTTTCTATCTGAGAGGTGGACTTCAGGATTCTGGGAGTCCATGTTCTGTCTCTAGTCTGCGTCCGCAGCTCGTGGTCGTGCGGTAGCGTTCTCGCTGCCCGCGCCCGGGTTCCCGGGTTCGATTCCCGGCGGGGTCAGGGATTTTCTCTGCCTTGTGCTGACTGGGTGTTGTGTGATGTCCTTAGGTTAGTTAGGTTTAAGTAGTTCTAAGTTCTAGTGGACTGATGACCATAGATGTTAAGTCCCATAGTGCTCAGAGCCATTTTCTCTAGTCTGCCCTTACAACACACTTAAAGTCATGAATCAAATGTAAGTCAAAATTAATTATTTCGTACGGGACTTTCATTGCTTGCCTCAAAAGCTTGTTTATGTCTTACTACATGAACCTAATTCTGATGTGGCGATGATATAAGGTGCAGTAAAATGGAAACGAAACAGATGGAAAAGAAGAAGTAAATTGTTTGTTACACTTTAAGACATGTACAGACAAATAAATGATTACAATTTCAGAATAGTTGGATGATATATTCAAAAGAAAGAGATTCACGCACTGAGCAAGTCAATCACGCGTTGGTCCACCTCTTGCGGTTATACAAGCAGTCATTCAGTTTGACATTAATTGATAGAGTTGTAGCATTTCCTCCTCAGTGATATACAGGGTGATTCAAAAAGAATACCACAACTTTAGGAATTTAAAACTCTGCAACGACAAAAGGCAGAGCTAAGCACTATCTGTCGGCGAATTAAGGGAGCTATAAAGTTTCATTTAGTTGTACATTTGTTCGCTTGAGGCGCTGTTGACTAGGCGTCAGCGTCAGTTGATGCTAAGATGGCGACCGCTCAACAGAAAGCTTTTTGTGTTATTGAGTATGGCAGAAGTGAATCGACGACAGTTGTTCAGCGTGCATTTCGAACGAAGTATGGTGTTAAACCTCCTGATAGGTGGTGTATTAAACGTTGGTATAAACAGTTTACAGAGAATGGGTGTTTGTGCAAAGGGAAAAGTTCTGGACGGCCGAGAACGAGTGATGAAAATGTAGCACGCATCCAGCAAGCATTTGTTCGCATCCCAGGAAAATCGACTCGCAGAGCTAGCAGAGAGCTGCAAATTCCACAATCAACTGTATGGAGAGTCCTACGAAAAAGGTTAGTTATGAAACCTGAACGTCAACTACCCGAGGCGATGGATCGGCCGCCAGGCAGCCCGTGACAGAGCACTTCATCACTGGCCTCCAAGAAGCCCTGATCTTACCCCCTGCGATTTTTTCTTATGGGGGTATGTTAAGGATATGGTGTTTCGGCCACCTCTCCCAGCCACCATTGATGATTTGAAACGAGAAATAACAGCAGCTATCCAAACTGTTACGCCTGATATGCTACAGAGAGTGTGGAACGAGTTGGAGTATCGGGTTGATATTGCTCGTGTGTCTGGAGGGGGCCATATTGAACATCTCTGAACTTGTTTTTGACTGAAAAAAAAACCTTTTTAAATACTCTTTGTAATGATGTATAACAGAAGGTTATATTATGTTTCTTTCATTAAATACACATTTTTAAAGTTGTGGTATTCTTTTTGAATCATCGTGTAGTGCCAAATTCTGTCCAGCTGGGGCGTTAGATCGTCAAAATACCGAACTGGTTGGGGGAACCGGTCCATAATGATCCAGACGTTCCCAGCTGGGAAGATATCCAGCGATCTCGATGGCCAGGGTAGGGTGTGGAAATCACGAGGACAAGTAGAAGAAATCCCAGCCGTGTGTGGATGGGCATTATCTTGCTGAAATATAAGATGGCTTGCCTTTAACGGTGGGGGGGGGGGGGGGGAGCATTCATAACATAAATATTGAGGAATGATGTTCACAGCACCCTATATAAATATCGTACTTAGGTTAAGAATTTCAAAAAATTGTTTATCATACATTAGGCTTTGTGTTTAATCTTTTATTAATTCAGCTGAGTACAACTTGAATCACTAAGTTACTCCAATAATTTATCTACAATTGATAAACCAATAACACATGTAAAATGATTGCAAATGTTAGGGTACTATTTCTAAAATTAATAAAATAAGAAAGCTTTAACTATTTTAAAATTATAGAGAGATGTTAACCGACAAAGGAACAGACATATTTATATCAATTAAAACAATCATTATTGTCATAAGTCAGGTGAGAAAACACATTTTAGCACTGATCCTTTTCATCATTACTACAAGACGTTTCTGAATCGATACATTTACTGCAGGTGTTTCTCATATGATTTAAACACACAAACTGTTTTTAGTTGCAACAGAAGAACATGATCTTTTATCAGCATTTCTTAGGCAAACTGTGCGACTTACTGATTTACGTATATCGCTTTGAACTGCTGGAATAACCTCTTCAGTGTTTGAGATCTTGACTGCCTTCATCCGGATGGATCTTTGAACGGCTGCGTTTGAGGCTCTCTTTAAAATATTAGAACGTACAACCTCCTACCCCAGCTGCCTTATAAATTGCCTTCTTTCCACAGCAAAATCTTGAATGTTGCATCTCGGTATAACTTGAGCATTAATGCATTCAATATCAAATATCCGAAAGAACACCACTAATGCTCATAGTCTGTTCTTCTTGCTACGGAGTATGTTGCATACAGCTTGTCAACAGAGTCAACTCCACCTTTTGTAACGTCCTAGAAGGTAACGATCTCAGGTTTTCTCTCGTCACCTGTTGTAGTATCAGTAATCTTGGGATTTAGATGCATTGTTCACAGAAGTATAACGTTTCAACAATTTTTTATGCCTATGAAAGGCAAGTGACAAAATTTTAGTTTCTCTCCCTCTTATGACAGGCAGTTCTTTAGGAAGATAAGGCTTACTTTTTCTTATCGTGCCAACAAGTATCAATGGTTTCTTCAGCAAGAAAAATACTAGTGTTGTGATGTTTCGGCTAGTATCTTGAATCCCCTCAGTAAGTATCAAAACAACGTCTTTGCCTGAATTAGAAATTTGGGTTTTGGAAAGGCCCTTCAGGCTGCTTTCCGGCACACGCTTCTATTTGTGATGTATACCAAGTCCTCGCATCACATAATATTTGTACCTTGATTCCGTGTTTAGCACGCTTCCTTGGGATATACAAAAAGTAACATTTCCTTCTGAGGGCACCAACTGTCCATCAATAGCTTCCAAGGCTGGATGAATTTCTGCAATTTTCGTCGAACAAGGTGAATACTTCCGGTTTGCAATAATTTTATGCTATTACTTACGTTGTGCCTGCCATTATTATTGCCAAATCTCAAATATGTCATAAGGAACAAAAATCCGTCCAATGGCATAATAATGTGAAATATTTCTACTAATGCCTATGAAGAAAGCAGATCTTGTTGATTCATTTTAGCTGCTCTGTAAGAAGCAGCAATGTTAAGTAATCCAACGAAAGATCGTACTTCTATTATATCAGTTTCCCAGTGCCTATTTTTGTTTTTATAGAAGAGCTCCATGCGTTCAATGTGAAGGTTGGTGCACTCGACGACTGAGGGAATTATTTGCGCATTTATGCGGTTGCAGGCGGAAGTCATGTCTGGAGACGCCCGGGGCAGCTGTCGCCCGCCATACGGGCCGAGAACTGGAAGTGATTGTCTGTGGTGCCACCTTATTTCCTAGCAGAGCCCCTTTGATTGCCATCCGCGGTACGCTTGAAGCACAGCCGTACGTCGACGATATTCTAAACACCGTTTTGTTTCCCTTCATGGCAAGCCATCTTAAGCTTACATTTCAGAGAGATAATACCCATCTGCGCATGGCAAGAATTTCTGTTGATTGCCGTCGTGCTTGTCAAACCCAACCTTGGCCAGCAAAGTCGCAGGAACTCTATCCATGTCCAAATGAGAACCTTTGGAACATTATGGGCTCGGCCCTCCAACGAGTTGGGGATTTTGACGATCTGAGGCTCCAATTGGACAGAATTTGGCACGGTATACCTCAGAAGAAATCCAAAAGCTCTGTCAATCAGAGCCAAGTCGAATAACCGCTTGCATATAGGACAGAGGCGGGATCAACGCGTTATCGACTTCCTTAGTTATGAAGCCCTTTCTGTTGAATAAATCATCCAGTCTTTCTGAAATTGTAATCATTTGTCTGTCTGTACATGTAAATCACATCTACTTGTTGGCGTCCCGTTCGGATAATTCCTTCGTGGTGAGTCGTGGTCTTTGCCTTAAAGCAGGGCTTCCCAACGTGTGGTCAGCGGACCCCTTAGGGGTCCGCCGGCTCTTTCTAGGGGGTCCGCGGCCACCCTTCACCAAATCGTGTAAAATAATGAATAAAATTATTGAATAAAAATGTGAAAATCAAATTCATCACTATTTTTTCGTGTGAAAAACATGTGTACTTTTACTTCAGGTCGTATTCCCAAGCAGCCTTTGCGGTTCCTGAGTGAGAACGCATACACAGTTTAGTGCCGGAGAATGCGGCTTCTCTGATCGACTGTTTCGCAACAATACGGGGATCGTTTGTGCGCCGGCTCACGACGGTAGATGCGATGAAACCTTTTACGCATGCGCGGAGCGAGCTTTGTCGACCAATAACAGTGCTCGCTGGCACGTATGCGGTTCCAGGCATAATTAAATGTTAAACTTGCTTTGTCAGAGCACTTCCTATTTCATAAGTCGATTTTTGACCTTCAAGTTGTTTTCATTCATCTCTAAACCAAAGATTATTGATACGTCGGGAGGGGTAGGGGGGAGGGGGGGTCATTGGGAACATGGAACTTGCATTAAGAAGCTTTCAGTTCCCATGGGTTTCGCTCTGAAATTTAAAGTTACTGTGCTCTTGACTGACTACGGGTCGAGCGGTTCTAGGTGCTTCAGACTGGGATCGCGCGACCTCTACGGTCGCAGGTTCGAATCCTGCCTCGGGCATGGATGTGTGTGATGTCCTTAGGTTAGTTAGGATTAGGTAGTTCTAAGTTCTAGGGTACTGATGACCTCAGATGTTAAGTCCCATTGTACTCAGAGCCATTTGAACTGACTAGGGGTCCGCCATGGATTTTCGACTGAAGAAGCGGTCCACCAGCTGAAAAGGTTGGGAAGCCCTGCCTTAGAGGGTATTCCAAATATAACCGCCATAGTTGTTAATGTATTTACCCTCCGTAAGGCAGGACGCTCATTAACTTGCTGGAAACATGTCTGCCGTAGTCTACGGAACCATGCTTAAATCCGGGCACGCATGTCTTCGTCTCTAGGAAATAGACGGCCACGTGTTTCTTTAGGACTACAAAAATACGGAAATCGCATGGGGAGAATCGGGACTGTATGGAGGATGTGTATGGGCTTTCCAGCAGAGCTTCTGTAGTGTAGTCGAACAACGTTGACAGCATGTTGGGGAGCACTGTCTTGCAACAGAATGATCCCGTCCATCAACATTCCTGGCCGTTTGTACTTGATGGCGCGCTATCGGGGAGTACCGCAGGGAAGCGTGATAGGACCTTTATTGTTTACAATATACATAAATGACTTAGTTGACAACATCGGTAGCTCCGTGAGGCTATTTGCAGATGACACGGTTGTCTACAAGAAAGTAGCAACATCAGAAGACTCGTACGTACTCCAGGAGGACCTGCAGAGGATTAATGCATGGTGCGACAGCTGGCAGCTTTCCCTAAACGTAGATAAATGTAATATAATGCGCATACATAGGGGCAGAAATCCATTCCAGTACGATTATGCCATAGGTGGTAAATCATTGGAAGCGGTAACGACCGTAAAATACTTAGGAGTTACTATCCGGAGCGATCTGAAGTGGAATGATCACATAAAACAAATAGTGGGAAAAGCAGGCGCCAGGTTGAGATTCATAGGAAGAATTCTAAGAAAATGTGACTCATCGACGAAAGAAGTAGCTTACAAAACGCTTGTTCGTCCGATTCTTGAGTATTGCTCATCAGTATGGGACCCTTACCAGGTTGGATTAATAGAAGAGATAGACATGATCCAGCGAAAAGCAGCGCGATTCGTCATGGGGACATTTAGTCAGCGCGAGAGCGTTACGGAGATGCTGAACAAGCTCCAGTGGCGGACACTTCAAGAAAGGCGTTACGCAATACGGAGAGGTTTATTATCGAAATTACGAGAGAGCACATTCCGGTAAGAGATGGGCAACATATTACTACCGCCCACATATATCTCGCGTAATGATCACAACGAAAAGATCCGAGAAATTAGAGCAAATACGGAGACTTACAAGCAGTCGTTCTTTCCACGCACAATTCGTGAATGGAACAGGGAAGGGGGGATCAGATAGTGGTACAATAAGTACCCTCCGCCACACACCGTAAGGTGGCTCGCGGAGTATAGATGTAGATAGATTTAGATGTAATTTTTGCCACGTCCACGTACTGCTGTTCGCGGAAGTGCTAATCTTTTGCATACTCAGCTATGTGGTACACTTCATTCCAATTTAATGTTTGTTGCAAGCCACCTTGATGATGTTGCAGTTTTAATAGCTAGCAGTGTACTCGGGAGTGAGTGCGTAGCTGAACACACCTCTTTCCCGCACCCCAGCTGCGACAGGCCGCGAGGCCACTGAGCGACACAAAGCACGCCCTGCCAGGCGGTTAACAGAGATTCGCGCGCCCCGCGGAGATGCATGCGGCCGTAGGAGTGGCGACGACATCTCGTAACGCAGTCACACACCTAGCGGGGGCGGAGGTAGGGAGCGTGACCAGGGGAGGGATCTTGGCCGCCTACGCGCCTGCCCCCGCCGCCGCGCCCTGCCGCCGTCACGGCGTGAGTAACGAGTCTGCAGGGGCATACATGTTGCATCAGGCGCCTCATATTAGTCCCCTGAATAATTCACGCCCCCTGAGTGCGGCGGTCGCAGCCTTTATTGGGCTCCCCGGGCAACAGTGGCAGTTAGCGCGCCCCTAACTCTGCCCGCGATGATGGCCGCACCTACCGTGCGTACGAGGCGCACTCGTAACCAGTGTCCCTACAAAGCCGCCACTCCCCTCCACTACCCTACCCACTTCTGTGCAACGTCACTAGCCCACAGGCGGTCTCCAAGCCTTCACGCTCTACATCTCTTTCACACATCGCCACTGCCAACACGTCGCACACGTGGGCAGACGTGTGAGATGGAGAACAATTATCTCGTGCTAGCGGTTTCATTTGTTCTTCTACGCTCTCGCGACTATGGAGTGAATAGTGAACAAGGTACAAGAGATACAGCAGGGACGCTCGAAAGGTGAGACTGAGTGAGATAAGCTTGATTAAACATTGTCTCGCGTCTTCAGTTTTGAAATTTTATGTCCCCTGCAACGAAATTCAAGTTGATACGGCTGCTACAGGGAGGCCCACAGGAACCACTACATTTTCATTTCACTGTTATGAGATTTAGAATATATTTACACCAATAAATCTTCAAAAACCAAAGACGTTCATTTATTAAAAAGTATATGACAATTGGTATCCATCATTGGCAACAAATTTCCTGAAGATGTTCGCGGAAGCTTCTCACTACGTTCTCAATCATTTTATAAGGAATGGTGTCTATCTCTTCCCGAAGTGCGGGCTTCGTCTCATCATTACTGCGGAATTGCCGTGGAAGAAGTTTGTTCTTGAAGTGGCCCCACAGAAAAAGATCAGGGGCTGAAAGTTCAGGTGATCTCGCCGGTCATGGGAATCACCGAATCGTGAGAGTAATCGACGAGGAAAATGGCGCCTCAGCGTATTCACTAATGTACAAGCCTTGTGCGGCGTAGCCCCGTCATGCAAATATAACGCGTTTAGACGGCTGTGCTCCTGCAGCTGTGAAATGAAAAAATTGCTAATCGTGGTGGCATATCGATCGGCTGGCCGTATTTGCCTTAAAAGTAATTATTCAAATAAATAAGAATTTTTAATGTAGTGCTTTTTCAAATCGGACTAAATAGTGTAAAACAATTTGCCCTAGCACCTTACACATTCCTAAACATATACAGAGAGCCCCAAAAATTTGTGATTATGAATTATTAGCAGCTATGGCAATCCTTGTACCATTTAAAACAAAAACCGTGGGTCGCACGCAATAGATAATAGTAATGAGGTGAATTATTCATGCATCAGTTATCAAGTAGTGTAATAGTGCTGAGGCGAACTACTGAAGCATGAATTATGTAATATATGCACCCCTCGTTTTTCGTTTTAAATCTTACACGTATTTTCATAGCTTCAAAAAGTCAATTACAAATTTTCAGGATAATCTGTGTGGCTTCGGAAGTCCTTACAAGCCTGGGAGAAATTACATTATACTCTTTTGTCCGGTTAAAGAAAGGCGTACATTAAATACTTATTTTCATTTAAATAATTATTTTCTTGGTTTTATTCTTATGTCTGTGAAACTTTTCAATCGATTTCAAACTTTTGGAGCCGACTGGAACAGAGACACGCGGTAAGTCTCAGGTTTATTCCAGTTTCTCTTCACCTGACTCAAGCAATACATTGCTTCCTCCCACGCATATCTCGCAAAACAACCATGAAAGTAAAAATTAGAGAGATTCTAGCTCACGTGAGGGCTTACCAGCAGTCGTTCTTTTCTCTAACCATTCGCGGGTGGAACAGCAAAAGGGGAAATGGCAGTGCTACACAAAATACCTCCGCCACACGAGACAAAAAAGAGAGGTAATATCGCACAGTCATCCACTTATGAGCTATATTTAAAAAATTTAAGTCCTTAGCACACCGGAAAATTTAAAATCCATTGCAAAATTTGCATCCAACATACAGACAGGAATAATATACACGTTCTAAAATTTCGTCCAAAGATTTCAGTAGGTTTTCTACTCGCACGCCATAGAAGGACCTTTAGGCTACCAAGAGCATTGTCTGTTTCCGAGTAATATCGGAAGTTTTGTATATTGACACACCTATTCAGATGAAAGTTTGCCTTGTCAGAAAAGGGTCAACCTGGTCTATTTTGTCCAGAAATCTTGTGCTGAAACTGCGCCCGGCTAACTGTTCAGCCAGTTGCAGCTTATCGGGATGAAACTTTAAATCGTGTTTACAAATACCTCTCACGCCTTTGCAGAGAAATGTCACTGTTCTGAAATGGCAACGGAAAGACCTCTGTAGGCTTCAATACAGAGCTCTTCGAAATCGTCGGATTTCAAGTCTCTTATGCTTTACATTTGTTACAGGACTCGCCTCATGCCATTACTTTATTCACCTCAATAACGTACGTCTGTGCGGAAATGGCTGTCTCCTCAACAGTGCATTCGGTGTTGGACAGCCGCAACACATTTCATGCATCAGATCCCTTCCACTTCCTCAGTAAGCAGCTGCACTGGCCAACGTTCCAAACTAAACTGAGTAGCATACTATATCGGTCAGATTTGTAGCCGTAGATAGCGTGAGCACACCTACATATTAGCAGGGTGGCCAATCGAAAATGTGCTACTTGCTGCTACGGTCTTGGTGTGGTTTGTAACTTGCATGTGATTACTGTCAGTGCCATGCAGTTCTGGTCTCCATCGTCAGCGATCCGTTTTTTGGACCCGTTCCCAGTCACTCGTCGATACCATTCCTGTCCCTGTGTTGTGGCCTGACAGTGATCTACTTGGATCTCGCAGTTAATCTGTTTCACTATCTTTTCATGTTATTTTACTTATCGTTATTTATATTCTCGATACTGAGAACAGACCGGAAGCGGGATGGGCGGGGAAAGAACTTATAGAACTTATAGAAATATTCAAACATCTATGTGATAAAACTTCGTTGATTAAATTTCTTTCATGATTTTGACGGTATTCGCATTCCTACAGCCTACGGGGGACAATTGTGCTGACGGGCTTGGCAACAGTGGATTACGAATTTCGGTGGGGAAAGGTTGTAAAATGTTTTATGGTACGTATGCTGAGAGGGCGGGGGGAGGCGTTGTAGGATGGAACGTGTGTAGGTTTCTAGCAACAAAAGAGGAAGATCATTTGGAGCATGGGAAGTGAGGGGATTTGTAGATTACGATTGATAGGACGGGTATATTTTAAGTTTGATTTCATGTCCTGATAGGAAAGATGATTAAACTTACCCCGAGAAAGATGGTTCAAATGGCTCTGAGCACTATGGTACATAACATCTGAGGTCATCAGTCCCATAGAACTCACAACTACTTAAACCTAACTAACCTAAGGGCATCACACACATCCATGCCCGAGGAGGGATTCGAACCTGCAACCGTAGCAGTCACGTGGTTCCCGACTGAAGCGCCTAGAACCGCTCGGCCACCGCGGCCGGCACCTGAGAAAGAATGTACGAAGTTTTGAGATAGAGGTAAGTGGTATTTGTTGATGCGGGTGCAGCAAAAGGCCGGGGTTTAAAATGATGGGATATCGGGATTCAGTTTTGTAGGGGAAGTAATGTAGGCGAAGATGTTCCACTGTTTGTCATTGTCTCCTTAAACACAACCTGAGATAAGGCCGTAAGGAATGGTAACTTAGATATAACTTGGTGCCGGCTGTTGTTAATAGCTCGAGCTTTCAGGCCACTGCTGATGTATCATTATCTTGTAGAAAGACTCGATTCGTCGGTTTCCACTTTTTGGTGTTTCCCGTCTTTCGACTGTTATCAGGGAGTTATCAGCAGAAAAGCAACGTCACATTAAAATTACACTTCCATCTTCCGGAATGACCTTGACTGCGCTCTGGTTTCTTTCTGTACACGCACAATTTCTTTAATTATAAATTCACTTACTTCGGCTCCATATTTTCCGTTTTCTCGCCACTATCGTATTGTCAACACTCTATCGTTCGTCATCGTTAGCACGCCTTCCACTGCTGCTTGCTAGTTCCCCTCCTCCTGTCTTGCAAACGATAAATACTTCGGCCTGGCATCCACATTCAATTCGCGAATAATAATGTGAAGAACGAAGTTCTACCAGCAAGTAACATCCAAATTTAGATGTTAAATCGTATATAACAAATTAAATATGTACTGCCGAGAATTGTGACAGAAACTTTAAATTAGACATATGTTTATTGCGATGGCTGTAGAAAGGAAACTGCCGCTGTCAGGCTCAATCACAGTTGAGGGACGAAGAAAAGTCACAGTAAGCTGCGCGGAGTGCCCACGCGGTCTGAGGCACTATGTCACGCATTGCGCGGCCCCTCCCGCCAGAGGTTAGAGTTTTCCCTCGGGCATGAGCGTGTGTGTTGCTCGTAACGTAAGTTAAGTAAAGCTAGTTTAAGTAATGTGTAAGTCTACCGATGACCTCAGCAGTTTGGTCCCTTAGGATTTCACACACACACACACACACACACACACACACACACACACACAAATCACGGTAGACTCTGTCCAGTCGTGACGGTCGAATATGAAGCAAGAGGTAGAAAGTAACCGAGCGTCAGATGAACTAAAAGTGTCTGTTGGCTCGGAAGCAACATTTTGGAAGATGAAGCGTCAGGCAAACCTAGAGCAAACTGGCACCTGTGATGAAATCTACTCAGATAAACCACTGGTCCATGACTTACGGAGCCTCTGCTTGGAATGTACTTTTGCATTAGAGCGCTAGAATACAGTGAATCGTAAAAGCCATTGGCCCGCTTTCAATACTATCCTGTACGTTAAATTTCAGGAAGAAATATCTGCCGACAAAGGTGTTGAATTTTCATTCATTATTTTTCAGTGTTCATTTTCTGCATCTAGCTGTCGTATGCAGCACGTACATTTATGATAGCTGTAGCTTCATGCAACCTACTGAGTAAATAACGGTTTTAAAATTCTGCAGGATCAGTAGCTAAACATATTGATTACAGCAACAGCTGCAACACTGGCAGATCGGTAACGTATACATGAAAAGAAGACGTAAACTCTTATTTCATGATAATTCGTGGTAAGTTCCTATGGCTTACACACTACTTAATCTAACTTAAACTAACTTACGCTAAGGACAACACACACGTCCGTGCCCAAGGGAGGACTCGAACCTCCTACAGGTGGGAGCCGCGCGAACCGTGGCAATGCGCCAGAGACCGCGCGGCTACCCCGCGTTGTTACGCTTTTATTCTTTCTGTATCTATCACACATTGACAAGAACCAAGGAGCAGCGACAAATAATCGTGCAGCCTCCGATATTTGGACAACATTTCAAATTTTCTAAAGCAGTTAAACTATAACAAAAACCGACCGCGTGTAATAATAATAGCATCAATCCACAGTTTAGTTACATTAAAGTTTTAGAACAGAGTAATAATCGTAGGATCATTTATAGACACCGTCGAAAAAGTTCTGCGGCGGCCAATTAGGCAGAGCTGTCGCAGTTGTGACGGCTAACCATGAGATAAGTAGGAGACCTTATAAAGCGACTTTGGCTTAAACTAAGTACGTTATAACTAAATTATGTACTACGAGATGTTTTCCATACCGCTGAAAACGATAGATTGATGACACAGCTGTAACGATACTGCAGGGATATTGTGCTTAGTCTTAAGCTACAAATACACATAATATTTCTTCGCTTGTAACACCAGTATTTTATCTCATACACGTATGAAAAGACCGCATGTACAAAACCCCAGAAAATGGTTAGTTTCCAAAACGAAAATGTTTTTGCATAAAAGTTGTACTTGAAATCAAGTTTCCATTCATAAACATAGTAAGGTCAGTAACTCAGTCTTATGGCTGTTTTATCTGCGCTTGACAATGGCGTAACAATATTCAACCGGTTCCTCGACTAGTCAAAGTTGTTGCAAGTATCAAGATAGTCTTTTTTCCACTTAGTTTTTACAGACAAGGGCGTTGCCTCTAGTTTTAATCAGGTAGAAAGAACGTAATAGTACCACAAACGTTTGCACAATGCTCGATGCATAGTGATGCTTACAGATAAAAAATATCCTAGATTTTAGTTATTATCTCTACAATATCTTGACATTTATGTGAGAAATTTGTGGCTTTAAGAAGTATTACGCTACTGGCAGCAGTCTCTCTGTACTCTCGTTTGTAATAATGTCAAACTTCATCAACACATCTAGATTCGTAATGCAGGCAAGGATGGAAGGAGGAAAGGAAGATTCAGGGTTTAACGTGGCGTCGTTAACGAACTCATCAAAACTGAGAAACAGCATTAGAATGGACGGAGTTTGGCAACGAAATCGACAGCACTACCCCGACTGCTACGCTCCCATGGTAGCCGTCTCCTTGGCAGTTTACGCCCACATCACTTCATACGTCTATGTCTCTATCATAATCATCAACACATCAGCTTTTATCGTTTAACTTACGCAACTGTCCACTATCTTTTGTATTCTGTGAAACATTGGTTTGTCATTTCATCTGTGCCAATATTATAATTAATCACCAAATCAATCTTTCATATTTTAGCATATGCAACTGACTGTCTTTTTATCGTGTCACACATTCATTTTGTCAACCACAATGACCAGTTTTATACTATGTTTTAACTTTTTAATCTCATGTCGCTGAAGAGCAGCTACTTGTATCCCTGACTGCCCACCACCCACCAATATGGGGCGATGGAGATTAAATGCCAATAAAGAGGAAAAATTGCATAAGAGATTTGTAGATGTCTGGCAGTTGTATAGAACACAAGCTTCCTTCTACGGTTCTGAACGCATTTGAAGCCGACAGCTCGGGACGCAGCTTGTGGAAGTGGCAATCAGGATGATTTGACGGAGCTATCTGGGATACACGGCCTCGTCAAGTGATGGGCGGTCTCGGAAGTGTGGCACTATTTATAGCTAGCGGGTGGTCGATGCGGACGCGTGCATAGGCCAGTGGCGGCTGACGTCACAGCGCACGTGGGCTTGTCGGCGTGTTGCTGGCGTGTCCTCGTTCCGGTGTCAGCTTAGCGGCTGCAGGCTCGCGTAAGTCCTCTGCCCCTCAATGCATTTTTTAGCAGTCCGCTGCCTCCACCGGCTGCGGCGTTTAGTCTGGCGAACTGGCTTCGCCTCTCGCGGGACTCAGCGAGTGGTTATGTACACAGCGTCAGGTTTCCGTCCGGTTTTAAACACGGATTATTATCTGTCTGGATTTGCCCTCAGTTAACCCTAGAACACAGAAGGGAGGAAAAAATCTTACGGTGTTACTAGACCATCGTAAATTTTACTACTCCATATTTTATTCAACGTAATAATTTATAGTCTATGCACTAGTTAATTACATTTATAAGGTCTCTACTGTCATGCGACAAACAAAATGACCTCCTTTGACGCCCTATACTGACTATACCACATTAGCCGAAATTGCGAATTGGTACCAATTACAATCGTAATTTTTACGGGGATTTAGTAATCTAGGGTTAAAAGAAATACTCTCACACAATGGTTAGCCCTATGAAAGAATCTAGTAATGCGATCTGATTGCTAATTTTGTTTAATATTACAGAGACAGTGGACACTTACTTTCCGCAACGATTTATAACGGACATAGCAGAATAAATCTCACTTTCATCTACATCTACGTTTGTACTCCGCCAGCCACCCAACGGTGTGTGGCGGAGGGCACTTTACGTGCCACTGTCATTACCTCCCTTTCCTGTTCCAGTCGCGTATGGTTCGCGGGAAGAACGACTGCAGGAAAGCCTCCGTGCGCGCTCGAATCTAATTATACATTCGTGATCTCCTCGGGAGGTATAACTAGGGGAAAGCAATACATTCGATACCTCATCCAGAAACGCACCCTCTCGAAACCTGGACAGCAAGCTATACCGCGATGCAGAGCGCCTCTCTTGAAGAGTCTGCGACTTGAGTTTGCTAAACATCTCCGTAACGCTATCACGCTTACCAAATAACCCAGTGACGAAACGCGCCGCTCTTCTTTGGATCTTCTCTATCTCCTCTGTCAACCCGACCTTGTACGGATCCCACAATGATGAGCAATACTCAAGTATAGGTCGAACGAGTGTTTTCTAAGCCACCTCCTTTGTTGACGGACTACATTTTCTAAGGACTCTCCCAATGAATCTCAACCTGGTACCCGCCTTAGCAACAATTAACTTTATATGATCATTCCACTTCAAATCGTTCCGCACGCATACTCCCGGATATTTTACAGAAGTAACTGCTACCAGTGTTTGTTCCGCTATCATATAATCATACAATAAAGGATCCTTCTTTCTATGTATTCGCAATACATTACATTTGTCTATGTTAAGGGTCAGTTGCCACTCCCTGCACCAAGTGTCCATCCGCTGCAGATCTTCCTGCATTTCGCTGCAATTTTCTAATGCTGCAACTTCTCTGTACACTACAGCATCATCCGCTAAAAGACACATGAAACTTCCGACACTATCTACTAGGTCATTTATATATATTGTGAAAAACAATGGTCCCTTAACACTCCCCTGTGGTACGCCAGAGGTTACTTTAACGTCTGTAGACGTCTCTCCATTGAGAACAACATGCTGTGTTCTGTTTGCTAAAAACTCTTCAATCGAGCCACACAGCTGGTCTGATATTCCGTAGGTTCTTACTTTGTTTATCAGGCGACTGTGCGGAACTGTATCGAACGCCTTGCGGAAGTCAAGGAAAATTGCATCTACCTCGGAGCCTGTATCTAATATTTTCAGGGTCTCATGAACAAATAAAGCGAGTTGGGTCTCACACGATCGCTGTTTCCGGAATCCATGTTGATTCCTACAGAGTAGATTCTGGGTTTCCAGAAATGACATGATGCGCGAGCAAAAAACATGTTCTAAAATTCTGCAACAGATCGATGTCAGAGATATAGGCCTATAGTTTTGCGCATCTACTCGACGACCCTTCTTGAAAACTGGGACTACCTGTGTTCTTTTCCAATCATTTGGAACGTCCGTTCCTCTAGAGACTTGCGGTACACGGCTGTTAGAAGGGGGCAAGTTCTTTCGCGTACTCTGTGTAGAGTCGAATTGGTATCCCATCAGGTCCAGTGGACTTTCCTCTGTTGAGTGTTTTCAGTGGCTTTTCTGTTCCTTGGACACTTATTTCGATGTCAGCCATTTTTTCGTTCGTGCGAGGATTTAGAGAAGTAACTGCAGTGCGGTCTTCCTTTGTGAAACAGCTTCGGAAAAAGGTGTTTAGTATTTCAGCTTTACGCGTGTCATACTCTGTTTCAATGCCATTATCATCCCAGAGTGTCTGGATATGCTGTTTCGATCCACTTACTGATTTAACGTAGCTTTGAGTGAAACTGTCTAGCGAAGTAGCTTAAAGCCTCGTGAAGTGCTGTCGGCAAGTGAACCCAGTCTGTATAAATGCTCAGAAATACGAGATATCATACAATCAAGTTTTATATAGAAGGAAGAACTGCAATTCCGCCAGCTGCATCATCAATACGCACGCGGCAGCATGCGCTACACGATACGTTCCAAAACGCAGTGCATAAAAACGGGATTCTTCCGGGGCTTATACCTCGTCTTCTGTTGGTGTTTGAAGGGTAGGGTCAAGTGTTTTGGATAGCCCTTGCTCTAGGACCCATTTGTATATCCAACAGAAAGATCGTCTTAGTGACACCACCCTACAGTACAGGGTCAAAGTATGAATATTACACACTTCCTCCAGCTTAGGGAAATGGAGCAAATCTGTTGGTCCTTTTTGCATTTGATGTGGTCACACTGGGCCTTAAGGAGCTTATGTAAGCACCAATAGTTCAATGGCAGTTCCTTATTAAACCCCAAAGAAATGTTTTTTAACTATTATTTCGTACTAAAATTGAAAATCAGATTTGTGGACAACTACCCACAACAAATGGCTGAAATGCCTACGATATATTTCTAAAATCCCGATCTCGAACAACCTTGAAAATTTTCTTGATATCTACATCCGTTTCCGAGATACAGAGGCTCAAAGTTACCCTACTTGCGAAAACGTAGTTTGTAGTGTGACTTAGCAAGGAGAAATATCTTGTGAAGTGCCTCCTGTATCATCAGAAGAGTGTTTGAAACCCCATGTTATAATAATGAAGCACATTAAAATTTTTGTGTGCTCAAAGTCCGGTCTGAGGATTAAAATTAGTTTTACATTATTTCAATTTCAAGTATGAAAACTATCAAAATTTTACTGACTCAAAAAGTTCTTTTCATCAGAGTGGCATGCCCTGCTGTGGCAGGGAAGGAAGGCAACCATTTGGGTGAATTGCAAAAAGATTTTGAGTCAAGTATCGGAACGTACACTTCCCACAAAAGCACGAAGACAGGATATCCACGTGGTAGACATGACTCCAGGCGAAGAAAGTTGCAGTCAATTTGCATACATCCAGTTGCGCAATTGGAACCGAGAACGTCATTACGCATGAACTATGCAATTTCCAGAAACGAATCGCAAATTTATACTAGAAGTGTGCTCACAACGCACACCATCAAAGTACGACTTAGCACACTGCAAAGATGCAAACAGCGACCCGCTTCATCAGACTGGTAACTTCTGCAACGCTCAGCAGAACATAACAGTGTGTTTTCTTCAAACCCACGACCGAGCATCCTCAGCGTGTCAGTCTGTGAATTTACTGGCCCGCTCAGCCAGAATTCAAAGAATATTTTCTGAATACTTGAGAGATTTCTTCTGGTAAACCTTCCGGGATGTAAGGTCGTGGTCCATGAAACTCTTCAGGTCCTAACGTTTCGTCCAGAGCTGCGCTGGATATCTTCAGAGGGGTGTTTCTCCTCCGGTGAGTCTTGCCGACTGACGGGCCGGACGTAGAAAGTGGGCGTGGCCAGAGTTACACGTGATATGCAGAGATAATATCTGTCAAAGATAAAACTTAACAATCGATCGTAATCTCGTCACGGATAAAACTGTCTAGCAATTCTGTAGTGCTACTGTCCAAATATCACTAAGTTTCATGGTCTCTTCTTTCCGATTAAAATTATCCCTATGTTTATATATTTCAATTGCTTCTCTACAAAGCCGTGGGTAATAGTTAGTCGTCGTAGATAAAATTTTTGTTTCGGAAAACTTCACTTGATGATTTCCTGACTGAAAAGCGTGTTCTGCTACAGCCGATTTATCTGTTTCTTCTCGAAAAATATCTGACTGCTCTTTTCAGACATTGTCTTGCTTCCAGTCAGTTCCAGTGGAATAATGAATTTTATGAGCAACTTAATGGCGTAGCAATGGGTAACCCATTGGGTCCTACAGTAGCTAATTTCTACATGGAGAAATTCGAACAGTCAGCCTTGGAAAAAGCAGATAAGGAACCATCTCGCTGGTATCGGTATGTAGAAGATACATTTGTGGTCTGGTCACATGGTAGAGAAGCCTTAGATGAATTTTTTTATTACCTTAATAATATAAATCCAAGAATCCAGTTTACCATGGAGAGAGAAAATGACAACAAAATACCGTTTTTGGATGTTTTAGTTATGAGACAGACAGATGGAAGATTGAAACAACAGATTTTTAGAAAAATAACGCACACAGACAGATACTTACATAAAAACTCTAACCACCATCCACAACAAAAGAGAAGTGTGATTAAAAGTCTCGTTGACAGAGCCAGACGGATTTGCACGCCGGAGTATCTAGACGCCGAATTAAAACATCTGAAGCACGCTTTTGAGAAAAATGGCTACTCAAAGAAAGAAGTAAGCAGAATTCTGCACCCAAACAACAAAAAGCCTAAGGACAAGCCCGAAAAACGATGGAAGAATACAGTCTCTCTCCCTTTTATAAAGAAAGTAACGGATCATATTGGAAAGATTTTAAGTAAACATGATATTAGACCTGTTTTTAGGCCAACGAAGAAAATTTGTCATGTTCTCCGGTCTGTAAAAGATAAACGCGCTCCTCTATCAGCCAGTGGCGTATATAAAATTCCGTGTACATGTGCTAAAGTTTATATTGGAACAACGAAAAGAAGCGTAAATACACAGTTAAAAGAACACAGAAGTCTTTGCCGATTAGGGAAAACAGATAAATCGACTGTAGCAGAACACACTTTTCAGTCAGGAAATCATCAAGTGAAGCTTTCCGAAACAAAAATTTTATCTACGACGACGAACTATTACCCACGGCTTTGTAGAGAAGCAATTGAAATATATAAACATAGGGATAATTGTAATCGGAAAGAAGAGACCATGAAACTTAGTGATATTTGGACAGTAGCACTACAGAATTGCTAGACAGTTTTATCCGTGACGAGATTACGATCGATAGTTAAGTTTTATCTTTGACAAAGATTATCTCTGCATATCACGTGTAACTCTGGCCACGCCCACTTTCTACGATATATAAGTCGCTCTCAGACGTCCGACCCGTCAGTCGGCAAGACTCACCGGAGGAGAAACACCCCTCTGAAGATGTCCAGCGCAGCTCTGGACGAAACGTTAGGAGCTGAAGAGTTTCATGGACCACGACCTTACATCCCGGAAGGTTTACCAGAAGATATGTCATCCGGTCGTGAAAGCCTTCATACTATGACTTGAGAGATTGACTAGGAGTTAATTAAGCTGTTATGAATCGGCATTACGCACAGAACTGCATCTTTGCAGTAAGACTGCGGTAACTCGTACACGAAATAACTGGACCGTAAAGATAGATATATTAAAACTTGCAATGTAACAGATAACTACCAACAGTAAACGTGTATCATCGCCTGCTGATGCTACTGTGTACCTTCAGCGTCAGTCGCTGAGGTAGAAACTGGGAGCGATAGAGAAAAATATTTCTGAGTTCTTTATGTGAATTGATCATGAAAACACAAAGTTAGGAAAAGGGAAAAGATAGTAAATGAAGATCAGAGGCGAAATGTGACAGTGCGAGAAGAATTTGAGAGAGCTCTAAAGAAGAGACAAGGACCCAGGAGTAGATGACATTTCCTTAGAATTATTGTGGTACTTGAGAGAGCTTGCCAAACTTCACTACCTGCTGCGGAAGATAAATGAGACAGACAGTATATCCTCGGGCATCAAGAAGGATGTAATAATTCCATTTCTAAAGACGCAAGCTGCCAATGTGTGTGAATATTGACGAAATTTCAGTGTGTTAAGTCGTGAACAGTTTTTGATGTATCTTAGCAACGTGATAGTGGGAGCACGTTATATTCAGTAAAACCAGGTTTTACTGGTGAGGGCACGTCATACTTAATAAACCCAGGTTTTACTGGTGGAAGCATGTCATATTTAGTAAAACCAGGTTTCACTAAGTATGGTTAAAATGGTTCAAATGGCTCTGAGCATTATGGCACTTAATATATGAGATCATCAGTCCCCTAGACTTAGAACTACTTAAACATAATGACATCACACACATCCATGCCCGAGGCAGGATTCGAACCTGCGACGGTAGCAGCCGTGTGGTTCCAGACTGAAGCACCTAGCACCGCTCGGTCACAGCGGCCGGACTACTAAGTATGACGTGCTCCTACTATCATTCACAGATTTTTCTACAAAGTGGTTATTTTACAGCAGGCATTTCGTGGGGAGCCAATATTTTTCTTCACTTAATGACTAATTTGAAGCTTGATGTCCTGCAATATACTATGTTAATGATATAAACTCATTCACTTGAAAATGGCATAAAAGGCCAAAACCTGGGTCGTAATTAAATACACAACAATACAGTCAAATGTCGGTATGCTTGGTCGTGGATCAAAATACTGGCAGAAATTATTTCCAGCAGAATGGAAAAACTGAAAATCATTTTGAGTTCCGGAAAAACGTAGGAAAACCGTAACAATTATTTCAGAAGAGAAATTAAAGAAAAGTAAGCCTCTGTTTATACATAGCATCCGCAGACAAAGAAAAAGTTTATGACGATGTTGACTGGACTACACTCTTTGAAATCCTGGGATAAAATATAGGAAACTGTAGGTTACACACAACTTGTACAGAAACCAAACAGCAGTTTTAATAGTAGAACGTAATTAAAGAGAATCAGTGATTGAAAAGAGAGTGACAAACGATTTGGTCGATCCCTGATGTTATTCAGTCTGTACATTGAGCAAGCAGCGAAGATAAACAAGGAGAAATTTAAAAAAGAAATTAAAATTCAAGGAGAAGGAACATAAACTTTGAGATTTCCTGATTACATTGTTATACTGTGAGAGATAGCAGAAAGTTTGGAAGAGCAGTTAAAGGGAATGCGTAGTGCTTTGAAACGAGGTTTTAAGGTCAATACGAACGAAAGTAAAAAAAAAAAAGGGTAATGGAACGAAGACGAATTAAATTAGGGGATTTTAGGGGAATTAAAGTAGGAAAAGAGTCATTAAAGGCTGTAGATAGGTTTTCTTGTTTGGGCAGAAACTAATGAAGGTCAAACTAGAAAGGACATAAACTGGCACTAGCAAGAAAAATATTTCGAAAAACAGAGAAATTTATAAACATTGAATACGAAAGTAGGTTTTGAAATGGTATTTGTCTGGAGTGTAGCCTTGTATAGATGAGATAAGTGGACGATAGAAGTTCAGGAAGGAACTGATAAGATGCTTTTGAAACGTGATGGTGCAGGAGCTCGTTGAAATTGTAATGGATAGATCAGGTAACTAATGAGGAGTTATTGAATCGAATTGAGGAAAAAAGAAATTTATGACAGAGAGGAAGGAAAAACGGTCATATTCAGAGGCATCAAGAAATCGTCATTTTGGTAATGGAGAGAAGAGCGTGAGTGTGTGTATGTGGTGGTGGTGGTGGGGGGGGGGGGGGGGGGGGGGGAATGTAGTAAAAATTGTAGAGGGGGAGCAAGACTTGAGACTGCAAGCGGGTTCAAATCTATATAGCTTGCAGTAGTTACGGGACGTAAAGATGCTCACATAGTCTGAAATACCACGGCAAGCTGCATAAAACCAGTCGTCTGACTGAAGATCACGTCAAAAATAATGTGAATTACTACAACTTCACAGACATGAAGCGATGTCTTGTTCTATAATTCTGACAAAGCCGGGTGTCGCAGTGTTAGGACACTCGTCTCGTATTTGGGAAGCTGGTTGTTCAAATCCTCAATCCACATTACGTTTTCCGTGATTTGCACAAATTTCTTGAAACGAATGCCGTAATGGTTTCTTTCAAACGACGTGGCGGACTTACTTCCCCATCGTTACTCAATCCAAGACTGTGTTCCGTCTTCCACAACTTCGTTATAGACAATTTTACCACCAGAGTCTAAATTACTATTGCAATGATTGATTTTGGTGAATCAACAGATCTGGATCTCCAGTAACAACCAGAAAGTGTCATCAAAAGTCAACTTCTCAGCCGCGCGGGATTAGCCCAGCGGTCTGGGGCGCTGACGTCATGGACTGTGCGGCTGGTCCCAGCGGATGTTCGAGTCCTCCCTCGGGCATGGGTGTGTGTTTTTGTCCTTAGGATAACTTAGGTTAAGTAGTGTGTAAGCTTAGGGACTGATGACCTTAGCTGTTAAGTCCCATAAGGTTTCACACACATTCAACTTCTGACGAGCTCCATCTACCAATCCCTCCGTCTTTTGTATCT
This sequence comes from Schistocerca serialis cubense, assembly GCF_023864345.2. Taxonomy (NCBI): domain Eukaryota; kingdom Metazoa; phylum Arthropoda; class Insecta; order Orthoptera; family Acrididae; genus Schistocerca; species Schistocerca serialis. The sequence goes on along the minus strand of NC_064642.1, from coordinate 351,006,094 downwards.
GAAGATGGCCAAATTCGGCTATAGCCGGCTAATACAACAAAAAAATTCATGATCTAGATTGCTTCATAAAAAATATCATAGCTTTTTACATTGTGCAAAGCACGGTCCTATGAACGTCAAGCAAGTTCCTGTACATGTTACACGATTTTTTTAAATTGGCGTTAACCATTTATTTCTCTATTTTTCACAGTCCGTTACTCTTGGTATAAATTTTTACTTCTTACCTGTAACATACCTCCAAGTTTCTGGCGAATAAGTTCCATAAGTTGCCAGACGAGTACATTCTCCTTGAAATATCCTCTAAGGAAATAAACACATGCTTAAAGGTCAAGCAAGTCGTCGTTGGCAAATGACGTGACTAGAGGAAATTTCCCAGATAACCTCAGCGGAAGATCTTGCTGCACTGGCGACTGTTCGGTCTTGCTGACATTGTGTTTGATACGTCGTGATTCGGTTGTATCATAAGGGAGTTCTCTGACGCGGCTACGTTCTGATAAGCCGTCGTCTCAAAATAAGCGCTGGCTTATGGCGTACTCGCACGCAGCGAACATTGTCAGTACAGTAAACACACACGAGGTTACCATAGTTACCGACCGGCATTTCTTGAAATTATGAGAGTGCTTTCGCTGCCGGAATCCATTTCAAAACAGTACTTCTGGGCGTGTGATCGCGTCAAATGCGATAAAACTACCAATGTTTCGGCTGCTATTGTGGACAGCCTTATCAGAATGACGTTATATCTTGATATAGTGTTAATCCATGATTCGAAAATGTTTTCTTGACCAAACTGGTTGTTCGTGAATAAATACACATTACACCAGCTTCCGGTGATTCTGTGATGGCGTTCTTTAAGTACATTGAACCAGGCTGAACAGTCTACTGGAAATATTTCAATGCATTTGTAGATGCTGCATACTATGACGTGACTGGGTAATGATGAAATGACAAAAGCAGTGACTGTGAGACTTAATTAATTAGTCTGAAATTCTAGCTAACTGGAATCAGAAACAATAATAAAATCCGCTACACTTGTAAATATTAGTTGTTTCTAAAAAGGGTGTCACATTCCGGTTTCAGAACAAGTGGCTTATCTTCAGTTGCATATTAAAATGTGAGTCCACGAAGGATGCAAAACTGAGATATAAACGGGTTAAAATTTGTTAAAATAGTGCATCGTTGGTACATGGCATGCAACGGATACCCTCTTCAATCCTAGGTCTTGCATAAAGCCTCCAGCAGAGAACAATGGCCCGGGTCTACGGGCGCGCCGCACATGGATCCGCATGAAGACAGATAAGCGGTCTCTCTAACACAGTGCTGCATAGACACCCATCAGACACGTACAAAGAAGAATCCAAATCTGAAATGCCAGCGGGAACAGCAATGTACCCGCAATGTAAGCGAGTGAATTGCTCACATCATCTGACGGTCAAAATTTGAATTAATGCAGCCGACAACAACAGGTCTAAGAAACCGCAAACTGTCATCCGCTACATGGAAGCTAACTTCTCTCGTGCACCAGCGAGGCACTAATTACTGATTACGGCTTCTGCACTTGAATAAAATGCAAACCAACCAATAGGGTAGAACCAAAGTAAACTGACATAATTCCTGTAATGTTACACATGACTTAGAGAACATTGTTCCAGATTATCAGTAATTTGTAGATGTACAAAGCTGTGGAACAACTAATACGAATGGAAAGAAACCAATAAAGGACTCATAGCCTACCAGCAATTACAGTAGAAGCAGCTAATTTAGAGCACTATTGATCACTTTAAGAATAACTGTTACAATAAAATGCAGAATGCAAGATTTTTAAGGAACATTGTTCACAGCAGTGCTGAACACATCAATAGAATCCAAAATAATAAAAGTCACTAATAACAATAAAAGCCATAAAAACCATAGTAATCTCTAATAAGGACGCCCGTAAACGTGCTGCGGTGCAAAGACCCACAACATCCATCCCCCCCCCCCCCCCCCGGTAAGAATTACTAATTTAATTTACTTTCAGGGACGAAGAAACTTGGCATAACGGGAGATATAAAATATATCGATCGAGGTGCCAGCGGAAGCATCTCTGAGCAATCACAACCGAAATAATCCCGAAGCTTATTACATATCAAAGGTGATACTAACACGAGCTAAACGGTCCTTTGCGACTACCAAGTACTTGAAATATTCATACAGGCGTGAAAATGGCGATATCACCCGCACTAGTGCTCATGACAAGGTGGTTCCGAATAAGAAATGCGACCCATTAGGGTGGCAAGAGCGTCTCTCGTCAGTTTCGCCTCTGCGACCTCCGTACGCAGTATGCTTCCGCAGGCAGAAAGAAGAACCCATGGCCAATCAAATAAATGTGGCCGCTATGATTCGTTCCGACCAGCGATAGCCTCGCCTCTCAGGTCGGAAATCGGAGCTACGGACGTGCAGCAATTCCGCGAAAGGCGTTACAGTCTGATATCCCTTCTCCTGACATTATCCGTGGCTCGACATTTAAAGTCACGGTTCCGCAGCCTTCGTAGAATTTAGCCATCTTATAAATTATTAGGAGTAATTAAGCCAGGTTCCAAAAAATTACTCTACCCTCACAAGACGATAGGCTCTAATTGCTGGGAAAATTGGTTTAATGTTATTTACCGATCATTTAATTTCATCGAGTTTTGATTTAATAATCTGAGCAACCTGTGCCCTACATAATTTGATTCGTGTTTCTACGACGCAATCCAAACCCGTGATCGAAATTTTAATTACATTTTATTTAATCACTTTCTCTTTTTTTTGGAGGCTGGACAGGGCTGCAGACTAGGCTTCTGCACGCCTTGTTGTAGATCAGAGAAAAGTCTGTGCTCTACACATTGTCTGTGGAATGTGTTGAATGTCTCATAAGAGTAAAATACATGACACGGCGCCACGTAATATTCCACCCACTCCAATCCAGGTTCACGTGGATATATTTATACATTTTCCATCGGTCACCAAGTGCAAACATTTAGCAGTCTATTGCTGTGTTCAGCATACTATGTGGCCAGAGGCGAATCGTAAACCATCAGTTAATTTGGTGTAGTGTTAAACCGTGACTTGAAGATGGTCGCTTGACCGAATCTGAGTGCCCCCGAATAAATCACCTAAAAATTACAGCGTTTTTATTTCGTGAACAGTTCGAGATACGCAGGGTGATCGTAAGGGGTAATGAATTTGAAGTAAGGAACCTGGTTCGGAAATGACCAATTCGAAAGTTACCAGCGGAAATCGTTGTGATACTTGTAATGTTGGAATACATGTGCCGGTAATGTTGTTGCTAATATTGTATGGTAAGTAACTTTCGGAAGTGATAGTATGGAGCCGGCCGGAGTGGCCGAGCAGTTCTAGGCGCTACAGTCTGGAACCGCGCTACTGCTACGGTCGCAGGTTCGAATCCTGCCTCGGGCATGGATGTGTGTGATGTCCTTAGGTTAGTTAGGTTTAAGTAGTTCTAAGTTCTAGGGGACTGATGACCTCAGAAGTTAAGTCCCATAGTGCTCAGAGCCCTTTGAACCATTTTTTTTATAGTATGGACCAAAACAAGTAAAAAATGTCGAGTAAAGGTGGGTTCTAAACTGCATACCTTAACAGCTATGAGCACTTATCACCTTCACTACTATGAACAATCTCTTCTACTGGACAACTGCCCACAGCTCTTAAAGGACGCATTTTAGAGTCCACGTTTTCTAGATAGCGTTTTCTTGTTTTGCTCCATACCATCACCTCTGAAAGTTGCCTACCCTACAATCTTAGCAACAAGAGTACCAGTACATGCACTGTACCGCCATAGGTACCACAACAATTTTCACTTATAACTTTAGATTCGGTCGTTTCCGAATCAAAACCCCTTACCTCAAACTGATACGTTCACCTTTCTCGATCACTCCAGTTTGTAACATCAGCAGGGCAAAACTCTGTAAAAAGGAGATTTCCGCTAAATTATAGCAGGCAGAGGGCCGCGTAACTGTGGATAATGTTCTCAACTCTTTTATTATCTGAGACACAGAAACAAGTGTGGTTTCATTAAATGGAATTATGTGGTTACTAAGGACAATGGAAAGCGCTTTGAAATGTGAGTACAGTGGTACAACGTTTGTTAATCTAGGCGGTGAAATTTTTCGCAAAAACATCGGAGAAATAAGCTACAATTGATAAGTGACGTCGCCAAATTCGGCTATTCCAGCATAAACACCGACAAGTCGGGCTCTCCTGCCAGGTTCCGCTGTTGTATCGAATATTTCCACTGTTTACACGTTTCCACGAAACTTCACTTAAAGACGAGTTGTCCTAAGCCTTTTCTGATACAATAGAAGACAGCCTTACATTTAAGACAATCGGACCCGACCCCGTATCTATGTCATCCAAATTACTGTAGGACCAAGATGAAATACGTTTTATCTTAGTGTCTATGCATATCTTATTCACGCATATGACAGCAGACCCTGGCATAGAAGCCCCACATAGCGATGTTGACACCGCAATAGCCGATTCCGGCCGACTTGTCTTCTAATTTTAACACATTCTTTGGATGATTTTGGAAAAAGTTCCAAGGGGAATTCCAACTTACGCAGGACATCGTTTTACAGTTGTTTTATTGCGGTATCGATGGCTTCTTCGCTGTTTGCTCTCGGCGTGCTGTGCGCTTCTCACAGCTACGGGGAAGACGGCACGTGTAACGGGGGAACCACATTAGGAGGTTCAAAAAAATCCAATTTCTTTGAATTGCATAAATAGTTAGATTAACTATACAAGAATACGCTGTCAAAATTTCAAAGCGAAATTCGTATTCGTTTGGATCTTATGAACACAGAACCGAGTGCACATCGGTGAAAAAAACAATTATGGCGACATACTATCATATAGGCCCGCCCGACTGGCTGTCTAAAGCACTGCTTTCCGGGCGAGAGGGCTTGCCGGTCCCCGGCACGAATCAGGCCGGCGGATTAGTGTCGAGGTCCGGTGTGCTGGCCAGCCTGTGGATGGTTTCTAAGGCGGTTTTCCATCTGCCTCGGCGAATGCGTGCTAGCTCGCTTTATTCCGCCTCAGTTACACAATGTCGGCGATTGCTGCGCAAACACTGTCTCTACGTACGTGTACACCATAATTACTCTACCACGCATACATTGGGGTTACTCTTGTCTGGTGTGAGACGTTCCCGGGAGAGGGGGGGAAACGGGGGGGTCCACTGGGGGCCTCGGTGTGAGGCGGCGGTGGGGTGCGTGGACTGCTGTAGCCTGCTGTGGGGTTGTAAACCACTAAAGGCTACGGCGGGGACGAAGCCTCTCCGTCGTTTCTAGGTCCCCAGTTCAATAAAAGAATTATAATACTCTTATATGATTTCCACGTATGAAAATCCTCGACACGAGTATTGCCCAGAGGGAGAAGACAGCTGGTGCGAGTGGTAGAAACGAACAGCCCTTGGAAGGGAACATGAACCGTACCCTACTGCATTGCACTCCGACGTACAGAAGGAAATTCTTCCAATATATGAAGATTTATCAAAGGATGAATTACTGGAGAGATGTTTAAGTGGCCACACACAAAATGCGAACGAATGTTTTAATTCCACTATTTGGCGATTACCTCCTAAACACTTGCACTCCAGACTAAAAGTCGTTGAATTGGCATCGTATTTAGCAACGGGCTTATTCAATGAAGGAAATTCATCCCTTCTGAAGATCATGAACGAGGCAGGGACTGCAGTAGGCACGCAAAGCTTCAATTATGCCGAACAAATGGATAACCAGTGCGTGAGCCGGCACAATCGATATTGTTCACTGGAATCGATGGAAGGTCGGAAAGCTCGGAAAACACTGCGGCAAGCGAAAAACGAAGCCTATGAGGAAGAAGAAGGATTAGTATGTGGTGCTGGAATCGCAGATTAATCTGTAAGCATTTTATATTATTGTTGACTTCTTGAATTTCTAGTTTCCGAGAATTTAATTTTCAAAGGCGTTTATCTCGAAATGACTTTTTTCACATTTGCGTGCAGCCTAACTTAAAAAGTATACAACCGATCATTATGAAAATTGATAGTATGATTCTTTATAAAATTACTAATTGTGTGAACCAACTTGTGAGATGATATCATGATTTTAAGGGTATTTTTCTTTGCATAGTTAGAGAAAAAAATCGTGAAAATCGAAGTAAATTGTTCCAACGGATGTAATTTTTTTTTTTTATTTTTCATTATTTTCGCCTGAATTGGAGCTCGTATTTTCGTAAAAGAAGTTATTAATGTAAAATCAAAAGCTTTTTGATTTCAGATGAAAATCGGAATGGCTACACTGCACGCAGTTGGAGAACCATACTCACAACTTTCAGCGGAAATCACAGCGTAACTTTGTTATTTTTGGCTGAAATTATTAAAAAAATTCACAAAAACTGTTCGAAATATGAATGAAATGATGTCAAAATTTGATAAAATTCTAATTAATTCTTCCCACCAAAAATGGTCCTAAAAATCAGTGTCAGATTGTCTCGTAATGTGGGGTTTTAAAGATTAGTTATGTGTCTGGACTCTGGCCTAAAGTTTTAGGCTGGAGGTTTTAGTGTATTGCAGAGTGGCTGGCTCCTCCCTTTTTCCTTGCGGTCAGGCAGCCACTTCCATCTGCTAAATTGTTTCAGCTCCTTCTCCCACTCTCTTCCTGTGTTGTCCATGTTTTCCTGCTGACGGCAAGCTTCGTCAAATGCTTCGGTGTGGGTAGGCACATATTTTTTCAAACTTGTTACTTGTGTTTTACATTCTGTTTTATCTTCCTGCTCTGAGAATTTTCCTGACACCCTTTTGACACTGTTATTGAGCGGGCCCTGAATACCTTGATGTCGTGCGCCCATACGAACCTCTCCATCCATCCGTCTCCTAGCGTGGTTTACCCCTCAAATCTCCATCGGTAGAGCACAGCTGGGCGAGCTCGTTTTTGCCTCGTTCGGTATCGCCGATATGGCACAGCCGGCCGGTGTGGCCGAGCGGTTCTAGGCGCTACAGTCTGGAACCGCGCGACCTCTACGGTCGCAAGTTCGAATCCTGCCTCGGGCATGGATATGTGTGGTGTCCTGAGGTTAGTTATGTTTAAGAAGTTCTCAGTTCTAGGGGACTGATGACCTCAGATGTTAAGTCCCATAGTGCTCAGAGCCATTTTTTTCTTTGATATGGCACAAACTACACTGCAGCACTTTTGCAAGCATTTCAGACTGTTTCTGACCACCCTGCATATGCACGGAGAAGTGGTCCAAGTAGCATAGCCGTGTCCTTGATTAGTGTATGGGGTACGAGGGTGTACGAGGGCCGCGAGGGATTAGCCGAGCGGTCTACGGCGCTGCAGTCATGGACTGTGCGTCTGGTCCCGGCAGACGTTCGAGTCCTCCGTCGGGCATGGGTGTGTGTGTGTCTTTGCCTTAGGATAATTTAGGTTAAGTAATGTGTAAGCTTAGGGACTGGTGGCCTTAGCAGTTAAGTCCCATAAGATTTCAGACGCATTTGAACATTTTTTGGTGTACGAGGGTAAGTGGGTACAGCGCCGCGTTTCCCCGTGTTTCCGCAGGTCGGTCGCACAGCGGGCAGGCGGCGCCGCTGTTCCGCGTGGGCGCCGTGGCCTCGCCGGGTCTGCGCGTGCTGGCGGAGACGGGCCGCGCAGACTTGCTGGACGCGGCGTTGGGGCAGCCGGCGGCCGGCGTGCTCGACCAGTTCACCGCGCCGCCCGTGCGCGCCGGCGTCGGCCGCACCGAGACGCACTTCTTCGTCGACACCAACCACTCCAAGGTCAGCAGCGGTTCCTCTCTGTTCACTTATTACAGTCTGCATGTCGCTGACACGTTATCAGCCATAGAATTATTGACGAAACAGTCCACTGGTGAACGGCTGGATGACAGTGTCCAAGGGGTACAATATTTCGCTAAGTGGTCGTGTGACTGTCATCAGTTGCGCTGATGAACTGACTGCCCAAAAGCCGGACGGGGCTTGTACACTTTGTGATGAAAAGTATGTTGACACCTGGCTGGAAATGATTTACAAGTTGGTAGCGCCCTCCATCGGTAATGCTGGAATTCAGTATGGTGCTGGCCCATCCTTAGCCTTGATGACAGCTTCCACTCTCGCAGCCGTACGTTCAATCAGGTGCTGGAAGGTTTCTTGGGGAATGGCAGCCCATTTTCACGGAGTGCTGCAGTGAGGAGAGGTATCGATGTCGGTCGGTGAGGCCTGGCACTAAGTCGGCATTCCAAACATCCCAAAGGTGTTCTACAGGATTCAGGTCAGGACTCTGTGTAGGCCAGTCATTACAGGAATGTTATTGTCGTGTAACCACACCGCCACAGGCCGTGCATGATGAACAGGTGCTCGATCCTGTTGAAAGATCCAATCGCCATCCCCGAATTGCTCTTCAACAGCAGGAAGCAAGAAGGTGACTAAGACACCAATGTAGGCCTGTGCCGTGATAGTGCCACCCAAAATTACAAGTGGTGCACGGTTCAAATGGCTCTGAGCACTGTGGGACTTAACGTCTGAGGTCATCAGTCCCCTAGAACTACTTAAACCTAACTAACCTACGGACATCGCACACATCCATGCCCGAGGCCGAATTCGAACCTGCGACCGTAGCAGTCGCGTGGTTCCAGACTGAAGCACCTAGAACCGCTCGGCCACCGCGGCCGGCCAGGGGTGCAAGCCCCCTCCATGAAAAACACGACCACACCATAACACTACCGCCTCCGAATTTTCCTGTTGGCATTACTCACTCTGGCAGATGACGTTCACCGGGCATTCGCCAGACCCATACCCTGCCATCGGACCGCCACATTGTGTTCGTCACTCCACACAACGTTTTTCCACCGTTCAGTCGTCCAATGTTTACGCTCCTTACACCAAGCGTCGTTTGGCATCTACCGGCGTGATGTGTGGCTTATGAGCAGCCGCTCACCCACGAAATCCAAGTTTCCTCACCTCCCGCCTAACTGTCATAGTACTTGCAGTAGAGCCTGATGCAGTTTGGAATTCCTGTGTGATGGTCTGGATAGATGTCTGGCTAATACACATTACGACCCTCTTCAAATGTCAGCGGTCTCTGTCAGTCAACAGACGAAGTCGGCCTGTACGCTTTTGTGCTGTACGTGTCCATTCACGTTTCCACTTCACTATCAGATGGGAAAGAGTGGACCTAGGAATGTTTAGCAGTGTGGAAATCTCGCGTACAGACGTATGACACGAGTGACAGACAATCGCCAGACCACGTTCAAAGTCCGTAAGTTTTGCGGAGCGCCCCACTCTGCTCTCTCACGATGTCTGATGACTACTGAGGTCGCTGATGTGGAGTACCTGGCAGCAGGTGGCAGCACAATGCACCTACTGTGAAGAAAGTACGTTTTTGGGGGTGTCCGGATACTTTTGATAACATAGCGCATCTCCTCGTCCCGTCCCGCCGATTCATCGCTCCGTCCGGCGTTTGCACCTAGGGACGCGTGTTGGCCGCGTCTAAGCTGTTGCCCCGCCTGCCCCCGAAGTCTGTTCGTTGAGCAATGTCTCCTTGCTCTAGAGACTAATTGCCGGCTCCCAGGCCATGTTAAGGAAATAACCACTATCGCGTCTGATCAGCTGTTCCGCTACTCGAATCTCGATGCCTTTTTTTAATGACACAGTCCCACAAGTTAGACCTCCGTGTCAGAACCTTAGTATAAACGAAATCCATTCAGTGTAGTTCCGATAGGCAGCGTTCCGTGTTTGCCGACTTTTTAGACTGCGACGTTCTGGAGAGCTGCTGGCAGGCGTTTACGGCAGCAATTTTCGGTAGTAAGCGCCATCTGACCTATGCATGTCATGCCACTTCAGCAGGGGAGCTGTTGTAACCTGTGGTCGTCTTAGACAGTGTTTCAGGAGAATTCGACCTTTCTTTCTAGACAAAGTGCCACAAAACACTGTATAATAAACACGGTAGCCGCGTCCTCTTCAGTTTCCTCTTCTGTTTTGTTGGTGGATCTATAGGCGGAGTAGGTCATAGGAGTCTCCGATTACAGCAACGTTGACACCTCCCGAAATATTGTGCCCGTTGGACTCTGATGTCAGCCTGTTCACCTGTGAATTATTTCGTGAAGTGTTCGCCAGAAGTTGAAGAACCTTAGAGAATTATTATTTTTTATTTGCTGATATCTTCGTATGGCACGGCGATCGTACAATCGCAGCTGAATGCGAAAATAATTGGTCGTCAGTGCGATTCTCTTCTCCGTATTACTACAGAAGACACATAACTTTCTCCGTTTGTACTGGACTAGCAATAAGTGCAAGGTGCCTAGTTGTAGCTTGCCATGTCAAAGCGAAACACAGAATTTCTAGTATGTCCATAGACGTGGCTTTTTTTAAGTAATACCACAGCACAGAGGTAGCCCAGAGATCTTGATTCTGCTGATTTTGCTGAAAGGCTTTAACGGAAATAAGAAGAAACAGTCCAAAACTCTCTCTTACTGAAGTAATAAGGGCCGTAGTTTATTGAGACGCCAGTTTATGTTAATTATGCACTTTTCTTCAGATAAAATAGCAAACCGAAAAGTAAAATTGCGTAGTATTGCGCATGCTTATAGGACTCACGCGAAAAGGTTAATCAGACTTATTAAGCAAACACAATTCTTTTTTCGCTTTCAAACTGAGAAATAGATACTGTCAATGTGTGAAAATGCATGGATCGTGGCGTTGTGAATTAATAAAATCTTTTCGGGCTTCCAGCCGCGTCAGGTGGTTAAAACCCCACGAGCTTTCTATTTTATTAAATACTTTTAATATTTCTAAAGCCAAATTACACTTTCCTAAACTCATCAATTATGACTCTTAAATGCTCACTGCAAGTCATCCAACTTAACTGTACCGACTTAACACACGACCGTTTGTCGTAAACCACTTCGGCCCGAAGCCGATGACACATGGAATGATTCGGCATTCCTTATTGTTCAAATGTGTTCTAAAAGTTCGCAGTAAAATGTTTTTTGATTATTCAATCATAGCGCAGTATCATAAGATTCCATCATGTTATTATAAACACAAAGTGAACATTAATTTGGCAATAATTAATAAATGTAAAACTGAGATTTGGCGCGCAGACCGGACGCCTATCCCTTTATATTATGTTATTACGGGAGCCAGTCAGAACACAAGTCGATTCAGCTGTTGCAGTTTTTCACGACAGCTGTAACTATGTGGCAACATCTGTCATTTCTGCCTCCCTCCGCCTTATGACTTCATACATCAGTTACCTCATGTTCACTCAAGTGAGGTATTATATATGGGAATAAAGCTATGGCGCCACGAGTCAGTCAGTTATGTTACAATCGATCGAGGATCACGCAACAACTCCCCTTTTGTTTATGGCTTCCTGTTCTTCCATTTCTCTCTCATCTTGTTCCTATGTCGTGTTTTCCTTTCATCGGCTCTATTTTCCTGATTTCTCATTTTTCTCCATTTTGAAAGCGTTCTAAATTTAATACTTTATTCTTTCTATCATCCACAATTCTTTTACATAGTTTCTTTCTAGTTACTTTCTTTTTCTGTAATCCATTCCACACTGAAGCGCCAAAGAAAGTGCTATAGGAAAGCGTATTCAAATATAGAGATATGTGAACAGGCAGAAGACGGCGCTGCCGTCGGCAGCGCCTATGTATGACAGCAAGTGTCTGGCGCAGTTGTTAGATCGGTTACTGCTGTTACATTGGCAGCTTATTAAGATTTAAGTGAGTTTGAACGTGGTGCTTTAGTAGACAGACGAGGGATTGGAAATAGCATCTCCGAGGTTGCGGTGAAGTGGGGATTTTCCCGTAGGATCATTTCGTGAGTGTACCGTGAATATCAGAACGGGTCCAACGACGATTGAAGAGAATCGTTCAACGTGACAGAAGTGCAACCCTTCCTCATATTGTTGAAGATTTCAATGCTGGGAAGTCAACAAGTGTCAGCGTGCGAATCATTCAACGAAAGATCATCGATATTGGTTTTCGCAGCCAAAGGCCCACTCGTGCACCCTTGGTGACTACACCACAGATAGCTTTCCGCCTCACCTGGACTCGTCAACACCGACCTTGGACTATTGATGACTGGACACACGGTGCCTGGTCAGACGAGTCTCCTTTCCAATTATATCTAGCGGATGCACGCGCACAGGTATGTAGACAACCTCATGAATCCATGAACCCTGAATGTCAGCAGGGGACTGTTCAGGCCCGTGGAGACTCTGTAGTAGTGTGGGACGTGTGCAGCTGGAGTGACTCTTGATACATCTAGACACGATGCTGATAGGTGACACGTACGTAAGCATCCTGTCTGATCATCTGCGTCCACTCATGTCCATTGTGTATTCCGATAGACATGGGCAATTACAGCAGGAACACTCTTCTGAGTTTAAACACTTCCGCTAACAACCAAACTCCCAAGACATAAACATTATTGAGCATTTGCAACGTGCTGTTCAGAAAAGATCTCCACCTCCTCGTCCTCTTACGGATTTATGGACAGCCCTGCAGGACTGATGATGTCAGTTCCCTCCAGCACTATTTCAGACATTAGTCGAGTCCATGCCACGTCGTGTTGCGGCAATTCTGCGTGCTCTCTGGGGCCCTAGACGATGTTAGGCAGGTGTACCAGTTTCTTCGGCTCTTCAGTTTAAATTATGAGGAAACCTGAAGAGATCGAACCAACTTGTACTAAGATAAGGTATATACAGAACTGACAGACTTTCAGAGGTCGTTCCGAGATACCTTCTGAGTATTTTGGTATGAAAGACCCACGGTATCCAGCGGCTCGTTCTAGAGTAATACTATAATTATGGCTTATTCTGTTTTGTTACCGCAATCACCTGTGTTATTTTGAAAATATCTTCACAAGAGTGAAGAAGCCTGTAGTAGGTAATCATCAAAACGTTCAACATAAAGCGTAGAGTAATACAGCGACCTTCAGAAACGAAAGTACTGATATGTCGCTGTTGTCGCTGTGGTACAAGCTCGGCGCAGCGTCGTCGTGTCGACTTTCCATAGCATGCAATGATCCCACTCATGAGATGCGTGTCGGCCAACCTTCTATCAACAAATCTATCCGTACTGCAATATGGCAAAGTAACCGTGCCGCAAAAATGAACTCAAGACAGGACGGAGCAGTACTGGATGCAAGAATGAGGGTGAAGAATAAATGGGGCGTTATTATTGTCGGCAGCAAATACCGTGAACGAACGGATCAAATTGGTTTCGAAACAAGATACACAATGCACACCGTCTGCACTTGTACTATTTTCATGCTAACTGGTGCAAGTAGCCAAAGGAATACAATATTCTGTAACGAGCCGCTGGAGAGAATGGGTCCAGTGTACAGAATCCCCAAACACTTGTCGGCAGAGTTCTGGTTCACCCTGTGTAAACTGACAGAGACGGGGGCTAAGTCCTCGCCTCAGACGCTGGTTGTGGAGGCCCTAGGTTGTTCACCGAGACTACACCCCCACAACTACGAGGGTTGTTCGGAAAGTTAGGAACGATCGGTTACGAAATGGAAACCACAGTGAAAATCAAAACTGTTTACTTTGCACATCTAGTTACACCTTCCAGGTACCTCTCTACATAGTCGCCGCTCCGTCTTAGATATTTGAAGGAGCGTTATACCATCGTCTTAGAAGGTAGCCGCCTGTGCTTTCCGATAATGCTCTACACTGGTCTATAGCGCGTAGGCTGCGCCCAAGTGTTGTCTTCGTATCCAGCGTTTTATGTGAACAGAGATGATACTCAGGACGAGCCAATTAGGGCTGTGTTGTGGGTAATCGAACACTTCCCATCGAAAAGGCTGAATGAGCATCTTCACTGCCCCTGCAGAGTGCGGCTGAGAATTGCCATGAAGAAGAAAGTGCGTGGCAGTTGTGTTAGGTGGGCTGCATTCATTAAGGCGAAGCCTCTCAGAGGGCCCTACGACTTGGTGGGAGACATTGTTGTTTTAGGCACCTTTACTCGCTCACAGTGCGCTCACAACTTGATGCGATCAAACGTCTGTGGAAAGCGTCGTCGGATTTTCACAGTGGTTTCGATTTCGCGACCGATCGTTCCTCACTTTCCGAAAGGCCCTCGTAATTGCCTACATCCTGTTACTGTTTCCTCTTCTATGTAGTCCTGTCGGTGTGGTTCAGTCTCTGAAGATGTAGGGACTTTGCTACCTTTACAAGGCCGTTGTTAATACTGGCAATGGAGATATGAGCTGCACATGCGTAAAAGTCGTCACTGAACTATTCGCTTTCACTACCTTCTTTTGCACTCACTGTTGGATCCTACTGCCTAATTTGCATCCGCGGCGTCTGTCGTGCAGCCATAAATCTAATTTCATGCGTACGTTTTACGTCTCCATCGTCGGTAACCTCTCTGTTTAATATTTTGTTGTTAGGTCGGCAGTATGACACCACTTTTCAGGGTCCAATATAGACTTAAATCAAATGGAACGCCCTGTATAGCAGTGTTAAACAATGCACAGTGGAAGGCAACATGTCCTGAAGTACCTTAGTCTCGCCTCTCTTTCTGGCTGTGAGTCGTTCAAAATGACTGGTATAAGAATAGTGTCCTGTCAAAAGACGCACCATTCCATGACTAAGATTGGAAAGAAGCATTTTCAGTATTTATCAGATGTTTGTAAATGAAGACTAAACTCTTGTTGGTACTGTGTATCTTCATATTTTTGCGGCGCAGTGATTGTCCCATAAAATTTCGGATGTAGAGCCGCATAAATTTCGCTTCTTCTGATATTTCGGTTGCATACCGTCCAGCCATCTGCAGCGTGAGCCGGGGGACCGATGCTCGAGCACTTGGTCCGTCCCGCTAACCCGTGGACCGCGCCACTGTACATGGGGCCACAGATACACAATGCGCCAGAGACGTTGACCGGCGATGGAGACGTAAAACATACGCATGAAATTATATCTATTGCTGCACGGTCGATCTACAGGGTGACAACGATGTATCACTGCTAGACTTCGCAACGGTACAGCTCGCAATGATACATCGATTCCACCGTGTGAATCCACCGTGAAGCCATAGACTTAATTTCATGTGTATGTTATAGCTCCTTGACGCCGATCAACGTTTCTGGTCCCTTGTGTATCTGTGGCCCCATACACAATGGTGTGGTCAGCTGTTTTAAAAGGACGGAGCAAGCGCTGGAGCGTCATTCCCCGGCTCACTCTGAACATGTCTGGAGGGTAAGCAGCCGAAATATCAGAAGAAGACGTCAAATTTATGCGGCTGCATGCCCGAAATTTTATGGAACATCATGTCAGTATTGTCCCTTTAACTCCGCGAGGTATCTTACCGTCCGCATCTTTTGGATGGAGGTTTTTTTTTTTTTTTTTACTTTAACAACATCTTCTGGCCATTACCTATGTTTCCTTCATTTCCTTTCGTTAGACATAACCCCAATGGTGTGGTTCGGAACGCCCCAGGTAGTCTCACAAGCACACCCCTCTATTCACGGCACACAACTATTCTCTGTCGCTCGCCGCTTGCACTCGGTGCGCCCATTACTGGCTTATATGGCATTGTAGTATGATCTCATGGCGGGCAGTGGTAGCCTGAACTCAACATTTCCTGTACTTCTTATCTTGCCAATTAATATAACCTTATTCACGACTGCTGATATGAGATCAAATAATTAGTCTTCACATTATTTCTACCCCAAGGTATCAGCAGATCTTAGGTATTCCCTAATTTAAATGTTGAATTTCTAGTTTCTTGTGATCTACGTTTGCATAGAATGTGGGTAGCTTTTGTAAATTTGCTTCCTCCACACCATAGCAGTGGAAGGAAACGTTCACAAGGTGCATGAAAAAAAGTTCGGTGAATGGTCTCAGAAAATAAAGGAAACAAGAGCTACAAACGGATCACCATTAGCTACAACACACTTTTGACATCGGTTGTAAAGTTGTTGGACACTGTCAGCAAACACTTCGCCCGAAGCACCGTGGTCACGCGTTGTTGGACATCTGCATAATTACAGGAGATGGGACCTGGCGCTACCAATACGATTCGGAGACGAGCCAACAGTCAGTGGCACGATGTTCATAGTATTCCCCGGCTCCCTCGGACAGAAAGCATGATGGATCAAGCCGCTTCTGTCGAAAAAGGTGATCAGCATCGTCTTAATATTGGATTTTGTCAGACTACTTTTTTCGGAGGCGGGAAAGATGGTTAGCACCAAGCCATTCACGGTCGCCTAATCTCCTGATCGTATTGGTAGCACCAGGTTTCATCTCTTTTCATGATGCGGGTATCCAACAATACCTCACCACGGAGCTTCGAGCTGCTTCACAAGAAGCGTTTGCTGAAAGTTCTCAACAGCTTTACAAACCGATGTCAGAATTGTGTTGTTAGTGTCGATTACCTTGAAGGCCAGTAAAGCTATTTCGTTTCTAACTCTTGTTTCCTTAATTTTCTTAGACCATTCATCGAAGTTTTCAGACGCACCTTGTATTTTTCGATACTGATAGCATAGAGTATTTAGATTTCTGGCCGCCCCTGTGTTTTATGAACTTCATTAGATCTTATCATAGAAATTGTTACATATGAATAAGAAAATACCGAGTCTAGTAGCGACACGCCATTTGCTCTCGACGATCCTAAAATTCTCACGATGAGTTTTTTTTTTTCTCACACAGTCGATCATCTCTCCTTTTTGTGTGCGTGTTTTTAACTGTTTCTTGTCGGTGGTTGTGTTCGATGTATTTAGACTGCAGTGTCGTGTTCACATTGTTCATGGCAATGAGGTAGGATAGATAAGACGATTCGTGTTGTCCGTATACTGCTTCCTCCATTCGACTACCGTCAAAGCAGCGGCCAAATTCAATGCAGTCAAAGCAGCGGCCAAATTCAATGCAGTCACTGTCTCGAGTGCCAAAACGACGTCTCTCCACAATGAGGAGGCGGAGGGATAAGGCAATGGTTCTGATTTAGCTCGAGACGGTGACAGCCGTCCTAGCAGTCAGCGGTCAGAGCTACCACCTCTCATGTGCTTCCCCGACAAACGATAGTGACGGAAAATTTATTTTACTATCGATTACCTTCGATCCAAGAAGAATTTCTCAAGTGTGTGCCATCAGCTGTGGAGACAAAGACATTTGCCGATACTTCATACAGTTGATACGTATAATTTACTTCCAGAGGTTACAGTTTCAGATGATATCTTTTATTCTTAACCTTTTTATAATCTCCTGTGGTACTGAAACATGAGTCTACAGTTTCCTCTGTTCAGTAGCATACTAATAGAAATTAATTCGTCACACAAGACATAACTTGTTTTGAGGGGCAAAAGAAAAGACTCGAGGCTTATAATGTTTATTGCATGTGTACATTTACCAAGCAGTAAAGTAAACCATGGAGAAATTCGAGTAGGGAATTAAAATTGAGGGGGGAATTGACATTAAGGGACGAGCAATAAAGGAAGCGGAAATAGGAGACAGGAGGAATAAAAACTTTAAGATTTTCTTGTGATACTGTGTTTCTGTTAGAGACGGCAAAGGACTTGGAAGATTATTCTAACAAAAGAGAAGTGTTGGAAAGAGATTATAAGGCGAATGTCAACAGAAGAAAGTAAAGATAGTGGAACGCAGTCGAATGAAAGCAGGTGATGCAGAGGGAAGCAGATTAGGAAGTGAGATATGAGGGCTATTCGAAAAGTGAGGGTAGGTCGCGAAATGAAAACCATAGTGAAAATCAAAACTGTTTTATTTGCAACCGTTAGCTACAACTTCCAGCTACTTATCTACATAGTCGTCGATCCGACTTAGACGTTTGCCGTAGCGTTGTTCCAACTTTCCAATACCCCCGTTGTAGAAGGCAGCCGCCAGCGTTTTCCGCCGCTTCTCTACGCTGGTCTACAGCTCCTTGTCCGCGCCAAAATTTTGTCTTCATAGCCAGCGGTTCATGTGAGCAGAGATGAAGCTCAGAGGGATACAATTACGGACTGCATTGTGGGTAATAAAACATTTACAGTTGAAAACGATGCAGGAGCATCTTCATTGCCCCTGCAGAATGCGGCTGAGAATTGTTTTGAAGAAGAAAACGCGCGACAGCTATGTAATGTTGGCTGCATAACCTCAGGCGAAATTTCTCACCAGGCCCTCGTGCTTGGAGGGAGACACTACTGTTCTAGGTATCTTTATGTGCTCCCTGTGTGCTCAGAACTAAAAAGAAGGACCTAAAGCGATCAACGGGCATACTGGAGGCACTGCCCAACACACCTGTGCCAGACTTCATCGGATTTTCACTGTGGTTTCCATTTTGTGATCGATCGTTCCTTACTTTCCCAATAACTTTCGTACAAAGGTAGCAGATGACTTTTGCTATTTGAAAAGCAAAATAACTAACGATGACGGATTTAGAGAGAACATAAAGTGAACCTGGCAGTAGGAAGGAAAAAGATTCTGAAAAAGAGGTACTTTTAACACACAACATAAATTTAAGCGTTAGGGAGCCTTTTTGTGAAAGTAACCGTCTGAAGTGTAACCTTATGCGGAAGT
The DNA here is from genome assembly GCF_023864345.2 of Schistocerca serialis cubense. Classification (NCBI taxonomy): domain Eukaryota; kingdom Metazoa; phylum Arthropoda; class Insecta; order Orthoptera; family Acrididae; genus Schistocerca; species Schistocerca serialis. The sequence goes on along the minus strand of NC_064642.1, from coordinate 350,987,558 downwards.
AAATCGAAATGTGAAGGAAAGATATTTATGGCAGAAGGTGACTAAATTAATGATTCAGTTTATATGACTCGTCTTGAGGCATCAAAGACTCGTCAATTTTGAAATGGATGGGAGTTGTGTGTGGCGAGGGAGGGGGGTAAGGATTGTGAGATCAAGATTTGACTATAAATTCAAATGAATATAGGCTCAGTAGTTACGCGGAGATGAGGAGGCTTGCATAGGATAAACTAGCGTGGAACATTACGTCAAACCAGTCTTCAGATTGATGTCCGTATCGGCAGCAACACATCATGCTGGAGCAATCGAATGTTTTTGAAGCTCTCATTGAGAAGAGGAAAATATGAGAACGGTTTTTCGATAATGTTGTTCTTTAGGTGTCCAATTAGCAATGCAATGAGCAGGATGATCAGAGCTATAGCTTCATAACTCGCCTCTGGAAAAAGAAAGAAAAACCGAACATCCGTCATAACGTGAGGTGATGTGACATACGAGTTGGCCATATCGTGTTAGATGTTTTGGTGAAATGGAAGACAGAGCTACACCTTTGTCTGCCAAAGCAGAACTTCGCTTACGACAAGTAGTGTGGATTGTGAGAAAAGAGGTAAAAGTATCGGAGTTTCTGCTAACCTGACCCTTGCGGAGAATAGAGTCGCAGGCGAGAGAACCGAATGCAGTCTGAACGAAAACTTGCAAACGTTTCCTGTGCGGAGAACTCGTAGCTGCAGATGTAACTTCCCACGCTGTGAACAAGTCTAGACACGAAAGTTTTGTAACGGGACACCATTGCAGGCGAGGGCAGATGCACTGCTCTGGTTTCAAAATGGGAAGCGAGTCTCCGTGCACTACCGTGAGATGGTTCTAACTTGGCGCTTTCCAGAAAGTTCTGCTTTACGAGAGAACAACAACACTCCCAGCTTCCATGGAACGTAATTTGCAAATATTCTGGAGATCTAGCTTGCAGACATTGCAGGGGCCATCAGTGGGTGTCTCTGATTTTCACATTCAGCAGTTCTAAAACTAATTAATTAAAGGTCGTATCCTGATTTCTATCTACATTTCTTTAAATAGTTATTGTAGACTTACGGCGGCTTTTACAATCTCGCAAAGGAAGTCTGACAAACTGATATTAAGCCTCTGGAGCCACTAAAATTTCCATTCCCATTTCCCTTACAAATAAAACCTCTTTTAATAAGTAAGCTACTGACCTACGTGAATTCTTTATTGACTTTGATACCATCTACTCAAAAAGTAAAATAATGCGTGTTTTATTACCATGTGCATTTAAGGTTCCCTTCACTACTAGCTACCTACCTCTTATTCATTCATCTATAGACAGTTTCAAAATGATGAGGTGAAAGCTTAATTAGAGTGAATTGACAAATAACTGGATCCGACAAAAAATATTTTATTTGAGAATACACGATCCTCACAAGTTTTATGCAAATTAGGAAGCACTCTATTGAAATGGTGGTAGAAACCGACTGGAAACGTCTCAGAAATTGTCGTTATATTCTTCATTTTTGTCATGTCCGTCTAGGTGCTTCATATATATATATATATATAGAATAGAGGAAACGCATATGACGACATTACTTTATAAGTCACACAGACGGTATCAGAAACAGTAATCTACATAGCAGCTACAGAATCATGGCCACATACATCAGGAATTCGCTGTCTTAGACTCTAAGTAGTTCTTTACCACATTCTTGCTTCCAAAAGTGCCACTCCAACAGTACATCCGTAAGTCTGAAGCAGTGGAAGAGCAGTAGCGACAGATTACAGGTGTGAAACTAAACATGATGGTGGCTCAGTTGGAGCGAAAATATTTTAGAGACCCACTTCCGTACCTCAGAAAGATGTCACAGTTCTGTGCATTGCGGTATACCTTGGAGAGACACGTAACTTCTTATTTGGCAACGAAAATGCAATGCTGAAGAGCTCAGTTAAAAACTTGGAAGCAATGTACACTATACCGCCACTACACATAGACATGATACATAATGATTATACACATTTTTTACGGCATTATATACACTTAAGTTACTTGCAAACACGCAAGGCTTGATAACCAAAAATATATACAGCCAGCTGACAAAAAGCCGTCCTCGGAATCCGATGGTAACTACATTCATCGGATGCAGCTGGACAAAAATATGGAAAAAAATATGCAATCAGTTTTTGAAATCTTGTTTAATACCAAGTTATTATCTAGTGATAAACAATATGACTCTCATTTACTGAAAAATTATATAGAATAAAATGAAGTGCTCTCCATTACACCAAATTTGTCGACTAGTGGCCATAGTAGAACATAATGTTAAGTTTAGCTCCAGCGAAACGCAAATATATTAGATTGGTGTATAAGATCGTAGCGTTTTTTGTTTTTCATGTTGGAATTTCTGTTCCTATGTGTTTATTTACGGATTTTTATTTTTTATTTGTAGCTCACTCTTGCTAGTATTGTCATTTTGTCATTTGGAGATAGTGAGTAGAGCTGTGGAAGCTAGAAACGGAGCGCCAATTGTAAAGATCTGAAGATTTCCGATATATTTTTCTCTTTGAGCTCGATAGAGGGGGTGACAGCAGCCACAGGCAGCCGGAAACTTTTGCGCCGTGTGTGGGGAAAATTCCATTGAAAGAGCACGGCAAGAAAATGGTTTTCTCGTTTTAAGGAGACTCGTTTTGACATTAGTTTTTGTCCACGTTCAGGAAGGCGCTCGGGGTTTGATGAAGAGCGTTTAGACGTAACTTCCCGTACAAAATACCTGCGCGCATCCACTATTGGTAATGTTATGCATCTGGTGGAAGAGCGACGGTGCGATGTACTACGAATTATTTCCCCGAGGTGTACCCATCACTGCTGACATTCTTTGTCAACAACTGAGATATCTCGCAGACACAGACTAAGAACAACGACCAGGAAGATTGCGTGAAGTGATGCTACTCCACGATAACGCCCAACCACATTCTGCTAGAGTGACAAAAAACGCCATACGGGAGTTGGGTTGGGAAGCCGTTCCGCACCCACTTTATTCAACTAATCTTGCTCTTTGGGATTTTCATTTTTTCCGCTCTCTATCGAACAACCTTGAAGGAATTTCCTTTCCGGTTTCAACTGCGCTCCGAAAATGACTGGACAAGTGCTTTGCCTCAAAATCACCTTATTTCTGCTGTCGGAGAATCGAAAAGTTATTCCAGCGTTGGCAGGCAGTAGTAAATAGTGAAGGAGAATTTATTATTCATGGCTAATGTCTGTGATAAGCAAATATGTTGTGTTTATTAAGCTTATGGTAAAACGCTAAGGACTTATGTAGCAACCTAATATGTTTGTCAGAGACTCCATATTGGTTGAACATGCTACCCCAGAACAAAAAGTAATAATTTTTTCTGCTTGTGTTAAGAAAATAAGGTTACGAGCATTACTCAACACAGCACGAGCACTAGTGATGGAATCAAAACTGAATTGCCGGCCAGAGTGGCCGTGCGGTTGTAGGCGCTACAGTCTGGAACCGCGAGACCGCTACGGTCGCAGGTTCGAATCCTGCCTCGGGCATGGATGTGTGTGATGTCCTTAGGTTAGTAAGGTTTAAATAGTTCTAAGTTCTAGGGGACTGATGACCTCAGAAGTTGAGTCCCATAGTGCTCAGAGCCATTTGAACCATTTGAACCAAAACTGAATTTCACCCAGGTAAGCTTCCCGTGTATCGCCAATCTGCACAGAAACTGACTTAAACCTTTGTATAAATCTGCATAAAAGTCTTTGAATCAGAAGAAAGTATGTGGCCCCTATCGGAATTTTATGTTTCAGAGCGTAAACAAACTTATTTAATCTATACTCACTCTCTCTAGCCATAAAATGGGTAAAAAACTTTGATTTCTAAAACGATTATGAAGATATTGGAACTTCTGACACACACTGACAGAACTGAAACTGCATAACGTCTGAAGATTTGGTGATTAAAATTCTTTTGGGTATTATGCCGCGTCATTGCTAAGAACTAACAGCAACAATAAACTAAAACCGACGTTTCGGCCGAACTGCAACGGCCTTCATCAGGGCACGAATCGAATAACTTTTCGATTGTGTCGTGCCCTGAGGATGGCCGTTGCAATTCGGCCGAAACGTTGGTTTTAGTTTATTATTGTTGTTAGTTTTTAGCAATGACGCGGCATAATACCCAGAAGAATTTTAATCACTATGATACCGGCCGCGGAAGCCTACGTTCTTATATCATCTGAAGATTTCTTTAGCATTCTAAACCAGTTCTGTTGACGAATTTCGGAAAGAAATGGAGTGAGGAAGAAGAAAATGGCTGCTGATATTAATAATATACACAGCAGCGTACAAAATGAGATAAATGCGTGACACTCACTGCCAAAGAGCGTTATTCGAGATTGGCAGCAAGAAGACGACAACTATTATATTCTCACAGCCCCATCAGCAAATGTTAGCAATGGTACAACAGTCAACGGTATCGTACACCTCCGATACAAAATCGAATGAAAATACCACATTTAAATATAAATGGCACTTTAATCCCACCGCAACATGCGCTGCAAAAGATACCTGAAACTCTTTTACATGCTATCAGTTGTAATAAACGATCTTCACGTGTTTTGCCACAATTCAATACCATCACCACTTCCAGCAGCAACTTTCAATTCAGACGACAGCAGGCAGAAGGGAAATTGATGACCACAGCCTATTTCCGAAGCCAGCGGGTGTAAAAACAATTACTGCAGCTCTTGGCTACTCAAATCACTTGTGGCATATATGAGCAGCAGCAAACATTTGGTTCATTTCCGGCTGTGTAAGTAGGACAGACCCGTTATAGTTCTTCCCAGCACATTATTATAATGTAGACTGGTTGCAGAGAAGCTCTTCTAATACAATGTTGGTTAATTTCGCAGTAGGATATCTATGACACGCCTGACGAAACATTACAGACGTGGAATGAAGAACACAACAGCGATTGAAATATTTTAAATTACTACTGATTTCTAGGTTATTAATGGATCCGAGAATCATTTGGTAGTGGTGCGCCCGACTGTCTTCAGAATTTTCTTTTCTGCCAAACTCTAAGGAAATGACGAATGAGAGTGAGTGTCTAGAACTAATATTTCTCTCTCCAGCGTATATTGTGTAACGTGGTACTGCGACTACTTTTATATGTATGGCAGATGAGTCTTTTCCCCCTGAGAGAAATGAACTCATGGCACTGACGTAAGTTCGATAACAGCGGGCGGCGATTTATGGCGAGGGTGGGAATTACGACAGTGAGACCATGAGACTGTCGACCTGATGTTTACTGCGTGCGTGAGGATATAGAAGAGTAACGCCTTTTCACACCAATTCGCGCGAACGTGACGTCATTCTGACGTCATGTGCAATATCGACGACCGCATATGTTGTCGACTTTGTGACAAGGAAGAATATGAATTTTATTGGTGCTCGTTTAAGTCACTGCAACTGAAGCTGTCCTCTTAGGTTCCTGCATAACAACACACTCGGAAATCGGTAGATGTTTATTTATTTCTTCGTTCGCTCACCACACGCGACTGTAAATAACATCGAACATTGCAGGACATTCATAACAAAGTCCCAGAATGTATTAACAATGCTAACAAGACAAAAAATTTCGTGTGTCTAGGTGCGAACCTATATCTTGTAACTCTAGAAACCACGATTTTTATCTATTACTCTAGCCATTAGTCAAGTGGTATTTGCCTCCTGTCTTTTTTATATATTAGCTTTTGAAGGCTTATATTGTTGATGAGCAATTCCTGCATTCGGCGATATTGATCGAGACGTGAAAATTACGTCACGTTTGCAGGAAACAGTGTGAAATGAGTCTTCCCCTGGAGAGAGAAAGGAAGAAAATTAATTCTGGAGGCAAGACGATTGAACTTCGAGGAAAGTAGGTGTATTAGGAAATGGACTAAATCCTGTAGTGACATTGTTGAACCGCTATTGGCGAAATCTTGTATCAGTCGGAAAGTTCCGAGTTATTAACTCAGATTATGTTGTCAGCTTTAGCGCTTTTATATATCAACAGTTTCAAAATGCAGATAGATAATTATCGAAGGTACGTTGTGTCAGTTTTCATTTAATGGGACCCATGTACTTTTTAGAGGTGTTGTTCGTAAGTCGTGTGGATCGATGTCCTCTTGATGCTAGTGAAGAACCTGCATCACACGGTCTGTTCTAACTTGACAACAGTTGTTCTTTTTCCATTTTTCAATTGTATATACTGCAATAGTTTAGGCGGAGCGTGTGCTGTTCTGATACTTCCTGGCTGACTGGAATGAATGAGAGAAGTACTGGTGAAAATAAAATTGTGGGGGCATGTCGTGAGTCTAGCCGGGATAGTTCAGTAGCTAAGAATACTCGTATTTCTGGGTTTGGGTCCCGATATGGCACACAGTTTTAAAGTGACACGTAGTTCCCAAGAGAGAGGCTAAACGGCGTGATCCTCAGTAGATACGGAACCCAAGGCCTAAGTAAACAAAAACAGAGTAAGATAATGGCCGCGCCTTCTTTAAGGAATAATCTTGACATGAAATGCAGTAATTTAGGTAAATTGCAGAAAGCACGAATCAGGATACACGATAGGGGTTTGAACCCCACACCTTCCGAAAACGAGAACAGTGCCATGAGCACAGAACGACTTCGTCATTGTGCTGCGTTTCTAGGCATTTTTTCTCTTAAAACCAAACGAGATGACTCAGTGTTTAGCACACAGGACTCGCATGCGGGAGGACGATCGTTCAAGACCTCTTCCGACCATCCAGGTTTAGGTTTACTGCGATTTGCCTAAGTCGCTCCAGGCAAATGTTGGTCTGGTTTCTTTGAAAACTGCACGGCCCCAAACCTTTGTAATTCGAGTTTTTACTCCGTCTCTAGGGTTGTAAAACTAGGGTACCGTAGATTATCGTAAGTGTAAACTACGGTAGTTTACCTGGTAGGTTTGTTCATTTGAGATCATAACAGCGTTACCTGGACGTTAAGTGTGTTGCATACCTGTCAGGCGTTACCTCATGTCCATCGCTCTGCTTGAGTATGCGATCAGTGTCTTACTAGATTCTCCGAGAAACCGAAAGCAGTGAATCGTCTAGAAACTGAGTGAGGATATATAAAGAGCAGTGTAACCTACAGACCATATTTGTTCTACATAGTTATTCTCCAGTCTGAAACTTAAAAATAAACAGCATTTACAGCAGAATTAAGATTGTCAATATTTAATTCAGACTTTATTCGAAACTTGTTGGTTTTTTAACGTGAAACAGTAGGATATTGAAGTAAAAGTTCTTTTTAAAAATGCAGATTTCTCGTGTAGCGCTGTAAAAAGCGATTCTTCAAAAGAAAAAAACATAAAATTTAAAAAAAACGCATAACAAAACATATCAGACATCGCCTCAGTACTTCGTTGAGTTTATTAACACATGTATCTGTTACTGCTTAATAACTTCCGCACTTATCAATAACAACGGGTAACTCTTGCCTCTGATCGTAATGAAGAATGTTCTATCACGTACAAAATAACAACAATAATTATATAGATTTTTTTTTGTTTTCGTGAATGTAAACTATACCTGCATCAAAAGTAATTTCTTTGCTTACATAAAAGCGCAGAAGTTATGTAGCTGGCAAATTTTTATTATTGATAAAATGCAACTTATCTTTTGTAAAGATATACAATATACAATGGACTACCGCTTAACGGTGTGAAGTTTAAATATGTGCAAATCAAACAAACAAAATAACAAAAACAAGACGTCAGCTACCATTTGCTCTCTTACACAATCATTTATACTTCTTTCCTACCAACGGTAACAATACCACAAGTAATTCTGCCATTCACTTCTTCATTTATGTACAGTACCAAAACTACCGAACTGTAGGTAGGCAACTCTGTCGGTCTCTAATAAACGCACTGTCGAAGGAACGTTGAAATGTAATCTTCCTTCATTCTTTCCTTCTTCTCTTAACATTGCAGTGTTTCGGAGCAGAATCGTTGTAAAGAATCCTGGTCGTGTATTTAAGTGAACTTATTAGTCGACTAGTACTAGCTAAACGTGCGTCTACACAAGCCGTAGAAATTGCGTACTGCCCGCAATATAGCCCAGCAGTTTTATCTGGGAATACTGCCGGCCACACGATTGCTACCGCAACGTTGCTGGTCACTATTACCCAGGAATGTTTGCAGTAATACATTTCCGAGCCACAAGAAGTTATATGGGCCTTACTATGGCCGTGCAGTAGGTGAAAGCGACCTAGTGGAAATGAGAGTGGTTCTCCTGAATTTGTATCCCACAAGGATAAAAAAAGTTAGTAAGAAAAACAGAAAATGGGTTTCGTAGATGAATGCGTTGTTTTCTAAGTAAGCTAACAGTTTCCGGAAATTTAACTGGTGAACTGATGATGGTTACATGTTTCCTTAGGAAGTTGGCTGTATTTTTTTTTTAATCCGTGCAATCTGCTATTTTCAACTTTGGATCATTTTCGAGCACCTGTAATACGTCCAAAATCGTGTCATTGGTTTATACGTCAATTACCTAGAAGCTCTCGCGTATATACGAATGTATGTATGTATGTACTGAATTGGGGACCTAGAAACGACGGAGAGGCTTTGTCCCCGCCGTAGCCCTCAGTGGTACACAACCCCACAACAGGCTATAGCACTCCACTCACCCCACCGCCTCCCCATACCGAACTCAGGGTTATTGCGCGGTTCGGCTCCTAGTGGACAAGCTACAGACCAATGTAGTAAGTTGTTGGAAATCATAGGTGTGCTGCTTTATACGACGAGGGTATTGGAAAGTTTGTAACACGCTACGATAAATGTCTAAAACGGAAAGGCGACTTTGTGGAGAAGTAGCTTAAAGGTGTAATTAAACTTTGCAAATAGTTTTGATTTTCACTCTGGTTTGTCTTTCATGACCGATCGGAGGCTGAAGAAAAAGCCGTCGTATAAATGACATAAATACCGTAATTAAAAAATACAGTTGAAGAGTCGATACTCCTGAACACGGAAACAAGGATTTAGCTTCAGAAAGTTTACAAGTCTTACAAACCAATGTAGAATAAAATTATGGCTCATTCCTGCAGATCTTCTACTATGATGGTAGCAGTGACACTGTACGTTATCAGATTTCCATGTTTGTATATATTACTTTCTGTGTTCTAGAGCTCTGGTTATAGATGTAAGTGTCATAGAGTTCATAGTTGTCTTGTTTCGTCAGTTCTACACTCCTGAAGGCAGAAAAAAAAAGTTGGTCCGCGTGCAAACGCCATCTTTAAATTTGAAGTTTCATAATATTGTTCAATATTACCTAAGTTGACGCGGCAGCGCTGTCGGCGTGAGGAGGAGGAACCAGTCTCGAGAGCGAGAGGGAAGCATTTAGAGACCAAGGTCAGAGGCAGATAGGGCTCGGCCATGCAAAACATTCTCCACCTTTGATGGACAACCCGGCACATTGCAGCGAATTTGAACGCACCATTTATGCGGCCACACATTTTAGTGAAATATGGCTCTTGTAAGCTAAGAGAAGACCTTGGACTTTCAGGTTTACTCAAGATTGCGTTGAGTCACGAAAGATCCACACTAATATTCTTACAGATTGTAACGTAAAACAACGAGTACGCTCAGTATATTGTGCGGAACACCCTACTTGTCATCTTTCAAGAGGAACCCTGTCCGAAAATGCACAGTTTGCTCACTGTTAAGTAATAAATTTCGAACCGGCCTAAGTGGCCGAGCGGTTCTAAGCGCTACAGTCTGCCTCGGGCATGGATGTGTGTGATCTCCTTAGGGTAGTTAGGTTTAAGTAGTTCTAAGTTCTAGGGGACTGATGACCTTAGAAGTTAAGTCCCATAGTGCTCAGAGCCACTAGTCAATAAATTTCGAGAACGTTGTCATCAATAAGCCTTCGAGATGCGTTTGATATCCTAATCATTAATGCAACCTAGTAGCCATAGGTGCAAAGTGGTTGCAGAGATCTCGACTACCGATAGCCCCATTTCCTGACGTAAGTTCCGTTTTGAAAAATAACGAAGGTTGTCCAGAAAGTAAGTTCCGATCGGTCGCGAAATGGAAACCACCGGGAAAATCCGGTGAAGATTTGCAAAGATGTGTTGAGCAGTGTTTCTAGTATGCCCGTCGATTCTGTCGCGTCGCTCTTTTCAGTTTTGAGTTAACAGTGAGCACGTAAAGATGCGTAGGGAATAGTATCTCCCGTCAAGTATAAGGGCCTGGTTACAGATTTCGCCTGTTTCATGCATCCCACATAACGCAACTGTCGAGCACTTCCTTGTTCACGCCAATTCTCTACCGCACACTGCAGGGGCAATGAAGACGCTCCTGCAGTATTTCCGATGAGAAGTGTTTGATCACCGACAATAGAGTCCGTAATTGGCTCCCCCTGAGTCTCATCTCTGCTCACAAGAACCGCTGGCTAGAAGACAAATTTTTTCCATAAACAACGAGTTGCAGACCAGTGCAGATAACTGGCCGAAAGCACAGGCGGCTGCTTTCTATGACGAGGATATTGGAAAGTTGATACAACACTACGACAACACTCGAAGTTGGAGCGGCGACTATGTAGAGAAGTAGGTGGAATGTGTACCTAGCTGTTACAAATAAAGCCTTTCTGGTTTTCACTGTGGTTTCCATTTCGCGAGCGATCGGAACTTACTATCTGGACAACCCTCGTATCAATTTGACACTTTGCATACAAAGAGTATCACAGGCGCAGCAGCCTATCCACTTCATCGTGATGGCTGAAGGCTTGCCTACCTAATCTGGATAGAAAGTAAATCCGAAGCCACATTGAATCCACCGTGCCTAATCTTCAACGCTCCACTGCAGCCAAAGCATGCATTTGCGGACAGGTGTTCTGATTTTCATGGTGGGTAAAATGAAACTGACCTAGAAAATATTTCACACTCCTTAAGACAGGCAACCCAGCTTACTTCATCTTCCGCAGGTACAAAAGGCTTGAGTTGAACTGTCTATCTTAAGGTAACTGAAGGACGATGAGAGAGTTCCCGTTTGAGGGCATTGCTGCAGCGTATATGCAAAGTAGCGTGAATCCGATGCTGATATATAAGCACCGACCTGTAGGCAAGGTATTACTGTGGCATTCGTCTCTTTCCCACGTGCGTGCGGTGAATGTTTAAATGTGGATTATGGTGACGTTATTACCAAATGCACCCAAATAGGATTAACGTGCCGTTATACTTTCCTTGGCAGCCGAAGGACAAATTTGAAGAACGAATACCGGGCAGCATGTCTTTCGAAAATCACCATTTTGGAATGGGGTGCTGCTACTCTATGACGATGCATGTCGCCGTGTCGTATAAGTTACGCCAACTCGAGTGGTAGACACACGATTACCCACCATCTGGTTCGGATCGCTCCCCATGCGATTATCATGCATTCGTTCCCTTTAAAAAGGCCTTGTAGGGTCGACGATTTCTTTCTGACGAGGATGTGCAAGTAGCAATTACGGATTTCCTCGTGCAGCAGGACACAGTGTTTTACCAAATAGGTATCTCCAACCTCGTGCGACGGTGGGATGCTTGCCTCAATGCTCACAGAGATTGTGCCTGACTGGCCTACCGATTCTGGACCGTACGTCCTTCGAATGGAAACATTTTGCGGCCGCAGTGGTCTTGCGGTTCTAGGCGCTGCAGTCCGGAACCGTGGGACTGCTACGGTCGCAGGTTTGAATCCTGCCTTGGGCATGGATGTGTGTGATGTCCTTAGGTTAGTTAGGTTTAAGTAGTTCTAAGTTCTAGGGGACTGATGACCTAAGATGTTAAGTCCCATAGTGCTCAGAGCCATTTTTTGGAAACATTTTGATCAGCCCTTATATTTTCCAGGCCAGTTTTGTTTTCTTCACTCTGTGTATTATGTATAGCAATATGGAAACACTGCTAGCGTTATACACGGAACGCTATAGGTATCATTTGTTTGTACACCATATACTGAAGAGAGCATCTAAAGCACAGGCTGGAATACACTGCAATTTCGCCACTTTACTCTCTGTTTCTCTTGCTGCCTTAGCGCCACTCTACATTTGTGTACGCCACTCTAATGACCAGGCGATACGAACTGTATTAACTGTGAAGCCCTGGCCGCATGTACAGCGGACTTGGAACTATTGAATGAAATAGCTGACCTACTTGGCATAGAATGCGGTTTAAATACAGGCAAAACAGATGCAAAAGGAATGAATACTAATAGACAGAAAGACAGCGGCTCATCTAACATCAGAATTGAACGTGACACAGTGATATATTATCAAGATGGGCAGATTATACAAAATGATCGAATTAAGGGTGACAGAATAAGGAATAAGTGACACTGCACTAAGTTTTCGTCTAGGGAAGAGCTGTCCTCATATCGACTATTGACTTGGAATTGAAGAACAACGTTCTGAAACTGAATGCCAAAAGCTAAGAAGAAATTTTAATCGTCTGCAGTGTTGAAATTCCTAGAAACATGATGGCAGCTGTAATATTATTTAATCTCTTGCGTGTTGTTAAGGTTAAATTAAACCAATGAGAGCCCAAGCAGAAGCGTAGAAGCAGTCATTCTCTCCATGCTCTACCTGTGTATGGAACAGGTAGAGACTTCATTTTTTGATGCCACGCACGCACGTAAATGTAGATGTTAAAAGTGAAGGATGTTACAAATGAAGTGGACAGATAAAGAAGTTTTAGTAAGAGCACTAGGTATCCAGTCACACCATAAAAATGTACGCATATATTAATGTTCAATATCTCCTCCTAATCTGGTTCAACTACAATCAAACTTAGTGCACATATCACATACTGTTTGGGAAGTGCCACTATGCTGCAAAAAAAACATTCAACTCTTAAAGAGATGGCCGGCCGAGGTGGCCGTGCGGTTAAAGGCGCTGCAGTCTGGAACCGCAAGACCGCTACGGTCGCAGGTTCGAATCCTGCCTCGGGCATGGATGTTTGTGATGTCCTTAGGTTAGTTAGGTTTAAGTAGTTCTAAGTTCTAGGGGACTAATGACCTCAGCAGTTGAGTCCCATAGTGCTCAGAGCCATTTTTTTCTTAAAGAGATGGGGAATGGGCGTGAAAAAGAAGAGCAAATAGCCAGAATCGGGGTGAATCACCTAAAACTGCACCGAAAATATTGCGGAAAGTAAAGTACTATTGACGTGCAGTTTTCACAGAATAGATTGGTGTCAGGGGCTCGTATTATTAGACAATACGTGGCTCGTATCATTAGACAATACACAGATTGTAATAACACCTACAAAGTGTATTTTTGAGCAAACACACATTTTTTTAAAATGTAACTATGCCTATTGAGATTATCAGACTAAAAGTATGTAAGTTAGAATGTCAGTGGTGTTTGTTGTAAGAGACCAGTGCCACTTGTTTACGAGATATCGTATTACGTAAAGTTTCCACACCGGCAATTGTTTGTGCCATTAAACCTGCGTAGTTGCTAGGTACGACGTTGTTGTGTTTACTAACAGTGTGCTTGGTTCAAATGGCTCTGAGCACTATGGGACTTAACATCTGAGGTCATCAGTCCCCTAGAACTTAGAAATACTTAAACCTAACTAACCTAAGGACGTCACACACATCCGTGCCCGAGGCAGGATTCGAACCTGAGACCGTAGCGGTCGCACGTTTCCAGACTGAAGCACCTAGAACCGTTCGGCCACACCGGCCGGCTACAGTGTGCTTGTGTGTTCCTTGAGTGCATTGCGACTTGGTAGTCACTCAGTGTGTGACAGTCCAAGCAGCAGACGGCGAGTTGACGATTTACCAATGCATTAAAAGCCGACATGCTCATGGTGCATGGAGAGTGTAGGATGCAGTTCGTTGTTGTATGGTGTATGCGACAAGATATCCCAAAAGGCGTCACCTACCTCGGCAATTATTTATCATTCTCTTCAACCGCTTACGTGAAAGTGGCACTGTAACACCTAGACAAAGTAACATTTTCGACGTTCATGCAGTAAAACTACCGCATCGGGCGTGACGTTTTAGTTTATTACTTCTTTACTATTAACTCTATGCGCAGCACACTTTCCATACAGTATGTTACATATACAACTGAACGTACCTGCAAAATTATATAATTTTATGACACATAGATTTGTAGATGTGATGCCGTAACACTGAGATGATTGAAAACAAACTCTGACCGAAATTAGCTATATGTACAGGTGAAATATATGTACAAATATGTGTAAAATATCGTAAATACAAGTGAACTATACGCCACATGTGCGGACACGAGCAAAGTAATGGACAAAAAGCTCCTCCTAGACTCACAGGTCGATTTCAACCAAACTTGGCACACATATTACTTACTATCTGCAAAGAAATACTGTTGGAGTGTGAACCACCATCTTCCTATAGGGGTGAGGATGATAATGTGGTGTTGGAGAGAGAAGGAGGTGAAAAAGGAAATCGATAGACGGAAAGGGTAGAGAAGGATATGGACAGAGAGGGTGGTGGAGGGTGGGGTGAAGATGGAGAGGGAGGAGAAAATGGTTTGAGGGGGGGGGGATGATGTGGACAGAAAAAGAGGGTAGGAAGAGGTGGGCTTAAAGGGGGAGAGGAGATGGACAGAGACACAGTGGAGGAGCTGATGGACAGAGAGGATGTAGGAGTAGATGTAAAGAGGGAAGGGAGAAGAGCAGATGTACGGGGAGGGAAAGGAGAAGACGTACAGAGAGGGGCAGGGGGTGTGAGATGGACAGAGAGAAATGCGTGGAGGGGAGGAGATGGACAGATAGGGGGATGGAGCAGACGGATATGGAGAGGCGGTCGAGCAGATGAACAGAGAGAGGGGCAGGAGCTGGTGGAGAGAGAGAGAGAGAGAGAGAGAGAGAGAGACAGGGAGGAGGAGATGGACAGAGAGTGGGGGGGGAGGGGGACTGGAGCAGATGGACCGAGAGAATGGGACGAGCAGGTGGTCACAGGTGGTGGAGAAGGACATAGACTAATAGAAGTTTGGAATAAATACATACCGATGCACCGCCGGGTGCTCAACTAGTATACCAATGAAAATAGTAGCACAAGATGGGAAGAGGTGAAGGATGACAGTAAATTGAACGGAACACTGATTACTTTAGTAGAAACAGTACGAGGTTATTCGAGCTTTTTATAAGGCTCAACGATAAGAGACGGATTGATGACATGAACATAAAATAAAAAATGCTAAGCATCCAAGCATGACAGGGATCAATTTTCCATTACGCCGTTACAAATATCCCAGGCACTGTTGTTACAGCCATGTACGAAGCAGCAAGAACCGCCGCCCTGTTACACCGAGCGAGGTGGCGCAGTGGTTCGCCACTGGACTCGCATTCGGGAGGACGACGGTTCAATCCCGCGTCCGGCCATCCTGATTTAGGGTTTCCGTGATTTCCCTAAATCACTCCAGGCAAATGCCGGGATGGTTCCTCTGAAAGGGCACGGCCGACTTCCTTCCCCATCCTTCCCTAATCCGATGAGACCGATGACCACGCTGTCTGGTCTCCTTCCCCAAAAACCAACCAACCAACCGCCGTCCTGTTTCCACTTAATTTGACACGTGAGCGAGAGGAGCGGTACATCGTTATGTGAAATGATGGGCGCACACTGTGGGATCAGTTTGTATGCCCAACAGTAAGGTTGTCGATCCACAGTATGAACAAATGTACAACTCTTCCTTATTAGGTAAAAATAAAGTTCTTCAGTGAACAACTTTCGTTGGCTAATCAAAAATGGTTCAAATGGCTCTGAGCAGTATGGGACTTAACTTCTGAGGTCATCAGTCCCTAGAACTTAGAACTACTTAAACCTAACTAACCTAAGGACATCACACACATCCATGCCCGAGGCAGGATTCGAACCTGCGATCGTAGCAGCAGGGCGGTTCCAGACTGTAGCGCCTAGAACCGCTCAGTCACTCCGGCCGGCTTCATTGGCTAATCGTCGTCACATTTTACTACATCATTACGAACAAAGCTCTCGTATTTTGCTAATTAGAACATAATCATCTGGGCGATATAGTGAATAATTTACCATCAAGACCAGTGAAACAGAACGATATATTTAATTTTATCTTTGTTTACCCAAATCTGAATTGTAAATGAAACTGCATGCCAATTCATGCAGACAATAGTTTACAAAGGACTCTACGTCTAGAACGATTTTTATAAAGACGGGATAATTTTTCGCCTCGCTAAAGTTTTTTACTACATCGAGATCATGGAAATCAACCCTGTAGTTCAGAAGCTTCGGTTTTATTTCTCCAGCAGTCTTCTCAAATGTGGCCCCTTACGGATTAATTCATTTAGTTCCAAGAATTAATACCAAAACCAAATAACACAGCGTTCAGAACTTTGCACTGGTATGAGGAAAAAGTGAAAAGTTCTCAGTTCATCGGATATATATCGTGTGTTTAAATATAAACGTGCTCTTCTTTCCAGGTAGTTTAATGTACTTTGACCAACTTTTTTCCAGACAGATTTCATTCTCGGAGTCTGATTATGAAAGAGGGGGGTATGCAAAACAGGCCCGCGCGGCCTGCAAAGTTCTCCAATGGAGTCGAAACGTTTACTCTTTTCTCGGGAACGAGTTGACGGATCAAATTGAAATTTATCTCACATGTATAAGCCTATGGTCCCTTGACGGTGTGAAAAATTTAAGCTTCTAAGTCCATGTAGTCAAAAGAAAAGGCCATTTAGGTCATATTTTGATACCCGCAAACTCATTCATCAAAACGTACATCATACATCCCGTTGGACTACAATCATGAGATTTGGCAAGAAGTAAGTTTTCACAGTATAACCAAAGGAAAAAAATCCGAAAACTGTAAATCTGTGATTATATCACAAGAACAAAAATTTTCGTCATCTGTTATTCCATGTCAAACTTGAAATCAAAATAATCAGTAGTTCTGCATTCAGGCTGATTGAGTCGCAATGGTGAAAGTCTGACATCAGGCAAGTAATGACTTTAGTGATCATCTGAAGCGTTTCGCAATTTATCCATCAGATATCCAGGAGCAATTAGTGCACATAGAAATGGCATTTCAACTAATTTAAACGTCATATCTACGTGCAGTAATCGCTCCTGGATACCTGATGATACATAAATTCCGAAATGAGTCATATGAGAAATAAAGTCATTTCTTGTCTGATGTTCGACTTTTACCATTGCAACCCAATCAGCCTGATTGGAGAACTACTGAATATTATAGTAATTGTGGCTTACATCCCACATGACTTTATGTAACATTTATATTACTGAAATTAAAACATTCTCGAAAATCTTGGAATTCGTGGGACCGATATCTTGCCAGTATTAATGTTGATAACAGGCAAAAATGGATGAGATTCTCGATTCCCGGTATAGATGAAATTTTTGTACCTATAATTAAATTTCAGCGGAACTTTCATGGTGCGAATCCTACTGGCACCAGGCCAATTTTTGCAGGCACAACGTAATTTTGATGTAGCAGCAGGCAAAACTCAGAGAATAATAGAGCCGGCAGGATTGTTTGA
Organism: Schistocerca serialis cubense; assembly: GCF_023864345.2. Classification (NCBI taxonomy): domain Eukaryota; kingdom Metazoa; phylum Arthropoda; class Insecta; order Orthoptera; family Acrididae; genus Schistocerca; species Schistocerca serialis. Next base: position 350,970,004 of record NC_064642.1, on the reverse strand, counting down.
AATAACAAATTTGCTGACTACGCTGGATGTTTCAATATTTTATACTTTATATTCATCAAGTGTATCACCTCTAAAGAAACTTTTGGTATCCTGACAAAAGACTTTCACCCTGTGTAATCGAGTGTTCTCTTTAAGAACGTTTCACACAGTTATTACATCTATGCAAGGAAAATAATAAGAATAATCCGTTTCGCATCCCTGAAAACATTAAGCATTCTTTCCGACAGAAGAACTCGATATGACCTCTTCGGTGCACAGCAACCAGCTTCCCTCCACTGCTACATTTATCGTTTCGTTAATCGCGTGAGCGATGAACTCACGTCCCGTCGATTGTAAGAAACTCGCACACAAAATAATGTGGCTCATTTTCAAAACGATTCAGATATGCGTTTTCACATTCCCACTGATCAGCCAAAACATGATGATCACTGAGCACCACGACATTGGATGCCCACTGGTGGCGTTGTGGTAATGTGACGTATGTAAGCGGAACAGACACGGACGGGGGATCGCCCTAGCAAGATAGGGGGTGAAATTTGGGAATTCCATTGAGATAAATGACTGTGACAAAGGGCGGATTATTATTGGGCAGAGTTGTGAATGAGTGTCTCGAACGCGGCGATGCTTGTCGAATGTTCACGTGCTATTGTCTCGAGCGTCTACAGAAAGAAGTATAAGGACAGTGAAACAATTACAAGGCGCTAAATAATTGGACGTCCACGACTCTTCAGAGAACGTAGGGTTCGGAAGCTTCTCTGCTCTGTAAAGTCAGATAGACGGTGTTCTGTGGCATCTCTGCAGAGAGAGCACAATGCTGGTGCACTCACAAGTGTGTCAGAGCACACCATTCATCGTACGTTGTTGAACATGGAGTTCCGCAGCAGAGCACACCGCCGTGTTAACCTGTTTACCTAACGACATGGTCAATTACTATTGCAGTGGGCACAAGACCATCGGCATTCGACCGTCGATCAATGGAAAAGTGTCATCTCCTCGGGTCAATCACATTTTATATACATTAGTTCCATGGTCGTCCCCAAAAGCGACGTCACCGAGGTGTACAGCGGTTCGAAAAATGCAGCGCACCACAGACGCAGGCTGGTCGAAGCCGTGTCAGGCGATGCTTCTCCTGCATTTGCATGGGACCTAAGATAGTAATCGAGGATACGTAGACAGCTGCGAAGCACTTGCCTCCATACATGCTTGATGTCTTCCACGACGGCTATGTCATCTTTCAGTAGTATAATTGTCCGAGTCTCTGAGCCAGAACCGTGCTGCAGTGGCTTGAGGAGCATCATAATAAATTCACGTTGATCTTTCGGCGTCCAGATTTCCATGATGTAAATCTTATGGAACCCATCTGAGTCGCTATCGGGCGCCATCACTACGTACGCAAATCAGCAGCCCGTTATTTACGCGAATTACATGACCTGTGCGCAGACATCTAATGCCACATACCACCACAAACCGGCCAACAAGCTGTCGAATTCCTGATACGCTGAATCAGTTACGCATTTCGTTCCAAAGACGGACAAAGAAGCTGTTAAGTAGGTAGTCACAATATTCTGGCTCATCAGTGTACATATGTCAGTTTCAACAAATGCAGTATGCGTGTTGCTGGAAAGTTTCTCATTTTAGTTATTTTTGATTGTATAGCACATGGCAGTAGCACGTATACAAATACAAATTTAGAATCAAACAAGAATACAAATGTGAAACACGCGTAAGAGAACATAAAGGACGTAATAAATGTCCCTTAACATACACATTCATTAAGATATGTAGCATTCGAGACTAGTTGTTGACTAGACATCGATGTCCGTACCTCGTATCTACTTCATAGCACGATGAGTGGCTTCTATAAGGTCTCCATCTCACCCACCGTATTTTCTTACATAGCATATTTTTATTATATGGTACAGAGTCTGCTCATGTAGTCCAAAGTAACAAATCGGACTGTTCACAGGTTTTTATGAACAACTCTCGCTTCCCACGCCTGGGTTCCCGGGTTCGATTCCCGGCGGGGTCAGGGATTTTCTCTGCCGCGTGATGACTGGGTGTTGTGTGATGTCCTTAGGTTGGTTAGGTTTAAGTAGTTCTAAGTTCTAGGGGACTGATGACCATGGATGTTAAGTCCCATAGTGCTCAGAGCCATTTGAACCTTTTTTTTTAACAACTCATGGCCTTGAATCTTGTTCGGCCGCTTCTGATACGTTTGAGTTTAGTCTAGTATTGCCTTAGGAAGTTGAATCCTCGCAGTGCTTTTAAAGGATCAGTTATAACACGCTGAGTCCTCATCCCACGTGTATGTGAGGATAATGGTATTCCATCCGCTTGCATAATAGCTGTTCCATATTTGCTTCCTTGATTTCAAGCGTGTATTTTCTCAAATTCATTATTACATATTGAACAGGAAAAACTTTTGCATGGTCTGTTTGTAAGGTTTTTCATAGCTGATTCTGTGCATACAATGATCTTTAGCCTTTCTTGTAGTATGAGTTTGGCGCTATCCGTTGCACACGACTTAAATTGTCTGTCGTCCATTGGTGTACTGTGCGTCTTCTCATTGTTTTCGTTTTTTTGTTGCACTTTTGTACGTCGCACAATCCAATCGTATTCAAAAGAAGTGCGACCACGTGCAATTTAGCTGCCCATTCATGAACTCTGAAGGAAGCTATACATAAGAACCGCCAAGAGCTGCTGATTAAATAATTATTTGTTTCTTAAGAGTTTCAATCAACCAGTCATCATGAGGTAGCACGATGTTACTCACATCAGTCTGTCTTGCTACGGTGTCAAGAAGTAAAATAAAAAAAACTATCCTGCATTCTGGGTCTTTATTTTACTATTGGGCGCCACAGTAAGGACGATACTACAAAACCCGATGTAAATAACGTTGCCTCATGATGTCTCGTCTGATCGAAACTGGTGATGAACAACAGGTCTATTTCAGCAACAGCTCTTGATGGTTGTTAAATATAATTTTCTTGAGACGTTTACGACCTATGGGGCACCAGATGCTCAAAAGATTCTTAACCTGGTCAAAATGAAGGAACAGTCTCCCCACAAAACGGGACAGAATTCAAATTAGTTTCTATCGTCAACAAAAAGCTCAAAACAAAGAACGATACGAACAAATGTTGAAAACTGAAAATTTTGTTTCAGCCTGGGAATCTAAAATGGACTTCCTTCTTTTCACGGGATGTCGGCTTAACCATTAAGCTATCTGTGCTCGCCTCCAGAATTGCCTCAAACTTTCATTGTTAGCGATTTCCTACCTAGGGCTTCTAAACACTATTACCAGACTGTCTCCCATGAGGTATGTGTCATATGGAGTCAATGGACGACAGTGGCTTACCCTGCCAAAAGGCGTACACAGCGATTAATAAGGTGTTGGTCCTCCTTCGGAACTCAATACGGCAACGATTCTGCGTTGCAATGATTGGACAAGTCATTGGGAGATTTCCGTAGGTATGAGCCACGAGATGTCTAAGCACATATCACGAGCAGGTGGTTTGCTGGCGAGGGCCTGGAGACTGATAGCGTCCCACACATATTCCATCAGGTTCAAATCAAGCGAAATCCATAGTGAAGACATCAAGGTAGTTTCATTATCACGCTCCTCAAACCAGTGTAGCACGATGACCTTGTGACACGGACAGTTACCCTTCTGAAAGGTGCCATCATCGTCAGGGAAGAGATTAAGGGATCCAGGTGGTCGGTCATAATGTTCACGTCGTCCACAGCAACCATTGTTCCTTGCGTTCACAAGCCCCATGGCAGCCCAGGTAAATGTCCCCCATGTCACAACACTACCCCAGCCAGCCTGTGTCAGTGGCGCGGTACATGTTTGGAACAACTGTTCGCCTGGATGGCGACAGGGTGACATGTTTCCACTGATACACTATCGAATATCAATTATCCCGTACAGATTACAATCGTTATTGACGATGTCGTTGGGTCAACATTGGAAAATGTAGGGGTCGCATAATGGGGAGCCTCATATTCAAAAACTGTGTGCTCCGAAACACTCGTGGCTGCACGAGAATTTTGCTCTGTCGTCAGACCTGCCGCAGATCGCCGTGGCTGCCTATCGTGATTTACAGGGCGGGCGAGCTTCTGATGTACATGTTCCGTAATGTGGCGTAAACGTCCAACACCTTGTCGCCCAATCTTGGTTGCAAGTCCTTCAGCCTCTTTTCATAAGCGCGAACGACAAAATCACGCAAACAGCCGACCACGTTTACCAATTGAAAGACGCTCATTCGGAGGGGCCGAGCCATACATAACACTCTGCCTTTGTCAAAGTCGGTTACGTCAGCGGATTTCGCCATTTGCGGCCAGTCTCGTCGCCAGAAGGATCACTCATTCGCCTCTGGTGCGCATAAATTGGCTGCTTATCTCGTCAAGTGCCTGCAGACCCATGGGGCGGTATTCAATGAAATCAATTAAGTGCACTGAGATGCATTTTCGCGACTTCTCTTCTGTTGCAAATGTGAGTTGGTACGTTGACGGGCGTGTACCCCTGTCAGAACACCATCTGCAGCGTACAAACTCGCGTAAGCTGTCGAAGGGGTAGCCCCACTCAACGCGCTTGCACCTGCAGCGTACACTCCAAGGCAAAAAGCGACGCACCACGAAGGAATTATCGGAATGGGACAAATGATTACAATGTCAGAAAATTCGAATGATTTATTTATGGGAAAAAGCTTCGCAAATTGAGTAAGACGGTAACGCGTCGGCCCCCCTCTGACCCTTATGCAAGCACTTATTCGGCTTGGCGACGATTGACAGAGTTTTTGAATGCCCCCTGACGGATGTCGCGTCAAATTCTGCCCAAATTTCACGTTATAGCGTCAAAATCCCGAGGTGGTTGGAGGGCTCTGCTCATAATGCTCTAAATGTTCTCAACTGTGAGGAGATCCGGCCACCTTGCTGGGCACGAAATGGTTTGGCAAGCACGGAAACAAACAGTAGAAAATATCTCCTTGTGCGCGCCGGCATTATCTTGCTGAAATGTAAACCCAGGATTGATTGCCATGAAGGAAAACAAAACAGGGCGTACAATATCGTCAACATAATGGTGTGCTTTACGGCTGTTGCGGATCAAAACCAAAGGGGTCTTGCTATGAAGAGAAATGACACCCCGAACATCATTCCTATTTGTTGGGTCTCATGATTGTTATCCTCAACACCTTTACCGCATTTCGGTACGTCGACGATATTCTACTCTCGGTTATGTTGCTCTTCATGACAACCCACCCTGGGATTAAATTTCAGCAAAATATTGCCCGCCCGCACGTGCTTGCCAAACTCTACCTCGGCCTGAAACGTTGCCGGATCTCTCCACAATTCAGAACGTTTGGAGCAGTAAGGGCAATGGCCTCCAACCAGCTCGGGATTCTGTCGATCTAAAGTGCCAGTTGAATATAATTTGGCACTATATATGTCAGAACGACATCTAGCAACTGTATCAATCAATACCGAGCCGGATAACTGCTTGCGTAAGCAGCAGATGCGAACCAACGCGTTATGGACTTGCTCAATTTGTGAAGGGGTTTCTCTTGAATAAATCATCCAGATTTTCTGATATTGTAATAATCTGTAAATGTACGTCACATCTACTGACCAGTACCATTCTAGTAATTTCTTTGTGGTGCATAGATTTTTTTACTTAAGAGTGTAGAATTTCCTGTAGCGTCATTGGACGACCTTTCCATACATTGGTTCCTAACTTCATTTCTTTCCTGGTGACCGGTTCTTCAACCCTTCGAGGTTTATCGGTATAGATTTCATCCTGAACATTGCAAATACAGCACTAATGCTAATGTTCAGAAGTGCCTCAGCAATTTCAGACATATCTGTAACACGTAATGCAGTGCTAACGGCGATGTTGAGTTCCTGGCAAAAGAGAAAAAAAATTTCGGCGAGGTAAATTAGAAATGTCCGTGTTTGTGAAAGGTTTATGTACGAAAGCCACGATGTCATCTTTGAGATTTTGGTTCGTAGCAAAATGATACGTTGTTGGATACGTACCAGAAAGTGTTCATTAATATCAGTCGTGAAAGAACTGAGGACAACTGACTGGATGTGAGGTTCATCACTTCTGAAATAAGTTCACAGCCACAGCCCGTAAATCAATAGTGGTCGTATTGGCCTGTGACTTTCGTGTCAGTCTTGGAATGAACAGCGCTAGTACACATTCACAAGAACAGTGTCCGAACTGTTTCCGAGGAATGCCCTCGCTTGTGGTGATGGATGATGTAGCAGATTCCCTTCTTAGCATTTTGCCTGCCGTTGATGAAACGTTCTCATCAGAGAAGTACAGTACGCAACAGCATGTTTATACATGTGTTTAACCCATACTTCCACACTAGTTGTTGCATAATGTACACGTTGTATAATGTATAGCTACTTCAGTAGCACGATGCCTCACTTGAGATGCGCACTCCTGCCCTTTCCCGTCTGTAGGCACTGCACCTCTTCAAAATAATCACTGATCTTACGTTAATCATCGTTTACTGCCGTCACAGTCTTCCTGGAGTTTTACGAGAAAATTAATATTTAAGCAAAATAAATATAGTGCCATGTAGTAGATTATAATCTTTTATAAATCATTGTGCCTCTTTTAAACTTTGTGTTGGGATGGGATTCGAAACCTAATCCTTGTTTACTTTGGTTGCGACTCATACCGGGATATCACAGAACAGAGAAAAATGTCTCTGAGCACTATGCGACTTAACTTCTGAGGTCATCAGTCGCCTAGAACTTAGAACTAATTAAACCTAACTAACCTAAGGACATCACACACACCCATGCCCGAGGCAGGATTCGAACCTGCGACCGGAGCGGTCGCTCGGCTCCAGACTGTAGCGCCTAGAACCGCACAGCCACTCCGGCCGGCTTCCACAGAGAGATAACGTTCCAATTCGGGTCGCAGTCTGACAGTTTTAATCTGACAAGGAAGTTCCATATGAAAAATTCATAATCTGTTGGATTCATCAGAAACACATTACCACACTGTCGTTAGGTTAACATGTACGTATCCCATTTCTGGTTGTAAAAGATTAACTAGACACGTGAGGATAGAAATGTGCAAATCCGTAATATCTCACGACTGTTCTCTGTAATCCACTAAACTTTCTTCTTCGGAGATTCCCCTAGCTGCAGAGGAAACGCCAAGCCGTTGCTTCGTATAGATGTGGCACTGTAATTGTGAAAATTGGAGGAAATCCTTAACTAATTTGCAGTAAAGAGCACAAAGTTTATCTTTGTCTGAGGATGCTTTTAATTAATTCATGTGGTTTTAATCAAAGCACAGTCATCACTGCACTCGATGCAATGCGCAATAAATTGTTTGTTCTTAAAATATTGAAATCACTCTCAAATTACATCTGTAATTACTTTTAGGTGGCATGCACGAACGCGCTGATCACCTGTCAACGATTAAGCCTTTTCAATACAATTATTAACACGTTTTAGCAAACAATCGGCAAGAGCCACCACCGATTCGATCGTCTACTTTGCCCCCCCCCCCCCCCCCCACCTCCCCCCGGCTCCAAGACTCTTGATAAACAACACTTTTCATGAAAATGAAAATTCCTAACATTCACCGTAGATCCCACTTTCTACCGTGGTTCCCGCTCCCCGACTCTTAATCTATTTTATACTAATAATAAAACAGTGGAACTGCAGTGTCTGTTCATCTGTTTGAACATGCTTCTCCAAAACTACTACACGAATTTTCACGTGGTTTTCGCAGATAACTTGAGCATATGTTGTGTACCGTTTAGGCTTTATTTCATAAAAATCGGAACACGAAATAAATATCTGTTCATATAATAAAAACGTATGTATGTGTGTCCGTGTGTTCTCCTCCTAAACCACTACACCGTCTTCAACCTGACTTGGTACACTTATTCTCTGAAAAGAATCGTTGAGGAGTAAGAACAACCTACCAATCAAAGGGTGGAGGTGGAGGCGAAAAAGAAGTGTAGGCCACAACGCGCGAATACCCAGATTTTATTTAACCAGAATTCGAGAATGAGAGTACACAGTGACCTCAACAAACTTTGCACAAAACCTCAAGCCTTTACGAAACATTTTCGCTGATACAGCTCACACAAAAAGATGACAGGAAAAAATTTATCGTTTACTACATTTTCGCTGTTCATGCATTAAAGCTGTCGCATCAGGGATGATGTTTTAATTGACTGCTTCGTTATTAATTGTATTCGCGACACATTCTGCACACAGTGTTAAAATATATCAGCGGATGTAACTGCAAAATTATATCGTTGTACAACAAGTAGTTCAGGATATAACACGTCATAAATAGTGAGATGCATGAAAAATTATTGCGTTATGCGTGACATTTAAATTTATTTCTTCTCTGCTACTAGCTATACTCTTAATACATTTTGCGGAAAGTATCCACATTTGCCGCTGAATCTACTTGTAAAATTATATCATGGTACTACACAAAGGAGTCCGCAGCTCGTAGTCTAGTGGCTAGTGCTGCTGCCTGAGGATCACGGGGTCCCGGGTTCGATTCCCGGCCGCGTTGGGGATTTTCTCTGCCAGGAGACTAGGTGTTTGTGTCGTCCTCATAATTTAATCATCATCATCATTCGTGACAGTAGCTAGATTGGACTGTGAAAAAAACCGGACTGCGTGGAAATTTGCACTTTGTACGGGCGCTGATGACCGCGCAGTTGAGCGCCCCACATACCAAACATCATCAACATCACTACACCTAGTTCAGCAGATGTGACGTCATAAAAATTGAGCTGCGTGAATACGAAACTGATTTATTGTTAACAATTGGTGAGGGCACGTATACGGAAAAAGATGGTGAAATCATTATGCGTGGTAATTAGTGCCGTGCAGTACTTTCACTTCAAAATCTCATAATACTTTAGAAAGCGTACAGTACAAGATATTTATTGATTTGAAGAAACAAATATTGACGGCCGGTGTGGCCTAGCGGTTCTAGGCGCTACAGTCTGGAACCGCGCGACCGCTATGGTCGCAGGTTCGAATCCTGCCTCGGGCATGGATGTGTGTGATGTCCTTAATTTAGTTAGGTTTAAGTAGTTCTAAGTACTAGGGGACTGATGACCTCAGATGTTAAGACCCATAGTGCTTAGAGCCATTTGAAACCTTTTAAAAAATATTAATAGAATTAGGAAAAATTATTTAGTCTTTGAAAAAGCTGTTTACGCTTTGAGTTTTTAACCTTTTTACATATTTGCGAAAATGATTGATACGTGCCGAGCGATACGATTCTAAGTTATGAATATCATGCTTATGCAATCTTCAGTGTGTTTCACCCATGCTTACACACTATTTGTTGAATAATGTACACATTGTATAGTGTATAGATAATTTAACAGCACGACGCCTATCTTTAAATACGCACTCCTGCTCCTGCCCATCTGTAAACACGACTCGGTAGCGACGCTGTGTATCACGACAGATCTTAAGTTCAGACAGCTTTGGAGAGGGAAGAGCGCGGAGTACATCACGAGCTATGCTTACCCAAACATGTAGACACGTGAGGGCAGCTGATGTTATTATACGTACAGTAGCTTACTTATTCACAATCAGTAGTAAATAAAATTGCCCATAATAATTCTCAACAACTGACGAGAGCCACAACCGGTCGGACCGTGTACTCTGGCCTCCACTCCAAGACCCTTTTCCAATGCAATAGTTAACGTACTTGGCGACAGCCACCACCAATATTACTGTCCACTGTGACCTCCGCTACCACGCTGAAGCTACCAGCCATAACCTTCTAGTTCCTGCCGGCACAAGTGAGGGTCTACTCGAGCGTTTTAGCCAGTCACAGCAAAGAAGATTTTCTGCCACTACATATAGCGTAGCCTTGTTTGGCCAATTCCAAGCGAGGACGTTGTGCCACACTGGGATCTCCATGTCATTCTGCCCAGACTGTAGGTCTTTTGACATATTGCACCATATTACAGATATTTGATACTTGTTTTAACATAAGTGTTACAACAATGTAAACCTAGTTAACTAAGTTCATATGCATGAGTTTGCACTTACCCACTTTCTAAGAACCCGGCTGCTTTAGGACACAATCCATTCATATACGAGGGTGAGTCAAATGAAAACCTTAAATTTGTAGTAACAAATCGAAATTTCGCGCTGTTATCCTGTAAGTTGGTAAGAGTGCTACAAACAGCGTGCAGAATGGCCGGTAGGTGGCAGCATACTGCAGATGCACACCTACCGTCGCAGTATCAGTATAAAGATGGCCGCTCCACTTGCGACTTGCACCAGGAAAGAACAGCGTTCTGTTATTCGGTTTTTGCTTAGTGGAGGTGTGAAACCTATTGAAATTCATCAACCAATGAAGGTTCAGTACGGTGATGCATGTTTGTCACAGCAGCATGTCTACGAATGGAGTAGGAAGTTCGCAAATGGTGTGACTTCAGTGGAAGATGCTCCTCGTCCAGGTCAGGCATAACGAGTTGTGACTCCACAGAACACTGCAGCAGTTGAAGCCATAGTGAAGGTAAACCGCCGAGTGACACTGAATGACATTGCAGCATGTTTACAGATTAGTCATGGGTCAGCACACCACATTGTGCATGGTGTTCTCCAGTTTCACAAAGTGTTTGCAAGATGGGTGCCACGGCAGCTGACTCCAGAAATGAGAGAACGACGTGTTGATGCTTGTGAAGAACTTCTTCGGCGCTTTGAACGAGAAGATGATGGCTTCCTTGGAAGAATCGTTACTGGGGACGAAACCTGGGTGCACTTTCACCAACCGGAAACGAAGAGAGCGAGCAAGAAATGGCACCATTTCTCATCACCAAAACCAAATAAGTTTCGAACAGAAGTATCAGCAGGTAAGGTTATGCTGACTCTCTTTTGGGACAAAAAAGGCGTCATTTTGGAGCATTACATGCCTAGAGGGACCACTGTCACCAGTGCATCATGCACAGATCTCCTAAAAATCATCTGTCTTCCTCATCCACCATACTCACCAGACCTTGCCCCCAAGTGATTTCCATATGTTTGGACCACTCAAAGACGCAATGGGAGGAAAGAAGTTCCGTTCTGATGAAGAGGTACGCCACGTGGTGCATGAGTGGTTGCGTGGACTATCAAAAGAATTTTTTCTAAAGGAATTTATGCACTTTGTAAGCGCTGGAGGACTTGCATTAAGCGTGGGGGAGATTATTTTGAAAAGTGATACAGCTTTGTACCAATTTGCACAGTATATAATATTTCAAAAATTTTTTAAGGTTTTCATTTGACTCATCCTCGTACATTACACATTTAATTTATTAACGTGTCATCGTTTCACAATTGTAATAGCTAATATTACTTAAACATCTCTTCCACAGTTTCCTGCCTCTGCGGTAAGAACCTGTCAAAAAGAGAAAAACAGTGTAACACAAAACTCTTGAGATATTTAACGGTCTACGACTACCCTCTCATTCGTTGCACGAAATCTGTTACATGACACAAGTTTCCATGTGAAAATTCTGTTAACATAATCCCCTGATTTCCGAATACGTGTGGTATCGCCAGGTTTTTACATGGAACCAAACCTTGTATTTCATCACCTGACCTCGACAACATTTTTATCAAAATTTTCGTAACGAGTTTAAAAAAAACCTAGCGAATGGTTGAACATTACGGTTTAAGAATGAAAGCGACGAAAGAGCATTACCATAGGGTAATGGGATCTTAATTAGTGGTACGAGAGGAATAATGATGTCCTTCGTGTAATTACATTTCATTAGGGCTGTTGTTCGGAGAGAAACTTTATTATATTGACCTGTAACGAGCAGTTTGGGATAAGCGAGACTTGTTCCTTAATTCTCCTGGTGGTAGTTAAATTTCCTGTCGCAGTAGTTAACACCACTCTTAATACTACGGTGCGATTCGGCTGAGGAAAATTCTATGACTTCTCCTTTGTTCTCAGTCGTAATAAATTTCACGGCAGACTACTGTGTGCAATTTGTTCATTCGCACAGCTCTTAAAACCCCGGTTTAATACGTACGTTGGGGGACGCTGCGATAATTATACGGCACCAAGCTTGGCCGCCTCGCGAAGCAAGGGGACCCCTGCCGCCGAGATTCTGTTCTCCGAGTGTCGTCTCCCCCTTTCACTGTCGGATGTTAATTGCTACGTATGAGCGCTGCAGATGACATTTTCACATAGTATGAATATCCGCAATTACATTACGACCGCCTTTTAAACGCAGTCTTCTCTCAACGTCCTCGTCTCATTGTCCTTGGTGCAGAGAAAAAGTAATAGACACCATGCTTTTGTACCCTGAGCTGGGTTTGTAAGTGTCAGAGTATGCCTGTGCGTTTACACGTGCGTGCATGTGAGCGTGTATATGTGTGTGTGTGTGTAGGGGGGGGGGGGGGGGGTGCGGGTGGGTGGGTGGGTGTTTGTGAAAGTGACAGAGGAAGAGAGAGAGAGAGAACAAACGAAAAGTAAAGAAAGAGAGGAGGAAAGAAGGAAAAAATTAGGTGGTAATGTGATGAGAAGAGGCTGCAGGTAGACAGGGATGGTGACTAAGATAGAGCCTGTCTCTTTCCGTCAACGTAAGGTAAATGCAAACTTTAATGGAGGTCGCTTATGAAGTGAAATTTAGAACGGCACACTAACTGAGAGAATTTGTCTAACATGGATCCTAAATTGTCTCTGTCTTTTATTCTTCTTTTCTTTGTGTCTTCACGTCACGTTGGCGCAGTGTCGTCATAGTTATTAACATATTTGGCCCGGTTAGTTTAATGGGTGGCCCGATGCCCTTCCTGTCACCATATTTCTATTTTTTTTAGAATATTCCATTTTAATTTTCTTTCATATCACATATGTTATTGCCTCTTTGGTAAGCCAGTGGCTGAGACTGGGCCAGCGTAAACTGGATGTTTTACACAACGCCCACGCTCAGTCCACATGAACATCATCCCACGGTAGTACCGCTGATTTGAGACGCTATGTTGAGTACCACCGACGAAGGGACGGCCACTGAAGCACCCTCTGCCCACCAATAGGAGCACTGGGGAACGGTCACGTGGGGCGCGCCGGACAGGTTGCTGAGAATGCGTCGGTATTACGAACGCTCTCTTGCCTTCCAGCTCTGTCCGCGACCGGACGTGTCCACTAGTTCCTTCCTTTGGGGGACGCAATGACTCTCAGCTTAATTGCGGCAGCCTCCTATTGCGCACTGGTGACTGGAAACAGCCTTTTCTTTCGAATGTTTTCTCCTAACATCACCGGACGCTCCGCTTCCTGCTCATTTCCCCATCCTGACCAAATTTAGGATGTACAGTGTGTACTGCAACCGCATGCGCCTACTGTTATTCATATGAAAGAGCGGAAGTTTTGCAAATGTTTGCGAATCGTGTAACTGAGGTGCGACTTAGGCACCAGTCTGGCATTCATGTAGCAGGGTGTGGAAAACCGCCTGAATACCACATCAGGCTGGCCAGCACACCCACCTTCGTCGTTAATCCGGCGGGCCGATTCGATTTGAAAACGGCGCACTTCCACGTCCCGAAAGAGGCGCTTCGACGTGCGCAGCTATCCGGTTGAGTGAAACTGACTCGTACCATTGAAAAGTAACGCCCTGTTAGCTAAGCCAGCAGAACACACCTCTGGACCCAAGTTATAGCCATAATCCGATAATTTTAATGTGTCAGCTGAACCAACGTGATCTAAAGTTTATGATTCTAGAATCAAGACATTCTTCTCACTATCTTTTCACACTGTGGGAAAACCAGAAAGGAGGAGAATCTAAGCATTAGAGATGAGCTGTTACAGAAGTGTGACGAAAATTAAGCGTATTGCTAAGACAAGAAATAAGAAATTTCTCCACAGAATCAGTGACGAAAGAAATACGTGAAAAACACTGACTACAATAAGGGACAGATGTAGGACATGTATGGAGACATCATAGAATAATACCCATGATTGCTAGAGGGAACATTAGAGGACAAAAACTGTAAAGGGAGATGGAGACTGGAATATACCCAACAGATAATCGAGTACGTTGAGTGCATGTACTACTCTGAAAATAAGGTCTTGGCACAGGAGAGGAAGTTGTAGAGGGTTGCATCAATCCTGTCTCCCGACTGATGACCCAAAAAAAAAATCCTTCCTCGCGGGGTCGCAATTTTCACATACAGCCAACTTCTGGGTTCTGCAGTTTTAGAAACTACAGAGCAAAGTACTGACGGATTGAAGTCGTTACTTGCATTGTTGGGCATGCTCTGACAGTTAAACATTTAGACACATGCTCGCTTAGTCTCGCTACAAAAAACAGTTTTAATCTGCAGTTGTGTCAAATTCACTTCCACAGCGGAAGTAATGCTCTATTTTGGAGAAATGATTGTAGATTTTTACGTTCTTTGTAAGTATGTTAACATTTGACCTCTCTGTCATGAAAGGTAAATGTCACAGTTGTTTATGTACAAAGAGTTTATTAAATTGTGTCTTATCAATTGTTAAAACATGGGGAAATTTCAATTGCTTTCAATTATTATGGTTGAATACCTTCACTGCTTTTATTGCTCCTCTTCTGATTGTCATTCCCACATAGCCCACCCCAAAAATCAAGATCAAATGACTGTATACAACTGATCTCTCAATAGTACTGTTCACCTACAATTATAACAGTGTCCTACCCCTTACTTCTTAAGAGTATTAACTCTCAAACGTCGTTCACGAAACCATTCACTGGAAGAAACGCCAGACTACGGAAGGAAAGTTACGGAATTCTCTACTGCTTTCTACAACTGTGCTTCGCAAGACACCGTATGGTTTGCGGCGGAAGTACTTTGTGTACCACTGTTATTTCCCCCATTTCCTGTTCCAGTCGCGAATGCTCCGTGGGAAGAGCAGTAGGCAGTAAGCCTCCGTGTGGGTCCGAATATCTCTCATTTTATCTTCATGGTCTTTTCGTAAGATATGCGTAGGAGGAAACAATACATTTGTTGATTCTTCTACAAATGTAGTTCTCGGAACTTTGACAGTAACCCTGGCCGTAACATGAAGCGTGTGCCACTGGCGTTGACTGATCATGTCTGTGACGCTTTCATGTTTACTAAATGATACTGTAACGAAACGTGCTGCTCTTCTTCGAATCTTCTCTATTTCCTCTATGAGTCCTATTTGGTACTGATTCCATACGAACGTCCAATATTCTAGGATTCAGTATTTTCGTCCTGGTTTACTGTTTCAGTACCCGTTTTACAAGTTATGAAACATTTTAGTATGGCTTATGTTTAAAAAATCCTGATATTTATCATGACCAATTGAAATAAAAATAAACAAAGTGGTACTGGAGTTTGTGGAATCGTGGGTATGAAAAATATCATAGTCGGAATATAGCTCGTAAAGTATGGATTAAAATCGTAGCTTTATTTGCAATCACAATAGGTAAATTATTTATCGGAAGTTTCAGGCGTAAATTATAACCTTAAAAAATAATTTGTTGAAGTGAAATGGGTGGCGTATCCTATGATTGAACTTACAATAGTGGATTTTCTTTTTGGTAAGTGGGCATTAGTTACCTACGAATTATTATTGCTGCTTACTTGCGGTTTTATGGCCCCATGGTGGTGATTCTGTTATAGGAGGTCGTTCGAAAATATGGTGCATGTTTTTCCACTTTTCAGCACTTTTGGCGTTCAAAGTGTCTCGTTCCAAAATTTATGTTTGTCTATCAAATTTACGTTGAATGACGGACATTGAAGGACAACTCACTTATGTTTCTAGAAAGAGCGCACACTCCGCTGCAGAGTGAAAATCTCATTCTGGAAACGTCCCCAGGCTGTGGCTAAGCCATGTCTCCGCAATATCCTTTCTTATCCTTTCTTTCAGGAGTGCTAGTTCTGCAAGGTTCGCAGGAAACTTCTGTAAAGTTTGGAAAGTAGGAGACGAGGTACTGGCAGAAGTGAAGCTGTGGGAATGGGGCGTGAGTCGTGCTTGGGTATCTCAGTTGGTTCCGGCACGATAGCTCAGCGTGTTCGGACAGAGGATAAGCAGCCCTCTGAGTTAATCGATCAACAATGAACTTAAACGGATGTCTTACGACGTCCGCCCCAAGCAGATGCGACGAACGAAAGCGAACAAAATGAGATTTAAAAAAAAAAAAAGTTGGTAGAGCACTTGCCCGCGAAAGGCAAAGGTTCCGAGTTCGAGTATCGTTCCGGCACACAGTTTTAATCTGCCAGGAAGTTTCACTTATGTTTGTTTTGCTGAATTTATTTTAAGTCGTGCAGAGTGCTTGTAATCTTGCTTTTCAGTGACATCCCGAATCATCAACACATGCATATAATAGAACGTCTCCCTGTTCATCTCATACACTATGTTCCTAGGCATCTATGGTTACTCCAACAACTGAAAAGAGTGTCAGAACTCCCCACATTCTTTTAGAGACAAATATAGCTCATTCACTTGCATTCGGTTTCTCTTCCGTAGCAACAGCCTCCAAGCATAGAGGCATCGTGGTATTCGTCCCACCCTAGGAAGGTAAAATGTAAACTACTTCAAAAATGCAATAGATTCTAACGTAACATCCTTGAGCCCGCCAAAACTGCTGAAAAAGAGCTCGCCAAAACTGCCGGAAAAGATCGGACGCGCTGAGACCGAGCTTTGGTCGATGTTATCTGGCGAGTGACGACCGTTGGCAGAGGTCGTCCGATAACATCGGCCGACATCTCGGTCACAGTGCGTCCCACCTTTTCCGATTATGGAGGGGGTTACAATCTATTGTAACCAATATTTGTCCCGAAAAGAACGGGGAGAGGTAATGTACACTCTTTCGTCACCTACTGGAATAACTAGACAAGTTTTATGAATAACTGAACCGAAGAGGAAACGTTCTGTTATGCTCGTGAGATGAGTCTTGTGACATTGAAAAGCAAGTTTATAAAAACTCTGCATCACTTCAAAGAAATTCAACAATACAGACCTATGTTAATTAACCTTCAGCAAATGCCATTCACAATGGAAGATTACGTTTCAACGTCCCATAGACATCAGGGTCAATGTAGGCAGCTGTCATTCAAGGTACCTGTGAAAGGGAAAGAAAAATTTTAAAATAAGATGCTGTGAACACCAAAAGCACTGAAAAGTGGAAAGACATATACACCATTTGCAAGCCACCTCATATAAGAGAATCACTACCTTACTGGTATAAAAACGACGGTAAGCAGTAATAATGATACGTAGACAACTAGTGCCCAAGTACCACAACCCAAAAAAGAGCCACAACAAGAACTAACAATAAGCATCAAAATGGTCGTACACCACATGTTTCAATTGAACAATCACATTTTAAGGTTATAATCTGGGCGTAAAACTTCCTGTACTGATTTTGCCTGCACTGTGAAAAAATGTTCAAATGTGTGTGAAATCTTATGGGACTTCACTGCTAAGCTCATCAGTCCCTAAGCTTACACATTACTTAACCTAAATTATCCTAAGGACAAACTCACACGCCCATGCCCGAGGGAGGACTCGAACCTCCGCCGGGACCAACCGCACAGTCCATGACTGCAGCGCCTTAGCCTGTATTGCGGATGAGGAGCTGCATTAAATATAGACATGAGGGTGACACGGCTACATAGGCACAGGACATGCATAATGTAATATAAGGAACCTCTCAACAAATGACTAATTTTTTAGTTAGTTCCAAATTTGCGACTTCCAATGGAATAGCGATTTCAGACCACAGATTCCGAGACGTATCCTCGTTATTATGTTTCCCATGCTCAGAGTGGTGTCACCGCCAGACACCACACTTGCTAGGTGGTAGCCTTTAAATCGGCCGCGGTCCGGTAGTATACGTCGGACCCGCGTGTCGCCACTATCAGTGATTGCAGACCGAGCGCCGCCACACGGCAGGTCTAGAGAGACGTCCTAGCACTCGCCCAGTTGTACAGACGACTTTGCTAGCGATGGTTCACTGACAAATTACGCTCTCATTTGCCGAGACGATAGTTAGCATAGCCTTCAGCTACGTCATTTGCTACGACCTAGCAAGGCGCCATTATCATTTGCTATTTATCTTGTGATGCATGTACCGTCAGACAGATGTTCACCAATTATGGATTAAAGTTAAGTATTCCAGAAGCTACGTACTTTATTTGCTAGTCTTCATTACTTGTCCTGTTCCAGACCTCACGCCATCCTGCGTGAGCTTAAACGCGTGCCTTTCGGCTTCACCTCGTAGTTGCTTGGCTCTCTTGCCAAGTCACAACACTCAGTATGACACAAACTTCTTTCTTATATGAAACTTAAAATTTCCTCACAATCAGTAATTTGAGTGTTGGAACGTCAGCCGGTTTGATGGAAGGAAACAAATCGATTTGAGTCCTACCAACTGTAGTTCGAAATCTATACTTTCGGCCGTTGAGATTGGTTCCACTGAGACTGCTCACGTACTGGTGTACAGATTTGGAAAGATTGGCGGTTTTCGGTCGTATACGTACGATGTCGGTCGAATCCTCCAATGTCGGCACCAGTGCGACCACAGGCTAACTCACGTCAGCCCCTTCCCATCAAAGACTGGGCGGTCTGAAAGTCCGAGCTGCACAATACGGACCCTTCGCTACATTTCGGCACTGAATTCCTGTTGCGACAGATTCGGCACTGAGCGGTGAAGCGTCTGCACGTGACCGCATGGCTGCCGAGTGCCACGGTCAAGCCCGCGGCGCGCGCGGAATGCGTACTCGGTCTGTCGGCAGCCGGCGCATGCGCCGTGCGCCGCCGCCGACAGCTGCTGCCGGGTCGCCCACCAGAGGACAAGATAGGCATCTGTCCGCCGTGCCCTCGCACTGCCCGCTGCCCGCAATGGACTCCGCAGTGTCCGTGCGATGCGCTGCAGCCAGACCGCGCTTCTCTGCCGGCGGGCTCAAAGCAGCTGCCGACCTCGTATTGACAGTTCACCCAGTACAGACCGTACAAAATAACTTGGCCCACGTGCTAAACGCATTCTCCTCGTGAGTGCCGGTTGATTTCATCCCTTGGACCCAGAGGGCGGCCGCCTCAGTTGACTGTCGTCACCCGACCAGAACATCTTGAGCCTTCTCGTTGCCATCTCTTTACTAAAGAGCATGGCACCGCAGTCTTCCATTAAAATTGCTACACCAAGAACAAATGCAGATCATAAACGGGTATTCATTGGACAGATATATTATACTAGAACTGACATGTGATTACATTATCACGCAATGTTAGTGCATAGATCCTGAGAAATCAGTACCCAGAACAACCACCTCTGGCCGTAATAACGGCCTTGATACGCCTGGGCATTGAGTCAAACAAATCTTGGATGGCGTGTACAGCTACAGCTGCCCATGCAGCTTCAACACGATACCACAGTTCATCAAGAGTAGTGACTGGCGTATTGTGACGACCCAGTTGCACGGCCACCATTGACCAGACGTTTTCAATTGGTGAGAGATCTGGAGAATGTGCTGGCCAGGGCAGCAGTCGAACATTTTCTGTATCCAGAAAGACCCGTACAGGACCTGTAACATGCGGTCGTTCAGTATCCTGCTGAAACGTAGGGTTTCGCAGGGATCGAATAAAGGTTAGAGCCACGGGTCGTAACACATCTGAAGTGTAACGCCCACTGTTCAAAGTGCCGTCAATGCGAACAAGAGATGACCGAGACGTGTAACCAATGGTACCCCATACCATCACGCCGGGTAATACGCCAGTATGGTGATGACGAATACACGCTTCCAATGTGCATTCACCGCGATGTCGCCAAACACGGTTGCGACCATCATGATGCTGTAAACAGAACCTGGATGCATCCGAAAAATTCACGTTTCTTCATTCGTGCACCCGGTTCGTCGTCGAGTACACCATCGCAGGCGCTCCTGTCTGTGATGCAGCGTCAAGGGTAACCGCAGCCGTGGTCCCCGAGCTGATAGTCCACGCTGCTGCAAACGTCGTCGAACTGTTCGTGCAGATGGTTGTTGTCTTGCAAACGTCCCCATCTGTTGACTCAGGGATCGAGATGTGGCTGCATGATCCGTTACAGCCATGCGGATAAGATGCCTGTCATTTTGACTGCTAGTGATACGAGGCCTTTGGGATCCAGTACGGCGTTCCGTATTACTCTCCTGAACCCACCGATTCCATATTCTGCTGACAGTCGTTGTACTGACAGGATTTTTGACCCATTTGTGACAGTTAACTTCTTCTTCTAAGTATATCAAAAGAAAATCACTATGCCCTATTAAATGAGCCACAAATTCGGGCCATATTTCTTCATTCAACAGAAAGTCCTTGTATTCCAAACCCGTGTGAAGAGCATCAACTTTATCTTCCACAACAGATTTTGTCTGACAGCTGCACAATGTTGCTCTCATTACTTCAAAGGTAAACAATTAATAGAGTTTTCCAAAGACGTCACAAACTTACGACAGCTACAAAACAAACTCACTCCACGAACTTCTCGGATCACAAATGTTTCTCTCGGCAAGGTAAGAGTAAAGTTCATTCCTGAGTATATATACTTTTTTAAAGGCATTCCCCAGTGAAAGCCAGGGAGACTTACTGAACAAAATAAGAAAATGTGCTCAGTTCCTACATCAACACATATTTGTTGAAAACATTTCGATTTTAGAGGCCGACTTGTAATGAAGCGTATCAGTTACATTAGTCTTTGAAGAACCTCATGAAGGACAAGGTTCATGTATTTTCATCCCAGTCCTTCTCAGTGTAAGAAACGATGTGTCCAAGAAACATAAGGAGCATTTCTACCGATCAGAGATTGAAAGCCGGGGTAACCGCCAACAATACTACGACCATCTTCTCAAACGCCTGCAAAATTTTCTCATTTAATGTTTTATTTCATTATAGAGTGTAGTTTTTCAAATTGTCAGTTTCTTTTGTTACAGGAGTTATTTTGCTGCAGAAAAGAAGATCTTCACAAAATTTGTTGTCATGTATGAACAACACACACGCAACAATTATTTACGCATCATTGTGGTTGTCTCTAAGTTCATATAAATGAAGAGGGATATCAACATTACTTTTCAGTTTTCCAACCAAATGATCATTAATGTCTTTAGCCACATCGAGTATTCGCCGAGTTTTGTTTTTTTGGCCCTCTCAACACCATGGTCATCAAAGCCCTTACAAAACGACCAGTAGCGTTGTCTGGCAAAGCCACACTTGGCAGTTGATTGGAAGCGGACTCGCGTATAGTAAAGATACCACGTCCAGTCAATATGACTTCGAAAACAAGAAAAGGAAATAATCACAGTGAAACACACTCACGAGAAACGGTGCGTCTAGAAATATGCAGGTATGAACGTCAAATTGTACAAAAATCACTCGTGAAATTTTATTAGAACGACAGAGTTTACAAGCGGTCAGCTTACAGCCAAACACCATGCGACGAGATAGTTCCCTTCGACTGTAGCCATAATAGTACAATCTGGAAATAGTTAATTACTGATAACGTTTAGCCAAAGCAGTTGAATAATGATGGTGCTCGAAAGACAAACGCTGAATGTAGGCTACTACGAAGGCCTATTTCTGGTATTAATAAATTGCATGTGCAAGTTATTTCGTGGAGACATCAAAAGATACACACTGTAGTAAATGTGGAACAACAACACAGCAATGCAGGTATCCGCGAACAAAACCTGTCTTTCATAGCCTGAAAGCTGAATGCGCAACAGAGCGGGATATTTTCTACTTTCATGGGAAACTGCAGTGTATGAGCTGAACTATTTCACTGTACGTACCACTGGCAGTCATTGGCTAGACAAAAGAAACCCCTCACAAAATGTGTGCGCAAGATGGCGTCACAGAAAATGGTTCAAATGGCTCTTAGCACTATGGGACTTAACTTCTTAGGTCATCAGTCCCCTAGAACTTGGAACTACTTAAACCTAACTAACCTAAGGACATCACACACATCCATGCCCGAGGCAGGATTCGAACCTGCGACCGTAGCGGTCGCGCGGTTCTAGACTGTAGAGCCTAGAACCGATCGGCCACTCCGGCCGGCGCGTCACAGAAAGCATGGATCAGAATTACCTACTGTAATTCAGTGAATGACTTAATAATGCGAAAATGAGTAACAGTGAATTTGAACTGATATTTTATACTGACTTCAGATTAATCAAACATTGAGCTTTTTGCGGGTAGAAGTCACAATAAACGTGAAACACGAGTCGAAATTCTGGCAACCACAAAAATTTAAGTTTCTCTACATGACATCCAGCAACGCGTTGCATAAGCTCAAGTGCACAAGATAATGACAAAATTTCATTCATAACACTTTGGATTCAACAACTAAGACCTGATTCTGCAATCAATTTTCAACATACGGAAAACCAGCTATTCCTGGAGCTCTGTAATATCTCACGTCTGACTAGCTAAACATATCTGCAAGACACCAGATATACGGCATGCGAAATTATCGCAAAATAACTGTGCAAATGCAAATACCACAAGAGTGAAATTACTGTCAATGTCGCCTGTTAACGATCGCGACAGAGAACTGAAATAGTGTCACCAGAGCTTCAACTATGACCGTCACTTCCGAATTCTAACGACAGCGGAACACACTGTGTATACAAAGTCAACCGCCAGCGTGGGCCAATACCACCTGCTGTTCTGATTAGCTGGAAGCGACCGGAACTCACCAGCGATCCAGTGTCAAATGGCTCCGAGAACTATGGGACTTAACATCTGAGGTCATCAATCCCGTAGAACTTAGAACTACTTTAACCTAACTAACCTAAGGAAATCACACACATCCATGCCCGTGGCAGGATTCGAACCTGCGACCGTAGCAGTCGCGCGGTTCCGGACCGTAGCGTCTAGAACCGCTCGGCCACCACGACCGGCCACTACAGTGTCTCAAAGAGACATAAACACCGTGTTCCCAACATACCGCTACTGATTACAGCATATCTCTGCGAAAACTTTGCAAAGATTAGTTGTGCAAGATATAGAAACTAATTACAGCACAACTAAGAGTGCTGTTTTAACTATTAATCATCATACAGCAACTCTTTCCCCATATAACTTCACTACCAGACAAAATTATTAACACCAAAAGTTTCAACATAAACATTCGTAAATCTTAATATAGCAGTTTTTAACCTCAGCATGTAATGTTGAGTGGCTGCTCAGAAAGAAAAATATAACTTGTTTGAAAGTGTGATTTGTTCGTTTGCTGGTCTGCTGATAACACGAACATGAAATTCACCACTCAATATTTTCATCAGATATAGCTGCCATATTGTCTTTCCTCCACCACAGTCGCCCACGATTTTTCTCGTCCACTGTTTCGATGCTGGTGATATCTGTCAGTTTGTATTGTCTTCTGCATACTTCGGAGAAGGAGCATTGGTGTTAGTACACTGAAGCGCCAAAGAAACTGGTACAGGCATGGGTATTCAAATACAAAGATATGTAAATAGGCAGAATACGGCGCTGCAGTCGGCAACGCCTATATAAGACAACAAGTGTCTGGCGCAGTTCTTAGATTGATTACTGCAGCTACAATGGCAGGTTATCAGGATTTAAGTGATTTTGGACGTGGTGTTTCAGTCGGCGCACGAGCGATGTGACACACTTCTCCCAGGTAGCGATGATGTGGGGATTTTACCGAACGACCATTTCACTAGTGTACCGTGTGTATCAGGAATCTGGTAAAACATCAGATCTCCGACATCGCTGCGGCCGGAAAAACATCCTGCAAGAACGAGACAACGACGACTGAAGTGAATCGTTCAACGTGACAGAAGTGCAACCCTTCTGCAAATTGCTACGGATTTCAATGCTGGGCCATCAACAGATTTCAGCGTGTGAATCATTCAACGAAATATCGATATGGACTTTCGCAGCCGAAGGCCCACTCGTGTACCATTGTCGCCTGAGCACGTCAACACCGACATTGGACTGTTGATGACTGAAAACATGTTGCCTGGTCGGACAGGTCTCATTTCAAATTGTATTGAGTGGATGGACGTGTACGGATATGGAGACAACCGCATGAATGCATGGACCCTGAATGTCAGCAGGGGACTGTTGTAGCTGGTGGAGCCTCTGTAATGGTGTGGGGCTAGTGCAGTTGAGTGATATGGGCCCCCTGATGCGTCTAGATACGACTCTGACAAGAGACTCGTACGTAAGCCCCCTACTGACCACCTGCATCCATTTATGTCCATTTTGCATTCAGACGAACTAGGGCAATACCAGCAGGACAATGTGACACCCCACAGGGCAGAATTGTTACGGAGTGGCTCCAGGAACACTCTTCTGAGTTAAAGCACTTCCGCTGGCCATCGAACTCCCCAGACATGAACATTATTGAGCATATCTGGAATACATAGCAATGTGCTGTTCAGAAGAGATCTCCACCATCTCACACTCTTAGGTATTTATACAACACAGCCCTGCAGGATTCATGGTTCCAGTTCCCCCGAGTACTACTTCAGACATTAGTCGAATCCATGCCAATTCGAGTTGCGGTACTTATGCGCGCTCTCTGGGGCCATACACGATATGAGGCAGGTGTACCAGTTTCTTTGGCTCTTCTGTGTACATGAACTGCGTGACGATAATGAATATAAACTATTTTCTATCACTAATTACAAACACACGCTTATTCTAAAACCTAGAAGAATATGTGTGTAGTTATTGAAAAAAAGAGGTCGATACATACTACTGATTATTATTACAGATTATCTAATTCAACGTCACTGAATTGAAGTTGGAGAGATTAAAGTTGTTGAGATGATGATATCCGTCAGTTTATTCAGGAGTTAGTTTTTCCATTTTTAGCAATGGCTGAATATATGTATTTTGCTCAAGAACTACACACTTTGGAGAAGGAGCTTGAAAATTCTTGGAGGGGCTCCATATGAAGTGCGGATTCTATTTTTCTACCTCTTCCAAAGCTTCAGTGGTTTAAACAAGATAACAACGAATTGTGACTTGCAGCGTTCTCTATAAAGCCTGTTTAGAATTTCAACAAACGGCCGCGGTCGGCAGTACGACAGTCAGTTGTTACCAACGACCACTGACTCAAGATACTCTTGTCACCCACGGCTCCAGCGCACTGACAGGTGACTGTATCAGCTCAGAGGAAGAGGCTTAGGGATTAGCTCTCGTCAACACCGATATCATTACTGACCGAACTGGGTCAGCTCATAATCAAACAGTTTGGCGGTATCGCGAGTCGGTAACAAGACTAATTTAGACTGGCGAGCCTCGTAATCTGGTCAGCCTACAGGGAATGCTTTCAATTACTCTACGTGCTAAATTGTCACTCCGAAATGTAGCTGCTCATGGAGGCACTGGTTCACTGAATTTAACAACATCTGGTGCATTATGAATGATTGGATCGTCTCTGCTACGTTATGCGATCGTTACTTTGACGCGGAAATGATTACAGCCGTGCATAATTATTTAAATTACTTGTTCTTCCTCCATACTTCAAGCATTAAGCATTTACCTCTTGCGATACTAATGTACTCCTACGTCTTCCTTGATTCCTTCTCCTTTTGGGATTGTATCTTATGATTTTGAGAGATAATCTTTGGCTACTCATCCTGTTAATGTGTTCTTTATATTACGTTCTGTTTTCATGGATTTTATTCACTAATACATAGATTTTCAATTCTTTACTCTCTTTTCGTTTACCTGTGATCCGTAACCCATTTCCGCAATAAAATAAGAACACCCATCTCTTATAAAATTTCAGTAGTGTCCCATCCTTTGTCCTGTTTCCCAGGCACCTGTTGATAGTTACACGAATATTTGAGAATTTTTCTAGTACTTCTTTTGTATCTCTAGCCTATTCATAAGTAATATAACATCCTAGATAGTTAAAATATTTAACATGTTCTAATATTTTACCGTCAATATTCACGATATTTTGGATTATTTTCCCTGAAACTTCTACAATGACCAATCTGTATATATATCCGAAAGGCTTAACTGAGACTGCCTACAACCACTAGTCTCTATCCGGACATTACCTAAAAAGAACGCATAACTCATGAAACACTGGTATGCGCTACCGTGGACTAAATTTCGCTGTGATCAAAGCAAAGAAATTAGGAAATCTGTCTTTCGTACGGCAAGAATCATTAACGCGGAGGAGTTGATATCACATTCGCGGTCTTCACGCATGGAGCTTCAATTTGCTGCCACACTCAGAAATAAAAACTTGTTTTAAGCAATGATATTTGTGAACTATATCTGTAAATTATAGTTGAGAGAGTGGAGCGGTTAAGACATTGGACGCACAGGCAGTAGTTCTGGCGTTCAAATCCTCGACCGTCACCAGGATTTAGGTTTTCCGTGATTTCCATACATCGTTTAAGGTCAGCATGGTTGCTTTCAGAACAGTACGTTCGATTTTCTTACCATCCTTTGCCTCATCCATTTATGATGAGTAGCTGGTCGACAGGGCGTTGAATCCTAATCATCGGTCGTTATTTCTGCGAACGTGTACTGATTCGCCATCTGTGTTGCAAATGATTTAAGTTAGCCAGTTTCAAATAATAATCACATCGCTGTCGTGAAATTTGAAAAAGAACGAATACTTCAAAGTAAAGGCTGTGGAGATCCAGGAAATGTAGTTCTTGTGAAACACAACGGGACCATTATTCACACGAAGTAATGAGTGCTTTCGACAGCGGATGTCACATTTACCCGGTATTTCTAGATCTCCAGGAGAATTCTGAAGCTGTTTCTCTCAAGCGACTTGTAATGAAATTGCGTGCGTGTGGAGTATTGCCTCAGCTGTGTGACTGGTTTCGTGATGACAACTGTACGTGGAATCTGACTTTACAAAAGTTCTATAAGAATTATTGAGAATTCGTTTCCTTGACAGAATTAACTATATTTATGACTCCATCAATAGACTATAATTCACCATGTTAGTTCTTTATTTTAGGTTGTCGAGAGTGTTATTATCATGAGGTAGTCAATAGAGCTGTAGCCAAAAACACAGCTGTAAAAAAAACTACATATTTGTAAATGTTAACGGTACTATTTCTTTTTTAATTCTTCTCATTAATGTTTTCATCGTGAAAGGTCAAAATGCAGCTTGTTATCAAGTAACACAAAGACTAAATCAAAAATATAAAGTGAGAAGACGAGCAGCAAACAACTTATGCAGTAATTTGAAGCAATGTTTGGAGGGAACCTGGAGACAGCGCTGCTTTACGAAGAATATGCGTGGTATAAAACGGTCCTGAAAAGGAACATAAACAAACTATAGATTCCATGTATGCTTTAAGGAACACAACTGAGGCTATTAAAAACTGATAAAATTCTTATTTACATGGATAAACTGAAATCAGATCGAAAAGAGAAAGTAAAAAGTAAATTTAAGTGTTCACAGGTAACGTTTGCTAAGAAGTGGAGTTCTGCAGATTACGTTTCTGAAATATGTTTCCATAATGAACACGTGAAATCTTACGCATTTCTGAACGAGTGTTAATAGGCTAGTGTGACAGTAGGATCTTATATTTTAATCGAGCTTGAGGTCAAAGTAACAGTACGTTGTAAGCAGCGAACGTGTTCAGACTTTCCACTCAGTCTAAGAAATGGATTTAACGTAGGGAACATGTTGTAGAAAAGGAGGGTGCTCTGATACAGACAAATGCACATTTATGACTAATGCACAGTTTCATTTGAAGCGATCAATGCAGTGATTAATGCCCTGTTGAAATACACCATCACACACGATGTTATTTTGAGACATGTAAGACATTAACAAGGCCAGAAACAAAGATATGCGCCGGATTTCCAATCTTTGGCCTTTACACCGCTCAGTTTTAATGCCGTTTATGGTATTACATCAACAGAAGTTTGGGTGAATGCCGGTTTGGTGCACATATACGCTGGAACTGTCCAGTCCGTGAGAGTCGGAATACATGGTCTCTCTATCCAAGACTGCCACTTAAGTGAAGGATTTAGCATGGTGATGGTAAGGCCTTTCTATTAACAGAATGAATGTACTAAATCCATATCGAGCAATGCTGCAAGGCTACTGCTGTCCGCAGTACGTATTTGCAGTCTGTATTAAATGGATTCTGCAATTAGCAGCACCTGCTAGTAGGCAGCCCGCTACACTGCCCTGTCGTTAGAGTTGCCAAACCGACACTGTGCAGGAGATTAATTGGCAGCAATTCTGTGGTACTAGAGCAACGCTTACAGGTTTACCCATCATTTTCCTGGGAGAAACTTGCCCTCACACTGATCCACAGCTCATGAAAATTTACTGCTCCATGCGATTTTTTATGTAGTGGAGCAAGATGTGAAGCAGTTGTGACAGGCAGTATTCAGATTTCATATTGAAAACGGATTCTAAGATTTTATGAAATGTGTTCCAGGATACTGCATTCTCTGCGGAATGGGGCTATTTACTTTAATCACATCAGTTGAAATATCTATACTCAGGCTTCATGACCCGGTTCCGTGCTCTACAGTGGTTAAGGCACTGGGAGGATCTGTGTTCGAATCCACATCTGGTCATCCACAATTACGTTTTCCATACTTTCCCGAATTCGAATAAGGCAAGTTACGGGTTGGATCCGTTGATTTCCTTCCTCAGCTTTTTCCAATCCGAGCTTGAGCTCCATCTCTGATGACCTCATCACTGACGAAACGTTCACCCCTAATCTTGATGCATTCCTTTCTTGTTCTACCAAAATTCGCTACAAATGCTGTCTGAAACGAGCTTTATCTAGTAGCCGTCAGTGCACGACTACTTGAAAGAAAAAAATGTAAATGTCATATGGCATTGTTGGCTGGTGTATACGACGAGATGGGTTCAACAGCCTGTCGGAAAGGATGTTCCGCCTCCGAGAAAAAGACAATGGGTTCAATCCGAGCTTGCGCTCTATCTCTGATGACCTCATCATCAACGAAATGTTCACCCCTAATCGTCATGCATCCCTTTCTTGGTTCTACCAAAGTTCGCTATAAATGCTGTCTGAAAGTAGTTTTATCTAGTAGCCGTTAGTGGATGATTACTTGAAAGTAAATAAATGTAAATGTTGTATGACATTGTTGGTAGTGTATACCACGAAATGGATTCGACAGCCTGTCGGAAAAGATGTTTCGCCTCCCTGCACAACGGCCCCTGTCGCTGCGGGTATGTGAGAGTTGCGTGATATGTGGGTTTGTAGAGCGTAGCTGAGTGTAATAGATGCGTGTATAGGGTCGTGTTAAATATGTATTGTATTGATGAGAGAACGGAGAGGGTAAAACCCGGTGCCAGCGAGTAGCCTCCTCCTCTCGAACAGTACCAAGGGGCCGCAGAGTTTAAGGTCTCCATCCCACGGACTGGTCACCGTCAATTGTGTTACATGCCCTTACTTCATGAGACATTGCTGAGACGTTTGGAATTTAATCCACGACATTTGGCCAAAGAGTGGTGATCAGGAACCTAACGCCATCTACGCTCCTCCTATTTACGGCTAAATATTGGAAGCGGAAATTTCACCCACTACCAGAATTCGAATCAGCTTATCTATGAGCCGAGCACATCGCACAGGCGTGCGTTAGCGACTCCGGCTGCAGGGGTGGGTCCTTCTAAGAGAAAAAAAAGGTTCCACGAAAAAAGTCCTCTCGCTATGATGAGAAGTCTCTGCGGATTTTGCACGTACAGTTCGCTTGCAAGTTGGAGATAGTACTGAAATAATTTTTTTGCTTTTATTCTGGCGACGAAATTCAAGAAAAAATCAAGTGCATTACAATTGATTATTAAGTCTGTAGTATGAACTATTCCGGTCATGTAATTGATATTTAAACCTATGCTGCCCTTAGTTTTTTTTTGCTGCAATCTGAATCCTTATTATTAGTAAAGAATTTATGACATGTACTGATGTCTGTTCTTCAATACTGAAATCCATTGTCCTCATCTTGAAAGTGTATCTTGATCTTTCCTCTACGAAGAAAGTGATGACTTTCGGAGCATGCCAACAATGTGCTCTGTTTCAGTTGCATCATGACAAAGAACCCAGCTTGAGTGCATACCTCCCGTCACGGCACTGTAAACGTTGGACGTGATATCCGTGATATCGAATAAGAAGTTCACAATGTTTTTCGTTTTTTAATTACGAGTTATTAATAATCACAGAGATACCCAGCACCAGCTTTTAATGTAGACAGCTAGTACCTGGTGCTCCGTCTTTGATTGAACATCGAGTGAACACAGTAATTTGCCTATTATTTAGTCGTGATAGTCGCACTTTCTGTGCGCGCTGGACGATTTGCACAGTCGTTAATTTTTGTCAGTTCTGCACACAATCCTGACTGCAATCGCACTCCGTTCACGTTTGTCTCTTCGGCCTGTCTATCTTGCCTCGCCGCCTACCTCGGCCTGGCTCACTGGCGTCCTCTTTAGCACGGTGTCTCCACTTGCGTGTCACGCTCTAATCACGTGAACGCAGCGCAAGGTTTCGCAGTAGCAAAACAAGCGTTTCTCAGGGTATGATCTGAAGAGCACAGTATTTATCTGGACAATTCCTTTTTATCATAGTACTTTTGTAATTAAAGGAGAAAATTCAGATATTAATTATTTACATATTAAAAATTTAAAACATGCATTAATAACAGTGTACGTGTCATCTGATGTGTCAAATAATAAGGTCACCTTACACTGTACTTTGCATATCAATAAAAGTCACGAATAACAATTTATGTGGGATAGCTTATCATAACTGCTCTTTAATTTGAACTCCAGAGAGGTAATCAAAGAAATAATGAAAATTTGTGCACAAGAATAAAAGCAAGATTTAGCAGATACCAGTAATAAGATGTGCAGACAACAGTGCTCTGCAGCCTGAATAGGCTTAATACCTAACTTCCACGGTATTTGGAATGAGGTTAAACAAAATCCTAAGCAGGAAGGACGAGGATCAGTAGAGAAAATAATAACGACTACGTAAACGGAGGAACAGGCTAGAAATAATGTATATGACTTAAAGAATTAAATAACTTTTTTACGTAAGAACTTTTAATACATAGACCGGAATTTTCCTGACGCAATTGAAGTTCGACAACTAGTTTCCGTTGCTATCTGCAACCATCTTAAGATCGTGCACAACATGAAAAGGCGGTGAATAAGCATAGAAAAGCGTCGTTAGCTGTAGTCATGCAACAACATACTTTCGTAAGTACCAAAACAATAACAGTACGTAGTTGAAAACGTCATCGCGAGCAAGCCAGGTTGTAGGCGGTAATTTAAAAGGTTGGCGGTCATACAGGAAATTTTCCAGTTGCAAAAGTAGAAGCTGGATCAAATGCTCATTACTTGCAGCAGCATAACAGGTATTATCACGAGATCACTATATGCAACGGTTCCAAAAAGAGTCAGCTATTTCGTAGCCTGGCTTACACAATAACGATCTTGCGTGGCGCATAACTTGGTCATCTTTATGAAATATGTACAAACTGAAAGATGTATGAGAACGGTGCACGTCCACCAGTCTAACAAGACACGTCATAACGAAGTGCTGCGATCGTTGCATATACTGTTCTCACGATAATATCTGTTCTACTGTTGCAAATAATGAGCTTTTGATCCAACTTGTACTTATGCAACTGTCCGCCCCGATAGCTGAGCGGTCAGCGCGACAGAATGTCAATCCTAAGGGCCTGGATTCGATTCCCGGCTGGGTCGGAGATTTTCTCCGCTCAGGGACTGGGTGTTGTGTTGTCCTAATCATCATCATTTCATCCCCATCGACGCACAAGTCGCCGAAGTGGTTTCAGATCGAAAGACTTGCACACGGCGAATGGTCCACCCGACGGGAGGCCCTAGTCACACGACATTTCCATTTACTTATGCAACTGGACAATTTCCTATATAATCGTCAATCTCTGCGACTTTACCGCCTACAACCTGGCTTGCTCCCGGTGACGTTTTCAACTACGTACTGTTATTGTTTTGGTACAAAGCATGTTATGCATGACTAAAGCTAACGACGCTTTCCGATGTTTATTCATCGCTTTTTCATGTTTTGAACGAACTGAAGATGGTTGCTGGTATCAACCGAAACTAGCTATCGAACTTCAATTGTGTAGAGAAATTTTGGTCTATGCACTGAAAGATTTAACTTAAAAAATTATTTAGTTAACCAGATTAAGACCGCCGTTTTCCCCCTGACCACGACACGGACTTAAGGAATACTTTTATCTGAAATCAAGATTAAACAATACAGTCAAAATGAGGGAGGCGTGAGAAATACATCAGAGCAGACGAAGAAACATCTTTCCAACGAAATAAGGTTACTGATAACAACTACTATGATAACTTTGAGGAAGAAATTACTGAAACTAAAATCGTATGCCTGTGGGGAAGAAGCACGCGTTGGAATTGGATTGTGGTGAAACCTGAATAGAAAGAGGGGGAGCGCTTGATATGTAGTATTACAGAAGGACTTTAAAAAGGAAGTGAGCAGGCAAAATAAGCACTGGGATGATACTAGACAGAACAGCAAGGAAAAATGTTCATGGAAAACTTAGCAAAACAATGGACAGGTTTGTGGAGCATCTACTGCGGCATGAAAAATGATGAACGTAGCAATGAATGAAGAGTTGGTGTGGATCCGTGACCGATATTTAGACAAAGGGCTCATTAATGGAAAAAGTAACGGAACTTTGGCGTAGGAATATGCAGCAATTCTCTTTCCATCAGACTTTAGGACCACATCGACAAATTTTGAAAGTGAGGGTGAAGCAATTTCAGCTGCATCAAATCATCTAAACAACATTCTACATACATTCGACAAAGCAGCCATATTTTGTCATTCCAGAGCGGCGCAGTTATCAAAAGAAAGATAAAAAAAACCTTGAAATTTAAGAAATAATTAAATCACTACAACGGAAGAACAAGACAAATGCAATTCAGTGAATGACATCTCATTGTGACTTATATGGTAACGAAAAAGCAGATTTTCTACACAAATAGCGCACCAAGGTTGAAATGATTGGGAAAATAAATTGTCGTATTTTCCAAGGAGACACACTGTTAACAACATACTGCAAGAAGAATTAAAGCGATATAATAAAATTTCATGTCAGGGAAAGATCTGGAAAAACCTCGTGTGCGAGTTAGTAGTAGTCTATGGACCAAGAAGAGAAGCAAGAGCCATGTTCCGCTTGAATACGGGACATGACTGTTCGGACTCCCTCTTATATAACGTCTCCATCCTGTCATCTCATAATGTATTGTGTGTCACAAGATCGCTTTGGTCATGAACAAAGATAATTTAAAACAGTGTGTAAAATTAAGTGAATGTAATTCAGACGAAACAACACTGTACTCCAAACCACGGAGGCGAACAACGAGAAGTCAAGTGCCAGAACATTAAGATAATAATAATAGTAATATTTTGCTTTGATTTAGTCAATGTTAATCGACAGGCGGGTCTCATGTACGTCGAACGAATTCCGCCGAATTACATCTGAAAAAAGTGGCAGGAGGTTTGTCGAGAAGTTTACAGAAACGGGGAAATTCGCAACAAGTACAAGGGATCGCACATTTAGCACGCCCCGAAAGGAGAAGAGAGCATGCGATGAGTAGAACGTCCTGAAATAAGTATGCGAAGAACTGAAGTTGCTGAAAGCATAAACCGCACATGTGAATGGAAAATTAAGCACAAGCAGTTGCTTCTTCCATATCATATATCGCGTGTACAAGCTCTCAAGCCACAAGCCCAGCATTGCAGATTAGAGGTCTGACAATGAATTCTAAGACGGACTGCAGAAAATCCATAGCGCATTGTTTGAATTTTATTTACGGATGACGCGGGCGTCTCACAGAGTAAGAAAATAAGTTACCACATCAACAACGTGTGGGCCGATGTACATCTTCGAACAAGCACGACGGCAGGATTCAGATTCCAGCATGGCAGCAAATATCTAGGCACGAACTGAGGGTAACAGACTTAAGGCCCATGCAATGTACTGAACCAATTAATTTAAGGGACAATCAAACGAAAACGAAACACATGAATAAAAGTAAGTAAACTAGAATGAGATTTTCACTCTGCAGCGGAGTGTGCGCTGATATGAAACTTCCTGGCGGATTAAAACTGTGTGCCGGACCGAGACTCGAACTCGGGACTTAAGTAAACTGTTTGTTACTTCAAAAGTAATCGTTATAATTGTTAATACAATGATCCCATTGTGAGGTGACATGGTCCCTGCCTTCATGGGAAAACGTTTGCGGTTGTCCACAGAACCATGATTGTACCGCAGGAGTGCACCTCTGAGTCAGATGCAAGTGGACGGCCACAAATGTTTCTCTTCAGGACTCCACAAATATCTAAACCGCATAGGAGGTATCGTGACTGTATGGAAGATGTATAAGGACTTTCCAATGAAACTTCTGTAGCGTAGTCGAAATAACCTGCCAACAGAATCCCCGCTGATATGTTGCCAAGATTACTTCCCACAAGCTGCACACGTATTGCTGGGAAGCCCTTACACTTTCTCCTTGCAGTCCCTATCCCTCCCTCCCTATTCGGTCTCAATGTTTGTGGAACGCTGAAGAACATCGCTCGTGGCTGTCAATTTGCTTCGAACGAAGAGTTGCATGCCTGGATACAGTCATGGTTCCGTAGGCAACAGCAAACATTTCTCCATGGATGCAGTGATCGTCTTGCACTGCCTTTGAAATAATAAATAGTTTACTTACTTTTCTCCATCTGTTTCGTTTTAATTTGAATACCCCTTATAGATATTTCTTATGTCTAATTTTTTGAGACAAAATTCCTCGCATCATTGGAGAACGTTGCCCTTGAAGAAAGAAAGAGACTGTAACTTTTGCATGCCGCATGTAGCTGTACCTAACATAAACGTTTAATTTGCAATAGATTTGAAGAAGAGGCCCAGAAACATGACTTTCTGGTTCTGCTTCACTGTGGCACGTACCTCCGTGTTATTTACAGAAGAGTAGACTCCACAGTCGACTAGTTAGGTTGTTCTCTTTCTGCAGCTGGATGTGGTCCAGTCTCTCTGTTGTAAAAAAAATAATGAAACACGGTTTGGTTTGTTTTCACTGCCGCCTGCTCACCTTTTTTCACTCTCAGT
This sequence comes from Schistocerca serialis cubense, assembly GCF_023864345.2. Classification (NCBI taxonomy): domain Eukaryota; kingdom Metazoa; phylum Arthropoda; class Insecta; order Orthoptera; family Acrididae; genus Schistocerca; species Schistocerca serialis. The sequence continues at coordinate 350,934,897 of NC_064642.1, read as the reverse complement.
ATTCAAACGCCTGTTGTAAAGCGACTCAGAGCAATACACGCCATGGAAGAGAACCTAAGTGGCGACAGGTGTAGATGCTGCTTGGCCCCCGCCTCTCGCGTCTCAGCTCAGAATAGCGCAAAACACGGCGTTATAATGACGTTTACGTTCGCTTCTGTCATCGAATAAATAAGCGTGATAATGCGCCGTTGGCTCCCCCTCCTGTTTACGGTGTGAGATGCCCGCTGTAGGGGAAACAAGGGAATTGCGCATGCGCAGGAGGCGGGTGTTTTCAGGGTTAACGCCCAGCAGCGCAAAACAGGCTCTTGTTGTTCAAGGCGTGGAGTAGGCCTCCAACACGAGCAAGAAGCGCCCACTAGTCATACCATATCTCAAGTGAAATTCATGGGTACACACGAAGTTGTGGCGACGGCCTGTGTACTACTACTACTACTACTACTACCACTACCAGAGGTAACAGTAGTACCAGTAGTAGAAGTTAAATTTATGCGCGGAATACTTTCACAAGAATGCTGGAAATGTGGAATTGTAGTTTAAAATATATACAGACATTTCACATACCGTGGACCGGATATGCTTTGATCACCGTGATTACTTTGACCAGTCATACAGCAAAAGATTTGCACCTCTCTGCTGGCTCTCAGTTGGGAGTTCATTATATACCGTTTGTTACATCAATATGCACAAAAAAGTGCCATGTAGTGCCAATTTTCTTGCGCAACAGTTGGCGACGAATGAGAATTGTATACACAAAAGCGTGTTAAAATAACGTTGTAAAAAATCCACCGATATCATTTAACTGCAAAGCGATCGGTGTTTTCAAGTATATCATTTATTTTACTCGATTAATACTCAAAAAATACCACTGCTTAGTTTTTTGTTCACACGTATATACGAGTCAAATGAAAACATTAATTTTTTTTAAATATTATTTATTGTTCAGAAGTGGTACAAAGCTCAATGCATGTCCTCCAGCCCTTACAAAGTGCATAAATTCCTTTAGAAAAAATTCTTTTGGTAGTCCGCGCAACCACTCATGCACCGCGTGGCGTACCTCTTCATCACAACGGAACTTCTTTCCTCCCATAGCGTCTCTGAGTGGTCCAAACATATGGAAATCACTTGGGGAAAAATCTGGTGAGTATGGTGGATGAGGAAGACACTCAAAATGCAGGTCTGTGATTGTTGCAACTGTTGTACGGGCAGTGTGGTGCCTTGCGTTGTCATGTTCCAAAAGGGCACCTGCTGACAGTAATCCACGTCGCTTTGATTTGATTGCAGGCCGCAGATGATTTTTTAGGAGATCTGTGTATGATGCACTGGTGACAGTGGTCCCTCTAGGCATGTAATGCTCCAAAATGACGCCTTTTTCGTCCCAAAACAGAGTCAGCATAACCTTCCCTGCTGATGGTTCTGTTCGAAACTTCTTTGGTTTTGGTGATGAGGAATGGCGCCATTCCTTGCTCGCTCTCTTCGTTTCCGGTTGGTGGAAGTGGGCTCAGGTTTCGTCCCCAGTAACGATTCTTGCAAGGAAGCCATCACCTTCTCGTTCAAAGCGCCGAAGAAGTTCTTCACAAGCATCAACACGTGGTTCTCTCATTTCAGGAGTCAGCTGCCGTGGCACCCACCTTGCAGACACTTTGTGAAACTGGAGCACATCATGCACAATGTGGTGTGCTGACCCATGGATAATCTGTAAACATGCTGCAATGTCATTCAGTGTCACTCGGCGGTTTACCTTCACTATGGCTTCAACTGCTGCAATGTTCTGTGGACTCACAACTCGTTGGGCCTGACCTGGACGAGGAGCATCTTCCACTGAAGTCACACCATTTGTGAACTTCCTACTCCATTCGTAGACACGCTGCTGTGACAAACATGCATCACCGTACTGAACCTTCATTCGTCGATGAATTTCAATAGGTTTCACACCTTCAATACGCAAAAACCGAATAACAGAACGCTGTTCTTCCCTGGTGCAAGTCGTAAGTGGGGTGGCCATTTTTATACTAATATTGCGACGGTATGTGTGCATCTGCACTGTGCTGCCACCTACAGGCATTTCTGCACGCTGTTTGTGGCACGCTTACCAACTTACAGGATATTGGCGCGAAATTTCGATTTGTTATTACAAATTTAAGGTTTTCATTTGACTCACCATCGTATTTGCCACTGTATGACGATTTCTGAGGTTCTGTGCACGATTTCACCGTTTCGAGGTTACTTTGACAACTAGTCATTGTTACCCCACGATTACAGATACACAATTTATTACATAGTGTTGATGCCAATGACAAAGTGGAACTAACACGAAACATATATTAACCATCGGTATATAGACGAAGGCTCATTTGTAACTGTTAATGTTCCTACAAGTAAGAGAAACTAAAGTCCGTTGTATATTGCTCAAACTGCAAGCTGTTGAGGTGATTCATATACGACATATGTCAAGCGTCTCTGGAATCGAGGTCTGAAGTTTGTTTGACCACAAGTGCTAGATATTGACTCGTTAAATGACGAACAGATGTCCTTAATTCAAATGGGTGTTTTGAAACGAGGATTTAGGACTAAGATGAATGAAATAAAAAGTACAAGTACTAGGCTCAGTTAAATTTGGAGCTATGTGAGTTGTACTACTTCTTAGTAACGTTCATTATATTTATAATTTTGATGATGGATCGCTCTGATTTATGTTCCGCAGTAGTTTTTCTTTCACGAAGTTTAATTAAGCACTTTAAAAACTTTAGATCAACGTATTTATTTCAAAGTTTCACCGCGTTTTTGAAATATTGGCCAAAAATCGAATGGTAGCTGACGTGTTGTGGATGTGTAGGCCAACCAACGTATCCCCAATCGATTCTAACTTTGACCATCCTACATTTTTTACCATTACTTCCTCTGTATTTTAGAAAATGTATTGTACTAATTAGTACATAATCCTTTCATACAACCTACTGTGTTCACTGACATAAATATCACGGAAGTTAAAAAACAGTCATGACAATCACATTTTAGTCTGAAAATCGGTCAAAGTATACCTGGGTTACGGCACATGTCTAGTTTAACAAGGACGGGACGCATAGTTGGCTATGATTTTGAAGTAAGAACCATCCTGGCATTTGCCTGACGTAATTTACAGAAACCGCGGAAAATCTAAATCGGGATAGCCAGAAGTGTATGAAAGCCATTTTGTTAAAATTCCATTCTGTTAAAGGTACAATTTCGTTCGGTTTATCCTCTTTGCACGACACTGTTTCATTTAAACATGCTGGGCAAAACTAAACAGGCTTGGGAAATCTTAAGACAGGCAACCCAACTGACATCATCCGCAGCCCAGGAAGGTGATGTATGATGGGTTGCCTATCATACGATGCATGAAACATTTTCCGCGCCAGTTTAATTCTGGCCACCTCGGACGTCGTTAGAAAGAAGATACTTCATAATATAGACAGCTAATGCTATACTGTTCATTGACTGCACACAATATACACGCTGTATTTCATCTTGTAAGAGACGACTGTCACAGCATGCAGTTATATTTCAACATCAGTCACTACAGACACTATAAGCCGACAAAAGCACAAAGACACTGTAAATCTACTACTACCCTCCAGATAAAAGTATTTTTTTAACTGTTGTCTGTCACCGTGGCCGATTTAAGACAGAGATTTTGTGAACAAGCTCTTAATGACGACGACAACGTAGTGAAAAAGAAATTTCACAGATTTCAATACAGGCGCGATAGAGATCGTCGAACACTCAGGGTAAAGTACGAGTGGAGACTCAGATTAAGTTGAGTGTAGCTATGGCTGTACCGCGTCTGCTGTATGGAAGCGATACGTGGATGAATAAAATAAATTACAAAAATTAAATACGAGCTTCTTAAATGAGATTTCTGAGAGCAATAAAAGGTTACTCCCTAAGGAATGACAAAAGGAATGAAGAAATTAGACAGCAATAGGAAGGTACTCAAACAAGACCGAACTTTGCCTGTAACATCTTTATTGCACATTGTACTACATTATAAGCACTGTCCTCCTCAACCTACTCCTCCCCACTGGCTATACACTGTTCTCAAAGTTTCTTCCATTTTAGAAAAGCCTCTGGGAATGCCCTTTCTGGGATGTTGGGCAGGTCTTTTGTTCCATTGTTCCGAACCTCATAAACTGTATGGAAACGAGTTTTAGGGTTGGGACGCAGGAAAAAATCAGCAGCGGCTAAATCCGGAGAATAGGGCGGATGGAACACAAAGCGAGTCTGATGTCTTGCCAGAGAGCAGCGGATAAGGCGCGAAGTGTGAGCCAGCGCATTGTAATGATGCCACTGAAAATTTGATGGCGCGCCCCTACGCTGATGTCCACTTTATCAGCATCTTCTCGAACATGTAAACGACGATTTGCAGGATTCGCAGAACGAACTTTCTCTACGTGGTCATCGTCTGTTTATGCGGAATGTCGTCCTGGCCTGATGTCCTTACCGCCGACATTCTGCCGTGTTCAAAAGGCTTCAGCCACTGATGGCACTGCCTGTGACACATACAGTCCTCCCTGTACGCTCGACAAAACAATCAAAATGTGTCTGTAAACGTTTTGTCAAATCTGTAATCAAATTTCACACACACACACACACACACACACACACACACACACACACACCTGCACACATTGTTCGCCAAGCTCTTCTATTAGCATTTTGTCACTTAACCGAACAACAGCAGGTCCACGTGGCCATTTCGGCGGCTAACGGTCACAGCGGGAAGACAGTAACGGCAGTTTGCTCCTAAGCGCGCCACTACGTTTTCTGCGTAGCCGCAGCGTGGTTCCCCTACCGATTGACGCGATATTTCAAAAGCTCATCCTCTTTCTGAACGCACTTCTTATTTTCCTTGAATGACAAGTATCTCAGAGTAAAGAGAATTTAAAGAACACGTACTACCAGATGTTGAATCTCCCCCTCGAGAATAATCCTACTGGAAGAACAGGCATTGGCCGTCCCGCGAAAAGGTGGTCTGAAACCTGATGGTGGAACAAGATGAAAACCTGTCATGAGGAGGAAGTAAGTAACTCAGTTTCCTACCCGATGATTCAAATGGCTATGAGCACTATGGGACTTAACATCTGAGGTCATCAGTCCCATAGAACTTAGAACTACTTAAACCTAACTAACCTAAGGACATCACACACATCCATGCCCGAGGCAGGATTCGAACCTGCGACTGTAGCGGTCGCGCGGTTTCAGACTGAAGCGCCTAGACCCGCTCTACAACAGCGGCCAGCCCTATCTGATGAACACGAGAAGACACGATCAATAAAATTATGTGTTTGGTTGCGTTCAGCGTCAAGGCTCCACTAAACGTCAAAAAAAGTTTTTATTTCTAATCATTTCATTTAGAAGTAATAAACGATAATTATCAGTATTGGTGACAACAGCGTCTAGAATTGAGGCAGAATAAGTGCAGACTCGGAATTTGTTGTGAAACATCGTGGAATATTCCCGCTTCAGCCCCTGTGGTTTCGTGACGTCCAGATGCGTAGTGGCACCACACGTAGCCTTCAAAATGGCGGCTGTGACGGGGCTGCGTTCCAAGCAGAGAATTGTCATTGAGTTCCTTTTGGAGAATGTCTGCGAGACCTGGCAGTGAGCAAAAGCCCAGTGAGTCGCTGGGCGAGGTGTCAGTCACCATAGTAACAAGATCGTGCAAACATGTCCGGCCTCCCGCGTGCCAACCAGCGTCACACAGCTGTGATTCATCCAATGTTGGAACGTGTGAAGACTCTCATCCGAGGTGATTGACGGATCAGAATCAAACATCTCCCTGCACAACTGGACGTCTCTGTTGGTAGTGACGGCCCACTCGTTCACCAGTTGGGGTACTCAAAGGTCTGTACCCACTGGGTTCCTCGCTGTTTAACAGAAGACCATTAAGAGCAACGAAGGACCATCTGTGCGGAATTGCTTGCGCTTTACGAGGCTGATCGTAACAAATTTTTTTCGAACATTGGCACAGGCGATGAAACGTGGGTTCATTACTACGAACCGGAAACGAAACTGAGAATAATGGTACGGTACCACACTATTTCTCTTCTGAAAAAAGGCTCAAAGCCGTACCTTTTGCAGTTAAAGTCATGGCGAAGTTCTTCTGCGACTCTGTAGGGGTTACTCTCTTTGGTGCAACGATCAACTCTGAAGTGCCTTGTGGCACCATCAGGAAATTGAAGAAACAATTTCAGCGTGTTCGTCGCCAAGTTTCCTTCTCCATGACAAGGCCTCACACAAGTCTGGGCACCCGAGAGGAGCTCACAACATTTCCTTTGACTGTTCTTCCTTTTTCACCCTATAGCCCGGAACCCACACCTCCCGAGATCTGTCTGTTTTGTCCATTGAAGTACCCACTCCACAGATGACGCAGCAAGAGGTTGGCTCCAAGGTCAGTTAGAATGGTACCATGCGGGCATAAGAGCCCTGCCAGTAAGGTGGCATAAGGACGTCGCATTGAACGGAGATTATATTGAAAACAGGGTTTTGCAGCGAAAGTAGTGGGTAATAATACGGTGTATTGGAATCCTGAATAAAACCAACCTGCATTCAGAAAAAAAAACTTTTGCATTACTTATTGATCGTAGCTCGTATTGGCGTCTCCTCTCTCAGGCAGAGGTTGGATACCAGGAATTTCCTAAAATTGCTAAAAATGCTTAATTCGAATCAAGTAGTCGGCCGGTGTGGCCGAGCGGTTCTAGGCGCGTCAGTCTGGAACCGAGCGACTGCTACAGTCGCAGATTCGAATCCTGCCTCGGGCATGGATATTTGTGATGTCCTTAGGTTAGTTAGGTTTAAGTAGTTCTAAGTTCTAGGGGACTGATGACCTCAGATGTTAAGTCCCACAGTGCTCAGAGCCATTTGAACCTTTTTTTTTTCTCGAAACAAGTAGGCAGAATAAAACTGTACAATGAGTAAGACACTCTCCTTTCACATCGAAGGAGTAGGGCTCAATTTCCTGTGTGGCCATCTAGGATTAGGTTTCCGATTACTCATGTAAATAGTTTAAGGCGAATGCCAGAATAATTTTAAAAAGAATCTGACGAACGATTCCTCCGTCTGTGCTTCTCTGAACGAGCCAGTGCTGTGTCTCTAATGACGTCGGTGTCGACAAGGAGTTGAAATCTAAACTTCTCTGCTTTTTTTCGAAACGGTTGACACGGCTCCTCTTCAGGCCTAGCATGATTTAAAGCGCACTCTGGTCCCGGCAGTCGCTCCTTGTTGCCGACAAGCTCGCGAGTGTAGCCAGGGAACGCTTTCCGGGACAATTATGAATTATTCCGGCAGTTCGCCCCTCGCCCGGTATCTGCACGCGACGTGTTGCCCGCGCAGACATGCGCGCGCGTGCCAGGCGACGGCCTCGGGCAGATGCATCTCTACAGTATTCATCTGAGCGCCAATCTGGGAGCGGGACAGTGCAGGGCGCATTGTTTGTCCGCGCTGTAATATTCTACGAGCGCCTCGCGGCTGCAGCTGTGAGAGGGCCACTTTCCCACGGCCGCGGCGCGAGCGAGCACTCCCTGGCCCTGAGATACCTGTGCGAACCGCGGGCCACTAGACGTCATTCCCAGAAACTCAGGTGCGCGGCATACGTCGCACGTACCTCGTACAGTCTTCATTCAGGCTGCTTTCGCGGACACCAACAATGTTTCTTGAGACCGACTTACACTGTACAACACAATTAAAGGGTCACTTTCCCGAAACCGGTAATTGTCTCCCGCTACGGCGCACAAGTCTGAAAATTAGCTCAAATGTGCCTACAATGTCGATCTGTAACGGTAGCGCCCTGTGACGTTATCCTCGGACTCGGTGTCGCTTCACACAGCAAGATCTCGACACATGCGAAAATGGGCCAGAATTCAGAAGCACGAGGGCTATTCGGAAAGTAAGGAACGATAGGTCGCGAAATTGAAACCACAGTGGAAAGCAAAACTGTTTTATTTGCAACAGTTGGCTACAACTTCCAGCTACTTATCTCCATAATCGCCGATCCTACTTAGACGTTTGTCGTAGCGTTGTACCAACTTTCCTATACCCTCGTTATAGAAGGCAGCCGCCAGTCCTTTCCACCAATTCTCTAAGCTGGCCCACAGCTCGTTATCTGTGCCAAATTGTCTTCATGTGAGCAAAGATGAAACTCAGAGGGAGACAATTACGGGCTGTATTGTGTGTAATGAAACATTTCCAATTGAAAACGATGCAGCAGCATCTTCATTGCGCCTGCAGAATGCGGCTGAGAGTTGTCTTGAAGAAGAAACCGTGCGACAGTTGTCTAACGTTGGCTGCATAGTTTCAGGCGAAATTTCTGACCAGGCCCTCGTACTTGGCGGGAGACACTATTGTTCTAGGTATCTTTATTTGCTCCCTGTGTGCTCAGAACCAAAAAGAACGACGTGACGCGATCGACGGGCATACTAGAGACACTGCCCAACACACCTGTGCAAAACTTCATCTGTTTTTCACTGTGGTTTCCATTTCGCGACCGATCGTTCCTTACTTTTTCTGAATAATCCTCGTATAAGGCACGTTCAAAAAGAAACGAGCCGGAGGCATAGTTACAGAAACCAGTACCTGTATGTTAGAAGTACTGTTGAGACACTTGTCCCACTGTGGCACAAGGCGGTGAATAGCTGTCTCATAAAATTCCGGGGTCTGCGATGTTAACCAGTTCCGCACATACAGCTGTACGTCGTCGTCCGCGATGACGTGACGTGACGTGACGTCCGGGCTTCATCAGGGGCACCCCGACCTCTGGGTAGGCGGAGTCCTAGTAGGCTGTCCCTACTTTGCCTTCTGGTGTTTTCTTCTCGTTGTCTTCTTGTCTTCACGTTGCCCTTCTCGGTATTTATTTGCTGGCTGTGTTTCAGCCAGCTGTGGCGGCCCATAGCAGGCCGAGTCGTCCGAGGTGAATCGTTTGCCCCTCAGAGCCTTTTTCAGGGGACCAAAAATGGCGTAATCACAGGGAGAGAGGTCCGGACTGTATGGAGGGAGGCCGAGAACCTTACATTTGAATTTCTGCAGGAGTGCCGCGGCTGTGATGCCCATATGAGGCTTTGCACTGTCGTGGAGCAGAGTGACCCCATGGGTGAGATTGCCTGGTCATTTTGATTTGATCGCTTGGCGAAGGGTGGTCAATGTTTGCGAGTAACGCTGGGCATTCACTGTTGTCCCGTGCTGCAGGAAGTGAATCAGAAGGGGCTATCTTGGTCACAGAATAGAATCAGAATAGCCTTCCCTGCAATCGTGTGAATGGGTTTTTTTGCTGGTTGTGGCCCTGGATTCTTCCACTAGAGACCTTGTCGTTTTGATTCTGTTTCGAAGTGATGACACCATGACTCATCTCCAGCCACCACTCGTGCCAGGAACGCGTTCCCTGCCCGAGCATAGCGCTGCAGATGGGCAAGACAGTGGGCCATTCGACATGCTTCCTGGTGTGGTTGACGACTGTGGGGAACCCACTCGGCGCACACTTCCGACGCTCAATCCGACTACGGTGGCTGTGGATTTCACAGTCACTCGGCGGTCCTGCGCAATGAGTGCATCCACCAGCTGGACGATGTCATCGGTAATGCAGTGCGGCGCTCCAGACCGTGCATCATCGGCTAACGACACCCGTCCCTCCCTGAAGCGCTTGTGCAATAGCTTGACCCTCGCAAGGGACGTGCAGTGTTTGCCGTACGCTTGTGACATTCGTCGATGAATTTCCGCTCATCCTACTCCTTACGCTGTTAGAAAACAAACAATACCTCTTTGCTCTTCTGTCGACGCCTCCATCTCACTGTTTGCAATGCGACTTGGACGATTGATGCCTGCTGCTGCTAGCTCTGTATAGTCATTTGACGCGCACGAGTGCCCTGTAGCGACGGGCTGTGAACTTCCACTCTCTGGTCGGAACCACACCTCACGATACTACCCTCCTGTCACCTGTTTGAGCATTCCAGACTCCGGCTCGTTTCTTTTTGAACGCCCCTCATACATGTGAGCTGTAAGATTTCGCATGCGGCCAGAACGCGTAGTTCAGCGACGTACCGCCACTGATCTGAAGTTTCTCGAAATGGTTGGCTGTCACATTGGCGGCTAGGAATCACGAATGGCTTTCTCTGTACAGGGACATTTCTGAGGTGCGCAACAAAGGTGCGCGGGTAGCACTGAGGGTGCTGAGGGTGTTGCCCAACTGGGAGCTCTTGCAGGAATTTTTATTTTCGCTTCTGGCTTCTGGCTTTACTGCACTCTCCTCCCCCTCCCCGGTGATCAGGGCGCCAAACAAGAGGACTGAAAAGGCATAAAGACCCGATTGCTGCTTGGATTCACCTTCATGTTTTGTCGAGCAGTTTTGGGCGGCTCTTTGTGGTTCCACACTGAATACCGGAGCAAAAATTGTCATCACGCTGCATCCCAAAAGGCTGTGATCACGTTTAATGGCGTTGCGGGCCCACAGTGTCCTTCGAGAAGGGCTGAACCGTCTGTGGATTGTCAGCAGAGTAAAAAGTTATAAAGAACTTGGTCCTGTTGCTTATCGCAAAACGTGTGGAAATCAAAGCCCCAATGGAAGTGGTAGCTGCATTAACGTCCTTTATGCCACCCTCTGTGGCATTTTTGTGTCCGTTCTGAACAGTCGTATATCTGGGATGTTTTCCAAGGCCTCCCATAAGAAGACCCCATATTTTCAACGCTGGGCATCGCGGTTCTGACCTTCACCACAGGGGCGTCAAGAGAGGAAGGAAGGAATGAAAGAAGATTGGGTTTAACGTCCCGTCAACATCGAGGTCATTAGAGGCGGAGCACAAGGTCAGATTGTGTGAAAGATGGGGAAGGAGATCGGCAGTGCCCTTTTAGAGGACCCATCCCGCCATTTGCCTGGAAACCTAAATCTGGAGGCCGGACGCTAGTTTGATTCGTCGTCCTTCCGAATGAGAGTCCAGTGTGCTAAGCGTCAAGAGGGGGGTGAAGTGTGGTAAGAAGGTGTATAATGACCTTTGCATCATGTGATAAGATCATGGAGGCATTCGGCAGAATTGTGATTTTCGTGTCAATGTGACATCATTAACCCACCTTACAACTCACATGAGCTTCAGAGCTTTGGCCTTTTATCCACATACGTCGACGCTTTGCTGTTTCAAGCGTCGCGCGAGCCCGAGCGTGAACTCGCAATGTGCCACGATTTTGTACCGTATCAGGTCAATGTTCTAGGCACCTATAAAATGACTTTTGATCTTAACAGTATGAATATTTATATATGTGTTTGGAGGGAGAGAGAGATTGATTTTCGATTCAGATTTTTCCTTTAAGTCGTAACTGGTGCTCTAATTTTGGTTGCTGCCTCCTTGAATGATCAGCTTCTGCACCAGTTAGTGACGTATTATAATTTGAGGAAGTTGTTGTTCTTTAAGGTTTAAAATACTACTCTGTTAGTTACTTGGCAATATTGCGGATAGCTATAAGCCCCAGTTTTCGTAGCTTTTCATACCTAAAGGACCACAGTTATAAGTAAATAAGATCAAACAGCAATCTGCTTTTCGTGAGAAAAGGAGATTGCTTAGCACACAAACTTCCTTCAAACTGCGCGTCCTGCTGCATCAAAATTGGTCAGTGCAGCACCATACTATTATACAAGAATGGCTCTGAGCACTATGGGACTTAACATCTGAGGTCATCAGTCCCCTAGAACTTAGAACTACTTAAACCTAACTAACCTAAGGACACCACAAACATCCATGCCCGAGGCAGGATTCGAACCTGCGACCGTAGTGGTAGTGCGGTTCCAAACTGAAGCGCCTAGAACCGCTCGTCCACAGCTGCCGGCTCTCCCAGAAGACCAGATGACATCCCTACTTATGGCCTCAATTCAGAGAGGACAGACTACTAATTTGACGACATCTTTGTTGTGTAATCATCTATGGAACTTAATAAAGTTAATTCATGCACGTTGCCTCACACCCTCTTCTTCGATACAAATAAGCATTTGTCAGATGTAAAAATGTTTCGCACTACTTTGTGTCTCCCTCTGCACGGGTGAAACGGACGGTCTTATTCTTTCAAGGAAGAGGCGTTGTCGCAAGAAAACTGCGTTTAAATCTGAGGAACTGTCGGCTGTATTACTCCGCCAATTCGGCTGGAAGCTTCGTAATGCCCACGTACCCCTTTCCCGGCAAGAATACGCTATAAAATCGGTATTGTTAGTACTTTCACTCGTACTCTCTGCTCTCGTGCATAATTCGAGCTCACATTAGCTCATGAAATGAATTACATGCAAATAAAATATTCAATTACGTTTTTTCTACCATCTCGCCTTTTCTCAAATATGAATAATTCGGGCTTTCGTTAGCTCATGAAAGAATTATTCAGTAATTATTACCAAACTGTAACGAGGCGGAATGGAGCGTGTAGTCCATCTCGGCGCCTCAGTGCTTGCGTTTGCAGATTTGCTAATGCAGATACCCCATCCAACTATTTCATATACATAAACCAGCATCTATTCACAGCCAAAATGCAAATAGAATATATCGCACTGACAGGAATGTGAAATATTACTCCATGAACGCCTGGGCGATTGACACAGGGCTGATATTCCGGTATTACCATGCCCGTCGGATGTGTTCATTAAAATTTCGTCCTTGCACGAATTTACTTTCAGTACCTTCTGCACAAAAAAGAGAGTGCTGCGATTAGTTGATGTCTATTGGATGTTTCTAACCTTATTGGACACTCCAGATGCAGAATGCAACACACCATGCGGACATGACACGCACGTGCAGGTGCAGCTTATCGTGATCGTACATTCAGAACGGTCGAATCATTGGCATCACGCACTGAGATGACACAAGTCATGGCATGCCTCCTAATATCGTTTCGGGCCTCGTTTTTCCCGACATAGTGCAGAAACTTGACGTGGCATCGACTCAATTAGTTGTTGGCAGTCCCTGCAGAAATACTGAACCATGCTGCATCTGTAGCCCCCCATAGTTAACGAAACTATTGCCTGTAAAGCATATTTTACACGAACTGACCCTCCATTATGTTTCATAAATTTTTGGTGGGATTCATGTTGGGTGATCTGTATGGCTAAATCATTCGCTCGATTTGTTCATAACGTGCTTCAGACTAATCGTGAACAATTGTGGCCCGCTGACATTGCGCGTTGTCACTCATAAAAATTCCATCTTTTTGGGAACATGAAGTCCTTCAATCGTAATGAATGGTCCCCAAATAGCCGAACTTAAGCATTTCCAGTAAATTATCGGTTCAGTTGGACTAGAGGACACAGCCCATTACATGTAAACACAGACCACACCACTATGGAGCACTACTAGTTTACACAGTGCCTTTTTGACAACTTGAGTCCGTGGTTTCATTAGGTCTGAACCACATTCGAACCATAACAATAGCCTTTACCAATAGAAACCTGGTCTCATCTGACTTTCCCACTGTTTCCCAGTCCTCTAGGGCCCAAACGGTATAGTCACGAGCCAAGGAGAGGCGCTGCAGTCCATGTCGTGCTGTTAGCAAAGCCACTCGCATCCGTCACCTGCTGTCATAGTCCATTAACGCCAAATTCCATCGAACAGTCGTAAGGGATACGTTCGTCGTATGTCACACATTGATTTCTGCGATTATTTCATGCAATGTTGCTTGTCTGTTAACACTGACAACCCTACGCAAACTCCGGTGCTCTCGTCGTTAAGCAAAGCCCGTCGGCCACTGTGTTGTCCGTGGTGAGAGGTAATGCCTGAAGTTTGACATTCTCGGCACACTCTTGACGCTGTGTATCTTGGAATACTGAACTTCCTAAAGATTTCCGAAATGGAATGTACCACGCGTCTAGCTTCAACTATCATTCCGAGTTCAGAGTCTACGAAGCCCCGTCGTGTGGCCACAATCACCTCCCTATCCTTTTCTATCTTGTGTACGTGGTACTACCGCTGTCTGTATATATGCATGTCGCTATCCCATGACTTTTATCACTACATTATACGACAGTTCGCACAGACAGTTGGCAGTACTGCAATGACTGCAGAGCGAGTGGTGGCGAGGTGGACTCAGGACATCAGTGTGGCAAGTAGACTCTGCGGCAAGACTGCACCACGAGGAGACCGTAGCATTACTCGACTGGCTCTAACGAACAGACAGATGGCAGTAGCGGAAATACGTACAGAGATAACGTGCACTGTGTCGCCTTGAACTGTCAAGGAAGTTACTGGAAACTAGGTTCAGATCTTCAGAGACTTAAATTGTTAGAACCCGAGAAAACGGGAGAATGAGTGGCATTTTGTGACCTCACATCTGTTTATGTTGGTTATATTGACGCTAATGCGCCCGCAAAATACATCGTAGAATGTTACGGGAAGCAGCGATCGAGTGCCATACCTCTCCAACTTCTGGATTCGTGAGATGCATAGATATTGGATATGACCACAGGACTGATACGATAGTTGTTGAAGAAAGGCTGAACGTCGCCATTATATGCCAAAAATGGTAAACCCTGTTGTCACACTCTTCACGAGCAGGGTACAGCAGGATAGCGCAAGACCTCCAGTGCAGTTCACAACATTAACGCCTCGAGGAATGCACAGGACGTTGAATGATTTTCCTAGTCCCCTGATTTGTCACCCATAGACCGTGACTTGGATGCAATGGGAGATGTATACTTCCATACCAGTCGCCAGCGAATAATTTTCATGAACTGACACAATATGTGTTTTAGGTACGCCATGAAAACCCTCAAGATGGCATTTCAAGGCTGTTTGCTTACATGCCACAGCGAATACAATAGTGTGATCAGACGTCATAGTGCCGGCCGGTGTGGCCGAGCGGTTCTAGGCGCTTCAGTCTGGATCCGCGAGACCGCTACGGTCGCAGGTCCGAAACCTGCCTCGGGCATGGAAGTGTGTGATGTTCTTAGGTTAGTTAGTTTTAAGTAGTTCTAAGTTCTAGGGGACTGATGACCTCAGATGTTAAGTCCCATAGTGCTCAGAGCCATTTGAACCATTTACATGTCACAGTGATGCTGATGCTCGATATCAGTTCTCAAGCATTGAAAGTTTAATCGTTTAATATCTGATATGTGATAAACATCTAATCAAAGTTTGTAAAAAAAGGAATGTGTGCCTCATGGTGTTATACTATCCATTTTCGTCATTGTATTGTGGTAGTAATTTCTAGACATCAACACAAGACATGGTTCTAGTGACCCTCTCACCAGTGACTTTTTTTCTTGCTGTAGGAGTGGGGATGGAGAGCTATGCCAATATATAGATGAATCGTCTATAACAACACTGAAATATAAAAGGCATTCTAGAACCCCATGCTCAGTGACAGAGTGATCAATAAAACACAAAACTCTCAGGCCTTGGAGTGGAACGTTATCCGAATGAAGTGGAGAGTTGACAGATTAAGGAGCTCCGTATTAGATGAAATCTTGAAATTTTCGATTTCTGTTTTCTTCATTGACATTAGTATACGTAATTTCCCCTTTCCAGTGATATACTTGGTGATCAAAAAGTCAGTACAAATTTGAAAACTGAATAAATCACGGAATAATTCCGTGGTTTATTAAGTTTTCGAATTTATACTGACTTTTTGATCACCCGGCAAAACACATACACTGAAGCACCAAAGAAACTGTTATAGGAATGCGTATTCAGATACAGAGATATGAGACAGGTAGAATATGGCACTGCAGTCGGCAACGCCTATATAAGACAGGAAGTTCAAATGGCTCTGAGCACTATGGGACTTAGCCGGCCGGTGTGGCCGTGCGGTTAAAGGCGCTTCAGTCTGGAACCGCGTGACCGCTACGGTCGCAGGTTCGAGTCCTGCCTCGGGCATGGGTGTGTGTGATGTCCTTAGGTTAGTTAGGTTTAATTAGTTCTAAGTTCTAGGCGACTAATGACCTCAGAAGTTGAGTCGCATAGTGCGCAGAGCCATTTGAACCATTTGAGCCACTATGGGACTTAACATCTACGGTCATCAGTCCCCTTAGAACTACTTAAACCTAACTAGCCTAAGGACATCACACAACATAAGACAAGAAGTGTCTGGTGCAGTTGTTAGACCGGTTACTGCTGCTACAATGGCACGTTATCAAGATTTAAGTGAGTTTCAATGTCGTGTTATAGTCGGCGCACCAGCGATAAGTCACAGCATCTTCAAGGTAGCGATGAAGTGGGGATTTTCCCGTATGACCATTTCAGGAGTGCACCGTGAATATCAGGACACAAGTAAAATATCAAATCTCCGACATCACAGCGGCCTGAAAAAGATCTTGCGAGAATGGGACCACCGACGACTGAAGAGAATATTTCAGCGTGACAGAAGTGCAAACCTCCCGCAAATTTCTGCAGATTTCAGTGTTGGGCCATCAACAAGTGTCAGTGTCCTAACCACTCAACGAAACATTATCGATATTGGCTTTCGGACCCGAAGGCCCACTCGTGTACGCTTGATGACTACATGACACAAAGCTTTACACCTCTCCTGGGCCCATCAATATCGACATTGGACTGTTGTTGACTGGAAGCATTTTACCTGGTCGGACGAGTCTCGTTTCAAATTGTATCGAGTGGATGGACGTGTACGAGGACGGATACAACGGCATGAATCTGACAGGTAACAAGTACGTAAGCATCCTGTCTGATCACCTGAATCCATTCATGTCCGTTGTGCATTCCGGCGGACTTGGGCAATCCCAGCGGGACAATTCGATACCCCACACATCCAGAATTGCTATAGAGTGGCGACAGGAACACTCTTCTGTGTTTAAACACTTCCTCTGGCCATCAAATTTGCCAGACATGAACATTATTGAGCATATCTGGAATACCTTGCAATGTGCTGTTCAGAAGAGATCCCCATCCCCTCGTGCTCTTAATGATTTATTGACAGCCCTGCAAGATTCATGGTGTCAGTTCCCTCCAGCACTACTTCAGACGTTAGTCGAGTCAATGCTACGTCGGGATGCGGCACTTCTGCGTGCTCGCGGGGGCCCTACACGATATTAGGTAAATTTGCCATTATCTTTGGCTCTTCAATGTACATTATTACCCTACTTTTCGTTTTTCATTCATCTAAATAAAACACTGTGTGGACATGACCATTTTCCAAGAATCTGAAGTACTGAAAAAGGTAAGATTCGTCAGTTATTTAGGACATGGGGATTTAAAAGCTTTCAAGACTGTTGAGGAAGAGAAGCCACTTGGAGAAAATGTAACTATCACTAAACTGGATTTCACAGGTCATGTACAAAGCAAATCAGTACGAGGTTGCGACGACTGAAAACTGCATACAAGAGAAATTAATTGGAAAACGGCAGAGGATTAAATGGTAAGAACAGAATCTATCATAAATAAAACCTAAAATTATCATGGCATGGCCATCAAGCAAAACGTTAGTAATGTAGAAGATATGAGACAAACTGTAGGGGTAGTTTTGTTTCACTTCCCTTCAACAGAAGAGAAACTGATTCACGGCCTATGTCCTTCAGGAAGTGATTCATGGTGCAAATTCAACATATCGCAGCAAAACTATAAGAAATTTATTCATAAACCAGTTATACCATTTGCCATAGTGGAGGTCCTGAAAGAAAGTTTCAGAAATTTGCCAGGTGTAAGACTATTGAAGAAATGTCTTCATGGCCAAACCCAGAATACTAATGGGTCCATCAGCATAGTAATGTTGCCCAGAATTATACTGAATTAAACAGAAAAAGACGGTGGGGAAATGGGGAAGGTCTTGAAATGAAGACTGCACATTCCCTGAAAGAGTTACACTGGTAAAGAATAATTGATATGAATGAGAAAATTAAAGGTTTTTAAGATCTGTATGCAAAGAAAGTGGTTATGTGAGTTCTAATGATGCGATGAGGCGGGGGAAGGGGGCGATGCAGGATTTTAGTAAACAGAAATGGAATAGAGGCTGGGATGTGGGCTGGTCTATCATTTGTAGAGAAAAAGATTAGGGAAAGTTGGAGAGAGACTGGGTGAACCAAGTTGTTGGGTACGATATTGAGAGATGAGTTAGAGCAGTTCAGACGGGAAGAGAAAAGAAGCTTCTGAAATGTCGTGTTACAAAAGAATGCCGAAGATTAGATGGTTAGGTCGCTTAACTAATGAGGAGATACTGAATCGAATTTGGGAGAAAGGAAATATGAGGCACAAGTTGACTAAATGAAAGGATTTTTTATTTAATCGTATGGCAAGGGGCCCCCCGTCGGGCAAGCCGTTCACCGGGTGCCGGTCTTTCAATTTGTCGCCACTTCGGCAACCTGCAGTTGATGAGGATGGCAGGATTACGATAAGGATAGCACAACACCCAGTCCCTGGGCGGAGAAAATTCATCGAACCCAGCCGGGAATCGAACCCGGGCCCAGAGGATTGACAATCCGTCAAGTTGACCATTCAGCTACCGGGGGCGAACAATGAAGGGATCATATGGTAGGACACGTCCTGAGACATCAACGAAACGTAGTTATGTTAATGGGGTGACGTGTGAGAAGGTAAATATTGTAGAGGGAGTCCAAAGATTGCCTATAGCAAGCAAGTTCAAATGGTTGTAGGTTGCACTACTTAATGAGACATGAAGAGGCTTACTTGGAGAGCGGCGTAAAACCAGTCTATAGACTGAATATCATGATAACGCAGTCATATTTTTGGATTCATCTTCCAGTCGTTTTTATAGTTGTATATATAATTTTGTCACTTACGTGTCTGACCGATTTTGGAATTCTCGGCACCACAGGTTGCTAATAGCCTAGAAGTTACATAATTATGTATTTTAGTGCGTTTTCACCGCAGTTAACACAGAATCTTTGCTTCTACTTAATGTAAAACTGACTGAAGGTATTCCCTCTGATGTCTGTCGCAGGTGTCCGCCGTAAGTCGCATCACGCCGTCTCCTGACTGGTTCATCGGCATAGACAGCGTCGACCTGCTGGTGGCCGGTTCCTGGCTGGACTCCATCACTCTTGAGGTAAGACACACGACGGATGGCGTAGTGAAAACCGCGGAACTACTGTGTACATTTACGTTGGTGGTTCGTAATGCGCTCACTGTTTTCGAAGTGCACCGCCTGATAAAGTGATGCATCCAGAAGACATGGTCATACGTAGATTCGTATATGTACACATCTTCCACCGGTGTGTACATGCTTAGTGTTGTCACCAGGATGCAGCAGCGTTGTTCGTCTTTAGTAATGTTACCAAACCAGGCTGAATGTACAGTGCCGGCTGGGGTGGCCGAGCGGTTCTAGGCGCTACAGTCTGGAACCGCGCGACCTCTACGGTCGCAGGTTCGAATCCTGCCTCGGGCATGGATGTGTGCGATGTCCTTAGGTTAGTTAGGGTTAAGTAGTTCTAGGGGACTGATGACCTTAGAAGTTAAGTCCCATAGTTCTCAGAGCCATTTGAACCATTTTTTTGAATATACAGTGTGTCCGGGCTAGAGGTGTTCACAGACAAATTCTTATAGCGAAAGAACTCGACATTTTAGTTGTTGGGTAAATACACAATCCATAGAGACACTCCAAGAGAAGATCCTCACCTCATTACTTGATGAATAGCGCTGAGTCGCATGGTACATTCACGCCAGTGACCGAGCACACCTATTTGGACATGTTGATGGACTTTGCAGTTCCACAGATGCCTCCCGACGTCGTTTTCTAGCAGGATAATGCCCCAATCCACCATCATGGGGATGTTATAACATTTATTTCCCCATGAGACGTTTCCTGAGCCTTGGATCGGAAGGGGGGGGGGGGGGGGTTCCCATTGCCTCACCATCTCAGTCTCCGATCTTCGATCTTACTACGCTGACGTTCAGTACTTGGGAGTTAATCGAGGACATTGCTCACAGAAGAAGGGTCAAGACCTGTCAGATTTGAGACGCCGCAGTAGAGGCCGTAACATCTTTCATGCTTATGAATATGTGGGGAGAAGTGGAGTACGTTTTCGATATCTGTCGAGCAACAAATGTCGTCCCTACTGAACTGTACCAACATGCATAAAAATGTTTGAGGTCATGTGCACAGTGTTGGACAACTGGACTTATAAACTTTAATAGGCACTGAAATATAAATAAATGTATTTGTATACTTCTAGCCCAGACACGCTGTTCAGTACCTGACAAAGTTTGAAAGGGGCCTCAATGTGGGGGTCTCCATTCGGCTGGTTAGTCGAAACGTGTGATACCCAGATTTGTGGGGGCTAGGACATCACAGTGGCCCGTTGGCGGGCTGCATCGGAACGTGTGTCGTCCAGGTTCCAGTTGGTCACATCTGACCACCACAAGGGAACATCGTCGTGCTGTGCACCAGGCACATTGTAACCCCCTTCACATAGACGTCTGCCATCCAAGAACAAGCGTTGGACTCCGTGCAACATTCTGTGTCATCCCGCTCCATAGGTCGGAGACAAACAGCAGCCGAACTAGAGGATTACCGTCCCGTGTGTAGGCTATCGTAAATATAAACGTCTGCGTTTAGAGTGGTGCCGTGATCGGTGAGCACGGACTGCTAGGGAATGACCATAGTCGGCGAGCATAGCGTCGACATGAGCAAGAGGTCTCGTTCTTTCAGTGTTTTTGAGAGGCGCAGCGGTGTTACTCCTGACGTCATAGTGTGGGAGTCCATCAGATATGATTTCAGGTCAAGGCTGGTACAAGGCTAAGTGAACAATGACGGCATAACAGTATATGATAGAAATCCTGTGTACTGATGTATTACGTCTGATGCGTCTGTTTTCGGTGCCATTTTTCAACAGGACAATGCTCGTGAACACATGGAAAGTGTCTCTAAGAACTGTCTACTTGATGTTGAGGCAATCCCACATCTGTCTCTGATAGAATATGTATGGGACCAGCTCGGACGTCGACTTCTTTCCAGAGCCAGCATCCACGATGTTAAGGACGAATTACAGCAGTTGTGGGGCATATTGCTTCAGGAGAGAATACAACGGCTATATGAAACCCTTGTCAAGTGAATCAGTGCATGCATCCATCCTATAGGAAGTGGGTTCATACTGTCAAGTTCTTTGTAAATTTCATTCAGTTTTGTAATCAGTCTAATAACATCATAAACACCCCCAAACGATTACGTTTCATTCCGGTTCCTGTCTCCCCACCTCCGCCCCTCCTCCTTTGGATGCGTTACTATTTTCTTCTGACAGCGTACAGCCGGCCGAAGTGGCCGTGCGGTTAAAGGCGCTGCAGTCTGGAACCGCAAGACCGCTACGGTCGCAGGTTCGAATCCTGCCTCGGGCATGGATGTTTGTGATGTCCTTAGGTTAGTTAGGTTTAACTAGTTCTAAGTTCTAGGGGACTAATGACCTCAGCAGTTGAGTCCCATAGTGCTCAGAGCCATTTGAACCATTTTTTTGACAGCGTACATATTGGCAATAAAGTATCGTAAATATCCATAGCATTTCATAAACGCATCAAGATTTTCGACAACGAATAGTACAATACGTAGAATGTAGGTATTCTTCGTACTCTTTTAGTCTATCAATGTAAGGAAGGAAAACTGTCTTCATTGGTTCAAATGGTTTACCTCCCAAAAGCTTTCGAGAGTTCTTGGCAACGGAATTCTAGAGATGTAACGACTGACATAGTTTGTAGTGAAGCGTTTCCGGAAAACGGCTGCTAAGTGAATTGTTCATAGAAACTAAGACTCCTTAACGCGATCTTTACTTGATGAATCTGTGACTGAAAAGCAATGTTAGCATGGTATGTTTGCTAAAAATTTCACTGCAAGTTTTAATAGGCGTTATATTTCTAAACTGTAATTTTTAAAGCTCTGTCAACTGCTAAAAAGTAAAAGCTGTATGTAAATAACTTGTTTCTACATTCAACATTGTGGCAGTTACACCCGTTATTAATGTACCAGCATTTCGCATTTGCGATGGCTTTTGTCTCGCGTTCATTAACCTGTGATCTTGCGACATTAATCACTTAAATATTCTGCCTAGACAAATGTATTCCTGACATTTCATTTCTCTACATCAATTATTTCTAACTGCTGGGATTTTTTTCCCCTTTAGTGTATAATGACGTCATGCGCGGTCCGTATCGTGTACGGCCTAAACGATGGTCGGTGGGTGTTGTTAGAAATCAGCGCGCCGCCCAGTGTGATAAACGGTGACCGCGACACTGGCCACCGGCCCAGCACTGCTGACAGCCGCCCATCAGCGGAACACGGCGGCCGCAGCAGCGGCCACAGAACTGCGCCGCTGACAAAGTGTCGCCCGGCGACTGCCGTCAGCCGCGTCGACTGCGCTGGGCCGGACTCGACTGCGGGGGCGGCGATTATCGATCCCCGGGGCGGACGCTACGCCCGCCGTGTCCTCTCCTCCCCTGCACTGGCCACGTGCGAACCTCTGCCCCCAACACCGACACGCTCACTTCCAGCGCTGCGCATGTTTTTCGTACCATTTGATTAATAGCGCCACAGCCGGTCATTCGTAGACAAACAACCATCCACGTAGCACGGTGACTGTAGAAGCTGATCCCTTTCAGTTTCTTCTTGAAAAATACTGACACGAATATCTTATAGAAGGATAGAAAAATCTGTAGAAGCCCATCCTTAACAAGACCAGTTTGGGTTCCGGAAAAACGTACGAACGGACAACACCGTGCAGAGTTATCTCAGCAGAAGAATTGCACTGTACCAAAACTACGATTCCATAGTTTAGGCACAGTACAAAAATATCGTAATAAATGATAGTATTACCGGTAGTTTGGTAGCGCAAGTAAGCCAAAAAACATAAAAGAATGTGAAAGAGCGGAACTGGGAGACGACGACTTTTCTTTGTTATTTTGTTTCTTTTGCACATATTAGAATCGTACATCACTCAGTGTTAGTCCATTGTGTGTTTTATATCCTTATAAAATACAAATTACATTTTATAAATAATAAAAATTAGTTTATCACGTAACTGTAACCAAACCAATTACTTTTGATGCAAGCACAAATGGTTCAAATGGCTCTGAGTACTAAGGGACTTAACTGCTGAGGTCATCAGTCCCATAGAACTTAGAACTACTTAAACCTAACTAACCTAAGGACATCAAAAACATCCATGCCCGAGGCAGGATTCGAACCTGCGACCGTAGCGGTCGCGCGGTTCCAGACTGTAGCGCCTAGAACCGCTCGGCCATTCCGGCCGGCGATGCAGGTACAAATAACATGCAAAAAAATAAAGAAATCTATTTAACTGTTCTTGTTATTTTGTACTTAATAGAATGTAGGTCACCATAATCAAGATAAGAGCATCTTATTATTACCAATATGTGCGAAAGATATTTATCAGTAACAGAAACATGTTTTACATAAGCTCTCTGAAGTGCCGAAGAAACGTTTGATATGTTTTTGTTATGAGTTATTTAATATTCTTTTTGTTTTCGTTTTTTGTTGAGGAAATTGCTTTTTGTAGCGCTATATCATAAATCGCTATTGCCTTTTTTTTTGCTTTTACTACAACGTGCCACTGTTTTCGAATAAAATCTGAATTTAATATTAACAATCAGTTTTGCTACACATACTGTTTATTTTGAAATAACAGACAGGGGGATAACTACATAGTACAAAAACCTACTGGGTTATGTGGCGCTGTATATATCCTCAGTTTCTAGACGGTTCACCACTTCCGATTACTGAGAGACTGATTGCATATGCAAATAAAGGGATTGAAATTAAGTAACGCCTGTTAGGTATGCAACCCACCTATCGTACAGGTAATGCGATTACAGTCTTAACTGACCAAAAAAACTAAACTCCGTCCGAACAGGCCTTGGGAGGCCCAACGGTATCCACTGGCCACCGTGTCATCCTCAGCCCAAAGGCGTCACTGGATGTGAGTATGGAGAGGCATGTGGTCAGTACAACGCTCTCCTAGCGGTATGTAAGTTCACGAGACTGGAGCCGCTACTTCTCAATCAAGTAGCTCTTCAGTTTGCTTCACAAGGGCTGAGTGCACACCGCTTGCCAACAGCGCTCGGCAAATCGAATGGTCACTCATCCAATTGCTAGCCTAGCCCAACAGCGCTTAACTTCGGTGATCTGAGGGGAACCGGTGTTACCACTGCGGCAAGGCCGTTGGCCTTAACTGACCAAGCCTACTACCAAAACTGCAATAGTCTACGTCTGCTTATGACAGTATACGGTACCTTACCGAAGTTTTACAACTCTACTCACAAGGTAGACTGAAGAAAGGCAATCATCAGTTTATAACAATCATAGACTCAGAGAAATCTTTTGATGTTGTTGACTGGATCACACTCTTTGAAATTATCATGGTAGCAGGAGTGAACTGCATAAAGGGAAATGTTATTTAGGTACTTCCGAAAGGAAGTTGCACTTATCACTCTGTCATATCGTTAATACCTAGACGACCGCACACAGCGAGCTCCGGGACGCCCATATCTCAGCTGAAGACGCAACTCATAGATGGCCCGCCAGCTGGCACCAGCGCGAGTCACGTATTCCTATTCTTATGGGTGGCGCTACAGACGCCACCACAGGACGCCGCCTTCGACTCCACTCTTTGCGTGCTAATATACCTGACCGTATGTCTTGTTAAGACGCCTCTCACTGAATTCCATGGTCAAATACCGGAAGGGTCTCAATGAGGTTACAACGAACAGATCTAAACGCTACTACTCTTCAAACTATATCCAAAACTGCTGTATGGTCCATTCACATTAATGCGACCACCTGTCAAAAGCGCGAATAACCATTTGCATCGCAGAGGTGCAGGAAGAGAATCAGTGAGGTTCTGGAAGGTACCGATAGGGATGTGGGGCCATGCAGACTCCAGTGCCGTGGCCAGCTGCAGCTGAGGATCCATGGCGTGAACAGCCTGGTCAAGGTTGTCCCACAGATTCTCGATTGTGTTTAAATCTGGAGAGTTTAATGGCGAGGGGAGAACGGTAAACTGAACCTGGTGTTCTTTGAACCACGGACGTACACTACGAGCTGAGTGGCATTACGCATTGCCCTTCTGGTAGATGATATTGTGACGAGGAAAAAACAACCTGCATGTAGTGGTCGACATGGTCTCCACGGATAGAAGCATACGTGTGCTCATCCACTGTGCCTTCCAGAATAACGAGATCACCCAGGAAATGCCAGACCATAACTATTTCTCTATGGCCTGCAACTTCCGACGATTTTTCAGGGTAGTACACACCAACAGCCATAAAACGTGATCCATCTGAATAAGCCATATGTCGTCACTCAGTGGACGTACAGTTGCGTTACTGGAGTGCAAATTTCACCCTTCGTCGCCGATGAACAGCAGACAGTAAGGGTGCGTGAACAAGGCGAATGCTGTGGAGGCCCATACGCAGCAACGTTCTCTGACTGGTGGTTGAGAAGACACTGTTGGTAGCTCCGTGGTTCATCAGGGCGGTCAGTTGCTCAACGGCTGCACACCTGTTCACCTGTACACATTGCCAAAGCAGTCGTTCAACCTTGCCATCTATGCCCTGTGGTTCATCACAGTTGCCTCAGTGCCGGTTTTGGATAGCGCCATATTGTCATTCACAGCATAGTTTAACCACTGCGGCATACATACATTTTACAGATTTAGCCGTTTAGGAAATGCTTCATGGTGACTTTTGGTTTGTGAGGCGCTCAACGACGTGCTTATCAGCGCCCGTACAAATTCCCAATCCTTACGCTGTCCAATCTCGCCATTTCCCGAATGATGACTGAATGATCAGGACAGTACAAACACCAGTCCCCGGGCGGAGAAAATCCCCGATCCTCCCGGGAATCAAACCCGGGGCCCCGTGATCCAGTGGCAGCAACGTTAACCACTACACCACGAGCTGCGGACTAGGAAATGCCTCCACCCTTGGCCCAAAAGCCAATGATCATGCCCTTTGGTCGTCAGGTAAGTCGCTCAGATTCCGTTTTATAAGAACGGCTGCACTGTTTTCTGTCACCCCGAAACGCTTTACATACTCTCCACTGCTAGTCATGCCACCTGCCGTGTATGAGTGGTTATTGCACGTTGATGTCTAACGTATGCGGTGGTCACATGTGACTGGACCCTGTATTTTGTGAATTACGGTTCAGACAGTGCTGCAACAGACTCAGAGCTTCAAAGTTATGTATTCGTTGTTAGGACCATAACAGGTCAGTACACCCGATACAAACAGAAATGTAACAGAAATGATTGGGGCATATAAACGAGTATCTTCGGAACAAAGGGAACGTCGAGGGAGCCTGTTGTATAAATTTAGAGAACCGGCATTCGACGGAGTCTGTGCTTCAGTCCGATCTCTATGGTACTAATCATGAAAACAACATGTGAAATATTAGGGCGCATACAGAGACATTTAGACAGCCATGTTTCCCCTCACTCGGTACAGTGTTGGAGTAACGGAGAAAATGTCTAATATTGGTGGGATGAACCCTACTCCAGGTACTGTGCTGTCGTTTGCGAAGTGTAAGGGTGAACCAGAACTCTATTGACGAATTTTCAGATGTTCTTCAGGGATGCCTTCTCAGTGTTTTGGTATAAGGGGGCCACGGTCTCTGGCGTCTCACAGACTAATGCTGTGACTGCGATTTACACTCTAAGACAAAATAGAAGCGACGCACGACTGAGGAATTATCCGAATGGGGCGGAAATAGGTAAATGTGCTGCACATGTACAGACAAACAAATGACTAGAATTTCTGAAAAACTGGATGATTTAGTCAAGAGAAAGAGCTTCACAAATTGAGCAAGTCAGTTACGCCTTGGTCCACCTCTAGCGCTTATGAGGCAGTTATTCGGCTTTGCTTTGATTGATAGATTTTTGGATGTCCTCCCGAGGGGAGACATTAGGGGCGCATTAGATCATCAAAATCCCGATCTGGTTGGAGGATCCTGCCGATAATGCTCCAAACGTTCTCAATTGGGTAGTGGTCTGGAGACCTTGCTGGCCAAGACAGCGTTTGACAAGAAATGAGGAATATTTATATGACGTAGGCCCAGTCTTGTTTTGCTAAGCACTGGCTTCTGTCATGTGAGCCATAACACAATGATTGCTTGGACATCAAGCAATCAAGCCATCCAAGCCGTAACGGCTCTGCCTTCCTGTGCGTCAATGCCACTGCGCCTCTGGTACTTCTGTTTGACGGTAGGGCGTGGAAACAGTCTCTAGAATGTGGGGTGGCACTCTTCATATCAGCAACTAGTCTCTGATGTAACTTCACCTCGGCGACCCATATTGGCCCACTTCTGCGGCCCCTTGCATTAGCCATGCAAAGTGCTTCAACTTCATTCATCATTATCAGTAAATCACACCCTAGGACAACCTCTTTTGTCGTTATCCGCTGCACCCTGAAAGCACAGCGGTACGCTGACTGTATTTTACAACCTGTTTTGTTGGCCATCATGACATGCCATCCCGGGCTTACATTTCAGCAAGATAATGCCCGCCCGCACACGGCGAGAGTTTTGAGTGCTTATCTTGGCGAGGAAGGTCGCCGGATCTCTCCCCAACTGAGAACTTTTGGAGTGCCCCCCAACCAGCCAGAGATTTTGTCGATGTAACGCGTCAATTGGAGAGAAATTGGCGCGATATCCCTCACGACGAACTCCACCAACTGTGTAATTTAATGCCAAGCTGAATAAATGTTTGCATAAGCGTCAGAGGTAGACCAACGCGTTATTGACTTGCTCAATTTGTGAAGCTCTTTCTCTTGACAAAATCATCCAATTATATTTGAAATTTTAATCATTTGTTTGTCTGTCATATACATCACATCTACTTACATCTGTACCATTCGGATAATTCCTTCTCGATAGGTTTCGCTTTACTTTCTTTTTTCTTAGAGTGTATTTGCGGTGTAGCACCGCAATCGCTCTTTATTCTGTCAAAATATCTACACAACAGTGGAAAATCCTGTAATATGCAATCACCAGAACTGCTATATATAACACGCAGTAATGCTTCAAGCTTGGAACGTTAAAGTACTACGCTGTCGATGCCCCATCTGCGAGAACAGTTACGGCGTCATTGCGTCGCTTTTCAGTGAACCCATACAAGCTGAGCGTATCAGCCAACTCTCGATCAGTAGACCTATCCATAGTGCTGACGTGTATCACTGGTGACGCACAACTAACAGAGCAGGACAACAAAATCCTAGACAGAAGCGAGCAGTACTGAGTGCTAACTCAAGGCATTAATGTTGTCAACTGCGGTTATGGTGAGCGGTCGGAAACAAGACAGTGTATACCGTCGACACTTAACTGTTTGTACTGTTTTCAGCGCAACACAGACACAAAGCTAATTGGGGGAGGGGGGGGGGGCAGAAACCAAAAGAAGTGCAGTGACTCTGCAACGAGTCGCCGGAGACCGTGAGTCGTTAGTTATCCCATTACAACCTCTGACAATTTGTCGGCGGACTTCCTGTTCACCCTGTAGCCTATATGCACATGTACCTGGGCGTAACGGTCCGTACACAGTCTTCGACAATTAAAATCATTCATAACGACCTTATGGTAGATGTGTCCAGAGCTATGTACAATATTAAAAGAGGTGTTATTTTCTAGCAACGTTGGCAACGAAATTTGGTATTTAATGACTTGGTTATATAGTAACTTCGACGACCGCTATCAGTTTTTTTAATGTGGTGATATATTTTATGAGCGGGTATTTATATTTCTTTCGCTGCATTCATTAAGGAAAGCGAAATATTATAAAACATTTTTACTGTCGTCATTTGCCACATTGCGACGCACCACATATACTTTCGCGGTGAATAACGATCAAAAGTTAATGTAGCGGAACCCACTCACAAAGCGCTGTTCACGCCCGAATGCAAACACTCTCTAAAACTGTGGCGCTCATAAAATTATGCAAATTTCACAAAATTTTATCGCACATGAATTGCCGCCCAACGGCGAAATGAAAACGTATAACGCTAGGCCAGGCCGTGAATCATAAAGTTTATGTAATGATTCGCCAGGTTAATCCGCAGAAAAATCTTTTTTCCTGTAACTACTTTGATTTTTAGCTACGTGCAGCATGTATGCGTCAGTATCCAGAGTGTAACGCGTGTAAGTGCATGTATTTCTATTTGTGACGGAGGACGGTGTACTAAAAAACATTACACTAGTATTTACTTCATTTGCAGACTAATTTTTATAGCTGTTAGAAGTAGTACGTTTTATTTTGGTTAGTATCGCCAAGTACATATGGCAAGAGCAAGTCACTAATGAAGATTTTCCCGGGGTAGCAGGTCAGGTGTTGAAATATTCAAATGTGTGTGGATTCCTAAGGACCAAACTGCTGCGGTCATCGATCGGACCGTGCAATCCGCGTCAGGGCCACTCCGCGCGGCCAGATGTTGAAGCATTCATCTATGGACGTAATACGATTAGTCTATACTGATATGCGTAGTCCACTTACTGGTGCAGTTACGACCTTGCAGAAAATACCAGGTAGTAAATTATGTGATGTGTTTGTGGGGAGACTGTTAGACACAGAGAAAAAATAACTATGGGCACTTACACACTGCCGGTCGGAGCGGCCGAGCGGTTCTAGGCGCTACAGTCTGGAACCGCGCGACCGCTATGGTCGCAGGTTCGAATCCTGCCTCGGGCATGGATAGGTGTGATGTCCTTAGGTTAGTTAGGTTTAAGTAGTTCTAAGTTCTATGGGACTGATGACCTCAGAAGTTAAGTCCCGTAGTGCTCAGAGCCATTTGAACTTACACTCTACTTAAACTAACTTATGCTAAGAACAACACACACACACCCATATCCGAAGGAGGACTCGAATCACCGACCAGCGGGGCCGTCCAATCCGTGTCAGGGCCATTCCGCGCGGCCATGTGTTGAAGTATTGATGCAGGGACGTAAAACGATTAGCCTATACTGACAGGCGTAGTCCACTACAAGGGGACCTTCCATACTGTAAATCACGGATTTTAATGCGCTTCAAATATGTTGCAGAGGAACTTACCCTGACTACCTACCTGGCTATCCAGTTTTTAAGCGACGGGCCTTGGTTTTTGAGAAAATCGATTTTGAAGTTCATTGCGCCATTTGTATACCCGTAACATTAGATGTATTTCGGGCAAGCCAGCGTAGCGCAGCGCAGCGGAAAAGGTTCATGGCGACCGCGGTGGAGGTACCGTGTTCGAATCCTGCTCGAGTGCCTTTTTTTCAAAATCGACAGCATTTTTCAATTTTATGTCAAATAATATCACAAACAGTGTTAGGTGTGCGAAATTATAAAGATATATTCAGTTATTAAATTTTTCAAATATTGATTCCGTCTGCGGTTCGTACAACGGTCGCTTCTTGTATTGCCTGAAATCGATCTCCACCCATTATCATCCCCTCTCCCGTGAATACCGTTAGGCGTAACGGGAACCTCAGCTCCTAGCTGCGGCCAATGAGGATGGCAGTTGCATTCCTTTACGTTCGCATCCAACTACAGCGTGTTGCTCGCAAAGCGTTTCTAGTGTTAGAAAAATTCTGTGAAATGGAAGAACCAAGTGTTTCTGCAGTAGTGCAGCTAGAAGAAGATCCACAAGTGGAGGAATTGAACGAATAATCAAAAGGCGAAATCACAAATGCCATTAAATACGCCGAACAACTACTCCGCGAGCAGGATTCGAACACGCTATCTGTAGCGCGGTAGCCGAGAACCTTTACCGCTGCGCTACGCTGACTTGCTCGCAATATACGTAATGTTACGGATATACAAAGCGCGCAATGAACTTCAGAATCGATTTTCTCAAAAACCAAGGCCCGTCGCTAAAAAACCGGATAGCCAGGTACTCAGGGTAAGTTCCTCTGCAACATATTTGAAGCGCATCAAAATCCGTGATTTACGGTATAGAGGGTCCCCTTGTTAGTGGTGCAGTTACGACCTTACAGAAAAGACCAGGCAGTAAATTATGTGATGTGTTTGTGGGGAGACTGCTGGGCACAGAGAAAAAATAACTATGGGCACATGTTAGGGTACCACATACCAAAATATGTGCACCCGTGCAGTTAAACGCGTTACGTCCTGAATATCTGTCCAAAACTGGGTCATATGATGTAGTTGATGAAAAACTAAGTATAAGTAATAATTTGCCGTGAACCCTAACAGCGTAGCAAACACATCTGTAGTAATCTAGTGGCAGTGCGAAGCTCGTGCACAATACCGTAACTGGATCCTTTTTAGTTCTGCCTTTTTAATTCTACCTTTTAGTGCTACATTTTTAGATGCTTCAGGTACTACTTTGTTTACTCGCAATTTTGCCAATACAAAACAAACATTCATTAGATTTCCATTTAAAAATACCTGCTAACTAGGTCGAACTTACACCAGGGCGTGTGTTCTCTACTTGTTTCGCTCATGGGAGTGCGTTACGGAAAAGCTGAAGAATCTGGTCTGACCGACATCACTTGTCCAGTGAACGCTTACGCATAAAGTTTCAGTGTCCAGAATTTAGTGTGGAATCTTGTAATATTCTACAGCCCTCTATGTACCACTTTCGAAAGCTGCGAAGACAAGATTTGACTAATTACAAGGCGCTCAGAAGCAACTAAGCAGTCATCGTTCCAGCACTCCAAACGCGAATGTAACTGGAAGAAAAACCAAAAGATGGTTCAAGGAAAGTATTTTCAGAGTATGGATGTATACGAAATCACCACACACTAGAGGTACAGGCAAACAAATGTTTATAATGAAAGAACTCGAAATTTTATGCTGTTGGGTAAATACGCAATCGATACAGACACTCTCCAAGATGTGATGCTCACTATTTCATGAACAGCGCTGAGTCGTATGCTGCATGCGCATAAATGTTTACTGTACAGTACGCAGACGTTCTCCTGACAGTCAACACGTGTACGACACAACAAAAGGTGCAGTGTATGCTATGGTTAGCAGAGTTAAAATCTGTGACTCGTGTTCGACGCCGTGCAAGAAGAGAATGGAACGTGGGTCCTCGCTTGCAAAAATCCATTTGTCTATGGGACAGAATTCCTCGACAAAGAGGAAGTTTGATTTCATATGCTGGAAAACATCCTAAAGCGCTGGTGAATTAAGAGGCTGCGGAACGCGTGCTCGAAGACTTCGCTGGAAGCCAACGTAAATACATTAAGGAACTAGCCGCCACCATCTGTCTCCCAGTCTCACTCCACTGGATTTCCGTACACGGCGGATTTGTCAAGGACATTGTTCACAGACCAAAGGTTCGAGATGTGGCACATCTGAGACAACTGATTTACGCCACAATGAAGACCATAACGCCTGTCATGCTTATGAACATGAAGAGAGAAGTGGAGCACCGTTTCAATATCTGTCGAGCTACGAACGGTGCCCACATCGAACTGTATCAAGATGCATGAATGTTTGTGCTCCTGTGTACAACGTTGGAGGAATAAAGTTATAAACCGTAATGCGTACTGGAATATAAACTACTGTTTTTTACACCTCTAGTCTGGATACAGGTAGAGGAGAAGCTGATTTGGTTGGTATCAAATGTTATTCTATTACGTTGCGTCATGAATGTAGTTGTGTGTTCGTAACCCAACACACTCAAAAAATTATACGATTATTAGGTAGGAGCATCAGAAGTCGGCGTTTCTATATAAAAGTCACAAAGACAAAGTACACGATCAGTCCCCATGTGTTTTGGAGGGATCTGTTCGAATTTATTTGCAGTTGATTAGGAAAACCGCAGACAACTAAATCAGATGTACTGACGTGACATTGAACACCATTGCTGTCATATACGATTTGCTGCGACCTTCCATGGCGTCAGTATTTGCAGTAACTTCGACCATTAATAGACCGCCTCGTGCTTGCGTACGGCACTCTATCAAACTGTGTGCCTGACTGTGGAAACACATCGGACGTCAAATGTATTATGGCTGGAGCAGACAAAGGGACGCTCATTGGCCGCTGGATGCACACGCCTGTTCTGTATTCACCGTTCGTCGTAAAGACTTACAGGGACACAATTGGCTTACGTTTTATTTGAGAATGTAGTTTTTCACAAGATAAGCTCTTATCAACTGTTTCGAGAAGAAAATTTTCTTTATCAATGTAAACCAGTTTATATCCCTCAAAATGTAGTTGCGATCTAGACAGACGAAATCGCTAGATATTTACTGACTGCAATGTCTGTTAAAATATATCACAGTCATATCTCTTATTATTCAACCCCTTCTATGGCGCGAACAAATTTAACTGGAAGATACTGGATACGGTCTAACATATCTAATGTCTGGATGACGACTTGGTTGCTAAAATCTCTTCATAAGCCCTGAATCTCAAGGGAGTAAGAAATGTCTCTCTGAGAAATTGTGTCGAAATCAGAAAAAAAATGAGCTGGAGGCGTATCATTGTTTATCACAAAAATGTGTGCCATTGTCTTAATATATATTACAAACCACCAGGTACACTGTTGTGTTGCAGGGTCCAAATGACTGACATAAATAAATGGAACCTGGTGAGAAAGTTAGCTCAGTAGCCTTCCTTATGCTTGTGTCTGTAGCGACGGCCCACAAAAGCCCACGAGACCCAAAGAAACCATCTTCTGGAAAACTATCTGCTTTAGGTCCTGGTCTGGCTGACCCATTCAAGAATTGTACTTGTCGGCCTTGATAGTTGCACGGCCAGCGCGGCAGGTTGCTACCGAAGGAGCCCGGGTTCCATTCCCGGCCGGTCGGAGATTTTCTCCGCTCGGGGACTAAGTATTGCGTTGTCCTTACGTTTGTATCGGCCTAATTAACATTCAGCTATTGAAATGGCTGTATGGACACGTACCGAAAACCAACAAATTAAAATATTAAAAGGACTGTATTGACCTGCAGGTCAATGATAATTTGGAGACGCAAGTGTATATGTCAGGATCGCGTATGACTTACGACTTGACGGGACACGGATTCGGGTATATTTCGAGGGATCTTAGTAAACGAGACAATAGTCAGAAGTGAAACGCTTAAAGTAACGAACATCCTTGTCTAGAGCGTACTCCGTTATCGAAGGTAAGGAGTGCTTTCCGCAATAGCAACTGCTAAATCGTGCCTAGTCGTGAAAGATGGGGCGTCTGGGAAACCTGCTTTCCCGGATCGCTAGACGTCAGTTCAAGCAAATCGTATTAAACTTGCTTTATTACGGAAAGTAAATGATATACTTAACTTTGAGAATTGCATAGATGTGTCGCAAGCATAGGGAGACAGGCAAAATAATCAATCTTCTCCAGTGTAACAATTCCAAAGTCTGATACAAAGAGGGTTCAAGCGAACTAAATGAGCTTTGACGCTTCTATGCAAGGCACTAGACTTGAGGCTGATGTTCGACTGGACCGCGACCAGTCGAGCGTGGCGCTTATGTCCTCTTCACATAGAGGCCGTTGCTGTCGCGTTGTCGTCCTGGAGAGGGGTCGCTAAGCGTGCAATTGCTGACGTCTTGTCACAGCACTCTCTGCTCTATTGTTCCCGACTGGAGTGCCGACGCCTGACTTTACGCGGCAACAGCAACAAATGTAACAGGCGAGAAGAGAGATGTGAAATTTAAGGACATGTCCAGACCAAATTTTATGGAACACAAGAATGCAACGTGAGGTTTTAAGGTATAGATAATTATTGTGAAATGGATCGTCTGTTGAAATCAGTTAGCTGCTACGTAACAACCAGATGTCCAGTAGACAATCTTGTCTCTGCTTATCGTTCATTTACTAACATACGGTTTTGGGTGTGTTCTGTTGCGTTGCGCCCTTAAAGAAACATCAGTTACATTAATCAACTGACCAGCCTAAAGAACTATCAGTGATATGTAAGAGCACATAAATGAATATGATATGTTGTGTTCTGCTTTTGAACTCACAAGTGCACAACTGAAACAATCAATTAAACGAACACTCAAACGACAACACTTTATTTGATGTAAGAACTGCAATTATGTTTACCTATTCACTTCTGTGGCTGTGGGAATACGAATGGAATTAATTATTCAATTGAATAACTTGCTGTCAAAATACACAAGAGGCAGCTGAATACATTGAGCCGCATGAAAGTACAAGCTGCAGTTAATGTACTCTGAATGACTACTGCAGCTACGACAACACATGTCCTTTGATGGTACTCAACACGCTGTACATTAATAACTGTCACAAGTCTCGACTGAGCGACGATACAATTACTCTGTCCTCTAGAGGCGGCAGTAGAACCTCTAGTCAGAAATCATGACAGATCTGCGAAACTAATAGAACGGCCACGCTTGTTCTTTGCGGCCGTATCTGAAGAGCATTGCGCGCGGTAATGGCGCCTGGAATCTCTCTGGAGGCGTGGCTTATTTCTTCTTCCTGGTTGGTGCCTGATGGTGCTGCCTGGCCATGCAGCATCTGTGCAGTGGTCGACTACTGACGTGCTGCGATCGACCACATGAGATATTTAAATAAGGGAAATAATAAATGATTTATCAGGCTATTAATGAATGCTAATTACGGTATTAAAGTTCACTATCAGTTTATTCAGATTAAGCACAATATATTTTCAGAGGTTCCTTACACAGACCAACATTATAAACAGAGAAATATGAAAGAACTGACCTAACAGAGCAAGCAAATCAACTAAACTGAATAAGTCCTAATGCCCAATATGCTAATTCAAGACTATATTCAACAAAAAACTTACCAAAGCAAAGAACGTGACCCAACCAGCTACGAACTTCAGAAGAGCATGAAATTTGCCCTACTTTCCCCTTCATAATTTCCTCCGGGTGACCAATTACTGGGCTCAAGTGAGTATCTGGAAGTTAGACTAACTTTCCACTGTACATAAGTGATAATAATTTTAAGAATTTCAGATATACATTATACACATTTTAACAGTTTGCAGAGGTTTGTTATCTCAATATATGTTAAACATTGTAGAATAAACAATTTAATTATATTTTGCAGTTCACACCAAACGGGTAATGGCAAGCACTAGTCAAATACACAACTTTATTCAGTCTGGCGGTTCCTCACTAAATTGCTCAAACAGATGACGTAAAAAACATTCACTTTTCTTATTAACCAACTATAAATGAATTGGAGTAATAGTAGCAATCTGTCATGTTGATCTATCGTGTAGCTGTGAAAAACTCTTCGTTTTAGCACTCATTTAATACTTATTAAATAATTTATTGATAACAGTTCATGTGTCTGTTCTGTTCTATAATGAATATACTCATCTTCCAGATAACTTAAAGATGGTGTATCGTACCAATTTTTAGCATGCTTGTAGCTTTTGTTAGTGTTGTTATAAACTGTTATAAATGTTAATAATTTTTCATAACAGTTGTTATACGAATACGGAAGTAATTTTATTTAACTCATCACCTTAGTATTATTTCAATGGTTTCTTCAAATTTCCAGTCGCTCTTCTGGAAGTATTCTTGTGTTTGTAGTGAATATTTGAACCTTTAATTTTAACACAGTCAGAGTGTTGCCATACTGCTTAGCTTCCACAGTCACACGGTGACAGGCCGGCCGGAGTGGCCGAGCGGTTAAAGGCGCTACAGTCTGGAACCGCACGACCGCTACGGTCGCAGGTTCGAATCCTGCCTCGGGCATGGATGTGTCTGATGTCCTTAGGTTAGTTAGGTTTAAGTAGTTCTAAGTTCTAGGGGACTTATGACCACAGCAGTTGAGTCCCATAGTGCTCAGAGCCATTTGAACCATTTGAACCACACGGTGACACAGTTTAGCCTTGCCCCTGTGGCATTTCCACTACATTCAAATGAACTTCCAGATTTTTGCTTAATTTATATGTACAGCGGGCAGACTTCTCGTAATGTTGAAAAGAGACAGAGAGACTGGAATATTTTGCAACTACATATGGTGAGGCACATATCAAAGCCTGTTGAGAGGTTGTTGAAGACTTAGGTCATGGATGCAAACTATGCCACTCAGTTGGAATTATTGCCAGCAGATGCCTGATCCAGCTCAACAAAGTCGCTGTCATACACACTCCTGAAGGCTGAGTTTCTATGGGTGCACAACATAACTGTCAGACAATGGCCGACAAATACCACAGACCAGTCACAACCTCGAAATTAAATGCTCTATTTCATGAAAGCGAAAGTCCACCAGCCAAAACTCTGTGTCTCAAAGCTATAAGTAACACCCACGTATGTTACCCTGAGATAATTTAAAACATACCTGGAATATTAATGTTTCATTTTACATTTTTAGCGTGAAATTAAAATTTGTTTACTGTCTTGCAATGTGTTTTGTAAAGGGTTACTGTAGTCAGTCTAACTGAGTGCAGAACAGAATATTTCATGGCAATAAACTTGCGTACACTATTCAGTCTCTTAACATTCCTCGAATAATCATAGGCACAGATTGTTCGTACATTGTTATTTTGCCGTGACAAGGGATGTTAGCAAGGAGAGTTTCCCGCGTGACGACACACTGCAAGTATTTCATCGCTATCGTGAGACGCAAATCATTGAAGATTGTAATTTCTTCAAGCACATGAAACATTCGGAATTCTACGATATGAACGAGTACCGGTATCTTCATTTACAAAACGAAAAGTTCACATAAAAACTATGCTCATAATAATTAATTATTTTATGCTTAAATGTTTGTATTGCATATCATTAGAAGTATGTTGCAGATTCAACACAACATTTTGTAAATTCAGTTCAAAAAAGTTTGCTAAAGATGTCCCAACGATTATCTCTGACAAATATATGTACCAACGATTATCTCTGACAAATATGTAAACAACTTGATTTGTATAGTATCTCTGTTCTTGTTCGGTGCGTTCGGATTTGGCGGGAAGACGCGGTGAATGGTGGTCAAGTCTCTGTGTGAGACTGCAGGAAGCAGACATATAGTCCGAATTGTTACTTCATATTGTGTCTTTACAATGTGTGAAGAGTTTAAGAATACACTCGGTTAAAATTTCATGTACTTTACTTCATTTGGTAATCTGAGAGTTACCTGATTTCCAGTTCTTTCATCAGTCAATTTTCTACACACCAGCCCAGTCCGTGCGCGTTATCATGCCTCTAAAGAAGACAAATAAACCAACATCAAGACAATCAGCTAAATAAAAACTGTATATATTAGTATATGGATATGCCTTTCGATGCAACTCACATCAAATTAATAACAAGCATCCAGTTTGAGGACAAGTCACTGAATACGGTGCATTCAATAGGCCTATGACAAGATATATCTCTTTGTGGTCCTCCACGATCAACAACACCCGCTGATGAGTGCTACCTGCAAATTACGGTTCACAGGTACTGCAAGAAGACTATAGCAATTGTGTCAGCTATGTAGACCCAGACAGGATGCAATCGTCTCGAAACGGTCAATTTGGCCTCCATGAGTCTACTACCGACAACAGTATATACCGTCCAGCAGCGTGATGAACGGAGGATGTAAGCAAGGGAACACATTCAATCGAAACCAGATCAGTGCCATTGCGCTATATCCACTAATGAGTTCAGGATTTTCCAGGCCGCTGATGATCGTCGTAAGAGGACTTGAAACGCAGTCAGTGCACATTTCAGACGTAAATTACAACGGATAATGCACATAAAGTCAGCCATGGTCCGGCCAGTATCACACAACGATGTCATATGTCTCTTGTCGCTGTTGATGGTTATACAGTTTTGCGAGAAGATCATCCAGTCTAATACCCAGCCCTGCAGTCAACAGTCCGGCGAAGATTTCATCTTTCAAGACGATAACGCACAAGCATATTGCGTCCATCTTGTGAACACCTTCCTGCAGGAAGAAGGAATCAATGGAATGGGACGGGCCAAGGTATCTCGTGACGTGAACACAATTGAGGATGCTTGACACAAGTTGTAACTTGCAATGCATTGTCGCAGGTACACTTCTCACACAGTGGATGACCTCAGGTTGGCTGTCATCGAAAACTGGAACAGATGTGAACAGCACCTTGTGTCCAGCTTGCCAAGGAGGATCACAGCGTGTTACATTGTACGGGCTGGAGTAACTTGGTACTGAATGTTACCTGGCTGTAGATTTTGTCCAAAAGTGTACTATTTAAGGTATCTGTCTGTTTCCAACAATTGGGTTTACTTATTCATTGCAAACCTATCATGGCCTGATAATAATAGGTTGTGCCTTAAAACGAAAACAGACTCACCCATTTAAATGTAGTAAACACAACGTGATTAAGGAAAAACATGGGGTATTACTTGAGTAGAACACACAACAAACTGAGCAACGTAATGAAAGTAGGCGTAGAAGCATTGATTCGACATGACTGAACCTGAAACGTCATGATGAGGTCGTACCAAAGTTGAACAAAATAGGGTGCTGCGGGTATAGGTGCAGTTATTTTTATGTGTACCATAATATGTACAAGCGTCAGTACCTTCCATGTTTTTTCTCTGCGTCAAACAGTCTTCCCACGAACACATCACATAGTGGTTCCATGCAAGGAGGAACTGCACCACTAAGTAGACTGTACCTGCAGTATTAACTAACGTTTGGCCTCCATGCGTCGATATTTCAGCACTTGACATGCTGCCTGGTCGAAAATAAGCATTAATGACTTGCCCTTGCCACATGTACTTGGAGGTTCTAACCAACCTAAAAGCTCACAACACATAAGAGCAATAATTACTAGTCAACACATTAATTAAAAACTGATGTAATGTTGTTCATTACACTGTCCTCAGTCACCGAAAAAGGATCTACACTAACTCGAGACCAGGTTGCAATACGAGATTTAGTTCTATCGCAACGACACAGAAGGTATCGGTAAACATACACCGAGGTGAGAAAAGGCGAGGGATACCTTCTAATATCGTGTCGGACCTTCTTTTTCCCGGCTTACTGCAGCATGTCGACGTGACGTGGACTCAACAAGTCGTTGAAAGTCCCCTGCAGAAATATTGAGCCATGCTGCCTCTGTAGCCACTCATAATTGCGAAAGTGTTGCCGTTTCAGGATTTTGTACACGAATTGAACTCCCGATTATGTCCTACAAATGTTCAATTACATTCATGTTGGACGATGTGGCCGGAAAATCATTGTCCAGAACAATTGTTGCCCGGCGACATGATACAATGTCATCCATAAACATTCCGTCGTTGACTGAGAACGTCAAGTCCATGAATGGCTGAAAATGGCCTCCAGGTAGTCCAACATAAACATTTCCAATCAATGATAATTGCAATTGGACAAGAGGACCCAGTACATTGCATGTAAACACATCAGAAACTTCTTGACAACTTGGGTCCATGGCTTTGTAGAATCTCCCAAAGAATCGATCCTTACAGTCAGCTCTCACCAACTGAAATCGAGACTCATCTGACCGGGCCACGTTTCTCCAGTGGTCTAGGGTCCAACCGACATGGTCACGAGCTCAGGAGCGGCGCTACAGGCGACGTCGTGCTGTTAC
This sequence comes from Schistocerca serialis cubense, assembly GCF_023864345.2. Lineage (NCBI taxonomy): Eukaryota > Metazoa > Arthropoda > Insecta > Orthoptera > Acrididae > Schistocerca > Schistocerca serialis. Next base: position 350,894,484 of record NC_064642.1, on the reverse strand, counting down.
CAAAGGCATTCGTGTCAGTCGTTAGCTGCCACATCCCATTAACGCCAGATTTTGCCGCAATATCCTAACGGGCACGATATTCGTACGTCCCACATTGATTTCTCCTGTTATTTCACGCAGTGCTGCTTTTCAGTAATCACTTACAACTCTACACAAACGCCGCTGCTCTAGGTCGTTAAGTGAAGGCCGGCGGCCACAGTGTTGTCCTTGGTGAAAGATAATTGGTGAAATGTGGTATTATCGGCACACTGCTGACGCTGTAGATCTCGGAATATTGAATTCTGTAACGATTTCCGATATGGAAAGTCCCATAATTCTAGCTCCAACTACCACTCAGCGTTCCAAGTATGTTAATGCCCTTCGTGCTGCAATAATCATGTCGGAAACCTTTTCACATGACTCACCTGAGTACAAATGACAGCTGCGCCAATGCACTGCCCTTTTATATCTCGTGTACGCGATACTGCCGTCATCCGCACATGTGCATATCGCTGTAACATGTCTTATGTCAGCTCGGTGTACACCCTGTCTTTGGTTTCCCAAGATGTACTTGAATTGCGAACATTATTCTGAACGTACTTGGTTGTACAGCAATTACTGCATTACTGCAAAAAACTTGAATATCATTTCTCGGAGCAGCAACACCGACAAACGAGCCTCTATCACTGCAGTTTCTTGCACAGAAGGCGAATATTGATGCCTGTATAAACAATGACGAAACAAAACAAGCTGTGTGACATAAACTAAAGCTGGTATGTACTCGTATGTTTTTACATCTGAAAGATGCTGTCTCTTCAGATTTCACGCCACTCGCGTAAGAGTGGCGCTAGTAGCGTCACTATGAGGATGCAAATCAGGTTTACTTTAAATACACAGTGTAACAGTAGTGGGCGTCAGTTACCATTGAGATTCGACGTGGTGAGTTGATATTAGTCAAACACGCCTGTAAAGTCGACAAAGAAACTATTACTAACACCTCGCTAAGTTTGAACGAGGGCTACGAGAAACTGGAAGTTCCTTCGGCGACACTGCAGAAAAAGTTGGCAGAAATGTATCCGCTGTACATGATTGCAGGGAGCGGCAGTAACGAGAACGTACGGTCCCAAGAAGATCGCGCTCTGCACAGCCAAGTGGTGCCACCGAGACGGAAGACCGTAGTGTTCGGCACGTAGCTCTGGCGCGTTGTACTGCCTTTTCAGCAGCAATTTGAGCAGCAGTTAGCACCAAAGTGACGCTACGAATCGGTTACTTCAAGGACAGCTCCGACTCAGACGCCCTATAGCGTGCATTCCACTGACACCAAATCACCGCCATTCGTGCCTTCAGCGCTGTCGGGCAAGAGTTCACTAGAGGACAGGGCGGAGGTCTGTTGTGTTTTCTGATGAAACCTGGTTCTGCTTCGGTGCCAATGGTTTCCATGTGTTGGTTAGAAGGAGACCAGTTGAGGGTGTGCAACCCAACTGTCTGCGTGCTAAAAATACTGGGCCTATACGTGGAACTGTGATTGGAGTGCGAATTCTTATTACAGCAGGAGCTCTTTCGTGGTTTTCCCACGCACCCTGACTGTAAATCTGTAGATCAGTCTGGTGATGCGAGCTGTTGTGCTGCCATTCATGAACAGCATTCTAGGGGGTGTTTTCTAACAGGATAACGCCCATTCACATATCGTCTTTGTAGCCCAATATGCTGTACGGAGTGTCGACATGTTGCCTTGGCCAACTAGATAACCAGATTTGTCTCCATCATCGGACGACAACTGCAGCGTCAGCCACAAACAGCATTGACCGTCTTTGTACTGACCTACCAAGTGCAACAGGCATGGAAGTCAGTCCTACTAATTGACATCCAGCGCCTGTACAACATAATTCATGCATGTTTGCATGCTTTCGTCCATAATTCTGACAGTTACATCGGTTGTTATAGTTCATTTGCAACGGCTTATCTCGCGCTTACAATAACCAGTGCTCTTGCAATGCTAATCATTCACATATGTTACTTAGACAAACAGAGAACCGAAATCTCATTACTCTGCATTAATTATTTTTTGTGTTGGTGTATTAAGGTACCACATATAATAAATCATCCCTTGTACCTGTTACACCCTGTATGACATATACTAGTAAGACAAACTATTTGAGATTTATAAAGTGATCCAAATATCAGCATTAAAACCAGTTACTGGGGAAAAGTATGCACCTTACAAGAGTTGTTCATATAATGCTGACAGAATCAAAATCATATCAGAAATATCAAATTATTGACCAAGGTGGTTTAAATAAAAGAAGGTACGTGATTTCCACTGGATATAATTGATTCACAAGCAAGTAGCCAGACGATATACACTCTGATGGCAGAGCATAAACACATCTCTCATAAACCAGAAGTGAACATAGTACTTTGACCAAGCCCATAGGCGATAGCAAACTGTTCTATCGTGAAAGAGAGAGCCACATCAATTAATGTGGAGCAAGTAGCAGGAAATAAATGAATTTTATTTACATTCGCAAACCGAATGCAACGAAACAGTTATTCGAACATTTATTCGCACTACTTGGTTCCAATATACCTATTGTCACTGACGGTGCTCTGGAAGACTTCTTAGAAGTGCGACGTTGGTGTTGCCGTGTAGGTGGAGACCGTTAGAGCTCAAGGACGGTCCAGGGGAGAGCTACCAGCAGTAGCGTGGCTGTTGCGGACGATGTTGGGCGATGAATTCCGTTGGAGGTGCCGCAGGTGCTGCCAGCGTAGTCCTGGAGCGAAATCGAGTTCGAACAGAGGGGTTGCGAGTGCTCTGACGTTGGACCCAGCGCGGAGAAGACGTGCTAGGCCCGAAGTGAACAGTCTACTTGGCCCGGAGCAGACGACAGCGCTGGGGCGAAGGGACCTCCGATTGAGGGACCGGCAAGATAACGGTCGGCCCTTGGACTGGAGCACTCCCGATGCGAGCTGCTGCAGAGCGGGCAGTTCTGTCCCCTATAACCACCCGGCGGAGGAATGCTGCCGTGACGTTCAGTGAACGCGTGATCTCCGAAGGAAGGACTGGTGCCCACGATGGCAGGGTTAATTGCGGTGAGTCTCGCGCCGCTAGCGGCGAAGCTGGCGCCACGTGTTACCGTGGCGGCTGCTGGAGACGCAGTTGACAACGACTCGATGTGTGTATGTTTTTGGAGTACTGTTTTCCTGCGATCTCGCTAGCGGTCAGAGAGGCGGCAACCTGCAGTACACGCTTCTGTGCTTGGTAGTTGGACCCCAGACGGATACAATTCAGACATTTCATAGTCAGTGTGGGAGAGTGATTTACACTGAAGCGCCAAAGACACTGGTACACCTGTCTAATATTGTATAGGGCACCCGAGAGCACGCAGAAATGCCACAACACGACGTGGCTTTGACTCGACTAATGTCCGAAGTAGTGCTGGAGGGAACTGATACCATGAATCCTGCAGGGCTGTCCATAAATCCATAAGAGTACATGGTCATCCAGATATGCTGAACAATGTTCATGTCTGGGGAGTTTGGCGGCCAGCGGAAGTGTTTACACTCAGCATAGTGTTCCTAGAGCCACTATAAAAAAAAAAAAAAAAAAAAAAAAAAAAAAAAAAAAAAAAGTTCAAATGTGTGTGAAATCTTATGGGACTTAACTGCTTAGGTCATCAGTCCCTAAGCTTACACACTACTTAACCCAAATTATCCTAAGGTCAAACACACGCACCCATGCCCAAGGGGGGACTCGAACCTCCGCCGGGACCAGCCGCACAGCCCATGAGTGCAACGCCTTAGACCGCTTAGCTAATCCCGCTCGTAGAGCCACTCTGTAGCAATTCTGGAAGTCTGGGATGTCGCATTGTTCCGCTAGGATTGCCCAAGTCTGTCGGAATGCACAAAGGACATGAATGGATGCAGGTTATCAGACGTACGTGTCATATGTCAGAGTGAAATCTACACGTATAGGAGGTTCCATTTCACTCCAACTGTACACGCCCAAGACCATTACTGAGCCTCCACCAACTTGAACAGTCTCCTGCTGACATGCGGGATCCATGGATTCATGAGGTTTTCTCCATACCCGTACACGTACATCCGCTCTATACAATTTGAAACGAGACTTGAACAACCAGGCAACACGTCTCCAGTCATCAACAATCCAGTGTCGGTGTTGACGGGCCCAGGCGAGGCATGAAGCTTTGTGTCGCGCGGTCATCAAGGGTACACGAGTGGGCTCCTGAATCCCATATCGATGATGTTTCGTTGAATGGTTCGCACGCTGGCACTTGTTGATGGCCCAGCATTGAAATCTGCAGGAATTTGCACTTCTGTCACGTGGGACGATTCTCTTTAATCGTCGTTGGTCCCATTCTTGCAGAATCTTTTTCCGGCAGCAGCGATGCCGGAGATTTGTTGTTTTACCGGATTCCTGATATTCACGCTGCACTCTTGAAATGGTCGAACGGGAAAATCCCCACTTCATCGTTACCCCGAGGATGCTGTGTCCATTCGTTCGGCCGCCGACTATGACACCCCGTTCAAAATCACTTAAATCTTGATAACCATCCAGTGTAGCAGCAGTAACCGATCAAACAACTGCGCCAGACACTTGTTGTCTTATATAGGTGTTGCCGATCGCAGCGACGTATTCTGTCTGTTTACCTACCCCTGTATTTGAAGACACATGCATATACCAGATTCTTTGGCGCTTCACTGCAAATGTTACTCGAAAGAAAGACTACCGTGACTGTTTTAAAACAGTTTCAAAACGACTCCAGCTCTGTTTTGATTCAAGGGGAGACTATTTTGAATAAATACAGTGATTTTTGTGAACATAGTTCATGACTTTTTTTTTCATAGCCACAGCCCTAATGGAACTGGCACAAACTGTGTATGACATGAACATGTCATGTACGGTTCACCAAAAAAGAGGAATGAATCGGCAATGCCCACAGATAATCCAGATAATTTGAACTCTCTGACCAGAACTACCAGTCCGCGCCGTCACTTTCAACACACGTCGCCACGATCAAAATAAGCCGTACACACCGCGCTACGCCAGGAACCAGAACACCACTGGAAGCAGAACAGAACACCGAGAGCTTTTGAAACTATAGGCAGCGTCGAATAGGGCTGTCTGCGCTGTGATGGGCGCATTCTAGCGGAAAACTGCATCATCATGACTTCCCGTAGAATATAAAGACTCTACGAGTTGATCAAGGTATTGCAATCGACCTGTTGCACTGAATACTATCTTCGCAAAATTTTATGCGCGAGATGAAAAAGAAAATGCATTTGAAAAATGGAAATGGCAACATGAGACGCAAGTTTAAACTCATTCGGAAAAACTGTCTAAATTTTGTTAGCTTTTGCTTTTACCTCACAGTAAATTTTTTAGTTTCATATGGCTTATTGTTACATTCTCCTTTCCTTTTGGACCTAACATCAGAGCCATTCGCTGATATGTGGCTGGTTTGGCAGTTTATAATATTGCTGCAGACGGTGAGAGCCTCCTGTCTCCAGGTAGCAAGGTGAGCTACTCTGGAAGTCACCTTCACAGTGAAGTTATTCATAACCAACCCCACTTCGCTAATTTAATGACAACCCACATTTTAAAACTGACACTGAACTTCAGTGTTAGCAGCACTAGTGTCTCCTTTCTTTTTCATGAAATTGTAAAGACCCTGATGTAGTCTCGTGACTGCACTTGAGAAATCATTTCAAGAATGAAGCAACAAACTTGTACTTTACCTCAGCGAAATGGACGAAACAAAAAACTGTGAAGAAACTCATTATATGAATTTCCTGTTCTTATTTTGATTGCTTTTAATATAAACACTGACCTATCCCCAGACTGTGCAAAGATGTGGCGATGAACCCTTCTCGTTATTCAACGCCATCAGAACTCAGCAAACGACTGACGTAGCTACGAGGTGGCGAAAACGCTGCTTGTACGACGTCCTCACATTTACTGCAATGAGTAGTGTAGTATAGAGAAACGTAAGCCGCACAAAGGGATCACATCAAATAAACTTTCCCTTTAAATGGCAGGCCGGAGTGGCCGAGCGGTTCTAGGCGCTACAGTCTGGAACCGCGCGACCGCTACGGTCGCAGGTTCGAATCCTGCCTCGGGCATCGGTGTGTGTGATGTCCTTAGGTTGGTTAGGTTTAAGTAGTTCTAATTTCTAGGGGACGGATCACCTCAGCGGTTAAGGCCCATAGTGCTCAGAGCCATTTGAACCATTTTTGAACCCTTTAAATGGCGTAGACATACTGCTCTGTGTATCTAATCACGACGGGTTTTCTATCGCCGCAATGGTAAATATTATGCCCAACTCTTGGCTACGCGTCACAGTGGTTGAAATACTGGTCTGGCATTGTGGTGTTGTGTGTCTACCCAACCAACGTAGTCTGATCTATATTTGCTGCGAATTCCTAAATTATGGCCGGCCGATGTGGCCGAGTGGTTCTAGGCGCTCCATCCGGAATCGCGCTGCTGCTACGGTGGTAGGTTCGAATCCTGCCTCGGGCATGGATGTGTGTGATGTCTTTAGGTTAGTTCGGTTTAAGTTGTTCTAAGTCTAGGGGACTGATGACCTCGGATTTTAATTCCCATAGTGCTTAGAGCCATTTGAACCTAAATTGTGTTTAGTCAAATGCTTGGACGCGGACACGAAAAGGAACGATCGATTCTTTGCACAATTACGCTCTGAGACAAAAAAAGAAGTGAAGCACCACGAAGCAGTTATCCGAATGGGACGTAAATCGGTAGATGCTGTGTACATCTACGGGAAAACAAATGATTACATTTTAGAAAAATTGGACGATTTGTTCAAAAGAAAGAACTTCACAAATTGAACAAGCCAATAACGCTTTGGTCCACCTCTGGCCCTTATGTAGGCAGTTATTCGGCTTGGTACTGAGTGACAGAGTTGTTGGATGCCTTTCTAACGGATATCTTGACAAATCATGTCCAATTAGCGCGTTAGTTCATCAAAAACCCATAACGCCCCAAAGTTCTCAACTGGAGAGAGAAGCGACGACCTTTCTTGCTAAATTATTTAATCTGTTAAGTACGAAGACAAGCAGTAGAAATCCTCGCCGCATGCGGGCGGGGGTGGGGGGGGGGGGCATTATCTTGCTGAAATGTAAGCCCAGGATGGCTTGCCATGAAGGGCAACAAAACCCGGCGTACCGTTGTAGTATAAGGATGCCGTGGATGACAACCAGAGGGACCCTGCTATGAAAAGAAATTGCACCCTAGACCACCACTCCAGGTTGTCGGGCAGTATGGCGGGCGAATGTCAGGCTGGTTCCCACCGCTATTCGAAGCATCTCCAGACACGTCTTCGCTGGTCGTCGGATCTCAGTTCGAAGCGGAACTCATCACTGAAGACATTTCTACTCCAGTCATTGAGATTCCAGGTCAAATGTGGCCGACACCACTGAAAACGTGGCTGTTGGTGTACAGAGGTCAATGGCAATCGGCGCAAGGGGCGCCGTGAGCTCAGACCCCTTTCTGTGAACCATCTATTAATGGAGGTTGTGGTGACTGAAGTACCAGTTACACGTCGGATCGGTGATAATGATGAATACGGGGTTCTGAGTGCTTCTCCGACGATTGCTCGGCCCTCACGTTCTGTCGTCTCTCTAGGTCGACCGCTTTCTTATTGCCATTGTGTTCGACCACGATTAACCCATTCCTCCCGTCCGACCCGATAGCTGAGTGGTCAGCGTGACTGATTGCCGTCCTACGGGACCGGGTTCGATTCCCGGCTGGGTTGGGGACTTTTCTCCGCTCAGGGACTGGATGTTGTGTTGTCTTCATCATCATTTCATCCCCATCCGGCGCTCAGGTCGCCAAGTGTAGCGACGAATGTAATAACACCTGCACGTCGGCGGCCGGACCTGCCCCGCAAGGGGCCTCCCGGCCAATGACGCCAAATGCTCAAACCCATTCCTGCCCCCATCGTCGAATAATGGCATCTCTCCTATCCAAATGTCGAGCGATTCGCAGATTACTCCAACCGGCGTCTTTGAGCCAAACTACACGTCCTTCCTCAAATGCTGACATACGCGTATACTGTTCACGTGCTTATTATAGTTGCTGTGAAACTGAGTACACGGAATGAAATTCGCAAAGACTTTATGCCCTCGTATCGACATTTTCCCTGTTTACTATCCTTCCTAGTTGCGCTGTGAAACTGCGCTGCAGCGGCACACTATTATCCATCGGCAGCCAGAGTTTACAGTTTTGTATCGTCCGTCGATACCTGTATGAATATCAATTTGTGGCCAATCAGCGTAACTCCTCCGTGGTGCGCCATTATTTTGTCTTAGAGTGTATATGCGTGACACACTGCAAGTCTCGGCAGTCAGTGTTTTTACTACTGATCACGCTGGGGAAGACAGCCGTGGAAAGCTGGACTGTTTTATTTGTATTGATGCCGCTTGTAAAGCGAGTAGATCTTATTCAAAGTAATGCATATTTTATTCAGGATGGGTAGACTGGAACATGACTTTGTTCTTACAGGAAAAGTGTCCAATGTATTGAGGGGAGACGGAAGGCAATTTTTATCCCTATTCTACCAATGCTATTTTACCCTTTGAACAGGTGCACTTTTGAAAAGAACTATAACTGATAAAACAGTGAAATTTTTACTGCATATATATAACATATATGCCTCAATTTACAAGTAAAATGAACATAATATCTCTTATGGTTTTTAAGAAAAAAATTATTCTTTCACAAGTAAAATTTCACTCTTTATTTTTACAGTAATTATTGTAAAACAGTTTCTGATTGTTTGGCGGTTCGCAATTTACGTGTAATAACTTATTACCATCCGCAGTGTAACTGACCAAATTTGATGTTTCTAACCCCATTACTTCATCAAATAATGGTACCTGAAAGTAAAAAAAATGTAGTTTTGAGAAGAATCCATTTACAGCTTAATATTGCAATTGTAGTATCGTTATTGATAAGAATTACTTACCACTAATATTTTCCTGCACCATACTGAGCATCATCTGAATCATGTTGATCTTCTTTTCTTCTCTTGGTCCCTCTTCTTTTCTGTGGCTTCTTTTGTGCATTTTAAATTAGCAATACCTGCTTTGCGGATTCTCTCTTTCTCTATTTTCACCAAGGATTTCGCAGTATTTCCACTAGATTTTATGCCCAATAATTCCAAAACATCCAGTTTTCTAATTACACCACCACTGAAGCATAAAATAACATAAACACCAAATTTGAGGGTTGTAAGCTGAACAAATACAGTTTTCGGTAACCGGTTCCAAATGACAGAATTCACACATTCATTTAAATTTTGCGTTTTCCCGTGAAGACATTTCTTCAACAAGGTATCTTTACAAAGGTCTCTAAAAATGGTTAAAATGGTTCTGAGCACTATGGGACTATCTTCTGAGGTCATCAGTCCGCTAGAACCTTGAACTACTTAAACCTAACTAACCTAAGGACATCACACACACCCATGCCCGAGGCAGGATTCTAACCTGCGACCGTAGGGCCTAGAACCGCTCGGCCACTCCGGCCGGCAAAGGTATCTAAATAACGGGTTCAATGTAATTCATTACTGATGCAGGTAAAGAATGTTTGTGGTCATATCTGGCACTTCTCCTGTACCTGCACCAAGTGTCAGGATCATTCGGGCAAAGACCATGCAATGCATTTTAATTTGTGGAAATCTTATGGAAAAAGATAGCCCATACTTTTTCATATTTTCTAAATTACCTTCATTTCTTCTTATGGCCAAGCCATAATAATTGTGTAATCTATCTATTTCAACATTTGTCAGGCGACCTTTACCACCTATCTTCTTACCGTCTTCCAATACTATTTTTTACTTTTCTTTCAATAATCTTCTCAACCTAGACCGCATTCCCTTCTGGACATGCCCAATGCATTCAAATTTAGAAATTGTGACATTAGGACCATAGGGTTGTTCTGCACATACCCGGTCATAAGCCTTGCTGTCACTGTCCCCAGATTGCACAGAGCGTCAGGAAAGCCATCATATCTCACGAAAAAATTGTCGTATTTACATAAAACAAAAACTGTTTCACGCAGGAAACACCAGGCATTTCAAATATGCTAAAATCTAAAAATCGAATTTTTGAAGCCCACTTGCCTTCCGTCTCCCCTTAACGTGGTGGAACACCACGTGAATTGTGCATCAATTTTAGACGAAATATGCGAGACAAATTTCACTAAGCAGCTCAGGATTCCACAAATCCGGCCGTAAATTCGTATCATAGAGTGTAAAGTATCCCACAGAGAATCGTTGGGTCTCCAACTCCATTTACCGCTCAGCCCTGAACGACGGGATTTGCTGCATCGTATTAACACTACGAATAACAAATTCGTTGCGTACGGAGAAACGTCGCGTGTACGTCACTGATGAAATTCATTGTTATTCACAAACTATCTAGTGTACGTGCAAGACCTAAAGATAGTTGCGTATCTCGCAACTCGTCATCCACGCGATTGACCTCCGCCGCCCGACGTGACACCCGTGCACAGACAACAAGGGCCACCACAGAAGTGAAGCTAACCGTTCCGTAAAAGTGTCGTCCAGCAAATTGAAGGCGGCGGGCTGACGTGACGTGGCGCTGCAGCATCTGCAGACCGCTCCCCGGTTGGAAAGGGCAACTGGTGAAGGAATGCGCCGGGAAGTGTGTGTTTGTGTTCGTGCGTGTGTGTCGTCAGAGCGGCCGCGGTCAAGTGGACCGGCACTCGAGAAGCGACGTCCGTACTGCAACTCACGTATCTTCAACGAGCAATGGTATGCCTTCATTCATACTCCATACTGGCTTGTCGTCTCTATCCAAGGGCAAATTCATTTCTGCTTCATGTAATGCTACCCAACAGCTCAGTGGAATTGCTATGAAGACGTGAATCACAAGAGGGAGTAGCAACGACTCTGCTGCAAACTAGCGCATGCAGGTGTCATCGTTCTTGAGAATGCTACTGGACTGCATTCACACATCCTTAAACTGAACTGTGAAGATTATCGTCAACCTCACAGTTCTCACCATTCCCTTGCAGCAAGTTGTTCTATGTTCAGAGTCCACAAAAATCTTTACAGTGTGGAAACGGCGTAACAAATACACTATACGATCAAAAGTATCCGGACCCCCCCCCCCCCCCCCAAAAATATACGTTTTTTATATTAGGTACATTGTGCTGCCACCTACTGCCAGGTACTCCATGTCAGCGACCTCAGTAGTCATCAGATTTCTTGAGAGAGCAGAATGAGGCGTTCCGAGGAACTAACGGGCTTCAAACGTGGTCAGGTGATTGTGTGTCACTTGTGTCGTACGTCTGTACGCGAGATTTCCATACTTCTAAACATCCATAGGTCAATTGTTTCCGAAGTGATACTGAAGTGGAAACGTGAAGGGACACGTGGAGCACAAAAGCGCACAGGCCGATATCGTTGACTGACAGAGACGGCCGACAGCTGAAGACGGTCGTAATGTATAATTGGCAGACATCTATCCAGGCCATCACACAGGAATTCCAAAATGCATCAGGATCCACTGCAAGTACTATGACAGTTAGGCGGTAGGTGAGAAAACTTGGATTTCATGGTCAAGCAGCTGCTCATAAGTCACACATCACACTTGAAATTGCAAACGTCGTCTCACTTGGTGTAAGGATCGTAAACATTGGACTATTGAACAGTGGAAAAACGTTGCGTGCGTGACGAATCACGGTACACAATGTGGTCATCTGCCAGCGTGTGTAGTGCCAACAGTAAAATTCGTAGGCGGTGGTGTTATGGTGTGGTCGTGTTTTTCATATCGGAGGCTTGCACCCCTTGTCGTTTTGTGTGGCACTATCACAGCACAGGCTTACATTGATGTTCTAAGCACCTTCTTGCTTCCCGCTGATGAAGAGCAATTCGCGGATGGCGATTGCATCTTTCAACACGATCGAGCACCTGTTCATATTGCATGGCCTGTGACGGAGTGCTTACACGACAGTAACATCCCTGTAATGGACTGCACAGAGTCCTGACCTGAATCCTACAGCACACCTTTGGGATGTTTTGAAACGCCGACTTCGTGCCATGCCTCACCGACCGACATCGATACCTCTGCTCAGTGCAGCACTCTGGGAAGAATGGGCTTTCATTCCCCAAAAAACTTTCCAGTACCTGATTGAACTTATGCCTGTGAGAGTGGAAGCTGTCATCAGGGCTAAGGGTGGACCAACACCATATTGAATTCCAGCATTACCGATGGAGGGCGCCACGAACTTCAGGTGTCCGTATACTTTTGGTCACATTTTGTACGTGTGAAGAGTCAGCGCGCACAATTACGGCTTGCGGGGCTATTTGAGCTAGGAATATGGAGTCAAAGTTTTTGGTTTAGCCCGGACCATCCGCTATCTGTATAGGCATTCGTACATTTATATTACTATAGCTGTGTTACATTCTATTAAATTATATTAATTGTGCAAATCGATGAATTTCTCTCGCAAACGATTTTAATTGGGCTGAATCTCACCTAATGGCACCGTTTGCATGTCCACCCTTCGGATCTTACGTGCAGAAACAGTCACACTCAAATAAATCTGGACTGCAGACTGAAGGTTCAGATTTGACTCGTTGGTATGTCAGACCTTGGTCTAAGGTAAGTTTTAACCATTTGAAAAAGTCTTTCTTCGTTTGGATTTTACGTACAAAATCACATTTTTCCGGGACGTCTATGAAGCATGCCTCATCTGTACCTTAAATTTGTACGAATAGGTTCTAACATGGCACGAAGGTAGATAAATGGATAAAGTCATAAAGAAATTTTTCTCCAATAGTATGTGTCCATTGTCGAGATTCTGTGACTTGAAGTCGGTCAAAATGTAGCATGTAAACTTAGTTGTTACGTGAAATGAATGCTCGGAAACGGTTTAAAGTGAATGGATTCTTACGATAAAATTAAAAACTTGCTTTTAAAAATCCAGTTTCATTCGGGTTTTACTTGCAAAAAATATTTTTGTGAGTTTCTTTTTTTTTTTTTTTACACGCGCCACTTCTATGTTTCTAACTTACGCCAATCGGCCCAAATTTTGTAAGAAGGAGACAAATTCACATAATAATCAATGTCCGCTCTGTTGGTTTGTGAAAACGTAATCCGTTGCCCGACATAAGCAACATTATTAGAACGACAGTACAATGAAAAAAATACCTATACGGATCATTCGTCGCACGAGTCAACAAAAATCTACATCGTTTGCCAAGCTGTGGCGGCCTACTTTCAAAATTATAGTAGAGTAAAAGTTGGGAACCAGGATGAAAAATGCCTCTGCGGAATCAGAATAGCGGGTATTACTGAAAGCACAAAAAAGTCGAGTATGCCAAGGGCCAATTTAGGGATGTAAAAGAAGGGAACTAGCTTTTCGATTATCCAGCAGCTTCATAGACATTTAAATCAAAACATCGTTACATATACACGCTTTTGCAAGTTAATGCTACTTCCCCAGCGCATCTTGCAATTCACAGGGTGAAGTCCCTGATTCTGTGACTGAAATCCTCTAGATACGTCAGCCATGGTGAACAATATATAATATCATATGGCTGAACAGCATACACGTAACAGCTAAAAATATTTTCTGGGGAGTCTTCAAAACAAAAGTTTCATGCCTTATGGTTTAGAACCACTGCGTGTATGATGAACAAAGGCTTTCAGAAATGACTGCAACCAGTCGCCTTTTGTGATGACCGACTTTTTGTTTTCCCAATACTGGTTTTAATCGCCTAGCGACTCATCATTAGACAGTCCACAGCTCTTAGTGACTGTAGCTCTGGGGGATTGTTGTATGGCTATGGAAAGACAGAAAAAGATCGAAACAAATATGTTAGTTACATCAAAAGGTCGACTTAATGCTATTACTTTCACTTCTTTGATTTGACAGCATTACTACTTGTGCACACATCACTTCGGAGAATATTGGTTATGTCTTCCAGCGGTGTTAATTACACGGCACTACACATTCCTTGCAAAAGATAACAGCTTTCACGTGCTGTACAGGATGTAAACAAACCACAGAGTGTGACATAAGCTAATGTTCAAATATCTTGCGCTAGATTAGCGACTGTTCTTGGCTAAACTTTCACACTTTTGAAAGTTGCACATTGATCTTGAATGTTAATACATTTCATTCGTTGTTAAAAAATAGGCATATGTTATTTCCAAAATAAGACCATATTTCGAAATGACATTCCTTCTGTTCTTCTTTATTACATGTTAAAGTCGTTTTTGTCGTAAACGGCTGGGAGACCCCGAAGGCCAGGTTCAGCCGCCTAACTAGAAAGGTTTTCGCTATCCTCCTCGCCCGCAGGCACCTTTTCTTTGCGCGAGAGCAGAGAGTGTCGTCTCACTTGGTGTAAGGATCGTAAACATTGGACGATTGAACAGTGGAAAAACGTTGTGTGCGTGACGAATCACGGTACACAATGTGGTGATCCGATGGCAGGGTGTGGGTATGGCGACTGCCCGGTGAACGTCATCTGCCAGCGTGTGTAGTGCCAACAGTAAAATTCGTGGGTATCAGAGGTTAGCGCCGGTGCTAACCTCTGATACCCAGTTCATAATGGATACGTAGTAAGTAAGTAGAAACCAGCGTTGTGTAATTTCAGCACCAAGTAATACAGAAGAAATGTTACTCTGTACCCTGCTTTTATTGAATTAGTAAAGAACATAAGTCAGTTTTTTAAAGAAGAATGTAAATTACTGTCTTCAAATATCAGTACACAACTTCCAAAAATGCGAAAGTTGACGAAAGAAAATCTCCGCTCCAGCTCCAAATATTTGGACAATAACTTACCTAACACTCTGTGGTTTGTTTACGTCCTGTGAAGCTCGTCTCAGCTGTTACCTGCGGCAAAGCATAAGTACTACCCAACCACGACAGTGTTACATTTTTCCTCCCGTGGCGCGTAACATAAACACGCGGTGGCATTAAACAAGTACAGTGGTGACTAAGGAAAACGCATCACACTGTCAGTTTCCAGGTCATTTGTGCATATGCTGTCACGTCGCTCTGTGTGTCCTCGTGAGGTATCAGATAAAAACTCACGATACGACGAGCGGAGCGCCTTCACTCCTCGGTGCAAAATTATTGTGATCGACTGATAGTGCCGCATGATTAACGTAACTAGATGGCATAATCAATGTTATCCAAAACGATCTGTGCATTAGGAGTAATCCGGGAAGTAATGCCATCATGTCGACCTTATGATGTAAATAATGCCGTATATATCGCAACATTCAGTGCTTACTTGTTTCGATGTTTTCCATTCCGCCACAGCTACACAACGATCTCCAAAATGGTGTAAACAATCACAAAGAACTGTGTGCTATCTGATGAAGAGCCGCTAGGCGATTTGAAACCGGTAATGGGGAAAGTAAATTTCAACCATCAAAAAGACGACTTTTTTCAGTCATTTATGGAAGCAGTTCCCCCATGTAGTTTTCTTCGTCTTCTTCTTCTCTCATTTCATCGGCTATTAAACCAATTGTTGCGTCCTCTTCCAGCCATGTTACTCTCTCTCATAATTACTTTTTCGTCTCAGTAGTCATCCAAACTTTGGTCGATACGATTTTTTTGTGAGCGTCTTTGTGGCCTATTTCACCTAAGTAGTAAATCGTTTTACTCCAAATGTTGTATGCTATTACGTCGTGATCCTAACCATGTTTCCACGTTTTCTTTCTTGCCTTTCCTCGTGTAACATACTGTTCTCTTCAAAAATCTAATTTTTGCCATCTGGAACCTTCTTTCCTTCTCTTTCATTGTAACTCATCCTTCTCTCTCATATCGTAGAGTATGAATAGTTATGATTGTATACAATTTCGTGAGGATTTCTCTTCTAACGTTACTTTAAAAATTTCTATAAGATATATCACTCACGAATCTCATTTTTTCTTTCTTTATATGTCTTGACACTCACAATTATTAGGCATAGTCTAGAAAGCAAAATTAATTTACCATCTTTGTTTACATGCAACGCTTATCTATAAACCTAAAACGTTTTGTTGCACTAAATTCCTTGGTCTATTACCGGCTTAACATAACATTATATTGTCCTCTTGGTTCCTATTGATTAATATAGTTTAAATTGGGGAATTTTATAGCTCTGTACTTTCTCTAGTGTTTATTTTAAAAAGGAGGAAAGAGCAGTTCACTATTCGGAACGCTCGTGGCTCTTCTTTTGAATTAATTAATCAAGTTTTAAGCTCTTCTCAGTTCCAATGATACATTTTAATTAATTTCTGGAACTTTACAGTTTTTTCGCTAATTGATTCATCTCTATTGAATCTAGTGTCATTTTCTTTTCTTTTCTTTTTTTACTTACTATGGTCTAGCATACCGCTGTCTTCTTTTTTAAAATTATTTCATAAATTGAACAGTCTTACAATTTGTTTCATGTCGCCCTGCATCTCATCCTTCTGGGTGTGCCTAAGACTCCCAATATGTCAGATAATCTATTTTACGTATTTGTACTACTCTTTGCCTTTGTTACTTTTCCTCTCTGTTGCTCTTGTCAACACCAAGCTGATGTGGGCATCATAATACATGTCACAACAACCTGTTTCTGATTTCGCCTACTTAGACTACTGTTTGTGCAGTCACGATTGTTCATTATACAGCTGATGAACAATTGTATCCGTCTGAACATTAAGACGAAATGTTTCGAAACACATAATAAACGTTACTAACAGTTCCTACTGACGTAGATAATTATTTTACTCTCTAAAACAAAAGAGACGACGCAACACGAAGGAGTTATCCTGACTGGATTGAAATCGGTAGATGTGATGTACATGTTCAGACAAACAAATGGCTACAATTTCAGAAAAACTGGATGATTTATTTAAGAGAAAGAGTTTCACAAATTTAGCAAGTCAATACGCGTTGCTCCACCCTGGCTCTTATGCGAGCAATTATTTTGCTTGTCACTGGTTGACAGGTTTGTTGGATGTCCTCGCGAGGGATATCGTTAATTAAACATTTTCTCACGTTATCATAGAATCTGATTCATGGAGGATATTTTAACCAGACGAGCGGCGTCGGGATGGAGAGCCCATTAGCTCCAGTTATAGCTCACCGGTTTGTAGAGCACTTTGAGGATACTGGCCTGGGCACAGATGCTGCGAAACCTAGTTGCCTTTACTGTTATGTCGGCGATACATTAGTTGTCTGGTCTCATGGACGTGAAAAGCTGGGAGAACTGTTGGGCCTAATCAACAACATCAATGACAACATCAAGTCACGATGGGGGAAGAAACAGACGGTCCCTTGCCGTTCCTTGACGCCCTTGTCTGCCGTTAGGGAAATGAGTGCCTCGGCCACAGTGTTTAACGGATACCCACCCACACGGACCTACGTCTGCACTATAACAGCTATCACAATCCGCCGCAGAAATATTCTGTTCTGAGGACCTTGGTGCATCGAGCGGAAGTCGTCTCAGACGCTTGAGACCTGACCCATTTACGGAAAGTATTCATGGGAAACGGATACAACAATTGCCAAATTTCGCAAGCCGTCATTCCGAAAATACATAAGCAGAAGGATCCCGAGGAGAAAACGAAGCAGCTTGCGTTTTCGCCGTTCTGTGGCCCAGTAATAGCAATGATAGGTGGCTCCTAACGAGGCATAAAATCGACTCCGACTTCAGGGCTCCAACAAAAATTGGACCCCTTATGAGGCCGTATTATGGAAAAGCGCTATGTAGAACACTAGAGATGTTTTCGCCTTCGGTATCCTGATACATTAGAGGCAGCAGAGCATGCC
Organism: Schistocerca serialis cubense; assembly: GCF_023864345.2. Lineage (NCBI taxonomy): Eukaryota > Metazoa > Arthropoda > Insecta > Orthoptera > Acrididae > Schistocerca > Schistocerca serialis. Next base: position 350,876,684 of record NC_064642.1, on the reverse strand, counting down.
CTAGAAAGCGGAGATTGCACTGCGTTCGACGAGATATCTGTTTTACACAGACTAATAGTTTCTGGGATAGCATCTTAAAAGAAGCTCATAGAGATAAAAAATTGGGACATCACCATCAACAAAGAAGGTGGCCCGCAGCTAAACACGGCTTGGGACTCGGCCATCGGAAGGATGAAGCGGATGCGGTGGGATCGCAATGAAGACATTGCCTAATATGGCGCCGTAGCGAGCACCAGTAGTGTCATGGAAGGCAGCGCGGCTTTATAAGGTTGGTAGCAACAACCAAAAGACAGTCACCACTTGACAATGAGCGAGGAGCACTCAGCCGAAAGCTAGAGGATTTTAAACCACTTGATGCGGCTCGAACCTCGAGGGAATTTTATCAGTATATATAGTCGCGAAACTTTGCATTCGCATACTTCACAGCTTTTATATGTAATATAACTTTTTTTGAACCATATAAACTTTGTTTCTTATTCTAGATCCAAAACATATTTTGGCATGTCGCTATTCATCTCAAAGATATATATAGAATGAAGAATAGAATTAACACCGTTGTTTCTAATCATCTCTCTTTGTGGGGTTAACAGTTAAGCAAAGCTTTTATTTTTTTATGTCAAAAGCATGCGCTAGGTCCCAAATTTTGTTATAGGTTTAAAGTTAGGCCCAAGACCTTTGATCCTATATAATTCTGATTTTCGTATTTATTTTTCAAATTATAATTTTTTTCTTTTGACGTTAAAAACTATTTCTGTTCATACTAATTTACGGTACTGGCCGCATGAGGTAAATTCTTTGCAAAAATTCTATAAAGGTCACATTTTTCAGTCAGTGCAATAAAAAGGACGTATTTAGGCGTAAAACCGAAGCGATTGACCATCTCTATAGTGCAGTAGCCTGTGAACTCATGTGTGCCTGCGGCAAAGAGTATGTAGACGAAAATAGAAGGATAATTAAAGCAATGATCGGAGCAAAACGCCTCACACGTTACGGACAACTTGTGAAATTTTTGGTAGCTGACCATCAGGAGCACGTATATTTCAAAGCGTGAATGCCTGCCAAAGAATGTAACGTTTATGGAAGGAAAGTCTGGCATGCGGCTCAGGTCTCTGGGAACGAAGAAGTTTCAATAGAGGTGACGGCTACACACCTTTAAGGATTTCTTAGCACCTTTAATTACTTGACAAAAATCAACAGTATTCGTGACAGACTTCCTTTTACAACTACAGTCAGGAAACGAGGCACTACCACAGAGACTGTGGTGAGAAACATCCTACAGATTGACAAACTGGGACCGTGACTCACAGACGGGAGACGGTCGTGAAGGTCGAGAGCTCCAACCGAGGACAATCGTTGGGTCATCCGGCTAAGCTGACTCATTTCAGACGCGCCGTAGACGGATCGCGACCGATTGACTTCCGTCAGCTGGCCAACTATCCTTTAGATACACTTGGAGGCAGGACTCAGATACTGGCGTCCAACAAGGAAGAAAAGCTCTTGTAAAGAAACGCAAACCGTGTCACCGTTGTTTGCTGAATCATACGTTTTATACTGCTTTTTGAGTGCTGTTGCCGTAAGGAGGTACAAATGATGTGGATTATTTCGATATCTGTGGCCGGCGGGTATTTTCAACAGCCGCAGTTCACGCATCAAAGTTCGCACCTATACAGCTTCTCGCTACGATTACCACTGTAACAGTCTGAATTGATTGATGTATTAACTCTTATTTGAAGAGAGTGATATTTACCTCTTCTTTCTTGAAGAAAAGGATGCACCGTCCAGCTCCGTGATAAAGAAAGTGGTATAATACATTCATAAATAATGCCGCTGTGTTTGCCGAAGTTTGCAGGCTACACTATATCTAGGTATCACTTTCAAGAGAAGCAATTTAGAAATGAAATAAACATCCTCCTTTTCCAGAAGATATATTATAAAAATTTTTACGTCTGGTGACGTCAACACGTTGCAGGTATCCCGATTATACGCGTCACGTCAGGTGCGTACCCACACGTTCATAGAGTGCAGTGTCGTGGAGCGTTTAGTTTGCCAGAAGGGGAACGGACGAGTAATCCGAACACTAACTTAACGGTGCTACGTCAACACCTTCCACCGTCGGTGAACAGCCCCACCTGTTTAGAGGACGGATGTCACAGTACAATTACATTTCTAACTTATGCAGGGTTGTTATATACTGAACCGCCAAAGAAACTGGTATAAGCATGGGTATCCAAATACAGAGATATTTAAACATACACCGAAGCCCCAAAGAAACTGGTATTGGCATGCGTATTCAAATACAGGGATAGGTAAACAGGCAGAACACGGCACTGCGGTCCGCAACACCTATATAAGACAAAAAGTGTCTGGCGGAGTTGTTAGATCAGTTAGTGCTGCTACAATGGCAGGTTATCAAGATTTAAGTGATTTTGAACGTGGTGTCATAGTCGGCGGCCAAACGGAGGGACACAGCATGTCCGAGGTAGCGATGAAGTGGGGATTTCCCCGTACGACTATTTCACGAGTATACCGTGAATATCGGGAATCCGGTAAAACATCAATTCTCCGACATCGTTGCGGCCTGCTAGGACAGGGGGCCAATGACGACTGAAGACAATCGTTCAATGAATCGGAAGTGCAACACTTCCGCAAATTGCTGCAGATTTCAATGCTGGGCTATCAACGAGAGTCAGCGTGAAACCATTCAACGAAACATCGTCGATATGGGCATTCGGAGCCGAAGGCCCTCTTGTGTACCCTTCATGACTGCAAGACGTAAACCTTTACTCCTCCCCTGGGTCCGACAACACCGACATTGGATTGTTCATGACTAGAAGAAACATGTTGCATGGTCGGACGACTCTCGTTTCAAATTGTATCGAGCGGATGGACGTGTACGGATGTGGAGACTGCCTTATGAATCCATGGACACTGCATGTCAGCAAGGGACTATTAAAGCTGGTGGAGGCTTTGTAATAGTGTGGGGCGTGTGCAGTTGGGGTGATATGGGACCTCTCTTACGTCTAGATACGACTGTGACAGGTGACACGTACGTAAGCGTGCTGTCTGTTCACCTTCATCCATTCATCAGTGTGCATTCCGACGGACTTAGGCAGTTCTAGCAGGACAATGCGGCACCCCACACTTCCAGATTTGCTACAGAATGGCTCCCGGGTTTAAACACTTCCGCTGGCTATCAAACTACCCAGACATGAACATTATTGAGCATGTCTGGGATGCTTAGCAACTTACTGTTCAGAAGAGATCTCCAGCACCTCGTAGCTTACGGATTTATGGACAGCCCTGCAGGATTTATGGTGTCAATGCCTCCAGCATTACTACAGACATTAGTCGATCCATGCCACGTCGTATTGCGGCTCTTCTGCGTGCTCGCGGGGCCCCTACACTATGTTAGGCAGTTGTACCACTTCCTATGGCTTTTCAGCGTATATACACAGATCAAAAAGTTTTGCATCACATTGGTTCTGAGAGTTCCGGAACCTGTACAGAAAATTGGAATAGAGATCAGCATAAACATCATTTCTGCCCTTTTTATTGCTCATGAAAACTACACATGGCATGTTGTACCACCATACAGCGAAACATTCAGAGGTAGTGGTCCAGATTGCTGTACACAGTAGCACGTCCTCTTGCACTGGTGCATGCCTGTATTCGTCATTGCGTACTATCCACAAGTTCATCAAGGCGCTGTTGGTCCAGATTGTCCCACTCCTCAACGGTGATTCGGCGTAGTTCCCTCAGAGTGGTTGCTGGGTCACGTCGTCCATAAACAGCCCTTTTCAATCCATCCCATGCATGTTAGACGGGGTTCATGTCTGGAGAACATGCTGGCTACCCTAGTCGAGCGATGTTCTTATCCTGAAGGAAGTCATTCACAGATAATTGCATCCACACTTCCTTTGCTTACCGACAGATGCAGCGCCAACTGCCGAGCCGTAATGCGTCTGTCCTCTAGAATGACGTCAGCTCGCTGCAACATGTCAGGTGGGACAACCATGGTTGGTCTCCCCGACCGTGGAGCCCCGCCGAACCGCCTTCTGATTACCTCACCCTCGGTGCCCAGCGACTAACTGTACTTCTGTCGACAGCAGATGCTCCATAGATCTTCCACAAGCGTTTGTAAATATTCCCCACAGTTTCTTTCTCTGCAGTGAGAAACTCGATGACAGCACGTTGCTAGTAACGTACATCTCCTACAGATGCCATTCGTAAACTGACCTGCAGCCACGCTCTCTGTCAGAAGTGTTGGAAACTTGGTGCGCTCACTCAGGAGACTTCAAATAATATATACGTATCATTTCGCATTCGTAGCATTGTTTTCGGTCGAGAAAAAAAATGCCTTGCATTACTTTCTGGGCAACCCTTGTACATTTCATTTACGAGGTAAATATAACTATTTGTGCTCTAACGGTAGATACTGATGGTCAGACGTTACTTGAGTGTTGCAAGTGTGATTGAACAGCAGAAATAATATGTCTAGGCTTTGAAATTTCTGGCACATAAGCTACTCGTATAGTAACGTGCTTTCCTGTTTTCACGAGGTTGATTGTGGTGAGTCCACAAACCATCGGAATGCTTAATTTTCTGTGCCCAACCTCGAAGCCTGCCATCATGGTGACTGATTACGGCGTGTGTGTTCTATCCATCCGCTGTAGCTCTGGCGCTGTCCGCTACGCGGCTACAGGCGGAATGCATACAACCATTGCAGTAAGGTAAAATGTCCATGAAGCGATAGTAACAGGACAACCTACCATAGATATTCACCGAAATCAGGGACCCCAACGGTCAGACGCAACGTGTCTCTCCGAAATCAAGCATTTAGAGGGGGACAGAAAAAAGTCTAACCATACTGGTACATGGAATCAAATATGCAACACTAAAACAAATTTCTGAAATTGATATCAATCGTTAGAACACAAAGGTTTACATTTACATCGGAAATTAAATGTAGAATCAAATGCGTCAGTTCTTAATGGCAAAAACAGGCAAACTTGATATTTTCCGATTACAGCGCCATCTACAACGAATGGAAAACAATTGTTCGAGTAAATCTCACGTATTTTTTGGCATAGAATGTAGTATGCAGTAAAAATGTGGGATTTACATTTGAAATTGGAAGGTTGGCCCCGCCAGAGCAGGAGGGGTGGTTAGAATACGTCCAGTTGTAGCACAGACATATGTCCCTTTTACTAATACTAACTTCTCACGTACAATATTTTTTTCGTACGATGCGTCGTTTTCGAAATATTTACTTGTCTCAAGTTATAATAAGCACCCTACATACTCATAACTCATTCAGCTAAGAGTAGGAGAGGTAACGTACCTTGTTATTTCATGAACACCCATTTAAATGAGCGACGTCTTTCAGGTTAGAGATAGTGATACGGAGTGTTTGTGTAAATCTTGTTTGTGTATCTTGGAATTTATCAGTAGAATATGCCGAGGAAGACCAACGGCCTTGCCGCAGTGGTAACACCGGTTCCCCTCAGATCACCGAAGTCAAGTCCTGTCGGGCTGGGCTAGCACCTGGATGGGTGACCATCCGGTCTGCCGAACGTTGTTGGCAAGCGGGGTGCACTCATCCCTTGTGAGGCAAACTGGGGAGCTACTTGACTGAAAAGTAGCGGCTCCGGTCTCGTAAACTGACATACAGCCGGGAGAGCCGTGTGCTGGCCACATGCCCCTCCATATCAGCATCCAGCGACGCCTGTGGGCTGAGGACGACACGGCGGCCGGTCGGTCCCGTTGGACCTTCCAAGGCCTGTTCGGACGGAGTTTAGTTTTTTTTATATGCCGACGAAGTCTACATTCACACTGAAATGCGGCAGTCCATTAACCTTTCATATAATTTTGTGGCTTTATCAAGTTCTGCAGAGTTTCTTTCCTCTGCCTGTGTTTTCTCACATTGGGTCCATTACGGAGACGACGATCACGCTGGGAACCGAAATTGAGTATGATTTATTTTCATTTCTATTACATTTGATATTCAGCGCACCATATACCAGTAAACAAATTTCCTTAACATCGATGATAGGTGGATTGAATGAATGTGGGTGTGTTCTGGCGTAACCGCTAGCGCCGGGTCGAAGATGAAGAACGCAAGAGAAGAGAAGGCGGTGAAACAACTTCAGCCAGTGGTGCGCTGATTAGGACCGCACCACCTCTACAAGAGGAGAATACAAGCGCCGCTCCTGCGGGCCTCGCCAGCTCAGTATTCGCTTAGTATCGGCTCAGTATTCGGACAGTTGTAGACCGGCACCCGCAGAGCAGTTATTGGTGATCCATATCCATTGCTTGTTTGGACATTATCTATAGCAAAGAACATTACTGTTTGTATGTCGGCCATAGCTTGCGACACTTGTTATAAATACAAAGTTAAGTAGTGTCAATCTGCTTTAATGAAATAAAACTATAAATGTGATTTTGCTTGAATTGTTGTATAGCATTCCTAGACCGCAGCATCCTTTTAGGCACCCTATACGGGACGAGTGGGCAGGACCCCATAGGGTGTAATTTAAATCGCACGGAACTTGGTGAAATGAGGTGGACTTTCTTGGTTCAGCCTTGCAGTGGAGACCCGAGAACAGCAGTTGAGTTCAATTATCAAAATTAGCTTGAGGCGCCACTGAGGCGGGATGTTTCTGCGGCGACTTTCTCAACTGACGACCTTGCGACTACTTATTTCAGATCCACGTGCAACTGACGCCTTTGTTCAAATTTTAGACGTTGAACCGATGGAATATTTTGGAATATAGGCAACAGTTGTTGCTTCACCAGTCTTCTAATTGGTGGAGACGCTTGATACCGCTGAAAAATTCGCCTTATTGATTGGTCAAGCTCACCTCCTCCAAGCTTTTTTGGTCTCTCGGCACTGAAGCGAGGCAATAATGTGTGTAGTTAATCAGTCCCAGTAGAGATGCTGCATTGGTGTGGGGTGATTATGATCTACCGCTTCTGTGCGGACGTAGACTGTGATTCTGGTTGAGAGTTAGTTCAGATTTCTCTAATAAGGAACTCTGATATTTTAATGTCACCTGTTAGGAGCACTATGGGGCTTTCATAGGTGACGGTTTTGCTACCATTTAGCGATATTCAGATGGGATCTCGAATACTATGTAGAGTTAGTCAGTCCCAGAAGAGTTGCTTCGCTGGTGTGGGGTGATTATAATGTACCGCTTCTGTGCGGACTTAGACTGTGGTTCTGGTTGAGAGTTAGTTCAGACTTCTCTAATTACAAACTTTCTGCAATTTTAAAGTCATCTGTTAGAAGCACTATGGGGTTTTCACAGGTGATGGTTTTGGTACCATTTAACCACATTCAGATGAGATCTAAGTTCTTCCTCATGCTGTCACGGGTCACTTCATGCATCTTGATCCCAACTGAGTGTCGTGTTTCTTTCCACTGCAAATCTCAAGCCAGTTTTGACAATTCAACTTTTACTGGAAAACGTTAATATTATCCTTCGTTATTCTTTGAACGTTTGAGTCTTTACAGGTGAGCACATGAGCGTTGGTGAAGCGTCCCTGAGCCAGCCTACTTCTTACTGAATAATGACGATTTATACATTTTACCCTTAAGAAACCATAGCGTTAGTATTTTATATATGTTCGATGTTTAATTGTGTTGAGGGGTACGCTTCGTTTTGTTAATAAGTGACCTCTAAGCGTCAATTTAATTTTTTAAACTTTCCCCCAATGTGCATCCCAGCACGCTTTCTCTCCTCCTATGATCACCAATGTCTTGTGGTCTGTAAGAGAAAGTTACTAGAAAGCATTTAGTAAAGTCCAGTCCGTCGTCGGTCGATCAGAGTCCGGTAGTTAGATTTCTGTAGCGTGTTTTGTTTGTGATAGAACCCAGGGCTAAATTCAGTTAATATTTTTGGGTCATCAGATGACTTGGCATTCAGGGGAAGACAGAAGATGTTAAGCACTGCTTTGTTCAATAGCAAGCTCGCGGCGATGAAAAGTCCGTGATATACAGCGAAAGAGCGTCCCGCGGAGGAACCAGTTCCTAATATTTGAACCTTCTATTTAGACAATAAACAGTGAGCGTCTTTTAACACATATCTTACTATTTACTATTTTCACCGACGTCACTAAATACGAACTATTGTACTATATACTGTCTGTTTCAGATAAAGTGTTTTCCGCTGCACCTTACAAAGTAATACGTGAAACGAATATTTATTTAAAAAGGTAAACGTAAAAATAATACTGTTTCTTCAGATTTATGAAAAAGCTTATTTGCCAAATGAAATTATATTGTCCCAGATATCTTTTGAAGTTTCAAACATCTATAACGTATGTATGCAGACGGAAGCGACGAATGAAAATTTGTAAGGCCAGGCTTCAAACCTGGGTTCCCTGCTAATTAGGCAGATGCGCTAACAACTACGTCATCCTCACACAGTGGCTTTGCACAACTGCACAGACTACCCTGGCACACCTCCCTCCTCAATCCTAATTCCCACTCACGTCACAGCTCACTTGGTATCCTCCCTAAACCGAAACAGCGTTCCAGAGTTCTCCAGCTGTACTCGAATAGCACCGCGCCATCCAATGAAACGGTACGAATTTCCATTCCTCGCTGAAGTTTGCAAATATACATCACAGATATTTGAAACTTGAAAAGGTCTCTGGAACCATGTAGTTCCATTTGATTAGTGCACTATTCCCGGGTTGCAGACAGGATCCCCCGTTTCTTTCGATGCTGAGGTGCTATTCCACTGGGGGCCGAACCGCACAATAACCTTGGGTTCGGTGTGGGGCAGCGGTGGGGTGGGTGGACTGCTGTGGCCTGTTGTGGGGTTGTGAACCACTGATGGCTACGGTGGGACAAGGCCTATCTGTCGTTTCTAGGTCCCCGGTTTAATACATACATACTGCTTCATGCTGCTAATATGCGTCAAAATGTCGAGAACATTCCACGACGTACTAACTCACTCACAGCAGAATAAAACAGGAAAACATGGCCTGTAACTGAGTAGGAGGGTGGAGCACACATTAGCAGAGCTTCTTGAAGAAAGTGTAGGGGGAGGCGAGGGCTCAAGCACACTGCCATTACTGGAGTCAGAGGATCACATTTCTTAGCTTAGAGTCGGGTTACAGAGACACAGTCTTCAAAGAAATTACAACAGAACAGGACCACAATATTTGTAACAGTTTCCAGAAAACTAAAGTTAGTTCCTATCATAAGAACGTAATGGGCCTGAAAATCGAGATAGATAAGCTTCTTCCGTGTCTAGAAGATGCAATAAATGTTGAAGTGAGCGATGCTCTGTGCCTCTCTGAACACGATGTAATCAAAGGTAGAGAGAACTTAAATATCAAAGATTATTTAGCGTCATTTTCCCGTAGAAAAACCTGAATTGCAACATTTGTTGGACATATAAAGCCAAAACTACTGAAACAAGCGGTTTTTATGTAGAGCACTACCTCGAAGCAGAAGAGTTGTTAATGCAGAATACTTCTCTTGTAATTGTAACAGTCCGTGTCTTCCTTTAAGAATATTTTCAGCTATTTATGAGATATACAGATACATTATCGAGCTATCTGTTCGACAAGAAGCAGTTTCTGGAGATTTCAATACTTATTTATTAAAAGATTGTTCAAACAAAAATGTTCTCTTCTGAATGCACTTCTTTAAATAAAGAAATGTGGCGTCTAATATGACGTACTTGAGCAATCTTGGTTGACATATCCAATTCAGAATATTTTTTCATGTTAAGCTGAACAATGAAGTGGAAGCTGCAAGCTAGTTTAATTAACATTGTTGTGACACTAAGAACTCACTGTGTCGAGTGCTACTTTGAAAGGAGTTTTTCGAAATTAAAGCTAACAAAGAACTAGTAGAGACTGAGGTTAAGTAAGTTTCCTATTTTATCAATTTAAATAAAAATATATGTAAATTTTAACCATGTCACTGAACAAGAATAAAATCCATAACATTTTAAGCAAATGCAATTTATATGTTGAAATTTCTAATACTTGATGTCTTCTGACTCCCTAATCGGTTACTCTTGCGTTGATACCTATAAGCTGTTACATCAATGCTGCTTAGAATTAATGGGGTATTACAATTGTAATTTTAGGTTTAAAAAATGAAGCCGGCCGCGGTGGTCTAGCGGTTCTAGGCGCGCAGTCCGGAACCGCGCGACTGCTACGGTCGCAGGTTCGAATCCTGCCTCGGGCATGGATGTGTGTGATGTCCTTAGGTTAGTTAGGTTTAAGTAGTTCTAAGTTCTAGGGGACTGATGACCTCAGATGTTAAGTCCCATAGTGCTCAGAGCCATTTGAACCATTTTTTTTTAATGAATAGTTTTAAAACTTGAATTTGTAATAGCGTAAGAGAGGACGCAATATTTTAAATTGCCCTGGGCTCTGAAACCCCGCGGTACGCAAATTCCTATGCAGTGGTCAAGGATTGGCAGTTTACATCGTGTCTGAAGAAGACGTAAAAGACGCTGTTGTGTATAAAGAGATGCAGCACGATTCGATTGTGCAAGTCAGCGCTTCGCCAGCCAGCGGCTTCAGCCTTGAGAGGATTAATATTTGGCAACAACCACCACGGTGTAATTTGTTACGCGATTTGCAGGGGTCGCATTCCTGGTCGTCGGCGACGACATCGTAAATCTGAATTTGGCGAAGGACGCTTGCGAAACTTCCACTGGAACAAGTCGGCATCGTTAGCAGTTCGTTAGCCGGACACTGTTTCGAAATTAATCTCCATCAAAGCGGTCTTCAAGAAAATCTTACCTCCTCGGCTCAGCGTAACAGAAGAGCTAAATGCGTATCTCCGACAAGCTTTTCTGTTGACGTAATGTGGCTGATAGAAACAGTACTATGAAAAAGTAGTGGAGGGAAACCGGAGAGCATCGTCCCGTTGACTTCGAGGTCATGAAAAAGAAGTATGCGCTTTGGTTGGACAAAACTTAAAAAGAAATCGGCCCTGATATCGTTCAATTGCTTATTAACTTACGGAAAATCTCAGCGCTTAGACAGGCATTTGAACAACTTTCCACCCGATTAGACTAATTATGAAAGTTCTATTATTCAAATGCTCACGATCGTTGTTTGATTTATGGTCAACAGAAGTTAAAATGAAAATAGTGTAGGCTTTTGTGAACTGGTCGTATACTTGCTAATTTCACGAACATACGAATAGGTACAGAGTATTTAAACATGGATGAGACGACTTAATTTGAAGAGATTTACTATCGTATGCTAGTGTCGTATCAAATTTGCAATATGAAAATATCGCCAGAGAATGTTCCACCTTAGAAACTGGTCCCCAAACAGGCAGAGTGCAGATCACCTAGACAGCGTGGTTGCTGTATGGTAGGGGAGTGCCACGTATGTCTGATAACTGTATGACGGTAACGGTTATTATGAGTTCTTTTCCCAAAGAGCACGATAGTTTCTCCTCACAGTAGTTAGTGACGTTGTGTCGCCTTTCGTTATGGTCATATTTCTCTTCTCCCGTTATTGTGAGCTGTTTTCCTCTCTACAGATCTAGGCTACCCACTTCTTCTTCGGCTCTCTTCTCTTGGCCAACCTTGTATATAAAACTTATTATTCTGATTTTATTGTTGTGAAATTATTTCCAATTCTTATTCATTTTCATTACTCCAGTTCTTTGTTTCTTCGCACTTCGTATTTTGATAAAATTCAGCCAATCTGCATCTTTTGATGTTACATTGAATTTGTGTATAGAATTTGGTTCTTTCTTGGTACAAACTGTGGCCTATGGTTGTTCGTAGAAAAATTTTTCCTTTTCATTTTTCAGTCTCTTTACTGTCTGTTTTATCATACAGACATTTATTTTTATAACGAATTTCAAATGCTTCTTGTTGTAGATATTTAACAAACCACGTTATTTTCTTATTTTGCATCTAATTTCTTTAGATGTTCTTTCCTTTTCGCTTCCTGAATATTTCGAAAAATACTTAAACCGTTCGCCACGCATGACTTTATGGCATTTTTACCAAGTATATTGAAGCGTTTGCTGCGAGTAAGAGTTCAAAAGGGATTGGCATGTCAACAGGTTATATTCATTTCCACATATCATGTATTTGAATCAATAAATGAGGGATTTTTGCCATTGGTTACGTTTTGTCAGTTGCTTAAGAATTTTGATTGTGCGAATTGTGATACCATCATCAAAAAGCTAAAACACTATGGGATGTTACGATTTTATCTTATTTGGATGATGCTCAATAGGATACATCAATTCCAATTCCATCACATAGCTATGGGGAATCGGAAAATGATATAAGAATTTAGGTGTACCACATTGTGCCATTTCGTAAAGATAATTTTGATGGCCCTCTTTCTAAAGAGGTCCCCAAGGAAACATTACGTTGTAACAGTGTGTGGTCCGAGGTAGATTTTTATTAAATTTTGACAGGATTCAGTACACAAAATTCAGTTCTGATCGTATAACGTCAGAAGTTACAAATTAAATATCTTTAAACAGAGAAACAGAAGATAAGAGATGGTTTCAATTTTTGCAGCTACAGGCGGATCACAAATAGGATTAGAAAACCCATGTACCAGACGTAATTAAAGTTTTTGATTCAGTAAGCATTGCTATAATTATATGTGTTTCATAAACGAAGAATGTAGTTCACTCTTCATGTTTTCTTTCAATAATGAATGTTGAATCATTTCTCGGGGAAATCAGAGTTACAAGCGTAATATTTTCAGAGTATGTAGCCAATTTCCAACATTTATATCTGGAGTCAGTACTAGGAAATTACACTTAAACGTCTTCGGAAAGCTTAGTATGGCCGGCCGGTGTGGCCGAGAGGTTCTAGGCGCTACAGTCTGGAACTGCGCGACCGCTACGGTCGCAGGTTCGAATCCTGCCTCGGGCATGGATGTGTGTGATGTCCTTAGCTTAGTTAGGTTCAAGTAGTTCTACGTTCTAGGGGACTGATGACCTCAGAAGTTAAGTCCCATAGTGCTCAGAGCCATTTGAACCATTTTTGAGCCAAAGCTTAGTATTTTGATCACTGTTTCGCAATGTACGAGCTTGATGTCGTTTGTATTTACCAGTATCCCTCTGTTGACAAAAAAGGTCTGTAAAATGTAAACATAATACTAGGAAGGAACACAACTTCTGTAAAAACTTAAATGATATATGTACACCGAAATCTACATACACACCCCGCAAGCCATAGTATGGTGCGTGGTGGAGGGTACCCTGAAGCACTAATACTGATTTCCAATCCTGTTCTACTCGCAAATAGAGTGAGGAAAAAATGACTGACTGTATGATCCCGTATGAGCACTAATTTCTCTTACCGTGGTGGTCGTTACGCGAAATGTGCGTTGGCGGAAATAGAAACATTTTAGCATCAGCATCACATGCTTATTGGGTACTTCTGTCTTTTCGTTGAACACGTTGACACGTTCAGCTCTTAAGCCGCACATTTTCGACAACTGGTGTGGAATACCCTCTGGTTCTCTAATTTTTTTTCAACAGTGCCTCGCGAAAAGAACGTTGTCTTCCTCCAGGAATTCCCAACTGATTTCACGGAGCATCTCCGTAATACTGTCGTGCTGGCCGAACCTACAGGTAACAAATCTACCAGTCCGCCTCCGAATTCCTTCGATGTCTTACTTTAATTCGAACTGTAGGGGGTCCCAAACAATAGAACATTGTTCAGCAATGAGTCGCACTAGTTTTATATACGCTTTCTCCTTTACAGATGAACCACACTTTGCCGGCCGGCGTGGCCGAACGATTCTAGGCGCTTCAGTCAGGAACCGAGCGACCGCTACGGTCGCAGGTTCGATTCCTGCCTCGGGCATGGATGTGTGTGTCGTCCTAAGGTTAGTTAGGTTGAAGTAGTTCTAAGTTCTAGGGGACTGATGACCTCATGTGTTAGGTCCCATAGTTCTCAGAGCCATTAGAACCATTAGAATTAGAACCACACTTTCCTAAAAGTCTCCCAATAAACCGAAGTCGACCACTCGCCTTCCTGGTACCGTCCTTATGTGAATGAGATTTTAGGCCAGATGTGCCCGACACCATTGCAAAAGGGCTTGTTGGTGCACAGAAGTCAATGGTAGTCGGAGCAATGGGTACCGTGAGGTCAGCCAGCTTTCTGTTAGCCGCCTATTAATGACCTTGTGATCATTGAAGCGTAAGTTGCATGTCGGATTAATGATAGCAATGAATCCAGGGCTCTGAGTGCCTCTTTGACGACTGCACGTTCTGTCGTCTCTCTAGGTTGGCCGCTTCTTCCTTGAAGCCGAGTTCGGCCATGAGTCACCCGTTCCCGCCAACATCGTCGAGTAGTTGGCATCGCTCCTACTCAACTATCGAGCGATTCGCTGATTACTCCAAAATGGCTCTGAGCACTATGGGACTCAACTTCTGAGGTCATTAGTTCCCTAGAACTTAGAACTAGTGAAACCTAACTAACCTAAGGACATCACATACATCCATGCCCGAGGCAGGATTCGAACCTGCGACCGTAGCAGTCGCGCGGTTCCGGACTGAGCGCCTAGAACCGCTAGGCCACCGCGGCCGGCTGATTACTCCAGTTGGCTTCTTTGGGATCAACTCTGCGTCCTCTCTCAAATGCTGACATCTGCGTATATTGTTCACACGACTGTCTACGATGCGTAGTTGACGTTCAGCTGAGTACACGGAACGAAATTCGCGAAGACTTTATGCCCTGGTATCAGCATGTCCTCTGTGTACAATCCTTGGCAGCTGCGCGGTGATATTGAGCTGCAGCGCAACACATTCATCCATCGACCGCCGAAGATCACGAACTTGTGTTTTCCGTCCATACCTACATGGTCATCAATTTGTATAACTCGTTCGTGATGCGTCGACACGTCCGTGCTCACATGCCGACTTTGCTATTATTCTTAACGCGCCTACCTGCGAAGCATTTACGGAATGAAATTCGCAAAGACTTTATGCCCTGGTATCGATATGTCCCCTGTTTACTATCCTTCCGAGCTCCGCGGTGTAACTGCGATGCAGCGTCACACACTCATCCATCGGCCGCCAGAGTTTACAGTTTTGTATCATCCGTCGATACCTGCATGAATATCAGTTTGTGGCCAATTTGCGTATCTCCTTTGTAGTGTATCTTTTTTTAGTGTATTTTACCCTTCGCAGTTCCGTGAAGTCTGAAGTCAGTTAATAACCATGAATTCTGTGTGACTCGATCAGTTAGGCTGAAAATCAGTATCCACGAACTCGAAAGCAATATTATAGATTTTTTAAAATTATTTTTATCTGCTACTTCAAAGGTAGAGCGGACAATGCGAGTAGTAACCCATCGAAGAGTCCGGGATTTTTAAGCGAAACAATAGACGAGCTAGTAAATGAAGATGAGATGGGAGATATGGTACTGTGAAAAGATTTTGACAGAGCTGTGCAAGACATAACTCCAGCAAGGCTCCTGCAGTAGACGACATTCCCTTAAAATTACTGAGATCCCTGGGAGAACCAGCCATGTCAAAACTGTTGAACGTGGTGTTTAAACTGAATGAGAAAGAAACAGTACGTAATAATTCCAATTCCAAAGAAAGTAGGTACTTACAGTGTGCATACTACGTAACGGTTATTTTAATAAATCATTATTGCGAAATAGTGATAAGAATTACTTAGAAAAGAATCGAAAAACTGGTAGAAGTCGACCTCGAGGAACTTCAGTTTGGGTACCAGAGAAATGTAGGAACACCCGAGGCAATACTCATCCTACGACATATCTTCGAAGATAGATTGAAGAAAGGTAAACCTAAGGTTACAGCGTTTGGAAACGTAGAGAAATCTTTTGATAGTGTTCACTGGACTACAGTCTGTGAAATTTTGCTGGTGGCAGGGTTAAACAGAGGGAGCAAAAGATTATTTACAGTTTCTGCAAAAACCAGACTGCAGTTGTAAAACTCGAAGGACGCGAAATGGAAGCGGTTTATGAGGAGAGAGAGTCAGACAGGGTGGTAGCCTATCCTCGATGTTATTCAGTCTCAACATTTAGCAAGTAAAAAAGCAGAACAAGGAGAAGTTTGGAAAGAGAGATAAAATCCAGGGAGAAGAAATAAAAAATTAGAGGTTTGCTTACGATACTGTAATTCCATCAGAGATAATAATGGAATTGGAAGATCAGTTGAAAGGAATGGGTAGAGTCTTGGGAAAAGGTTATAAGATGGAAATCAACAAAGTTAAAACAAGGGAAATGGAATGTGGTCAAATTAAATTAGGAGCTGTTGAGGCAAACAGACTAGGAAATTAGACACTAAAGTTATTTTGCTGCCAGAATACTAAAATTCATTTGTTACTTTATAAATGATTTCTGGTATTTTGGCAGCAAAATGACTGATGATAGCTGAAATAAAAAGGGTATAAAATGCTGAATGGCGACAGCTAGATAAGTGTTTCTAAAAAAGTGGTATTTTTAACATCTAATATAAATACGAATGTTACGAATTATTTTTTGAAGGTATTTGTCTGGAATGTAGCCTTATACGTAAGTGAAACTTGAACGATACGCACTTCGGTCAAGCAGAGAATAAAAGCTGTTGAAATGTACTGCTACAGAAAAGTTCTGGAAATCTGACAGGTAGGTTAAGTAACTAATAAGGTGGTACCGAATAGAATCGAGGAAAAAAGAAATTTTTGGCACAACTTTACTAAAATAAGAATCGGTTGATAGTACACTTCAACAGGAATCAACTATTAGTCAGTTTGGCAACGAATGGAGGTGTACAGTGCGAAAATTGTAGAGGGAGACCTAAACATGAATACAGTAAGCAGGTTGAATAGCAGTAGATATTCGGAGATAAAGAGATTTGCACAGGATACACTAGTGTGGAGAACTGCATCAAACCTGTCTTCTGACGAACACACAACAACAACGACAACGAAAGCCACCTTCTCTACGTCAACTCTTCTTTTATTAGTGCGTTAACAAGAGTCGAATTCCCTGAGAAGGCAAGCAATGTGGTCGTAGTTCGTAAGACGTATTCATTCCAGTAAAATATACCACATCGAAGGGGGAAATCCGTAGAGCAGTAAAGAGAAGGCCGCTGTAAAAATTCTCGTCTGTCGAGAATCCAACGACCGACATTCACTTCAGAGCCGGGGGTATGGCTCTGTATCTGTATCAGATTCTCTTGGCAATACATCTCTGAAAAATCCTTTGATTCCACTTCGGTCGATCACAGTAAGTAAAACCTGATTGGATACAGTGGGAGCGTTAGTTCCCGGAGAGCTGCATTATTCTTTTACAAGACAGATAAAAACTGCAGCTACAAATCCGTACCGGACGAGATACCGTGCAGCAAAATTTTACTCGGTTAAATTTTAGGCTGGAACCATACTTTCTAAGGATTCTCGTCAAAATTGCTGGGTCTCTTTTACGGCTCTCCGCTGTGTAATGTAACACGACACTCTTCCGAGTGAACTGGATGTTCTCCGTAAGCTCGTAACATTTCCAAATGATCACATGTGTGGCAGAGCTAGGTGACACCTAAATTATGCGCGCCGAGTTAATCTTCAGCGGGGGAGCTGGCGCAGCGCCAATACGTTGGTCCGGAATTCAGGCGGACCCATTACCATTTCCCTTTCCGTTCGCTCTAATTTTCGCTTCCCTTCGTCTCACAAAACCGCTCCTTGAGGAAAAAAACCCAGTGCTCCACCGCTGCAGGAAGAAAAACTCTGCTTCAGATCCCGATCTACGTAGTATTACTGGAGTCCCACTCACGATCAATAAAATCCTACAAACAAGAGATCTACAAATAGATTGTCTTTCTACTTCTCTCAGAACTGTTGTTCCAGCTCTCTTGATGCAGTAGGTATACGGTGCCTTCTGAGCAACTCGTTGATTTCAGTCTCCTACTAGCACAGGTGCCGGCCGGGGTGGCCGAGCGGTTATAGGCACTACAGTCTGGAACCGCGCGACCGCTACGGTCGCAGGTTCGAATCCTGCCACGGGCATGGATGTGTGTGATGTCCTTAGGTTAGTTGGCTCTAAGTAGTTCTATGTTCTAGGGGACTGATGACCTCAGAAGTTAAGTCCCATAGTGCTCAGAGCCATTTGAACCAACTAGCACATTAACAGATACCCAAACACACACTAGGACTTAAATATTTGTCTGGAACGTCTTGTTGAAAACTAGCAAACTCCCTCCCATCCCGGTTTCGAGATATTTGCCTTCGTTTAAATAAGTATAACGGAAGTGAACACGCCCCTCCTTCCCTAAAAATTGCTCCAGCATTGTACACGTACACACCATCGACGTCTGTGTACGTTATTAGAGTTTCAGATGTCTGTGATAGATGCAGAATGCATTAGTGTCTCATATAAGGGGCCTGAACAGCGTCAGATACTGACTGACCAATGTGAAGAACAAGGAGACACCACACACTCGTATGATACAGCATTATCAGCACCTGACAGAGTTTGAAAGCGGCATCAATGTGGGTCTCCATTTGGTCAGCAGGTTGGATCGTGCAGTGTCCAGATTTGTGGGGCACAAAAAAAACACACACACACACACACAGAAGTTTAGCTGTGTATTGTAGTGTTGACAAAAATATCCGCCTTTTGACTATACTGTTGGTAAGCATTTGGTAAAAACTATATAGTATAATCCTGACTGCACTTTTTGTAGTTTACGTACAATATATGTGTGCATTATCCATCAAAATACTCATCGGAGCCTTCTCCATTACGTAAAATGTTTTCTGAAATTAACCTGCAGTTTTAGTTTATATGATAAAATGTTGTTAACTGTGGCACGAACGCAAGTGTTAGGTTACGCTATAGCTCTGTCTATTGTTACAACCTTTATTTGGCATTCTCATTCGTTAGCTTCACCTACTCTCAAATGAGTATAAAATTTTTCTCAGAGCAAATTAGGTTCTTGGTTCATTTCTTCGACCATAAGTAGGTCATACATCCATAGCGTGAAACACAATGTTCTTAGAAAAAGTACGAAATCCGGCTAACAGATGGCACACGGCATCGAATGATAATTGTCGCTTTGAGTTGCTACTTGCGACTTCTAGCTGCGACTTGTCACTGAAGTTATAGCCAGGCTCAATAACAAAACATAGGTTCACGGAAACAAGAACGAAATTCGGCCATCAATAGCATATGGCGTTGAATTTTAAATGCTCCTTGCGACTTCTGGTTGTGACTGATATCGCATCCAGATGTTGTTGTTACATCCTCAACTTCTTAGAAAATGTGGTCTGTAACAGCCTCACACACAGTATATCGCTACCTGCCGCGGCGCAGGTATCGGCATGCGTGCTGTTGTCGGGTGCGCGGAACGTAAAATAACCAGCGGGACAGTAATACAATGACGGGGAAAAAATCCAACACCAAAAAATAATCAGTGTAGAGCTACGAAATTTTCGGGACACATTCGTCTTGGTAACATTTGTATGTGATTAATATTGCAAGATCACATGGTAATGTAAGAGTGAGACAAGCTAGTGCAAATCTGAAATGCCGGTACACTAATAACCGATGTATCTCTCAGAATGTTGAATTCAAGCATGGAAACGTGCATGCATCATGATCACAGGTGCCGGCTGTCAGTTTGTGGGATGGAGTTCCATACTTGTTGCACTTGGTCAGGCAATACACGGACGTGTAATGCTGTTTATGGATGACAATGGAGTTGTCGTACGATGATGTCCCATATGTGCTCTATTGGAGACAGATATGGTGGTCAAGCATGCCAAGGCAACATGTTTACATTCTGTGGAGGACGTTGGATCACAGTACTGGTATGTAGGCGAGCGTTAACCTGTTGAAAAACATCCCCTGGAATTCTGTTCATGAAAGGGAGCACTACAGGTCGAATCACCATACTGACGAACAAATTTGCAGTCAGGATGCGTGGATAACCACGAAAGTGCTCCTGCTGTCATACGAAATCGCACCCCAGACCATAACTTCACGTGCAGGTCCTGTATGTCCAGCACGCAGGCAGGTTGCTTGCCAGCGCTCAACTCGCCCCCTTCTAATCAACGTAGGATCATCAGTGACCTCGAGGCAGAACCACCTTTCATCAGAAAACACAGCAGACCTTCACCATGGTCTCCAATGAGCTCTCGCTTGATCATTCTGAAGTCGCAAATGGCGGTGGTTTGGAGTCAGAGGTACGCTCGCTACATGGAGTCTGGCTCAGAGCTGTCCCTGAAGTAACCTATTTGCAACAGATCATTGTCTCACTGTGGTGCCAACTGCTGCTCAAATTGCTGCTGCAGATGCAGTGCGATGCGCCAGAGTCTTACGCCCAATACGACGGTCTTCTCTCTCGGCAGTGCCACGTGGCCATCCCGAGTCAGGTCTTCTTGCGACCGTACATTCTCGTGACCATCGCTACCAGCAATCATGTAGAGAGGCTACGTTCCTGACAAGTCTCCCTGGAATATCACGGAAGGAACATCCAGGTTCTCGTAGCTCTATTACACGACCTCGTTCAAACTCAGTGAGGTTCTAATAATGGCGTCTTTGTCGTCTTAAAGGCATTCTTGATTACCATCTACTCACCACGCCCAATCTCAAAGGTAATTAGCATGTATTTAAAGCAAAACTAATCTGTTTCATCGTAGTGGTTCTACTCGCACGACTCGTATGCTACGCAAGGTATCTGAAGAGACATCGTCTTTCAGATGTAGAAAACATGCCTACCGACTTTCGTTTATGTCGTATAACCTCTTCTTGGTGTTCCAATTTTTTTTCCCGTCAGTCTAGTATGTTATGGGACAGTAGTTATTTATCGTGCTGTTGTACAGACCGACAGCGTGTATAGTTAGAAACTAGTAGCCCGACGTGTTATGAACATTCAACCTTCGTATATGCTTGTCCTTCTACGACGAAGGTTTTCGACCTTTACACGGACTCAGCAATGCGGGAATCCCTGCCACGAGGGCGTTAGTAACGCAGCGTTTTTCGTGGCCCGATATACAGGACTGCCATTGAAGGACCCACACTTGCACTCCAGCCAGAAGTGCAAAGTAACACATATGAGCTCTGTTCGGAAGTTTTGACATTCCAGAGTCACGATTCTCACGCATCCACCAACAGCGGCTGCGTGTTAACCAATGGCACTGCCTCACACAGATCACCAGATACAGCAGGTGACTGAAACTATTCCCACTGTCAACAAGACCTATAGAGAATGTGGCGCGCTCATTCTTCTACGATTGGATTTCACGTTTTGGCCATCACCAGCAAGTGGCTTCCGAGCAGGGCCGGCAGTGGAAGTCAGAAATATTTCGTACAATGGCCCGGGTGTAAGGAATACACGTGACAAGGACTTCACCATATCACGCAGTCGCAAACGGCATTGTTCAGTAACTACAGATGACGAATTTGTGGATTAATGCCCTCCAGTTAGTGCTGTTGGGATTACGCAGTGCATTAAAAGATCTGCAGGGGCGGCTGGTACATGGCAAACTTTTGCATCTATCATGCTGCTCAAGATTTTCTCGCGGAACTGCGGGAGCAAATGGAGGTCATCCGTCCGAGTGGAACTATACCGCACAGAAAATAGGCCGCCTTTGTTTTCAAAGATCTGGGAAACACAGTAGCACGTTTTCCTCCAAAGGGGCCCACAGCACAGATCAGTGCAGCCGTCCAACCAAGCCCCATAAACAGATACGCGACGATATGATTGAACACTCACAATCTATATTAAAGAGGTGGACACAACTGATCGGTCAAGCTACACTACCTTAGTGCAGAAATACGTGGTCGTTGTCGACGCTCATAAACAACTTGTTTCAGTCGACGTCACACATGTTCGATTGGTTACATGCACACGAAATAGGCGGGCCATTCCATTTCCGTGATCGCAACATGCTGAAGAAAAGTGTTCAGCAGAACCGCACGATGAGTACGTGAGTTATCACTGATCTCGAAAACTGTCTCCAAAAGAGCTGCTGACACTATCCCACTATTAGTTACAGAATCTCGTCCCTGCACTGTAGAGGAGAGAGATTACCCTTAAGAACTACGAGAGGCGCACGTTGGCCTCATGAAATGCCAGCCCAGAACATCACTCCACCACCACCTTGTTGCACGTGTGGGACAGCGCTGGAGGCGTTCTATATTGGCGGGATACCTTCAAACACGTTGTCCGCGATTATCAGGGTACGAACAGATCCGAGTTTCGTCCATTGGCAACAAGCGACGCTGATCCTAGGGCTTCCATTCCACATGATATCTTGCCATACGTAACGGTGTCCACGCTGTTGTAACGTACGTCGTGGTGCTCGTCATGAATCATGCAATCGTTCCCCAATAGTTTGATGCCATACATGAACTGCTGTAGCCTCTTCGAATGCCAAATTCTGATCTGGAGCACTCAGCCCAAGGGTCTTTTGACTCGTAGATATCGATTATTCTGTGCACCTCTCAAACGTGGATGGCCTATGCGAGGCAGTCCTTAATACTACCAGCCAATTAGAACCGGATCTATATCCGCACCACAAGACTTTGACTCCGGTACACACGACGAGAAACTTACCCGGTTGACAAAGCTTCTGCGCACAGCACGACGATGCGGACACAATTTGCGTCGCGACTGTCGTTCGTGGCGTGATGTATGCTCACTTAGTTCAGTCCTCTCTAATGCGTACCTGTTGGCGCTATACTTTCAATTGAAATTCTGCAGTCCATTCGACTGTGGCGTTCTACCCGTAGCCGACGCTCAAGGTAACTGTTTGTGTGTTTCCAAAAGACGTCAGTCGTCGCCTCCCCATCGGTATCGGAACAGTCAATACTTGCTCGACTTATGAGGGTGATACAAAACTTTTGTTTATGTTTCTATAGGTCCATTACAGAGATGTGGATGCCGGACTGCGGCTGATCAACAACTCGTAGA